>NC_045793.1:30615786-31235071 GCF_009873245.2 Balaenoptera musculus | reverse complement strand
GGATGATAGACTAGTCAAGGATGATAGACAGTCCTGAACTTGAAGTTCAGGACTGGGGTGGCCCCTGGCCATATGTGAAGATCACAAATAGTTTGCCCTATAAAAGAGGCATGAACACACACAATATTGGTATCATGTACATATTTCAATATGAAATAGAGCTAATTGGATAAAACTTAGAAGTGGAAGTATTACATAGTGCACAAGATAAAGGAGGAACTCATTTATTGCACAGAGGTGTGTGCTGCGACTGGGCATAGCTAGATAGTATGCAGTATGAATTATGCTCCACGGAAAAGTAATCCTATGCTTATAATTCTCAGCAAACTTCAAGGGAAGGGAGATAAAGATTCCTTGTTACAATAATGACCTTGTTAGAAATTGGGGCTTCCAGAGCAAATAAATTCATATCAGTCTGTTTTGAAATGAGGATACTGAGACATGCTTCCTTGTTAAGCTGCTAAGAAGGAAGAAGAAATTAGTCAAGGATATTCAGATTTGTCTCTCCTAAAAATAATGTCTTGAGTCAAATGCTTACAGCAAGCAGTAGGCCAATGAAGCCAAAAAGCAGCTACACTCACTCAATTAGGACGTGAACCAAGTAAATCACTAGTCTTACAGCTAGCATTCTAGGTAAACTTCTTTAAAACTAGATGTTAGGGACTTCATAAATGGTTAGAACATAGAAGAATCCAGAAAACCCTTGCATCTATGGTAACCACAAAAAGTTCCCAAGAGAAAAATTTAGTCAAAATGTTTTATGACCTAACAAAGATCAGGATGCAAAAACACCTTGACTAAGTCAATTCCAGAGAGAAATAAACAATTTGTATCTGGTGGCAGCTTCCATTCCTGAATACATTTACCTGGCTTTTTATACATCAGACAAAGGAGCAGTCTGGCCAAGTTAGTGGGAATGTTCAAGGAAAGAAGAAACCAGTGAAGACATTAATGGTAGCATGGTTTGGCAGAATATAGAAGAGCGTCAAATGAAAAACAAGAGACTGGGCCTGAACAATCCACCCATACAGAGGAGAAGAAAACAGAGAGAAATTGCAAGATCCTGTACTTTTTTTCTGCCCTTGAATTCTAGGATCTTGCTGGAGTTGAATCCTCATATGCACTAAAAATATCTGAATATTGAAGCTCAGATTTCTTGGTTTGAATACTTACAAGGTCAAAAAGCTGTTGAGGGTGTAGGATATTAAAAGTTGGTCTAATCACAGGTGAATTCAATCTAATTATAGCTCTGGGCCATCACATGCTGAATACAACTCTAGGAAGAATCTGTATAATTAGCCGTTCTCTTCAATCTTGAGGAAAAGGCTTCCAATCTTGAGAAAGTCAACAGAACAAAACCACAGTAATTATAATTCCTTATTATTTTATAACCAATATCTGGAATAAATTCATGAAAATATATAAAATATGCAGAGAAGCATGAAAAAGGAAATCTTAATAAAAAACACTGACAATAGAAATAGACTTATAGATGGACTTTATTTATCAACTTATTACGATTAGCAGACAAGGATTTTAATACACCTATTATAAACATGTAAAATAAAGGAAAGGAGGGGATAATAGATGAAGATATGGAGGTTTCAGGAGAGGAATAGAAATTCTAAATAAGAAAGAGATGGCAATTAAAAAATCAAAAATTAATTGAGTGGTTTAACAACATATTGAACACAACAAAAGAAAGATCAATTTAACAATATGTATTAACTTACTTCCAAGGGGAGGAGGGAGATGATGGGGTAGAGAAATCATAGGAAATTAGTGACCTGTATTTTATAAATCTGATGTAAAACATCAACCAAAAAAATCTAAGAAGCTCTACTTATCCAAAGTAGAATAAATGCAAAGCAAAAGACATCCAAGTGTATCATACTCAAAAAGCTGAAAACCAAAGTTAAAGATGAACACAACTAGAGAAAAAAAAAATACCTAAAAGTAGCAATAATAAGGATGATGACTGAGTTTTCACGAGAAACAATAGAAGTCAACATAAAATGCAACGAAAGTTTTTAAATGCTAAAAGAATAAAAAGATCAAATAAAATTAATTGAAAATTTTCTACATTCAGTGAAAATGTCCATCAAAAATATGTTTTATTCATCAAAATGAGGAAAGTAAATATGGAAATGGAAGCTGCAGATTAGGAGAAAATATTTTATGAACATTGATAATATTCACATATTATTTTATAATAAATAAAAATATATGGATATGACAAAGAAATTGTATTATGAATATATAAACAATTCTTATAAATTGATAACTAACAGACAAGCAGTCCCCACATGAGCAAACAATCTGAACAGGCATTTCACAAAGGAAGGTATGAATATGGGCAATAAGCAAAGGAAGTTGTGTGTAATATTAGTTAGTAGAGAAATTAAGAATAAAACCATAAGAAGATACCATTAAATACTCTTCAGAATTAAAAATATCCCTAAAATGTTAAAAAGCCAAAATATTAAAATTTTGATACATAAAATTTTAGCAAGGGTATAGAGCCATTAGAACTCTCAAACATTAATAGTGGGAATATAAAATAATACCACTTTGTGAGATAGCAGTTTCTTTGTAAGATAGAACTATTTGTATAACATTAAAATAATTACCATTTTCTCAAATTTATCTAAACTCACATTTTGTAATAGAATTCTTCAAAACAGTTTTTCTCTGGAAATTGGCAGGTTTATTTATATGGCACATGAGCTAAAAATTGCCAATGCTATTTTGAAAAAAAAGAATAGCACATGCTATTACTCAAAGCAAGATTTTATATAAAGTTGTAATAATTAAGTCATTGTGATATGGTTCATAGATCAACAAATACATAATAAATAAAATAGAGGGTCTAAAAACTCCTACTCTTATGAGAAACTTTATATGACAAAGACCAGGGAAGAAAATATAAATTTTCCAATAAATTGTTCTGAGTCAACTGGTTTTTCATAAGAAATAGATTCTGATTTAATACTATACACGAAAAATATTTGCAGTTGGCACGTAATTCTAAATTTCAAAAACAAAACTTTAACACTTTTGGAGAAAATCATGTAGAATATCTTTATGACCTAAGTGTTTAAAAACATGTAAAAATAGGACACAAAATATGCAAACCACATAGAAAAAGATTGATAAATTTAGCTACATTAAATGTATGAAAAATCTCACCATAAATAATACACAAACCAAGCAACATACATATGGAAGTTAATTTGCAGTGCATAATTAACTAACAAAAAGTTATAGCCAGTATACGAATATCTCATACAAATAAATAAGGAAAATATATATGACCCAATTGAAAAATAAAGGAAGAACATGAATCAGCAATTCATAGAAGGAAAACAAAAAGTCAAAATCTTTAGATTTTATGATGCTCTCAGTCTTCTTATAATCAGTGAAAAACAAAATAAATTTTAAATTGAAAATATTTGCAAAAATTTGAATATATAACAGTAGCAAATGAGGCTTAGGTGTCAAACAATGGCCACTTCACATAGTGATGGAGGAAGTGTAATTTGTAGAGCCACTTTTGAGAGTGACCTCAACAATAATAAAAGCATGTATTACCCTGAAATTCCACCTGTAGGAATATCACACAAATAAACAAGAAAATATTACAAGAATATTTATCACACAATTTTTTATAAGAGCAGTCACTTGGAAACACCCTAAATTTCTGTCAGGAGGAGTATAGACAAATGTTTTATGTTTTTTTACAATGAGATGATAAATAGCAATGAATATGAATGAACTACACACATGTATCAATATGGATAAAATGATCCAGAATCAAATGTCAATGAAGCAAGTTTCAGAATGATGACAATTCCACAATACAATATGTATATTTTATGGATATACGTATATAGTATGATATAAAAATACTTTGGAATAATAAAATTTAAATTTGGAAAAATTGATATTTTTATAAGGGGGTGGGGAAGGGTAAACAGGGCTCTTCATATGTATCCGTAATGCATCAAAAAATCAGTCATATATAGGACTAAATGTTAAATGTAATAAATCTGGATGGTGGGTCTGAGGTGGTCTGTATTATTTTCTCCAATGGCTCCATGGCTGATATTTTTGAAATGAGAGGGAGAGAGACAGAGGGGAAGCAGCGGGGTGGGGGGGGGGGGGGGAGGGAGGGGAGAGAGAGAGAGAAAGAAACAAGAAAAAGAAAAGGAGGAGGAGGAGAAGAAATAGATATAAGGTAAAATGCATTACGCCACTATACATTTTTTAACTTGAATATGAAGTCTGTGGAAAACATTGAACAGCTATTTTCAAGTCTGGTTTATCCAATCTTTGTTATAAAGTTGATATATTGTATTACATGTGGGAAATGCCTATTTTATGTCTAGGTAATCAATTCCAATCGAAATCCAGCCATATAGTATATTGTTCAGGCTACTTATACCTGAATTTTAATGATCTTACTTTGTCATCCAGTACATTCTCGAGACTTGTTCCCATTCTGCTCAACATTTTTGTTTTCCTACATTTAACCTTAAACGATTTATATCCTAAATGTTCCCTGGAGTTTGTGTTTCTCTTTGAGCCCAATTAAATATTACTCAGTTCTCAGAATTCTTTCCAAATCCTGTCATTTGGAATTAATGTCTAACATGCATTGTGTTTGTACTTCTGTCAAAGCACTTACAATATGTTTGGCATTTAGGCATATGTCTGTCTCTTGCATTAGTTTATGAACTCACAGAGGACAAAAACTGCACTTTTTGATTTTACGTCCTCTATTTTGCTTTGCACTGTGCTTTGTTTGTGGTGGTGTTGTTACTGGCTTACTTAAGATAGGTCAGGTGTGAAACCACAAAGTTTTGTTGGTGTTAATTTTTTTCCTTACAGAAAAAATAGAGACATTCAGTTTTTACATGTGCCAAGGTAAAGTATATGTTTGTTCAAATAATCTTGTAGAGGAGTAGCTTTGACATACTGAGACTATTTTTTCCAGAAATTCTTTGTACTCTTATCTCTTCCTTCACCATTTAGGAAAAATTGGTAACTTTCTGTATTCACTGTTTTGAGAGACAGGGCATATATACTTGAAGCTAAGTAAGTGCAGCATCTTAAAAGAAAGAAAGAAAACTTCGAGATACTTGTCTTGAAGGCAAGAGTCATTTTTCTCCGTTGAGAGAAATTTTAAAGAAGTGTTTCTAAAATCTAAAATTCTGTTCCAAATGTTGAATGCTAAAGTTTAATAAAACAAAAACTACTATTTTGTTAAATTTTTAAAAATAGAGTGGGTAATAATATAAAGTGATAAAAGAGCAAGTTTCTGACCACCAAAGGGATGTAAATCACCTGTTGGAGAGAAGTGAAAACGTAAGAATTGGGAGACAGGAACCAGGAAGTATACAACAGATGTGGCCTATGTACGGGTGAAGATGTTTTCACCAGATAAAGGCACCTAAACCCCAACTGGATTAAGGGATCTTGGGAAGGTATAGAGATATGCCCAAGTTCTGGAAGAAGTTATGCAATGGGAAACACATTACATATTTTTATTTTGTTCTAAGTTATGAATTATGAAGATTCTTTTTGCATGTAGCTACCAAAATTCTTGCAGTTATTGATAACTTCTTCCCCCTCCCTTTCTCCCAGCCAAGAATGCAAATTCAAGCCATTAAGAAAGCAGGAAAGGCTGTAAAATGGATTGAAAATGTGTTGGAAAACATAAACTGCAGACTATTTTTAGAAACTAATTGGGACATTCTTGGCACTTAAAATAATGCCAGAAACCATAATCCCCAGAAATACACTGAACAGTTTGAAAGTCTCTTAAGACATTAAGAGAAACAAGATTTTGATCAATTTGGTGAATTTATTATTTGAAAAATTCAGAAAAAAGGCATTTGCTATATGATGAATTTGTGTTTAGTGAAATAATTAGACTGACAGGGAAATAATTAGGCTTTCAAGGAATTGTTATTGGACAGTTCACTTTCGGCACATTGACTTGACTTTCCTTGATGGCAGGTGGGTATGTTGTTACAGTTTCAACATTAATTTGGAACCCCTGATTGGTGTGAAGTTGAGTCTCATTCTTGTTTTAATATAAATTTCCCTTATTTTTAGCTAAGTTCAGTATCTCAATAATCTCTTTGCCATTTGATATTTTCTTGGTTCTTGGTATGATGACTGATTTTCAAGTGAAATATGGACATTGGGGTATTATCCTATGAGATGCTTGATCCTAAACCTCATTTTAGCTGGGTTTTTTTTTTTTTGACACCACACTAGCAGAGAGTGGATGTCAAAATTTACTGCTGAGTGGGGTAGTAATCCAGGTTCCCCGTTGGGCCTCCACTTACACTGGAGAGAGAATAACTCCCCATTACTCCCGGCAGGGTAGAGGGCATTCCAGCTCCCATTAGGGATCCACTGATACCACTGGGAAGGAGGTTGCCTTGTTACAGCAGGGAAGTGGTGAAAGTCCTAGCTCTCCCCATGGGTTTCCTCTGGCACCAGCCCCAGTGTGGAGGAGGAGGGATGCTTCATTACGGACAGGTGGAGGTAGAGATGCAGTCTTTCTTTGAAGTCTGTGCTGACACTTTGATAAAATTCATTTAGATGCTGACATCTATCTTGTGTACTTCTCTATATGTACGTCATGCTTTAGTAAGATATGCATCTCCTTACCACCTGGTGGGCTGAACGTCCTTAGCCTCTTTGAAACCACCTCAGGTGATTGGTGCACCTCATTGTAGCCTGGTGAGAGGGGAAGTCTAGGCATCTGTACTGGTTAACTTTATGGGTCAAAGTGGCCGGACCATGAAACCCAGATATATAGTTAAACATTTTGAATGTTTCTGTGAAAGTGTGTTGTTCCCATTTGTTGCTTTTTGCCGAAGTTAACTTTTCAATTGGTGGATTTTAAGTAGATCTCCCTCCATAGTGTAGGAGGGCCTCAGCCAATCAGGTGAGGCCTTCTTAGAATAAAGGCCGAATTCACCAAAACAAACCGGGATTCGGCCGGCAGCTTTCGTTTGGGCTGCATCTCTTCCCAGAGTCTCCGGCCTGCTGGCCTACTACATCAGATTTTGGATTCACCAAGCCTCCACAATCATGTGAGTCAATTCCTTAAAACAAATCGTTCTCTCTCTATGTGTGATATATCCTGCTGGTTGTGTTTCTCTGGAGAACCCTAAGACAGAGTCCTACCTACCTTTGCTGGATTGGGTAGGGATGAGGATATTAATTTTTCTTTCTGTGGTGTTTGGATGGAGTAGAGTGGTTATTTTCTAAAAGTTTTCTGTCTTGCTGGGTTGCTCCTTTAATGGTCCTTTGGCTAGAGACGGCAGACACTGGGGGAAGAGTTTGCCTCAATGGGTAAAAAGAAAAACACAACACACCTGTTGGGGTTTCCAGGTTACTCCAGCCAGGAAGTCTGGGATACAAGAGGCAACAAGAAAAAACACGGAACTTACCACCATGTGGTTCCTCGGTTCCCCAGTATCCTATATTTTGGATATTTGTTTATCTTCTATAATATCAATAATTACGCTTTTTACCTGTTATATTTTTTCTACTCCTTTTTCCCTGTTTCTTTTGATCCCTGCCTCTGTTGTATCTCAATAGTTCTTATTATTTGAGTTGAATTTAATCTCCCTGCACATTTTGTCATTTAATCTTAACCATTGATATGAGTCTTTCAGGTGTTTTTCTGTTTACTTGGTTTAGTAACCCCTTTCATAATTATTTGCCTGTTTAAAATCCATTTATATACTGAGTAAAATTTCAGTTTTGAGGTCTGAATATCACCCAGTGCTTGTTTAAGAATATTTTGTTGAGGTTTTGTGTTAGTTTTCCTCTATGATTTGAGAGGATTTTCTCATCACCTCTAATGCTTTATCATTTTCTATTTTTTTCCTCTAGTTGCATTTTATGATATTATGTATTATTTTATTTTGAAATTGCTGATAAGTTCCTAAAACATCAGAAATAGGTATTTCTCTGTAAGCAGTATTAAAGAATTTGGGCAGCTTCTCAGGTTTCTTAAATCAATATTGTGGTTTCCTATTGGTACAAGTGAGTGCTATTTCTTTAATGGATGGCATATTTTTGGGAGGGAATGTTGTGGTTTCTATAGAACTTTAAATGATCTCCTTGCTTTCTTTTTCTATTCACCACCTTCCTCTTCAAAAAAGCCTTTCTCTTCCCTATAACCATTGTCTTCTTTAGACCCCACTTCTGGCCTTTGAGTCCCCGAATTGCTTTCGTTCACCAGGATTTGGAGTTTTTCTTAGTGTTTTCCCATTCGGAATAGAACTGTCTCTCACAAGAGTGATTTTTATCTGTTTATCACCCATTACCATCTCTTGTATTCCATACAGTCTCCTTCCAATTCCATTGGTAAGATCGAGCTCATTTTATGGTTTTGGTTGTTTATTTTTCTGCACCCATGTAGATTTAATTTCATGATATTCTTGTAGCTGTGAGTTCTGTGTAATTTTCTTTGCTCCCTTTGGTTTAAATATATGTGAAGAGTGTAATATTTAGGTTCTCATTATGATAAAAAGGAAACTCAGAATACACTGATTTAAATTATAGTTGATAATAGTAATTTAGAACCTTTTTAAAGGCTTTCTAAAAAGCCTAAGTAAATTTCTTGCCTTTTCAAAATATAAACAATCATTGTGACATAATTTTAAAAAATATTTCTAATGCTTTTTAGGCACAACAGATCTTTTCCATGATAAAGGTGAATGTTGTAGATGCTTTATTGAGTCTGTTGGACCATTAATAAGACCCAGAGACACATTTTTAATCACTCAGTCTACTGTTTTTGTAGTTGATTCTGTTCATATCTTTTCTCATGACTTGTGTTAGTTTTCTGTTGCTGCCATAATTTCCACAATTTTGGCAGTTTAACATAAGTTTAATATCTCACAGCTCTGTAGGCTCCAGATTGGATAAACTGGTTTCTCTGCTCTGGGTTTCACAGGGCCAACATCATGATGTTGGCCAGCTTGGCCGTTATTGGGGAGCTCTGAGAAGAACTTGTTTCCAAGCTCATTCGGATTGGTTGATAAAGTCCAGTTCTTTAAGGTCTTAGGACTGAGATCCTCATTCTTTTTCTACCTAATAGCGCCATACTGCGTTTAGTTCCTAGAGGCCTGTTTTTGGTCATTGAACCTAGAACTCTGCATCACAGAGTAGCAGTCATGCAACAAATTCTTCCAAGGGTTGGAACTTCCTGACTTCCCTTCAGCACTCTTTGGCTTCCAGCTGGAGGCAATTCTGTTTTTCAGGGTCAGGCATTATTGGATGCACCTGGATAATCCAGGCTACTTTAATTTAGGCTGCCCATTTAGGTAAACATCTCCCCAGTTTCATCGTTGAAATCCTTTAGTATCCTCTAGTGGATGCTACTTGATTATACTAAATATTGCCCAATAAGTCATACACTGCCTCCAAACAAGCAGTAGATAATTATATATGGAAAATCCATTAGAAAAGTACTTTTTCCATAGTTTTAAAATACTCATTTAGCTTGCCTCCCCTTTTTCTCAGCAGTACATTTGAAAATTTGGCTTCAATAATTATTTACCTGACTCCTTCCTTATATATGAAAAAAATTTATTTTTAATGATCTTTAGAATCTCATGTGATATTCTTTTCAGTCTTTTCACCTACCATGTTTCAGTTTACACCTAATCAGCTCTAATAACACTCTATATTTGTATATTGCTTTATAGTTCACAGGTGCTTAAAATATACAACCTAATTCAGCCCTATTTAAGGACAATTATTTAATTGTGCCATTTTCAGGTAAAGAATATAAGAGATTCAGAGAACTTAGTTCTGACCTCAAATCACACGACTCTTAAATACAACTGAGACTTAAGCACATGTTTTATTATGCCAAGTTAATTTAAATTAATCTGTAGTTAACAAAAGTATTTTGCTTCTCTGTCCAGTTAAGCCAAATCTCTTTTTTTGCAAAAGTTTTTTGTGCACACATTTTACGAAAACTCTGATTCTCCTGTATATATTTTACTTAAAATTTCAAACGATGTTTATAATTCCTGTTATTTCAAATTTTATTTTATGAGAGTACTTATATTTTATCACAGTTCTTTTCTAAAATTAAATATAATTGAGACAGTTATTTACATTCTCAATATTATTATGCACTATTTAGCAATTAAGTGAAGTCCAGGATATTGTCCCACTAAGAAGTTTCTTGAATAACTGAAAGTCTTATATCAAGTTAGTTTAATAGCTATTTATTGACTACCTAATTCTGTTAAGTCTTAGGCTAAAAGCTGGAAGAGTTAAATATGAGAAAGGCATGATCATTGCCTTCAAAAAATGATCTTTCAAGAAACAGGTAACGTAATTCTACCCAAACTTTTCCAAATAATAAAGGAACAATTACTGTTTGTTCTATTGAGAAGGCCTAATTGGAAAGCAAAATTTATCCAAGATAAAGGACAGTAAGTCAGTTTTCCTCATGAAATACTGATAAGCCCTAAGCAAAATAATAGCATAACAAAACTATATCGAGTTTAATATATCATGACTCTGTAAGATTGATAACAGGAATGCAAATTTGTTTTACATTACAGAATCAATCCGAAAATTTTTTTTTTACTCTGTAACAAGATTCTCCTCTTCCACGTTCCAATAACAATTTCCTTGCTTACTTCTGAACCCTAACCAGCAGTATTCTCCAAGTTCACATTTCTACCAACAGTCTTTTCAAGGCAGTTTATATCTTCTCTGTCATGTTCCTCAACATCCACCAGCCTCCACGCTATGCATGGTTCCAAAGTCACTTCCACATTTTAGGTATTTGCTAGGGTAGCAACCCCACTTCCTGGTATCAGAATTTGCATTAGCTTTCTATTGCCATCTAACAAATTACCACTGACATAGTGGTTTAAAACAATGCAAACCATTTCATTTATTCTGAGAATCAGGTGTCCACTCTCAGCTTAGCTGAGTTCTCTGCTTGCGGGGGTCTCACAAGGCTGCAATCAAGGTATCAGTTGGATTGTGTTCTCATTTGGAGGTTTGATTGGGTAGGAATCCACTTCCAAGCTCACTCATTTTGTTGGCAGAATTCATTTTTTTGTGGTTGTAAGACCTAGGGCCACAGCTTCTTGCTGGGTGTTCCTAGAGGCCACATACATTTCCTTGCATGTGTTTACTTTCCTAACATGGTCTCTTAATCAAACCAGCAGTGAGAGTTTGTAGCCAGTTGGCTAGCAAAATAAAGTCCTATAGAATGCAGCGTAATCATGGGAATGACAATCCGTCACCATTGCCGTGTTCTCTTGGTTAGAAGCAAGACATAGATCCTACCTACACTCAAGATAAGGGGATTTCACAATACCTGGACACAGGAATTGGGAATCACCCTTTGGTCTGATTGCCACACTTTGTAAAATGTAATTTTCCGAGAATTTTTAAGTTGAATGGATATGTTGAATTTTGTCCAAGTCTTTTAGTATATTTACTGAATCTTATTTCCCTTCTTACTGTTAATGTGGAAAACTTCACTAATAACTTCCTAATGTTGAACAAACTTTGCATCCTAAGATGAACCTCACTTGATCAAGGCGTATTGTATTTTTATATATTTTAGGGTCTGATTTGAAAATTGTTTGAGGCCTTTTGTATGTAAGCTTCTGAGAATTATTTTTTCTTGTAATATCTCGGATTTTAATATCACAGTTATGCTAGCCTTATAAAATTAAAGTGAGCTAAGATATGTTTCCTTTTTCTCTATACTCTTTTAAAAACTTTATAGAATTGGCATTAATTCTTATTTTGTTACTGGAATTGACTACTGAAACACTCCAGCCCCATAATTTTCTTAATGGGAGTTTCCTTAATTAAAAATTTTACACATATATAATACTATGCAGATTTTTAAAATTCATTTTGTGTTAGTTTCAGAAAGTTGTGCCTTTTAAGGAAGTTTTTCATTTCATCTGTTTGTTGAATTTATTGACATAAAGTTTCATAATACTCCCTTATTCTTTTGATGTGTGTGTAAGAATTGCAGCGATAACACTGCTTTCCTTTCAAATACTACTAATTTGTATCTTGTTTCTGTTTTGGACTGAATGTGTGCCTCCAAAATTCGTATGTAAAGCCCTAACCCCCAATCCGATGGTATTTGGATGGGCCTTTGGGAGGCAATGAGGTTTAGAGGAGGTCTTGAGGGTGGAGTCCTTGTGGTAGGATTAGTGCCTTTAAAAGAAGAGGAAGAAACACCAGAATTTATCCTCTCATGTATGTGAGGACACAGTGAGAAGGCAGCCATCTGCAAGCCAGAAAGAGGCTCTTACCAGAACCCAATCATGCTGGCATTTGATCTTAGACTTCCAGCCTCCAGAACTGTGAGAAGTAAATGTCTAAGCCACCTGGTCTGTGGTATTTTGTTATGGCAACCCAAGAAGACTTGTACGGTTTCTTCTTTTGAGTAGTATTTCTGGGGTTTTATCAATTTTTATTAATCTGTTCAGATAACCAATTTACGCTTTGCCTTTCCCTATTGGTTGTCACTTTTATTTTGAATTCTGCTCTCATTATTATTTTATTATTTTGAATTCTCTCTCTACAACTTCCTTTAGTGTTAGATTTCATCTTCTAGCTTAATAAGGTGGACATTTAGACCAGTAATTTTAAGACTTTCATCCTTTGCAACATTGATGTTTAATTCTCTGTTTTCCTCTATTTACTGCTTTACTGTACTCACAGATTGTTCTCTTTTGAAATAATTTATTTAAAAGCATTTAAAAATGTCTCTTGTGATTGCTCCTTGACTCATGTTTCTTTAGTTGAGTGTTATTTCCCACATGTATGGGAGTTTCCACGTGTGTAGGGATTTTTTTTCTGAATGACTTACTGTTATTGGTTTTTAAGTCTGATTGTGTCCTTGTGAGAAACTCTTTTGAAATCTATTTATGTTATACCCCTGAAAATAGTCAATCTAGGTGAACATTCCAAGTGTACTTAAAAATAACATGGATTCAACAAGCATTGAATATAGTTCAAGAGGTCAATACTGGGATTTTAGATTTTCTATATAGTTACTTTTTTGTTTACTGACCAATTATTAAGAAAGGCTTGTTAAGTCTTCAACATTATTGTAAATTTCTTTTTCTCCCTTAGTTCTATCAATTTATGCTTCATGAATTTTGATACTTTAATAGATATTTCACCTGTTATTATATAATGTTCCTCTTAAGTCTTATAATACATTTTGCATTGAAGTCTCATATGTCTGATACTGAAATAGCCAGGACAGTTCTTTTATGCTTGTTGTTGGTTAGGTATTTTATTTTCCATTCAGTTATTTTCAGCATGTCTGCGTTTTCATTTAAAATTCATTGTATAAACAGCATCCAGTTATATTTTTTAATCCAGTTCACAGACTCTGTAAAATAGGATGTTAAGTCTACTTATGGTTAATTCTTGATTTGGCATTTAGAGTTAACTATACCATCCTGCTAGCTGTTTTTAAATTTTCATTGTATTTTTAGTTTCTCTGTTCTTGCATTTCCTGCCTTCTTTTGAGTTATTGAAAATTTTTAGAGTTCCACTTTTTTTCTTACAGTCTCCTTAGTTGTACTTTTTTATTATTTTTAGTAGCTCTAGACTTAATATGCATCCTTATCTTGTCAGAATCTACTTTCGATCAAGCCTTCAAATTTTACACTCCACCTCTGACATTTCACGCTTCTCAGTTTTCACTGTACTCTTCCTATTTCCCACTTTTACTTTCCATTTCCAGCTTCCAACTTTCCACATTACAAATGTCATGACCCTTTAAACTCTATAGTAATTCTATTTACATGTCCCACATCTTTGTGAGTCTTATGTAGTTTTGACTTCCACGTATCTGTTAATTTTGCTTCAAATAGTTAATTATGAGAAAGTATATTCTTACATAATTGCCCATATATTTATCATTTCTTGTGTTCTTCATTCTTTTTCATGGATGAGATTTTTCTGTATGGTGTCATTTGCCTTCAACCTGAAAGGCACCCTATAGGTTTCATTATAGTGCCTTATCTGTGCTTGCAAGGAATATATTCTTATGTTGTTTTGATATTTGTTTACAGTCTCAGAGAATGAACCATAAATTCATTCTCTAAGTCTGTGAGTCTGGTTTTTTTTGTAAATAAGTTCATTTGTATTATGTTATTATATCTTAAAATGATCTTCTAACTTTGTTCTCAGACATTCTGACACTCCAGTAATATGCAGGACAGACAACTTAATTTGCCCCATGGTTTACAAAGGCACTGTTAACTAATTGGTATGCCTCCTAGTTCTTTGATTGTCTTTTACCATTTCCAATCTGATAAGCCCATTCAATACATTTTTCATTTCTGATATTGTACCTTTTGGATCTAAAATGTGCTGTTGATTATTTTTTACAATTTTTATTACTCTGCAGATATTCTATATTGTTTAGTTCATTAAGAATCTATTTTTGTTTATTTTAACATATTTTATATAATCCTTAAAATATACTTTAAAATCTTTATCTGCTATACTCACCGTTATCTGGTTCATCCTCGGATTCAGTTTCTATTGCCTGTTTTTCTTTTTTTTGTCTTGATTTTGATTCTTAAGTCTATTAATTTTTGATGGAATGTTGGACATTTTGGAAAATGTAGAAGCTCTGAGTTTTATTATTTTCCTTTGAAGAATCTTGATTCTTAGAATAGCAGGCAGTTGAAATAGTGGGTGATCAGTTTGGACTTGGGTATTTGTATTCTTGTACTT
This sequence comes from Balaenoptera musculus, assembly GCF_009873245.2. Taxonomy (NCBI): domain Eukaryota; kingdom Metazoa; phylum Chordata; class Mammalia; order Artiodactyla; family Balaenopteridae; genus Balaenoptera; species Balaenoptera musculus. The sequence continues at coordinate 31,220,275 of NC_045793.1, read as the reverse complement.
TCTTTCCCAAGCTCCTCTTCCTTAACTGGGCTCAACTCCCTTGTGAGTTTTGTTAGGGCTTCATTAGGTCTAGTTAGTGCAGGTCTAAGATATGGTGCTTATTCCTGAGGTTTCTCACAAGGAAGATAGAGATCTTTAAGAAGATTTAAAGATACATGTTTACTATGATGCCAATTTCCGATTGCTGTATCCTCAGCTCAGTGGGACAGGAATGCTCTCCTTGGGTTTTATTTCTCTGTGCCACACTGGGAACTTGCCTCAAGCCATGGAACTGTGGTCGTGGGCCCACCTCATTATGTCTCTTCTTTCAGACATCAGTTTCATACTGCCTATTGTCCATTTATTTAAAAACTAATTTCATAAATTTTGAACAGTATTACAGCTGTTTATAATGCATATTAATGGTTTTTCCTTCCTGGCTGAAAGCAGAGTTCTGATCATCTGTTCATCTTTTATACTTATTTGCTGAATCAAAAAAAGTATTACTGTTTTCAGCAATGATGATGCCATTGACATAAATATTTAAAATTGACCAATGATAGTAATTATTAATATACTTATAACTGTCATTTCGTACCACAGCACATAGGGAATCAAAGTAAAAGAGGAAAGATCTTTAAGAATCCTGGTAAGGGCATGATTTCTCTAAGTGAAGAACTGAAAATCTGCTCCCATGACCTACTTCTTAAGACTAACCCAAACTTTAATTCAGAGAGTAAATTGGATTAAATGGCAATTAATTTGCAGTACCTGCTCAGTGCTGTGTTGAGGTCACTGAAGGAATATCCAGTGTTATGAGGAGAGTTTGATTCATTAGCATGTAGCCTCAAAGAAGGGTGTTAGTACATAGTATGTAATCACAATTCTTGCATGCTCATCTACATAAGTTATAGAGACAAAAGTCTCACTCATGCTAAGAATCCTTTGGACATATTTTTTGTACAAAAGTGTGCACCATTCTATTACCAGATACTGTGAACCAATTGTAGAGTACTTAATTCTCCCGCAATTACAGAAAATCAACCTTAAAAGACTGAGAAAATAATCCTTCTTAGAAATAAAAAGGCATCTCAATCAGCATTAAATACACGCTAATTTCAGGACTTTTGGGTTCTGACAAGAGTCATCTCCTCCCAACAAAACCCATGGTGTATTGCAAGAACCTTCTTTGCTGCTTTTGTTTGAATCCTGTCAATGTGAATTCATGTTAGCAGTTACTCAGTGGTTGGTATGTAGACTAATTTTGAATATGGTCAACTACAAGGAGTTTGAAATGATACTAGGATTAGAAAATACTTGAGATTCACAAGTTGCCTAGGGTATTTGGTTGACCATGAGAGCCAGCTTTTCAGTAAATGTAGCAATGAACAGAAGAATATCTGATTTCGTACAGCTCTATCACTTAAAATGTGTTGAGACATGCTAATATATTTGACTTCACAATAACTTTGAGGGTAAGTTGGTCAAGAATTATTATTTCCCTTTTAGAATTGAGAAGAGAGCTTAAGTAATTTGCATCAGGTCTTAGGGGTGGTAGAGTTCATAGTCAAGATTTCTGAATCCAAATGCAGTACTCTTTCCTTTCTACTATATTGTCCCTTTATTCTAGCGAATATTTCCTTGCATAGAGAGAGGAAATAATCCCTTCCTGATCAGGTTTATATGCTATTTAACTTCATTCTAGCTGCCAGTTTTTTCTGTTTAATTTCCACTTGAATGACATACTTATGGTCCTACCTTGGTGTATTACATAGAAGAATGCATGTTGCCTTATATTTATTGGATGCACTCTCTGAAAATTGCTCTGGCTAAAAAGGTCAATATAAATGTAAAATATCATTAGTAGATTGTATAAATATTCAATGGTTAATAAACATTTTAAACATTCTTTCTGCCTCATGAAGCAGCTGTTATTCGTAACCTATACGATATTTAAATAGCAGCTATTCCACCTGGTTTCACATTGCAGAGGAAAGCCCTTCTCATCCAAATGTTTGTGGTATGCTAGGAAATAGGACACTGGTCTAGGGAACAGGCCAGAAAAATAGGATTCCATTAATTATTGTTCAGTAGTTGGAACTCTGTTATGTGATCTGAGGGTTGATATAACGTAGACTTTTTTCATTACTTTAAAATTTAAAAATTGCAAACTGAATAACGACAGTCGTGTTTACTACACTTAAAAAGACAAACTTCCCCCAAATATATATGCTTCAGAATATTTGGAAACCACAATATGAAATTTTTCATTATTAAATTACCAGGGCTCTAAATACAAGCATTTTATTATTGTGGTTACTCTGTAAGTTGAAAGTGATAAAATTGCATTTCCTTCAAAATTATGTAGCAGATCCACTGATATGGTACCTCCCATTAGTAAACTTCTATAGAGCCTGCCTTAGCATTCGCAACATAGTTTAAATAAGAATAAGAATATAGAATAAGAATATAATAAGAATATAGAATAAGAATATAGCCAATTATTTGGGAGGGGGAAATTAGAAAGTTTGGGGGGCATAGATATCTTTGTTAAGATCTCAGCTTTGCCACTTACAATTAGTGTGTGAGGCAATTTATTGACTCTCTCTGAGCCTCAGTTTCACAATTTTTATTAAAGAAAAATAAGGTTAGCATTTAAGGGTTTAAAATGTGTATCAAAATATACAATACAGGCTAAGTGCCTCTGATAAAAAAGGCATTCAATACACAGTAGATATTATAATGTTTATCACTGCTGACTAGTTGTATGACTTTTGAGAGACAAGAAACAAGGTTATGTTTTCTGTTTCAGTTTTCCTAACTATTCAATAAAGGTTGAAACACCACCCACCTCTTTTCTACCTTGAAAGTATAAAAAGATTAGACAAGGTTGCTGGCTTGATGCCCAAACCCTTCACTTTAGTTCCCTTGGGAATTAACAACCTTGATATGAAAAGACAAAAAACAAAACAAAACTGTTTTTTACTCTGAAAGAAAGGAGCTCTAAAACGCTGACTATAACAGTATACCCTATTCTTTTACCTGCTATCTGGAAGTAGCTTTTTACCCATAAGGTATGCTGTGGAGAATTTATAACACATATACACAACACACATGCAGACACAAAGACACATTCTGTACATTATTTTCCTTGAGTTTTCAAAGCAACTACTCATGGGAAAATTATCTGAATGTAGAAGGTTATTTTTATATCTTGTGACCAAAAGAAAAAAAAAAAAAGAAAAGCTTTCTGTTAGCTAAAAGTTAACAAAAGCCAAGGCTGATTCAGGAATTCATGCAAAATGCTTGGTCAACTATGTTTTAAGTGATATATCTTTTGTATGTTGTCCCATGTTCCCAAGCACTGTTTTATCCAGGATACAAAAAAAAAAAATGTTCCAGAATACATTCTAGGGTTATGACACATATGGGAAATCTGTGTTTATTGTAATCTACTCCTTATTAAATAGTTTATGTGAAATGCTTTCTTTTAAACATTTCAGCTCATCTTTCCCCTGGCTTTCTTGAGACATAAGTGACAAATAAAAATTGTGTATATTTAGGGTATGCTTTTTGATGATTTAATGTATATTTTGTGAAATGAGCCCCACAGTAAGGTTATTTAACACATCCATCATCTTAGTTACCTATTTTTTTTCTGTGTGTGTGGTGAGAACCCTTAAGATCTGTTAATACTCTTAGCATATTTGAAGTATACATTATTACTAAATACGGTAACCATGCTGTACATTAAGTCCCCAGAATTTATTCATCTTATAACTGTAAGTTTCTACCCTTTGACCAACATCTCCCATGTTCCCCACCCGCCAGCCCCTGGCAGCCATCGTTGTTTACCCTGATTCTATGATCGACGTTTTTAGATTCCATGTCCAAATGAGATCATGCAGTATTTGTCTTCCTGTGTCTGGCTTATGTTATTTAGCATAATATCCTCCGGGTTCACCTGTGTTCTTGCAAATGGCAGGATTTCCTTCTCTTTATGGCTGAATAAGATTCCATCGTGTATATATATATATATATGCCACAATTTCTTTATCCATTCATCCATTTGTGGACACTTAGGTTGCTACCCTGTTGTAGTTGTTGTAAATAATGCTCCAGTGCAAGGTGTCTTTTCTAGTTAGTGTTTTTATTTCCTGTGGATAAATATCCAGAAATGAAATTGCTGGATCATATGGTAGTTCTATTTTTAATCTTTCGAAGAACCTTCATACTGTTTCCATTGTAGCTGAACGAGTTTACATTCCCACCAACAGTTCCCAAGGATTCTCTTTTCTCCACATCCTCCCCAGCATTTATTTCTTACCTTTTGATAACCGCTATTCCTTCAGGTGTAAGGTGATACCTCATAGTGGTTTTGATTTGTATTTCACTGATGATTAGTGACGCCGAGCATCTGTTCATGTACCTATTGCCATCTATTCAGAGAAGGGTCTATTCAGATCTTTGTCCGTTAATTAACTGGATTTTTTTTAATGCTCTTGAGTTGTATGAATTCTTTATATGTTTTGGATATTAATCCCTTATCATATACATGATCTGGAAGTATTTTGTCCCATTCTGAAGATTGTCTTTTCGTGTTGCTGATGGTTCCTTTTGGTGTGCAGAGCATTTTAGTTTAATGTGGTCTCACTTGTTTGTTTCTACTTTTGTTGCTTTTCCTTTTGGTATCAAATCCAAAATATCATTACCAAGACCAGTGTCAAGGAGCTTACTGCCTATGTTTTCTTCTAGGAGTTTTATTGTTTAGGGTCTTATGTTGAAGTCTTTCATTCATTTTGAGTTGATTTTTTTTGTATATAGTGGCAGATAGTGATCTGGTATCATTCTTTTTGCATGTGGCTGTCCAATTTTCCTAATGCCATTTATTGAAGAGGCTGTCCTTTCCCCATTGTATATTCTTGGCTATTTTGTCATGAATTAATTGAACCTGTGTGCGTGGGTTTATTTATGGGCTCTTAATTCTATTCCATTGATCTATGTGTCTGTTTTAATGCCAGGACCATACTGTTTTTATTACTGTAGCTTTATAAAAATGTAGGATTGTTTTTCCTATTTCTGTGAAAAAAATCCCATTAGAATTTTTGATGGGGATTGCATTGAATCTGTAGGTTGCTTTGGGTAGTGTGGACATTTTAACAGTATTGTTTCAATCCATGAGCATTGAATATCTTTCCATTTATTTATGTCTTTAGTTTCTTTCATCAGTGCCTTACAGTTTTTGGTGTACAGTTTTTTCCTCCTCCTTGGTTAAATATATCCCAGGTATTCTTTTTTTTTTCTTTTTTTTTTTTTTTTAAAGGAATTTCCCAGTCATGTCTTTTTTTTTTTTTTTTTTTTCATTTTTGGCTGCATTGGGTCTTCCTTGCTGTGTGTGGGCTTTCTCTAGTTGCGGCGAGCAGGGCTACTCTTCGTTGTGGTGTGTAAACTTCTCATTGCAGTGGCTTCTCTTGTTGCAGAGCACGGGCTCTAGGTGCACGGGCTTCAGTAGTTGTGGCTCGCGGGCTCTAGAGTGCAGGCTCAGTAGTTGTGGCGCACGGGCTTAGCTGCTCCATGGCATGTGGGATCTTCCCAGACCAGGGCTCGAACCCGTGTTCCCTGCATTGGCAGGAGGATTCTTAACCACTGCCCACCAGGGAAGCCCCCGGGTATTCTTTTTGATACAGTTGTAAACGGGATTGCTTTCTTAAATTCTTTCATATAGTTCATTAGTAGTGGGTAGAAACACAATTAATTTTTGTATATTGACTTTTGTATCTTGCAACTGTACTGAATTTTAGTTCTAACAGATTTTCATGGAGTCTTATTATATACATGTATATTACACATACATACATATATACAGCTATATATACATTTGTGTATATATACATACATACACCAAATATCTGGGCACCCTGTGGCCCATCACACCGGCTCTTCATGATGGTAGTAAATCAGCGATCAAAACAGTTTTACCACTTAGGAACCTAAGATGTGAAGTAGATAGCCTATGGTGTGTGTGTGTGTGTGTGTGTGTGTGTGTGTGTGTGTGTTCATGTGGGAGAAATACATAATAAACCAATTGCCAAATAAACAAAATCAATCAATCAATCTCTCTCTTTTCCTCTCCTTTTTCCCTCTCTCCCCCACCATCCCTCTCTAATAAGGTAGAAAAATGTCACAGATATGCATAAATTTTGGGAGTGAACCATTAAATTACCTGTTGCAACAGAGCTTCTGGCATGTTAAATAGAGAGTTCAAATGCCTATGTTTGGGATACGACAGTTGAAATAATCCATGGAGAAACCAATTTGGAGGAAGCAGATGAAAATAAAGCACGGTCAAAAGCTAGTCTGTGGATGAACAGGACCCAGAAATAGCAATGAACCTAAGAACTTATGTGGTATAAGTAACATCTGAACCCAGTGGAATTCAGACCAATGGTATAAATATGGAAGATTTGCAGAAAGCAAATCTTTTGTCCAGAAATTATTTTGGCTTCATGAAAAATGCATAGATGGTACTTAAGGCATCATGACGTTAGCCATCAAGGGGCCTTTATTGGTTCAACTAAACATTAAGATTTATAAGACTATCTTAGGCTACATTTGGCACCAATCTACTCAGATAGATCTAGATTAGCTACCACAGCATGGTCTTCCCCTTCAGTGAATATCCCTGAAGCAGTCCATATGGAACGTGGAGAAGCGATCCAAGGGCAGGAACTGCTTGACTTGAAATCCTTATGTTCCTTAAAAGCCAAAAACTTTTTTATACTTCCAAATGCATTGTTTCTAGGGGCCTTACAAGGGGTAAGGTCATTTACAAGAGTCACAGAAAGTCGTTGCACTTAGAGAATCTCAAATCATACTGTCCAAAGGTATTTTATTTCATGTATGCTTTCTCCCATTCCTGATAAAATTTACCAGTCAGGGATCGTTTTTATGAAAAGCAATATTGCCTAGTAGTTTTGTTCATAATATCACCCTTATAATGTTAAAAAATAGAGTTGGACATTTAACTGAAGGTCAAATTCCCGTATAAGAGGGAAAAGGGGCTTTGCTAATCCTTTGTTCATAGCTTCCCTGTAGATCATAACATCTGGGAGAAAAGAGTTCCAATAGAGATAACCACCAGTGCCAAGAATCTAATTCAGTAATATGTCTGGAATGTTTGAACAACAGTGAGGAGGCAAGAAGTCAGAATGTTAATAAAAGGTGTATAGAATTAGATGATATTAGCCCTTCCAGACATTATAGGACTTTGATTTTGACTAGGGTATAAGAAGATAGCAAAAAGGTTAAAGAAAAGTATGAGCTGGTAGTTGCTATATTCCAAATAAGAAGATTTTCATGAAGGTAAATATGTAAGAAAAATGTGTTTTATTTTTCTTTCACCTTAATCAGCATGTGTTAGAATGTTAGAATTTCTTCAGATTCCTTCCTTGGTATCTTATTACTTTTTAAATTTTTTTATTGATGCATAGTTGATTTACAATATTATATTAGTTTTAGGTGTACAACATAGTAATTATTTTTATAAATTATACTTCTTTTAAAGTTGCCATTACAAACTAATGGCTACATTTCCCTGTGCTGTGTCATGTATCCTTGTTGCTTGTTTTATACATAGTTGTTTATGTCTCTTAATCTCATACCCCTAGCTCTCTCCTCTCGCCTTCCCTCTCCGCCATGGGAACCAAGAGATTATACTCTGTATCTGTGAGTCTGTTTGTCTTCTTATAGACACTCATTTGTTTTCTGTTTTAGATTATACATATGAGTAATAACAGTATTTATCTTTGTCTGACTTAACTAAGCATAATACTCTCTAGGTGCGTCCACATTGTTGCAAATGGCAGAATTTCATTCTTTTTTATGGCTGAGTATATTTCATTGTATAGAAATATACCACATCTTCTTTATCCATTCATCTGTCGATGGGCACTTAGGTTGCTTCCATATCTTGGCTATTATAAATAGAGCTGCTATGAACATTGGGGTGCTTTTTTTTTTTTTTTTTCCAAATTAGTGTTTTCATTTTCTTCATATACATACCTAGCAGTGGAATTGCTGGATCATATGGTAGTTCTATTTTTAGTTTTTTAAGGAGCCTCCATACAGTTTTCCATATTGGCTGCAGCAATTTACAGTCCCACCAACAGTGCAAGAGGGTTCCCTTTGCTCCACATCCTCGCCAACATTTGTCATTTGTAAGCTTTTTGAGGATGACTATTTTGATAGGTGTGAGGTGATTTCTCATTGTAGTTTTGATTTGCATTTCTCTGATTAGCAATGTTGCGCATATTTTCATGTGCCTGTTGGCCATCTCTGTATCTTCTTTTTTTTTTTAAATTAATTTATTTATTTATTTTTGGCTGTGTTGGGTCTTCGTTTCTGTGCGAGGGCTTTCTCTAGTTGTGGCAAGCGTGGGCCACTCTTCATCGCGGTGCGCAGGCCTCTCACTATCGCGGCCTCTCTTGTTGCGGAGCACAGGCTCCAGATGTGCAGGCTCAGTAGTTGTGGCTCACGGGCCTAGTTGCTCCGCGGCATGTGGGATCTTCCCAGACCAGGGCTCGAACCCGTGTCCCCTGCATTAACAAGCAGATTCTCAACCACTGCACCACCAGGGAAGCCCTCTGTATCTTCTTGGAGAAAAAAATATTTATCAGCTCTTCTGCCCATTTTTTTTTTTTTTTTATATACTGAGTTGTATCAGCTGTTCATGTGTTTTGGATATTAACCCCTTATTGGTCATGTCATTTGCAAATACTTTTTTTCCCATTCAGTAGGTTGTCTTAGTATCTTACCGCCTTTTATGTCACACTTATTGATTGTTCAGATTTGGGCTTTGGGCGCCCAAGATTGGTTTTTAAGGTTCAAATAGTCATAAATCTTTTTTTTCTTTTTGAAGAGTGGTTTGGTAACATAGCGGAGCTTAGTAATAGTGGAACTTAGTAATAGAGTAAATTAGTAAAAACTTAGTGGGTAAAAGCTTAGTAGGCTTTTGAAAAAAAAAAACAGGCTTCTGATCTATTTGCTTCTATGAAGATCCATGTTACAGTAACATTTTTCTTATACCTTACTTGTTTTCTCCTACCAATTTCTCCATTTCATTTTAAATGTGCTTCTCTCTACACAATCTAAAAATTGTAAGCTTGGTAGGAAAGCCACATTAATATTTTGAACTTTGCTTTAGTTCAGAATAACTTTGCCTAATTGAATAGTCTTCATTGGCCATGGTTGCACAGATATTTTCAGTTTTATTTGCACCTGTTTTGGGGCTAGAAGCAGTCAAATTATCTAGACTCATTATATTATTTTTGCATATCTGCTTATAACCTTGCCAAATTTTTCTTGAGCTCTTCTATTTTATTGTAATTGCCAAAGTCAGTGGGGGGGACAGTTAACACCCATTAGATTTTTAGATTTTTCCAAACACTTTCTCTAGAGATTCATGCTCAGGAAGAACTTTAAAGTTATCACAGAAGTAATTTACCGAATAAAGGAGCCAACAGGGATTACCACCATTTTTGCCTTTTCATTACTTTCTTCCAGACTGCTTATTTAATACCATACATTCTTGTATTAGAGGGGTTTCCCCCCCCCCCAGGAGCTACCCAGAATGCATGTAAAATACTGAATAATTAAGGTAGGTTAACTTCTGCAACAAATAACTTCTACAATGTCCGAATACTCAGACTAATAGAATATACGATCTTAATAAAATCGCAAACAGGTAAAAGAGGCTTCCATATAGGCCATGACAGTGTAGTTGGAAGTATATTTACCTTACTGTTAAGTGACTATTATATATGAGGAAACAGTTTTTAGTCACTGGACAACAGTCTGAACTTTGAGAGAAGAAAAAATGAGATGATCCCACATTCACCCCGGTGTGTGTCTGGGGTACATTCCAAGCCCTCAGGAAATAAAAACTGCGTGTGGGGTGAGGGAACCAGAAGATGCTGCAGGTAACCAAAACAGTATGGTTTCTTCACAGGGTAGAGAAGGCAGAGAGTAAGGTTCAGGGCTGTTGATGAGGAGTTTGTGAGAAAACATACTAAAATGGAGCTGTTTATCTTGAGCACAGAGTTGAAACCCCACATGCCCCATGCCAAAAGGTGAAGGACCAAAGTGTAGAGTACAGAACATGCCTTAGGAGTAAAGAGTCGGGGCAGGGGGAATGGAAGCAGACTTGCATTAATATAGAAAAAAAGGGATAGAAACCTGACAGCAATCAGAAAATTAATCATTAATTTATCTACATACGTGAACAAAATTTAGTATCATTTAAATGACAAAAACACAATCCAGACTCCCTAGCATGTGTCATATGTTTGGCGTACAATTAACCCTTACTAGGTAAGTGAAAAAGCAAGCAAATTTGACCTATAAACAATAAATAGAAATATATACTGGGTTTTAGGGTTTCAAAAAGAGTCATGTACCACAGTGTTCATTGCAGCACTATTTACAATAGCCAGGACATGGAAGCAACCTAAGTGTCCATCGACAGATGAATGGATAAAGAAGATGTGGTACATGTATACAATGGAATGTTACTCAGCCATAAAAAGAAATGAAATGGAGTTATTTCTAGTGAGGTGGATGGACCTAGAGACTGTCATACAGAGTGAAGTAAGTCAGAAAGAGAAAAACAAACACCATATGCTAACACATACATATGGAATCTAAAAAAATAAAAGGTTCTGAAGAACCTAGGGGCAGGACAGGAATAAAGACACAGACGTAGAGAATGGACTTGAGGACATGGGGAGGGGGAAGGGTAAGCTGGGAAGAAGTGAGAGAGTGGCATGGACATATATATACTACCAAATGTAAAATAGATAGCTAGTGGGAAGCAGCCGCATAGCTCAGGGAGATGAACTCCGTGCTTTGTGACCACCTAGAGGGGTGGGATAGGGAGGGTGGGAGGGAGACGCAAGAGGGAGGAGAAATGGGAATATATGTATAGCTGATTCACTTTGTTATACAGCAGAAACTAACACACCATTGTAAAGCAATTATATTCCAATAAAGATGTTAAAAAAAAAAAAAAAAAGCTCAGGGGTCAAGTGAGAGAATAAATACGTGTTGTTACTTGATTAAAGTGTACGCACAGTGTGAATCATATATAGTTTGGATAAATTTAAAATAGACATATTCAAATATATCCTGAGTAAAGAGGATCCTCTCAATTTAAATCAGTTAATGTGAAATTTCAAAGTAAAAGTTCTTTAAGTAATTAGACAGCAAAGTGCCACTAACCACTTTTATGTTACATTTTTAAATGCTTCTTTTTAATGTATTATGTATAATGTTTTGTTCTTTATCAAGGATTTAAAACTTTCTCCAGAAAAAAAAAAAAAAATATATATATATATATATATATACTGGGAAAAGCTAGATACTATATATAGCAGAAAGGGATTTTTAAAGCAACTATAATATATTTTAATTGTCTTAAGAAGAATTAAAAATAATAGGTGAACAGATAGGGAATCAAAGCAAGTAAATGGAAATTATATAAGTAGTATTTCAGAACTCTTAAATGTAAAATTCAATGGATGGGCTATAATAAAGATTGGAGCAGGTTGAAGCCAGCAGAAAGTAACAGTGGTAAATGGAGACACATCATAAATTATCCAATCTGAAGAAAAGAAAGCAAGGGATAAAAAATAAAGAGGATCAGTGAACAGTGGGATATTATCCCATGATCCAAAATATGCTTAATGGGAATTTCTGAATAAGAAAAAGTTCAGCCTACCGTCTTGAAGTCTGTGAAAACCCAAGCAGGATAGATGAATGGCATGTCTAACAGCCAAAACATATACAGAAAAAAGAAGTATCATGGACGGGTGGTGAGGAGTGGGGGAAGACAATACAAATAATTGATGACTTAACAACAAAAGGGAGCTGGAAGATAATGGGATGACATGTTTAATTTGCTGAAAGGAATAAAAACAATTTTCAATCCAGATACGTATAAACAGCCAAAACAGTTCTTCAAAGAAATGAGAGTAAAGTAGATTTTAAAATAACCAAAAGCTATAAAAATTTAAACAGTGGTATATCTTTAGTATATTAACTCCTAAAGATCTTCATACTGAAGGGAAAGGAAACCACCATAAGGAAACTGGGATCCGGGGGAGGGGAGTAGCGGGGGAGTGCACCAGAAATGGTAAATATGTAAGTAATGTAAATGGCTTTCTTTACTAATTTCTCCTAAACTGACCTGCATCTATGATTCATAATGTATATAGAAATAAAGTAAGGGATATCAGTAGCACTTTGGATGCATGAAAATAAATTACATTGTTGAAATAGTCTTATATTTTGCACAGTACGGTAAAATACAAGGCCACTATTGCTCATTAATATAAAAGCCAAATTCCTTAACCAATATCAGCAAATTAAATCCAGCAATATGTAAAAGTTATGATATAATCAAGGGGATTATTCCAGGAACCTAAGGACTTATTTTACATCTTGTTTTTGTTTTTTACATCTGAAAATAGTTCATCACATTAACAGGATAAATAATAAAATCAAGAGTTGATTTCAGTACATCAGTAAAAACATTTGAAAAAGTCTAATACATACCCGTAATAACTCTCAAGTATCTACTAACGGAAGGGAACTTCATCCATTTAATAAAGGGCAATTACCAAAACGCTCAGATAACATCATACCTAATGGTGAAATACTGAATGCTTTCCCCCATAAATTGGGTTCAGAGCAAGAATGAACACTCTTCTATTCAACATTTTATTCAATACTTCTATTGAAATAGTGGAACTCTTTCTCATAAGATAGCGAATAAGTCAAGGATGTCAGATCTCACTTCTGTTTAATATCTTATTTGATTTCTAGCCAGTGAAATAATTGAAGATAAAATTAATAAAGGGCTATTAATTAGGAAGGTACAAGTAAAATTGTCTTTATATGCTGATGTGACTTTTTTCCTTAGAAATACTGTGATTTTATATATATGTGTGTATATGTTACTTACATATATATAAATAGTTAGAACTAATAAATTTGGTTACTTGATTCAAGGCTAACATATATATATATATATAATATGTTTATATGGGAAACAATTGGCAAATAAAATTATAAATCAATTCCATTTATAATATAGTATCAAAAAATTAGAAATGAACTTAAGGAAAGTCATGTGAATTCTAGAAAATTTCTGAAATTCTGAAACATTGGAAATTTCAAAATATTTACTAAAATAAAAAAACACCTAAATGAATATTTACTGTGTAACAGATTCAAAAACTCAGAATGATAACGTCATTACTTTTTGTATGCTCATGTGAATGCAAACAAAGTATCTGCAGAATTGTTTGTGGAAATTAGCAAGCTCATTCTAAACATGTATTTAAACATATAAAAGATCTGGAATAGGAAACATTAAGGCCTTTCTGATAAGCTAACCTTGAGTCCTGACACCAAGGAACTAGTGATCATATCCTTCAACAATCAATTTCTAGTTTTCTTGTTAATATGCATGACCTAGTAAGTCCTAGTAATGTTACTGACCAGAGTTTTTGACCTCCTTAATCAATAGAAATTGATCAGAGGCCAGACAAGAAATTCAGGCAAGGCTTTATTGGGGCCCTTGCTGCAGCGGGGGGAGGGAGGGGGGGGGGGGGGAGAACAAACAACAGGTTACCTTGTTCACTCCCCAAGGTGGGGCAAGCTTGCTTGTTCCTTATATGGGGTGAGGGTAAGGGTGTGTTCAGGGGTTCGGCCGGAGGGGTGGCTTAGATGTTTTGCCCACCCCTTAGGTGGTATTGTGTGCAGGGGGCATGATCAGTACCCTGCTTTTGCTACACGCTCTTCAAAAGTGGCAGTTGGGTTTTTTGGTCTCTCTGTCTTTTGTCCAGGATTTGTCCTAATTTTGCATGCATGCAGTTATCTTTAGTCCCATACAGTTTCTTTATATTTTGTAGCTGGAGGAGACTTTTGTCCAGGTGCAAGCATTGCAGCACTGCAACAAAGGGTCCAAGGCCTGTCTCAGTAACATTCCAGTGAGGAATGTATAAACTTGGTCTAAAGAAAAAAAAAAAACTCATTTTCTAGATTAGATCTATGAAATCAACAGCAAAAGGTAAAAAAAGGTTTCAGCAGCTTATCAAAGTAATAATCTTGGTTTGTCCAACTTGCATTGCCTTATATCTGATGTAATTTTTCCTATAAATTTTGCAAATCAAATTAATTGCATGATTTGACAAACCAAAAGTAATTGGTAATTATGAATATCATAATCCTCCTATGCTTAAAGAAATGCATTTTATAGCAATATCAGTACAGAGTTGAACCTGATTTCATGTTAATACTGTCACTTAGCTTTCATTTGACAGTTCTGCAGAGATTTATTAAAATTCCTTCTGAGAATATTTTTGGAATTCAAGAATTTAGAGACCTAATTCATGAATCCACACGAATATAAAAATTCTAAAAAAATTATAGATGAAGTAAACAGACAATTGGGAAATTGGCGCTTTACTGAAAAACAAGAAAATAGCTGAAATGTTCAATGATATGCAAATATTTATCCTCAAACTGGACACAAGGTCACAGCAGGAGGTAACGGAACAGGTTTTTAAAAATCACTAAACACACACACACAAAAAAAAAAAAAAATCACTAAACACTCAAAGAAAATACAACCACATCTTTATAATAGATTTACAGATTTTTATGTGTATGTATCATCTTTAAAATTTGAGTGCTTATAGAGAGTATTTTTGTATATATCTCAAAGTTCCCCTATGATGATTCATTATCAAGAGAAACTGATTGACCTGAAAGTGTATCATATGTATCTAAATAAACAAACTCATGTTATTTAGGTGCTAGGTTTATGAATTGCATATATTTCTGATAATGTGGCCAAACTCTGGATAATCTTGTATCTACATGATTCTGAACATGTTTTATTTTCATGAAAGTGTTTGAGTCCAACGACCCTCAACCATGCAACAAATGTTAATACTCGAGTCAAAATTGTAATTACCCTCTCTGCCCCTCCATACACACTGAGACTAGTTTAGTGTATAAAACTACTGTATTTAAATTTCTTCACTCAAACTGATAAAAAGCTTAATGTTAGAACACTGTAGTTATTTACCTATTAAGGATTTATTTTGGTAATGCTAAATTGTGACTTTATTACCTAACATGCTATAATTCACCATGCTAGTTATTTAGGAAAAACTGTAGATATTTGGCAGATCATGTAATAAATAATGACACTGAATCTCTTTTATATGAAGACCCTTCTTTCATTTTACTATTAGAAATTTGACATTTAGAAATTTGGAGTGATTTAACCAAACTCATACAGTACAGTGTTCACAAAATCATTACTTACACTGCATTGCTTATTATACTACAGCAAGTAGAAGGGAATGCCGTGAAATCACCCTCGATTGTATATCCAGAGAAACGTTAGCCTGTAGTAATCTAGAGTCTTAAAAGAATTAGACATTTTAGTAAGATTTTATCTAATGAGATTATATTAAATAAGCTCACAAAGGTTAAATCAGAAGTATAGGGTTGGGCATATATATCATATGTGATATAGGGTAAAGAGGGAATACTATATCTGAGGAAAAGTGGTAAAAAGAAATTTCTATTTTTATCAATATAGAATGTGAACAATCTGGGGATTTTCCCCCCACTACAACAGACAAGAAGCGAAGCATTCAAAGAAAAGAATTGGTGACTTCAAGTTTAGTCACACTTACACAAAGAACTGAAGCCTGATTGCATATATTCATGGATATTAAAATGAGAGGGAAGATGTATCAGGAAATCTTTAAAGGCTTTTGTGTTCCCTGTAGAGTCAACTCATTTTTTTTTCTTGCCCATAGCAAGGGCCCTGTTTCTATGAGTACTAAAGAAGATATATTACCTCTGTGAATATAGTTTTTAAAAAATGCATCTGTCATAGGTAGAAAAGAATTTTTAAATTGTGACCTGTATAGAGTCTCATTTTAGGCTGATGAATCATTTGTTCCCACATAATTTAAAAGTGTTGGTACTAAATAGCCTATGGCTATACCTTTCAGTATGTTTATTTCTTTTTATTCTTTGCCTGTACCAAGGTGGGCCATCATTTATTTTGAGCATAGTTTGTTGCATACGTATATAATAAGAATCAATATAACATTATGAGCTTTTAGTATGTGCTATGCCTGGTGCTCAATATTTGGCATATATTAACACATTCAGTGTATCCACCAAACTATGAGGCAGACACTATTGCTAGCACCAGTTCACAGACTGAAAGAGTGGAGATTTGAAGGTCATAGTAACTTGTCCAAGCTCAGAAAGCTAGTAGATACTGGAATCAGGAGCTGAACTCATACAGTCTGGATCGAAAAGTCAACCTTTAAATCATTATGCTATGTTATATGTGAATATATTGATCACTTAGTTGAACAGTTTTTCATGAATCAGTAATACCTCCAGGCAAAACTGTTACACCTAATTCTTACTGATACCGTTTTTTTGGACTGTATACAAGAGTAAGCTCAAATTAATAATGGCTAAAACAATTTCCCTCTTGAACAAGTCCAAACGTAAGCCTTGCAGGGCTGCTGTGTTGACTCTGCCTTGTCCAGGATCCAGTGATTCGAGTCTTTCCCTTCGTGATTCCTAGATTATGATGTTTGCCCGTGATAGCCACATGTCAGCCATTATTTCCATGTTCTAAGAAACTGAATGGAAGAGAGTGAAGATGTGTAACTGAAACAAATAGACTGCCAGATATCTCTCCAGCAAAGATGGGTTTATCTGGGATCTGCAGAGAACTGCAGTTCAGGGTCTGCAACCATGGTGAGCCACCTGCTAATCCCCACATGGCAGGGGAGGAAGAACTCTTTTATAGAGGGGAAGAGGAAGGTGGGAGGAGTCTAGTAAACAAAGAGTACATGGTGTTTCATTGGTTGAATCCTTGCTAGAAAAGAAGAGGAATCTGTCTTCTCCCTGTTGGGTTCTGATATGGTTGTGAGGTGTGAGAGCTTCCCTTTCTGGTCTCCCAACTCTGTTTAACTGAGGTTCTTGTTTGTTAATTTTTACAAGGTTAAGGGACATAACTTCATTTTCTGTCCTAGAAGTTGTAATATCACATTCCTGCACAGCTTATTGGCCATAAATTAGTCAATGTCCACATCTAAAAAAAATGATGGTGGGAAATGTTTTTATGTGAGTGTAAGAATTGGTTAATTTAAAGGTTCTATTGCTATATAACAAGAGATAGTAGGAGGTAAAATCTCTAGTTTTTGTCACACACATAACTAAAGTTAGGAAAAACTTTAGTTGCCTGGGTCCAGAATAAAAAGGAACATAAAAAGTAGCATATTTTTAATTAATTAACTGTATAAAATTGTTAGAAATAATGATAAAACCAAACTTTTGACCTTCGGCAAATAGAATATAATCTTATAAAGTACTTAATAGACATATGTATTTTCTTGCCCTAGAAAAAGAAAGTTACAAAAAAACCCAAAAAACAAAAAAAACAGTGTAATAAGGAAAATTTTCTACAAACTGGCTGTATTCACCGAGTCTGAACCAATTTCAGACTATCAGTTTGGGTCCACCAGAAGCAGCAGTTGAGACGGAATTTAGGGTACAGGATGTTAATTAGGGATCAAGGTCTCTGAATGGAGCGGGGAGGAAGAAGAGTTGAACAGAGGATGAAACCAAGCTATGATGTGAACTTGTCAGAGCTTTGACCAATTTAGTGGAAGATCTGGAGCAAGTATTGCCTGGCAGAGTTGCCTTCTGTTGACCTGAAAAGCCAGGCATTTCTAGCTTACTTCTGTCTCTAGATGTGATCAGCCTTGAGAAAGGTATGACTTGGGCCACTTTCGTAACTGAGGTGCTGGTCATCAAATGTGTTCTCCCTACTTCTTTCTCTAGCACCCTGGTGGCTGGTCCATGTGAATGTTCCTGATCAGTCCTTTGTGAGCTGCATTATTGTGTGGCACTTCCAAGCTGGAGCGATACATTCTTATGTCCTACCCTTCAGCGCACTTTTTCTTCCCTGTAGCATAGTGATCAGCAATTTATGAGGTAGTGGTTGCTCAGTCAGTCTGGGTATCTGAAAGACCATCATGAGCAGAGCCCTCCTGCATGAAATGAATAAGTACACCACTCAGATTAGGGGTTTATTACTGCAGCATAACTCAGTCCATCCTCACAGATATCCTCATGATTTCTTTGATAATAGAATTCTTACATTTAAGTAGGTGTATTCATATACTTTCTCACTAAAGCTTATGTCCAGATAGAAGTCATACATACATAATACATTTTATGTATGTCTCTTACAAGCAGTGTGTACTTTAAAAATCTAGTGTGATAAGCTTTTTCTTTTTTGGATATCTTTAAATTGAAGTATAATTCACAGAACATTATATTAGTTTCAGATGTACAACATAATGATTCAGTATTTGTATATATTGCAAAATAACCACAATAGGTGTAGTTAACATCGTAACCATACATAGTTACAATTTTTTTTCTTGTGATGTGAACTTTTAAAACTCATTATCTTAGCGACTTTCAAATATGCAAAGCAGTATTATGAACTATAGTCACCATACTGTATATTGCATCCCCATGACTTGTTTATATTATAACTGGAAGTTCGTACTTTTGACCCTCTTCACCTATTCTTCCTACCCCACCCCCACCCCTGGCAACCACCAGTCTATTCTCTATCTATAAACTTGGTTTTGTTTTTTGGGGTTACTTTTAGATTCTGCATGTAAGTGAAATCATACGGTATTTGTCTTTCTTTGTCTGACTTATTTCATTTAGCATAATGGTTTTAAAGTCCATCTATATTGCCGTAAATGGTAAGATTTTCTTGTTTTTTATGGCTTCTTTTTTATTTCCTTCTTTTTTCCTTCTTTTTTATGGCTGAATAATATTCCACTGTATATAGATATAGGTAGTTAGATAGATAGATATAGATAACCACAGTGTCTTTATCCATTCATCTGTCGATGGACACTTTGGTGTTTTCCATATTTTGGTTGTTATAATTAGTGCTCTAATGAACATGAGGTACATATATCTCTTTTGAATTAGTGTTTACATTTTCTTTGGGTAAATATTCAGAATTAGAATTGCTGGATCATATGATAGTTCTACTTTTAATTTTTTTGAGGAACCTCCACAGTGTTTTCCACAGTGGATACACGAATTTATATTCCTACCAACAGTGCACAAGGATTCCCTTTTCTCCACATCTTTGCCAACACTTGTTATTTCTTATCTTTTTGATAATAGCCATTCTAACACATATCAGGTGACATCTCATTGTGGTTTTGATTTATATTTCCCTGGTGATTAGTGATGCTGAGCATCTTTTCATGTGCCCGTTGGCCTTGTGTATGTCTTTCATGGGAACTGTTTAAGTCCTTTGCCCATTTTTTTTTTTTATAGCTACTTTATTTATTTATTTTTTATTTTTGGCTGTGTTGGGTCTTCGGTTCGTGCGAGGGCTTTCTCCAGTTGCGGCAAGCGGGGGCCACTCTTCATCGCGGTGCGGGGACCGCTCTTCATCGCGGCGCGCGGGCCTTTCACTATCGCGGCCCCTCCCGTTGCGGGGCACAGGCTCCAGACGCGCAGGCTCAGTAGTTGTGGCTCACGGGCCCAGCCACTCCGTGGCATGTGGGATCTTCCCAGACCAGGGCTCGAACCCGTGTCCCCTGCATTAGCAGGCAGATTCTCAACCACTGCGCCACCAGGGAAGCCCTCTTTGCCCATTTTTAAGTTTGATTGTTTGCTTTTGGTTCTTGAGTTGTATTAGTTATTTGTTTTGGATATTAACCCCTTATATATATCATTTGCAAATATTTTCTTCCATTCTGTAGGTTGCCTTTTCATTTTGTTGGTTTCCTTTGCTATGCAGCTTTTCAGTTTGATGTAGTTCCACTTGTTTATTTTTGCTTATGTTGACTTTGCTTTTGGAGTCAGATCAAAAAAATAATTACCAAGACCAGTGTCAAGGAGCTTACCACCTATGCTTCCTTCTAGGAGTTTCATGGTTTCAAGTTTTATGTTCAAGTTTTTAATCCATTTTTAGTTTATTTTTGTGAATGGTATAAGATAATAGGTTCAGTTTCATTCTTTTACATGTGGCTGTCTAGTTTCCCCAGTGCCATTTATTGAAGAGACTGTCCTTCCCTCATTGTATATTCTTGGCTATTTTATCATAACTTAGTTGAACCTATATGCATGGGTTTATTACTGGGCTCTTTATTCAGTTTCATTGATCTATGTGTCTCTTTTTATACCAATATCATCCTGTTTTGATTACTATAGCTTTGTAATATAGTTTGAAATCAGGGAGTGTGATGCTTCCAGCTTTGTTCTTCCTAAGATTGCTTTGGCTATTTGGGTTTGTGTGTGTATGTGTGTGTGTGGTTTTCTATAAATGTAGGGTCGTTTGTTCTATTTCTATGAAAAATGCCATTGGAATTTTGATAGGGGTTGCATTGAATCTGTAGATTGTTTTGGGTGGTATGGACATTTTAACACTATTAATTTTTCCAACTCATTGGACATCTTTCCATTTATTCGCGTGTTCTTCCATTTCTTTTATCAGTGTCTTATAGATTGCAGTATATGGGTCTTTCCCCTCCTTGGTTAAATTTATCCTAGATATTTTATTCTTTTTTATGCAATTATATGTAGGGTCATTTTTCTTAATTCTCTTTATGATAGTTGTTTATTAGTGTATTAGTCTGATAAGCAGTTAAGCCAAATACTATCTGATTCAAGTATCAAAGGATGTTATGAAGCCAAGCACTGAAATTCTGAACATACAAGATACTGCACACAGTTCAACCAATCAGTGACTACATTCATTGTCAGGGAATGTTTCTGAGAGGAAAGGAGATGGACGCTGACATAGCATATGTACAAAAAGAACAAAAAAAAAAAAAAACAAAAAAAACGGAATCCACTGCACAGAGCATAATCAAAGTTGAAATCCAAAACAAGTCATTTAACTTTCTTTTATTTTTTATTTTAATTTTTTAACATCTTTATTGGAGTATAATTGCTTTACAATGGTGTTACTTTCTGCTTTATAGCAAAGTGAATCAGTTATACATATACATATATCCCCATATCTCCCTCTTTCGTCTCCTTCCCGCCCTCCCTATCCCACCCCTCTAGGTGGTCACAAAGCACCGAGCTGATCTCCCTGTGCTATGCGGCTGCTTCCCGCTAGCTATCTGTTACATCTGGTAGTGTATATATGCCCATGCCTCTCTCTTTGTCCCAGCTTACCCTTCCCACTCCCCATGTCCTCAAGTCCATTCTCTACATCTGCATCTTTACTCCTGTCCTGCCCCTAGGTTCTTCAGAACCATGTTTTTTTTTTTTTTTAGAATCCATATATATGTGTTAGCATGCGGTATTTGTTTTTCTCTTTCAGATTTACTTCATTCTGTATGACAGACTCTAGGTCCATCCACCTCACTAGAAATAACTCAATTTCATTTCTTTTTATGGTGGAGTAATATCCCATTGTATATATGTGCCACATCTTCTTTATCCATTAATCTGTAAATGGACACTTAGGTTGCTTCTGTGTCCTGGCTATCATAAACAGAGCTGCAGTGAACATTGTGGTACATGACTCTTTTTGAGTTATGGTTTTCTCAGGGTATATGCCCAGTAGTGGGATTGCTGGGTCGTCTGGTAGTTCTATTTTTATTTTTTTAAGGAACCTCCATACTGTTCTCCATAGTGGCTGTATCAATTTACATTCCCATCAACAGTGCAAGAGTGTTCTATTTTCTCCACACCCTCTCCAGCATTTATTGTTTGTAGATGGTTTGATGATGGTCATTCTGACTGGTGTGAGGTGATACCTCATTGTAGTTTTGATTTGCATTTCTCTAATGATTACTGATGTTGAGCATCTTTTCATGTGTTTGTTGGCAATCTGTATATCTTCTTTGGAGAAACGTCTATTTAGGTCTTCTGCCCATTTTTGGATTGGGTTGTTTGTTTTTTTGATATTGAGCTGAATGAGCTGCTTATAAATTTTGGAGATTAATCCTTTGTCAGTTGCTTCATTTGCAAATATTTTCTCCCTTTCTGAGGGTTGTCTTTTCGTCTTGTTTATGTTTTCCTTTGCTGTGCAAAAGCTTTTAAGTTTCATTAGGTCCCATTTGTTTATTTTTGTTTTTATTTCCATTTCTCTAGGTGGTGGGTCAAAAGGATCTTGCTGTGATTTATGTCATAGAATGTTCTTCCTATGTTTTCCTCTTAGAGTTTTATAGTGTCTGGTCTTACATCTAGATCTTTAATCCATTTTGAGTTTATTTTTGTGTATGGTGTTAGGGAATGTTCTAATTTCATTCTTTTACATGTAGCTGTCCAGTTTTCCCAACACCACTTATTGAAGAAGTTGGCTTTTCTCCATTGTATATTCTTGCCTCCTTTATCAAAACTAAGGTGACCATATGTGTGATAAAATACCTAGGAATAAAGCTATCTAAGGAGACAAAAGACCTGTATGCAGAAAACAATAAGACACTGATGAAAGAAATTAAAGATGATACAAACAGATGGAGAGATATACCATGTTCTTGGATTGGACGAATCAACATTGTGAAAATGACTATACTACCCAAAGCAATCTACAGATTCAGTGCAATCCCTATCAAACTACAAGTGGCATTTTTCACAGAACTAGAACCCCAAATTTCACAATTTGTATGGAAACACAAAAGGCCCCAAGTAGCCAAGGCAATCTTGAGAAAGAAAAACAGAGCTGGAGGAATCAGGCTTCAGACTTCAGACTATACTACAAAGCTATAGTAATCAAGACAGTATGGTACTGGAACAAAAACAGAAATATAGGTCAATGGAACAGGATAGAAAGCCCAGAGATAAACGCACACATGTGATTTTCTTTTAGAAGCATAGGAAAAATTGTCAGAGAGGTGGAAGTTAATGGCTTATATGAGAAATGAAACCTGGATAGGGATCTGGAGTAAGCCTGTCAAACCTGCCATTCCAATTGTTAACTGAGTTCTGAGAAGCAAGGAAACAGGTTTTTCCTTCATTTAAATTCCTACCATGTACACTGTTTATACCATTTACTTGTCAACTAATCCTGTGCTGTTTTGTGAGCTTTCATACTATCTTTATATGTCATTTATAACATGCATTGCACATTTATTTTTATTGTGCTTATCTCTTTTTCCTAAACAGACAGCCATTTAAAAGCAGAAACTCTATGGGTTATATAGGCAAAATGCCCTATATTATATAATACAGAACCTAGTGATGTATTAGAAACAATTTAATATTGATAAGTAGTTTTTCTACGTTTAGATACTGCCTACACTATTTACTCTCTGTTATCAGAAATTTTCTAGTCATGTTAACAAACCATGTAGACAAATTGGGTAAAAGAATGTGCTTTTCCCAGGTGCCTTAACAAATGGCGAAGTAGAAATTATTTATCTGTGCCCCAAATTTTTCAATAAAAATATGTATTGTCTTTATCAATACAATCAGATGGCCATTATGTCTAAATATTCATCAGTACAGGAAACTTGATTCTTAAATTATCACTGACTTGGATGTACTTGGAAAAGTTAAATTCTCTGATTCTTTGCTTTGCACATGAAAATGACAGGATACAACATTTTAAATTTCCATTTTATCACATACTTCTCCATTGATTCCTCAGAACAAAACAAAGAGATGAATATACTACCTTCATTACTACTTTTATTTTTAAGATGAAAAACAAAGGCATTCAAGGCTATGTTACTTGCTTATAATAAGTGAGGAAAATGGGATTTGAATTTAGGCTAAATCTTTAATGTCTTCAGTACCTAAGTTAAATTGTTGTAATGAATGAAATCATCTATAGGTATAAATACAACATGGATTAGAAAATAGAGAAAGGGCCAATATTTAAACAATAATACCAAAAATAGATTCATTATTCTCTTTGAAGTTAGGCTAAATCTAAACTTCCTTTTTATAATACCACCAAGAAAACAGTTATGTTGGGTTCTAGGGTAGGCTGCTTCCAAACGTGCCTCAATGGCATATTACTCATTTTGAATTAAAGTTACATAAGAAATGGCCAAGGCAAAAGGGGCACTGTGAGCCTCCTTTCTTTCTCCCTGAAAGCAGGAAAGTAATCTCTCATGTGAAAGGTACCCTCCACACATTTAGAAGTAGAAATACACCCTTGTCACCAAAGATATGGAGTTCGTGCCTAGAAGTCTAATTAAACAAACCTGTTGCCTCTTTAATTTACTACCCCAAGCCCAAACTTTGTTTAGATTTTTCAGTAACTGGACACCCAAAACCTAAGTTTCTTTGTCCTGTCACTTCCTCACAAATTTATTGTTTCTTTGTCTAAAAATTTTAAAAGCTGCCTCCTTTGGCCACTTCTTAGATCTCATTTCTATGGGACTCCCCTGCACATGAATTTAAATCTGTTTCTCTTTCTTCTTTTTCTCCTATTAATCTGTCTGTGTCAATTTTATTATTAGTCCAGCCACAAGAACTCGAGTATACCTCTTGAGGAAATTTCCCTCTCCCTGACAGTTACCATACAAAATAAATATATAACATTATCTGAGTTTTTAATATGAACTATTTTAAAGAAGCTAACATAATCTTAACATAATACAACACATACCAATCACAGTTATTTGAAATGAGGTAAGTGATGTAAGATAATTAGAAAAATACATGATTGGGAGTTAAAATAAGTAGTAGTATGAATATTTCTAGTTAGGGTACATTCTATGTTCCAAAATCTTGAACTATGAAGTAATTATAGTTATCATCCAACTTGAATTTGTTTTGGAGGATTGCTGTTGAGAACAGAGAGTAAGAACAGAGCTCATGTCTTCCATTAGGTCGATCAGTATTTTTACATGTAGCTTTGATCATTTTTAAAAAACACAACGGCCTTTCTTCTTTAAGAGGTAAAAATATCTGAAATATATTCCACTAACTTTTAAAAATTAAATCTTTAAATTACTTACTTGGTATAGCTAACACATGCATATAGGTAACTTGAATAATTTGCATGACAATGAGTAAAGGATGGTTCATCTCCTGTCCCATAAAATATGAACTTGTTTTGGTAGTGTTTTCACCTTACTTTGCAAGGTGAAAACATGTTGTTCTTAGGAAATGTGATAAACATGTTTATTTAAACCTTGTTTTTGAACATGTTGTTTTTGAGAAAAGTTAAAAAGTGGAAAACATGTTTTCACCTAGAAAGTGTGTAATGGAAGTAAGATGTTTGCATGAGAAAGAAAGCACAGGGAAACAGTAACAAGGATCTATGCTGTGACCTCCAGCTCCTTCACCCCCATGTCCCTTACTAAAAGTTTTAATATTATGGCCTGCCCACTCATGCTGCCGTTGAACTTTGAGCACCAAACATTAACCCCCTGTGTCTCTCATGGGAAGATCAGATACTCTGCAGATGGTGACACACTAACTCTGAAGCGATTGCACCATCCTTTTCAGAACAAAAAAATCTTGCTAGTACAGTTGTGATTCAAAGGGTCACTGCGCTTCAAAGGCAGTGAGAGGCTTGCCATTTCTGTTGATGTAGTATGTCCCTAATCCCCTTGCTCCTCCTGCGTTCACTACCTCAGCTAGTGGAACAAAAATATATGTAAATTTTACATTAAACAAGAGTGTGCTTGTCATCAGTGACATCTCACCATATTGTCTGCCTTTTTGTCCCCTAAACGTAAGCCTAGTGACCCCAAGCAGTGTTGAGAGACAGATAGGTAAGGCAGAAAATGTGGTAAAATCTAAAAGCTTAACTGTCTACCAGATGATAACCCATATGGTCCTAGTTCTATAGATTGTCTGCCTGGTATAAAGGCTGATGATAATGGTGGGTCTCTGATAGCTAGAGCAATGAGTTAAAGAAAAGATTTAAAATGGAAAAGATTTAAAATGGAGGGGGTCATAGGAACCAGCTCATATGTTAGGGCAGACCTACAAAATGTAAGGAAAGGATTCTGCTGTGAGTCAGGAACATCAGAAGCTCCATGGCTCCTCTTTACTTAAAGGAAGAAGATATCGGTTTCTGGCAGAGGAAGAAGTAGAGCTAGAGAGATGTCACAGATAATTAAAAATCAAAAAAGCAATAGTCATGCCTAAAAATATTACCAGGTCTTTCCTGAGGTAGGTGTTCAAAGAATGGAAACATTGATGGCCTGAGCCTAATAAAGCCATCATAACCCATAATAGCAGCCATTGAATTAGTAACCATATCGGTAGAATTAAATGGATATACTAATCACAACCAGAAAGGTTAGAGGACTGACCTCTATATGTAGAAGAAACGGAATAAATTAAGAAGATAGTAATGAGATCTGCACCACCAACAGAACAAAACTAAATCATGTAGCATTAGAGCTGCTATAGGAAAAAATTGAGGGATTGATAGATGCTTTGAGAATGACTGAGAAAATGCTCAGTATAAATCTTATGCTTCAAAAATTAAATATAAAAAACACATATAAATACATACACATACACATAGATGTGTGTGTGTGCATGTATGTTCAGCTGTTATTTATGGAGAAATATAGAGAAAAATATCTTAATTCATAATTGATATGAACATCCCTAAAGACAAAATATGTTTATTACCTATAGGTAGCATGAAAGAGCATTCATATATAATAAAAATGATAATTCAATGGCAAGAGGAGGAATGAAAACAAGAAAACACCCTTAACTGAAAACATTTTATGCCAGTAATACATAAACAGTGGTAGAATCCAGATCATTAGAAAAAGCTATGAAAGCCGTGGTAGAGAAACCGTGTGTCTTATATAGAAAGCAAGACTTGGACTAAAAAACAAGACAAGAACACAAGGGAAAAAATAATGTACTCTAGCCTTCAGGGCTACAAGTCATCTAAACCCTCAGATTAGGAAATAAATGACCTAGAGTTGCGGTGGTCCCAGATTTTAGTCAGGTCAGTGGAATTGCCTCTACACATACCATAACCATTAAGCATAAGTCCCAAAATGATAAAGAAGAAAATCAGTATGATTGACAGATACGTATAGACTCACAGGTAACAATAATTGCAGGGCAAGTTAGCCATTGGGAATGAAAAGAGGTAAAAATAAGGTTTCCTGAAGAGCAATAACCAAATGACAGGAAAGTGAACAATGGAGACAGTTTTCAGGATGGCCATTAAAAAATATATATAACGTGTAAAAAGCACCAATTTATGAATGAATAATAGGGATGGGTATTATTTGGGGAAAAAACTAGAAAAATTGGGGACAAATAAAATTTAACACCATATAAAAAAGATAAAAATACATGCAATTTTGATATACACAACATCAAACCAAGCTGTAAATACTCATCAATATAATATCAGAGTAGTATTGGAAGATATCATAAAGTATCTTTTAGAAAAATACCTGATTAAATGAACTCTATGTCTATATAACTCTCCATTTAGCGAGAAAAGAAAGTCTATGGGAAATAAAGGGTGGTTTTTTGGACCATTTTTCTTTTAACTTTTTTCCTTTAAATTTTTATCTAAAAACAAAAAAATATTGGAAACAAGGTTCAACTGGGGAGAAAGGAGAGGAGGAGATTCCTGTTGATTTTAGGAGTTAAATAGAAAATATCACTGAAATAGCAGGCTCACTTCACAACAAAGGATAATTGTTACACAAGATGTCAAACAGCCCCTAAAAATGCATGTCAGTCATATGTTTGAGCAGTATAGATTTTGCAATATTAGTAGTGTAAGAAAATCATGCCCACTTAGCCTTCACAAAGAAAAGTGCCTTATGTACAATTACTAGATTAATA
The DNA here is from genome assembly GCF_009873245.2 of Balaenoptera musculus. Classification (NCBI taxonomy): domain Eukaryota; kingdom Metazoa; phylum Chordata; class Mammalia; order Artiodactyla; family Balaenopteridae; genus Balaenoptera; species Balaenoptera musculus. The sequence goes on along the minus strand of NC_045793.1, from coordinate 31,192,387 downwards.
TAAGGGTGTATAAATAGTCTGGTAATTGCAAACAATCTATATAGAGTTTTGTTGTTTTTTTTAAGTCAGAATTAAAAGGAAGGTGTAGGGGAGGAAAAATAATCTTTCCTCAACCCTTCTAGGTTCTTGACTGAGACCCCCTATAATAAAAAACTTGATTAATGGGAGAAAAACAGAAGTTTCATAACATATATACCTCCTCTATACATGGGAGAGACCCAGGAAAACTGAGAAATTCCCTGAAATGCTCCAAGCCACCACCTTAAATACCATTTCCAGCTAAGGACAAAAGATGATGATGGGGGATGGAGGAGCCAGTTATGGGGGGCTATCCCGAGAAGCATAGTAAACAAAGGGTATAGTTGTGCACATTCAGGTCATCTGCTTCTCTATTGATAAGAGTTTCTAGAGATTTAGTCATCCTTCTCTTGTACAGGGAGGGAGACGTCCTTACAAATAGAGATTTCTCTTATAAATGTAAGGTTCTCTTACACAAGGGTACCTTCTACTGGTTTTCAGAGCTTTTCTTATGTCTGCTTGGTTCCTCATAATCAGCCTAAAATAATTCTTATGCCAAAGATGCGTGTTTTAGGGTGGCAAGTTCTGCCCTTCAAAGGATTAATAGCAGAATATTTTATTGATAATATATCAAGGGTGGGGGAAATAAGTAATAGGTAATTAAGAAATAAAAGATAATAATTGTGTGGCTATAAAATAGTAGATAGTGTATACTACAACTGTCAGTAAAATTGGCAAAAAATATGATTAAATTTTTAAGATAAAGCCTTGGGAAGTTAATTTACAACTGCAAAAATAGTGAGATAATTTGGGAGATTTACTTACCTCTTAGATGTTTGTGTTTCCACTTCAAGGGGAAATGAGAGCAGGACTTAGAAGACATTCTAGGTCTTAAAGATGGGACATGCCCAGGTTTATCTTGCCCTTGGGGAGATGTATTTATATTCTCAAAGATTAGCGTGACAACCCAGGATTCTATCCATGCTGTCCAAGGAGCAAAGGATTTTCTCTCTCTCTTCAGAAGGGGGATTAGTGAGAGGTAGCAGGTTTCTCCTAAGCAGAGAAGCCCATTTTCCTCTGTTGTCTATGTTACATACAGACTTTGTATCAGTAAAATATTTGACCTGGTTTTCATTGTGTTATCCCAGGTATAAAAATAGGGGTATAGAAAAACAGAGTCACTGTCTACCGAGGTTATATTGCTGATCACAATGTAAGAGTCGTGAGTTTAAGTTTTATTCAGGGTCTTACCGTGGACTATAGCCTGGGAAACAGTCTCTCAGTAGCTCCCAGAAAACCGCTCTGTGGAGATAGGGGAGAAGGCAGTATATATATGACTTTGGCTAAGGAATATGTGCAGTCAACTTGGTAAAAGGTTACTGTTAGTCCCAAGGAACAGATATCTCAGTTAATGATTTTAGTGCCTTTTCTATGTATAGGAAGATGCAGGAATCTAGCTTCATTAAAATTCTTCCTGAGGTATACATCTAACTATTTAAGGGGCCTGTTTTTCCGAAGCACAGAGTGCCTCATCTTGTTTTTCATCCTGCATTCCTCTCAGGGTGCACTGTTGGTCAACAACTGCAGTGGCAAATGGATTGATGCTTTAAAACTAGATGGTGAGCACTATTCTTTGTTTTACATCATTATTTGCCTTTTAATCGAATAATGATAATATGCCTCTGATGCAGAGCCCCTTATGTGTACATTCAGGATAAAACTAATGAGATGGATATTAAAAATACAACAAGGACTCTTACTAAAATCTAAGAGAAAACAGTATTTAGTGGATGTCTGCACAGGAGTAGGGATGCCCTACCTAAGTATCTAAGAATTATTCAGTGTCCACTTCAAAGGGATTAATTAGTAATTTGGAAGTCATCATTTGATGCAATGGTAGGTCTCTTAATCTCTGAGTCAGATCGAGGGATTTATTTCACAGCTAAAGCAGTTCAGAATCAGACTAACAGAAATGATATTATGTGAAACTTATGCCTATCTTCTTGCCCCAAAGCAAAAAATAGGGAAGTGGAATGAACTATTAAAAACAGATATAAAGGAAAAAATAACTTCAAAATAAATTAATGAAAAATTGATGTAAATACTGCCAGATTTCCATTAGATAACTAAGAAAATATAAAAAGGATAAATTTACCTTCTTCAGTATAGATGGATATTCCCCATTTACTGCTGAAATAACTCCATCTTTGAAAAGTAGGAGGATTAGGTCCACTTAACGTATACATATATGTACATTACGGAGTAAATGATAAAAATTAATGTGATTCCTGAAAAGATGGTGGCCAAAGTAGCTACCCCCACCCTGGTCCTGTAGAAGAGGGGTAACAGTGGAAAAATATAATTTTCTATAAAGATATGAAAATATACTATATTGTTTTCTAGACAGGTATTTTCATTAACACCATATTTTCTTTTACAAGCAATAATTTAGAGTGTTATGAGATTAGTTACAATAAAAAAGCTTGCTGATCCCCAATTCTGAACAGTTTTGAAAAGTATAAAGATATATTTAATAGGTAGTTGCAAATTTCCACTTCTTGTTTGAAAACTGGTTATTAAACGATCATGCAGAAATAAAATACAATTGATGGTTTATTAGACTGAGTTATTTTTCAAACAGTTATAAAAATATGGTTGTAGTTATAGACCAATATGTAAACAATTACAAGATTTATGAATCTACTGACAACCCTTTAGGATCAACTCATTTATATGTTGATGAAGCTTACTAATGTTTTGGAACAAACTGACAGTTATATTACTTAAAGGAAGCAACTTGTTTATTACTAAACAGATACCCTAGTAACATTAATTTTTAATCACTTTAGTGATGACTTTAAATATTTTTAGTCACTGAAAATATAGCCACATATATTATGATATTTTAGGTACTATATAGAAATGATTGCTCTCTCCAAGGATTAATTTTTGAAATACTGCCATCTTGTGGTGTTCTTTACAGAACCTCTAAGAGTCATAAGGACTTTCGGTGAAAACAAAATTGTCCTCTAATGAGGTAAATAGATAGACCCAAGTGAATACCCTGGAAACCTGGGGAGTGAAAATAATCTTTATCTTATCAATTATGAAATATCTCTTCATGCATCTAGATGGGGAATTCTAGTGCAGTATTTCAGAAGCAGAAGAAATAGTTATCTTATTTGCCTATACATTTCTTAATAGGAACTAATTCAAGGAGAAATCTAATCAATATTGATGCTAATGAATATTCTTTCTGGAGAGAGAACTTTGTGTCAGATCAATTTATTCCAGTATAACAACTACGTAATGAGTATATTTTATATAAGTTTTACACATTACTTGGCAAACAAACATGGGACAGTGGCTACACTTTGACTTCCTTTTGGCTCTGGATGGTATCCAGTCTTATTTGCGTTGTAATTTGGGCTGTTGAGTTCCAGGGAATGTTTTCTTATTTTGACAGAGTTGAATTGTTTTATGCTCCAGGATCATTTAAATTTTCTTTACTCTGTCTAGCCACAGCATATAGAAATACAACTAATATAGAAAAGCAAGTCTTAGCTTACAGTCTATTTCATTTTATCACTGAAATACGATTATTTTAGTTTATTTGTTCCCTTATCTACTAGTTTGACTCCAAATTAAGCTCAGCTGTTTCCAAAAAGCAAAGCTATCTCTGTTGAAGGCCGGTAAAAAGATACTGAACATGATTTGCAGACCACTTCACAACTTTTTCGTAAGGTACTCGCAAAATCACAATCTCCATTTGCATCTACAGACTCTAACTTGTTAACTCAAATGATCAATTATGTTAATCTTTGGCTTACTTTGTAAAGGTTCTTTGTTACGTAAATATTAAATAAAAATAATAAGAATATTATGAAAATTTAGCTTGAGGAAGGAGAATTTCTGTGGTCTTTTGTACCGAGAGAGTGCCTAGACCTGTAATGATGCACTGAGAGCATTTGATTATGAACATAAGAGGCCCGTAAACACTTTTAAGATCAGATTAGGCTTCCTCTGGTAACTGAAGCAGAGGAAGCATTTTCAAAGTGATGCCAGGGTAAAATGCCCTAAAGCTTTGAGTATTGAAGCAGTTTTCACGCAATGAAAGGAAAACTCCTTATTAGGCAACTTTGCCCTTGCTCCCAAGACACTCTTCTATTTTCTGCAGCGGAAATTAATGTGAGCACTATCGATGTACTCAACCTTGTAATAAGCTCTGCTTATATCTTTGCCAAATGTTTTGTGTGTGTCTGCATCCCATTCCAAAAATTCAAGTGCTTTTACTTTCCACAATGAAACATTAACTTATGGAGAAACCTCAGTATTTCCCTTCAGGATTGAACCCCTGACCCTGAAACATAATCAAGAATATTACTGCCCTTACTTTTCATGTCTTCAAATACTCAATTTCAAAGTAATCAATTTTAATAAGAGGAGAAAGCTTACTGGTTTTGAACAAGTACCGTTGCTCATGTGGCAAGAACAAAATAATCTGTTTGCCCATGAATGATACAGCCTCCACTAATGCTCATTACTGTTAATATTTTAGTTCAAAATAACATTTGAATATAATCCATAATGTGAAAGAAAAGCAATTTTTATCGATAAAAATTCAAGCATGATTAGAAATGACAAATAAGAATCTTAGCAAAATGCCACTTAATAAAAACATAATTATTTTTCCTTCCAGTTTTATTGAGATATAATTGACATATAGCACTGTACAAGTTTAAGGTGTACAGCATAATGGTTTGAGTTACATACCTCATGAAATGATTATCCCAGTAAGTTTAGTGAGCATTCATCATCTCATAGATACAAAAATGAACAGAAAAAATGTTTTCCTTGTGATCAGAACTCTTAAGGTTTACTCTTACCAACTTTCATATATAACACACAGCAGTGTTAATTCTATTTATCATGTTATGCATTACATCCTTAGTACTTATTTATCTTATAACTTCAGGTTTGTACCTTTTGGCTGCCTTTATCTGATTCACCCTATTCCCATCCCCTGCCTCTGGTAACCACATATCTTTTCCTTTGACTTTGTTTTTGAAGTGTAATTGACCTACAACACTATGTTAGTTCCTGTTACACAGGGATATTTCTGTACATTTCAAAATGATTACCATCGTAAATCTAGTTACAATATGTCAGCATTCAAAGATATTACAGTTATTGATTATATTCCCCATACTGTACATTTCATGCCCATGACTCATTTATTTTGCAACTGGAAGTTTGTACCTCTTAATCTCCCTCACCTATTTCTTTCCTCCCCCCAGACTCCTCCTCTCTGATAGCAACCTGTTTGTTCTCTGTATCTATAACTCTGTTTTGTTTGTTCATTTATTTTGTTTTTTATATTCCACCTATAAGTGAAATACAGTATTTGACTTACTTCACTTAGCACAGGTGAAATAGGTTCATCCATGTTGTTGCAAATGGCAATATTTCATTCTTTTATATACCTGAGTAACATTCCATTGTGTGTGTGTGTGTTTGTGTGTGCGATGCATATATACATATACCACACCTTTATCCATCAGTCTGTTTGTGGGACTTAGGTTGCTTCCGTATCTTGGCAGTTGTAAATAATGCTGCTATGAAAATTGGGCTGCATATGTATCTTTTCTAATTAGTTTTTTTGTTTTTCTTTGGATAAATACCCAGCAGTGAAATTCTTGGATCACATGGTAGCTCTATTTGTAATTTTTTGAGCAATCTCCATACTGTTTTCCATAGTGGCTGCATCAACTTACATTCCCACGAACAGTACACAAGGGTTCCTTTTTCTCCACATCCTTTCCAGCACTTGTTATTTATTGTCCTTTTGATAATGGCCATTCTGACAGGTGTGAGGTGATACCTCATTGTGATTTTGATTAGCATTTCCCTGATGATTAGTGATGTTGAGCATCTTTTTAAGTGCCTGTTGATCATCTGTATGTTGTCTTTGGAAGAATGTTTATTCAGGTCCTCTGCCCATTTTTTTAATTGGGTTTTTTTTTTTTGATGTTGAGTTCTATGAATTCTTTATATATTTTGGATATTAACCCCTTGTTGGATATATCATTTGTAAGTAGAAAAGCATATAATTATTTTGGGAATATAAAATAATATGGACATATTAAATATGTAGCTCATGCACCTGGTATTACATACATATAAAGAAGATGCTTTATTATATCATGGTTTGTGTAATATAAAGGCACACTGTACCTGAAAAACTGTCTATGTTAATTACATTAATATAAAAATATTACAGATTGAGTTAAATAATCAATATCTCTAGAAAACATGAAAATTTTTAAATAATTTAAATGACTTCAATGCAAGTCTTTTTTGGAATGAAAATACATATATTTAATATATAGATATTTGTACACATATGTTGTTAGAATTTCTTTAAAGATATGTATATTTTAAACAAGCATTTTACAGAAGTCATTCTGAACATAAAACCAAGAAGATGCAAAAAAAATCATATGTTTTTAATTAAATCCTAAGGAGAGGGGCTTCCCTGGTGGCGCAGTGGTTGAGAATCTGCCTGCTAATTCAGGGGACACGGGTTCGAGCCCTGGTCTGGGAAGATCCCACATGCCGCGGAGCGACTAGGCCCGTGAGCCACAACTACTGAGCCTGCGCGTCTGGAGCCTGTGCTCCGCAACAAGAGAGGCCACGACAGTGAGAGGCCCGCGCACTGCGATGAAGAGTGGCCCCCGCTCGCCGCAACTAGAGAAAGCCCTCGCACAGAAACGAAGACCCAACACAGCCAAAAATAAATAAATAATTAATTAATTAATTAAAAAAAAAAAAAAAAAAAAATCCTAAGGAGAAACTCAAATGTGCTCTGTTAAAAGGTAAACTGAGGCACATTAACATTTTTTTCCAAGAGTTTTTTTCCAAATCTATGCATACATATGTTGGAATCTTGTAGTGCCAATACCAAAGGTGGTTAGGGTAGCTCCACAGAAGCTAGGAGAGCGGTTTCTATAGGAAAGATCAGGAAGCAAAGCAAGGAAAACTGGCTATAGCTTAAACAGTTGACTTATTTAGTAAAGCCTAATTGGTCGGTTGTGATTGTTCTTAAGTTTTATTTTCTTGGATTCGAGTACATTAACTCTGACTTAGGTTTTGCCTTGTTTGCATAGGCTACCAAGGAATCAGAGCCACCTCAGTCTAATGGCCTCTTTGTTTAAATATTTCAACAGATCTTAAGTAATTAGATTGTGTTTTATTTTTTCAGACAGGATGGACGTTTTGCTGAAATCTATCCTCATCAATTTTTGCCGGTTTTTTTCTTTGTTTTTGCTTCCCCCCCACCCTCCATCAACCCAGTAGTGAGAAGGACAATTCTAGGAATTGTCCTTCTTTGGAATAAATCTAAACATGACCTTAAATTGTCCCTTCAAGCATACATACAAAGACATGAAATGATTAATAATTATTTGCAAGCAAATCACTATAGAAAAATAGTTCATTCTTCATAAATAATTAGAACTAATCAATCTAAAATAAAACGACTTCAAAAAAATAATAAATAAAATAAAAAATAAAACAACTTCAGATTATATAATTATAAGAAAATATCCACAGTACAAACATAGATTTGTTCATCCATGTCGTGTAATATCAGGGAAAACATTTGAAACCTGAATGAGTTCAACTTTGAGGCTGAAAACCATTCATTGAGATTCTCTGTTTATGGGACCTTTGTTGAAATACTTATTAATTTGGAAATTTTTTAAATAAAAATTTACCCTTGTGAAAATTTCAAAAGTATAAGAATTTTTGAAATTTAAGAAATTAGATCAGACTTAGTGAAACTGGCCAACTACTTTAACTTCTGCGGTGCTGTAGCCCAGTTTCAAGTTTTCAAGTTTCAAGTCTACAACCTTCTCTCTGGACCAGGGCATGTGGAGGTGACAACTGCTTGAAGCTATCCTGGGCAGGCTGGCACATGTTAAGTGGGCAATAAATAGTGAATGAACAGAATTCTGGGAATGAAAAGAGAATATGGAATTTTTCCTCTGCTTGGACATTTATTAAGCAAGAATTGAGGATAAAGTCCATAAGAAGAGAGGAAGAGTAGTGAATTTGGCATTGTTTTGTTCAGTCATTCAACTTTTTACATAGTACCTGTTGTGTGATATGTGTTCAGCATTTAGAGAGCTATGTGTCCAGAAGTTAAACTCAATAGCATTTAGATTCTAACCGGAGCTCTTGATTATATTTTCCCCTCTGTCAAAAATACAAACACTACATTCAGATGGTCAATATCAACATAATCTTTAATAAGAACCACAAGTGTGTCCCTGAAATAGAGCAATAACAACCCTGTTTCCTCATCACATTTGTTTCTGGTGCTGAACAGAATACGAAGGTGGATACAAATGGAGACTAATTGAAAAGCCAGACATTTTTCTAAAATTCCCACTGTACTTCCCCTGGATCTTTGATTTATGATGTTATTATTTGAATATTCAGATCCCTTTGTAGAGTCTAAGAAGCATAAATTAAAAGTGGGGATGGAAACGAGAGACTTAGTTTTTCATGTATGTATATTTTCACGGTTACCTATGCTAAGATTGTTTTAAAGCAAAATATATCAATGTGCTTGGATAATTTTCAGCTTTATGGATCATTTTACTTTATATAAATTCAAATTTGTCTAATAACAGGGTGAAGGGGAAGGAATATAACCACTATTAATTTTAAAAATTGGGTGCCACATTATCTTTTCTAAGACCTTTTGATGTAACTCTCATTTTCTCTAAAGTATATATTCCATAGTATGTAATAAATTGTTTTGTAAAGAAAGTTTTATTTCCAAATGCTCATTTAACCTTGTTAAACTATTCATTTTCTTTCATTTAGCACAAGAGACATACTTAGAATAAGTTATTTTAATGTAGTAGCTATTTCCATTATTTTATATATCAGTGATCCCATCTCTTGATACTTTTTGCTCCAAGTACTATCATGAAATATAGGAGGAATGCATGAGAGAAGGAAACTTTTGGGAAGTCCAGGGAAGACCGTTTGAGATGTAACTTTTGATCAGTATGTTGTGTTTGTTCCTGGCTTGGTTTAAATAGTGTTGTTTAAATTTTCTCTGTTATTTTAGGTGTGAGCTTCCATCTTTTTTTCTTTCCCCACCATCCTAATCTTTACTGAAAATAGCATTTTTCAAATGTTGTGTTTCTCTTTGCTTTATAAATCTTTTTTATGCTGTTTATTTTTAACGTTTTTGCTTTTTTCAGCATAATACTTTTAGTATTATTGAACTGGGAAGCATGTTATGTTGTTTCAAATCACAAGTATTTTATCAAATAAATTTTTTGGCATGTGTTATTAACATAGTATATATTTAACATCATCTATGACGAATTCTAGGTTTTATAATGGTTTTCTATAAGGAAAAGAGTTTTTGCATGTTCTGATTATTTATAAGAAAAATGGCTATTAATTCTGTTGGTCTGTTGATTCAAAATGTTAATATAAATATTTTTTGTAAAGCATAGGTTATATTGCACAAAATGTAAACTCATTCACTCATGGACCTAGAAAAATTACCAGTGAGAATTCATCATTATATTGTGCATAAAGATTAGCTATGGTTGGGCATCTGATAAAATTATTTTTTCACCAATATACTTTATTGCATTTTGACTTAACAGCAAATATAACAACCTTGCAAACTTAGTTGAATTTTTGAAGATTTAATCAATTTGAACATAATCAATTTTTGCCTATTTCTCTTATTCTAACTAGTTTAAATTTCCTTTCTGCCCCTTCAGCTATTTACTTTTGTCATCAGCCTGGACAATGGCCTAGAATATGTTAACATTACAATATTTCTATAAATCAGTGTATATGACAAAATGTGACAGATACATTTTTACTTCCATCTGCCCCGGCAAGGCTGACTTGTATGTGCATGTGTATGTTTTCATTTGTGCTTTGTAGTTTTCTGTTTATAAGGTATCTGGATAAGTTTAAATTGGCTACCAGGATAATTCTTATGAGTTTCTATAAAACCAAAGTATAGGAAACTTGGGAAGTTATAACAGAAGAATCTTAAATGGATTGCAATGTACCTAAAACTTAGACCATTCTTAAAATCATCAGAAGCAAATTAAAAGATTATAAAACAATATATGACATTAAATTTTTTTAAAAAACTAAGAGGTGTTCAGAAATAAAAAGGAAGATAGATGAGACGGTAAATTTATTGTTTGAAATTACCCAACGCTTTTAAACAACAATGGCAAATTTTGCATTTTAGAAAACAGAATCAGTAATGTTGAAGGCAAAACTGGGAATTTCCTAGAATGAAAAGGCAAAGCAAAATTTAAAAGGTGATAATAGGAAATTTAATACATGAAGGTAACCAGTATGACAAATAATTTGAACTTTCTAGAATAAACATCTTTATTTTTCACCACTTCAAACAAGCTTCCTTGAATATCCATTTCCTGTCTCTTGTTGATACCTTGGGCTTATTCTGCGCTGTCTATTCATGTTCATTAATAAGAACACTATCCCTGTGGTAATTAAGACTCACTTTGTAATTAAAATGAGTTTACTGCATTCTAAACCATCACTTCATTCTAAACCATCACTTCAATCGTATACCCAGCTCAATTCTTTTTCCCTCACTGTATTGGAGACTTGATTTGTGGCCAATATACCAGCAATAGGAAGGATGGTTCGTTTCTTCTTTGGATCCTTATTTTTCACTCCATTTTGCATATCCTCTACCTTTTGTTTTTCATTCGCCGAAGAAAAAAAAAGGTGAAAGGAGGTTAAAGAGGCTGATTCTCTTTTCTGGTTAGGCATTCCGATATTGCCACCTCACAGAATATATAAGTGTGCTTTTGTCCTGGAGGTTCTGTAGGAACTTTCCCCATTGAAGAGAGTTCTGATATGATACATCCCCCTGGTTGTAACAACTTACCATGCACGACCTCCAGATGTCACTCTCCACAGTATATACCACAGCCCCTGGCCACATGGGACCTTTGGCCTGGTGACCAGCCTTTTGGGCTGGAGCATCAGCAAGAGAGCTCAAGCTCAGCTCCTTTCTGTGGCATCTACACAGCCCATGGTAAGGTCATATCCATTTGCCTTTCCAAAGGGAGGAGTAGTGACTCCATCTTTGGACCCCCTCTCCACCCTCTGTATTACCCAGTCTTCCAGGAATATGTGTTAGGCTCTTTCCAGAAATCTCTTATCACACTGAACTCCCATGGTAGCTCCACAGTGGCCCTGAGGGCCAGAGTGAGACACCTGAAATTTTGTGGGCATCCTCAAAATCCATTAACAGTTTCTGTGGACTCCTCATGATTTGGCTTGGGAAGGAAAGACCCATTCCTTCACTTAAGGGTAGGGGATGGGAAGGAAAGTGAAAACAAAAACAAAAGGGAAAGAAGAAGAGTACTCCCAATTTGAATTAGTATTCCTATTTTAGTATTTGAAGTAGAATCCAATTAATGAACAAAAATGTTCTGAGGGCTTACTAATACCTAGTACTTATTGCCGAGTATAGTATTTTGCCCTCTATGTTAGCACCTCACATTTATGTAATATTTTCAGTTTATTAAGTGTAGTCATTCATTTCTTGGTATCCACAGGGGATTGGTTCCAGGACGCCTGAGGATACCAAAATCTGCAGATGCTCAAGTCCCTTATGTAAACTGGCATAGTATTTGCATATAACCTACACATATCCTCCTGCATACTTTAAATCATCTTTAGATTACTTATAATGCAGTGTAAATGCTATATAAATAGTCACTGGCATGTTGCAAATTCAAGTTTTGCTTTTTGGAATTTTCTGAAATTCTTTTTCTAAATATTTTGATCATTGGTTGCATGTAAAACCCACAGAAAAAGAGGGCCAATGGTATACTCAGTCTCATGGTTTCATGTAAGTTTCACATAAAACTCTAAAAAGAGGTATGGAAGACAGTTTTAATTTCACATTTACAAGTGAGGTAATGGAGGATCAGAAAAGTTAAGTGATTTGCTATGGCTAAACAGCTATTAAGTCAGAAGGCAGGTCGTCTTAAATGATGTCTGGTATCATTTCCAGTTCTCCCTCAGCCCAAATTAATTATAAATGTGATTCATATAAATATAAAGCAATCAGTTATTTTGATCCTATTTGAATGTTGATCTTTCGTAATGCTAAAATGAGTATTCTAACATATGTTCCAGGGGTTAATACATAATTTTAAAGACACAGAAAAAAGATAAAAACAGTATATACCCATGCTTGATAAGAGACTTGAGGAAGCTTCCTGCATTATGTAAGCAAAGTTTCATTGTTCCAGTTAAATAGATGAACTTGACCAAAGAGTTTCAAACAAGTAGCTAACTCATTCTTTACTTGTCATGTTTATATATATATGTATGTATCTGCATGTGTGTATAGTTAATATTATATTGAAGCTCATCTTATTTACATGTGAAAAACTACATTTGCAAATAGTTACATTAATTTAAAAATTCTGTCCTTTTATACAATGAATACTAAAAAAAAATTAATCTGTCATTCAAGACTAGAACCCAGTCCTCATGGTTGTACAAATCCCCTTCCATTTAATTATATTTAAGGGAATCACAAATACATTTACCAAGTTAATGTTACAAAGAGAAATTCCACTATATTTTTACAATTCTCAAATCATTGATAAAACTTATTTAGAACAAAGCAGACTTCAGTTTTTTTAATCTAATGAGTATCATCTGGAATGTGTATTATATGAATGTGTCATGTATTTGTAGATTTCAACATGAAGTTTTATTTAACTGTCTGCACATAGCCAGTTCTACCAGAAATATAAAATCCATAAGATATTGGTTAAGTAAACCTTAGGAAGAAATATTTACTTGGAAGTAGAGAAAAAAAATCAGATACACTGTGTGCTCTGGCATTCTGTGTCTATTTTTTTTTTCTCTCTAAAGTTAAAGGACAGTTGCAACCAAGTAGCACATAGATGTTTGTCCATTCATTAAATAAGTCTGTATGTATTTCTTATGCTTCAGAACAAATGTCCTCAAATATTACGTGATAATCGATAATTCTTGACCTCTTGCCTGATGAGTTTCTGAATTAGTTGCCAGAGTAGGACTAGTAGTACCTCCATACTTATCGCTTACTGCCTTGCCAGCTTTTCCCTTCGACAACAGCAGCCTTGCCCTTGACTTATAAACGTGTGCCATCTGAAGTTCAATCAAATAAAATATGGTCCTCACAATATATCATGAGGAGATGAACCATTAAAGTGATAAGTTCTTGTAAAACAGTTTGTGTGTGATAGCAAATGCAGTGGAAGTGCTCAAAAAACAAAAATCAAATTTGCATTCTTCTAGCTTTCCTAGAGAAGGCATCTGAAACAAGTCATTTAAATTCTTGGGCTTTCTCATCCTAGAATTCGATAGTCTCTCAAACCATTTCTTATTTAACTAAAGTTCCAGAGGCTAGAAGACTGCCAAAAAGTATAGTATTTCTGTTGGGCCTAGAATAATTCCCAAATTGTAGAATGTACTGCAAGTTGTTTATTGAAACATAAAGATATTGAAATTCCATTCAGAGTAAAACAAGTTGAAATCTAGTGAGCTTTGAAGGTAAGCATTACCGTTTCAGCTGTAGCTATCAGCTGGCTGGAGTGGACACAATTGTAATGAGCATATCTGAGATGGTTCATTTTTGCACTTTTTTATTTTTTGGCCTTCAACAGCATCTATTCAACAGAGCCTTCTGTTCTAGTGTAAAAGTTAATCATTTGAATATATTGAATATTCAAATAAGCACATAATTATCATAAGTCCTCTGTGAAAATTAAAGAAAAAATATAAATATAATTTGCCCTCATGGAATATTTATTCTGTGTAATAAGAGGAGAACAAAACATCCTTTGTGACTTGTATGATGTCATTGAGAATTAATACCTTAATTATATGTTTTGGGGAGCTTTGGTATGTGGTTGTTTATTGCCGAAGTGATGGGTGAGACCACAGGTAAATGAGGCTGTTTGTAGATCATTGTAATATATTGCTCTTTAGAGGTCTTAGTGACTAAAGAGGTAAATTATCAGCAAAGCAAATTAACTTATATATCAAATCATTTTTCTTGCTATTTTATTTTTTTATTAGTTATATTTCTCTAGTAGCTAGCAACAGGACAACCAATTCACATCAGCTAGATCAATAACAGAATTCATTATCTTGCGTACCTAAGCAGTCTAGAGGTAATAGTGGTTCAAGTAGAGCTGGGTTATTTGCTTAAATAATATACTTGATAAATTTTCTTGATCCTTTTACATTCCTGTCCAACTGGCTTTGCTCTCAGATTTTATGAGGTAGCCTCCATTTTATATCTCTCAGTGCAACCAGTGAAAACAAAGGGCACTTTACGTAATGACAGAAACAAAGAACTACTTAGAGTTCACACTTTTTGACTTACCACATTCACACATATATGTACATGTATGTGTATAGTATATATCATATATATATTTCCAAAAGGAAATAATAATCTCATAGTCAGGACATCCAGCTTCAAATCCAGGCTTTTTAGGTGATGTTAAGCTCAGTTATAAGTCATCAACATCTGATAACTTATAGTTGAAGTGCACATTTAGCCACAAATGTAATAAAAGGAGAAAAAGATAGGGATAAGTTTTTAATTTGAGAGGAGAGGATGGAAAATGTCATATCACTGTTATTAATTCAAAACATACATATCCTAAAATAAGGAAGAGAAGGGACTCCCAAAGCTAGCAATGAACTAAGGTTTGTGGGTTTTGTGGGGTTTTTGCTGTTACTTTGTTTTGTATTTTTACATCATCTGTACTCCCCTATTTGTTCTTACTCATTTTGAACATATCTGAGAAAAACATGCAGGTGGCCTTCCATTCTGCAAGGTGTAGTCCTCAGTGGCCGATATCTTGTAAGCATGGTTTAGATGGGCAGGCAGAGTAGTAGCCTAAGGGTTTTGCTAATGCAGATATTTGTAGACCAGGCTTAAGATATATATTTTTTAAACGTCTGTCAAAAATATAACTTATTTTTTTTAAATCAACTTCTTAGTTTATTTTTATTGAAATCCAGAGTCTATTAAGCAATGCTTCAGATCTTGCAACTTATACTTTTCTATCTAGAAAGCTGTCTCTGGTCAGTAGGCTTCTGTGCTCTGTTTATCCTGTTAGGATTCACATTCTGGTTTCCATTTGGACCACTGGAAATGGTCCTTTTTGGCCTCTACACCCATTTTAACCTCTGACTTGGGAAATTCAGAATAATGGCCTGATGGGTTATAAGGAAGCATAGGCTGCATCTCTCCTAAAATTTAGGCAGAGAGTTTCTGAGAGGAGTACATTAAATAAAACCAGGAAAATACAGCTTTTTTTCATATTATCTTATTATTTTCCCAAACTTGTCTTTAATATTATTATCTTGGTTCCCAGTATTGGTTTCCTCTAACCCTACCAGTGTCCAGGTTGAGTAAAGTAATCTTGAATTATACAACACAAGAATAAATGTCTTCTTGTTTTATCTTCTTTATATTTTCAGAAAATTTATTTTCTTAGTTCTGGTCCTCTAGGAAACAGAACTTGAGAAAAGAATTAAGGTGATAATATTTCACTGTAGAGGAGTAAGTCCAAAACTATGAGAAAGGTGATGGCAAAGGACGACATACTGGTACTCTACCCTCTTCTACTACTTTCTTATGTGCACTGATTTTTATTCTTAAGGAATTTTAAAAAACAAAAATCTAAGATCATCTTATAGAAGATTTAAGTTCCTTCTTTTCAACATACATAATTTATTATTCTGTTTTAATTATTACTTATTATTAGTCTGTCTTTGAAGTCTGTATTTAATGCATCACCGCTTTTAACTACCCCACAAGAAGATGTAGTCCATTTCTAGAAAGAATAGCTAAATACCAAGTTATAAAGCTAAAATATGAAGTCTAGAAGGTGGCTGTGACCATTTATTTCTCTCTCAATTTTCTTATCAGTGCTACCTTTGATGTTCATCCTCCTTTCTATTTCGCTGCGTTGCAGTGCTTTAGGTCTTCAGCCCTTCATCTTCCCTTGATAAGGAAAGTTGCAAAAACATGTGGTTTTTTTTTTTTATTCTACCGTAGTCTCAACTAAAATATCTACTCTAAGACAAACTTTTAATGTGATGATAATAACTGCCCCTTAAAGCTTATTCTGTGTTCTATTATGTTTAAATCTTTATTTCCTTTGACTTAACAAAACTCTCATGACTATCAATTTGTATTCCAGGTTTTTGCAAGGCTGTTGTAATAATTGATGTTACACATGATGGTTGCTTTTATTGAAGTAGTTGACAGTACATATGGAAAGGAATTGAAACATTTAAGACTTACATCGAGTATAGAATTGATAGGACTTTGTAATACAGGAGGTATGTGAGAGGAATAAAATTATTAGCTTAAGCTAATTAAGGGAATGGCAGTTTTTGTAATTTCCTATGATATCTTATTCATACAAACATAAACACAGGTGTGTTCTATTATTTCAATTCTTGATTCTGATGTATTCAGGTTCAATTAATATAGCTTTGAGTATTTTTATATCCAGTAATCATGTCCTACATTATCACAATAATTTATTAACATTTTGGAACTTGTTAAAACCTGAATATTTTTATAAATGTTTCTCAGAATGGCATTATATAGTTTAACTAAAATAGATCATATTAAGTATTTGGGGAATGATGTTAAACCTATAGATTAATACTTGTAGGGACCTCTCTAGTGGTCCAGTGGTTAAGACTCCTCACTCCCAATGCAGCGGGCACAGGTTTGATCCCTGACTGGGGAACTAAGATCCTGCATGCTGCTCGGTGCAGCCAAAAAAAAACAAAAAACAAAAACAAAACGCTACTAATAAACTTATGGTTACCGGGAGTAAGGGGGGGAGGGAATAAATTGGAAGAACAGGACTGACACATATACACCACTATATATAAAATAGATAACTAATAAGGACCTATTGTATAGCACAGGGAACTCTACTCAATACTCTGTAATGGCCTATATGGGAAAAGAAGCTAAAAAAGAGTGGATGTATGTATATGTATGGCAGGTTCACTTTGCTGTACACCTGAAACTAACACCGCATTGTAAATTATACCCCAATAAAAATTTTTAAAAAAATAAATCAGAGATACCTAGAAACAAATTAATACTTGTAAGCAAGATACGTGATTTGCGTCTCTAAATTGATAAAATATTTTTTATATTTCTTAATACTATTTTTTAAACTTTTTTTATTTTATATTTTTATTGAAGTGTATTGATTTACAATGTTGTGTTAGTCTCAGGTGTACAGCAAAGTGATTCTGTTATACATATATCTATATATATTCTTTTTCAGTTTCTTCTCTCTTATAGGTATTACAAACTATTGAGTATAGTTTACTGTGCTATACAGTAGATCCTTGTTGGTTATTTATTTTATATATAGTAGTGAGTTTATGTTAATCCCAAACTCCTAATTTATCCCTCCCCCACTTTCCCCTTTGGTAACCATGTTTGTTTTCTATAGCTGTGGGTCTATTTCTGTTTTGTATTTAAGTTCATTTGTATCTTTCTTTTTTTTTAGATTGCACATATAAGTGATATCATATGATATTTATCTTTGTCTGACTTACTCCACTTAATTAGATAATCTCTAGATCCATCCATGTTGCTGCAAATGGCATTATTTCATTCTTTATTGTGGCTGAGTAATATTCCATTATATATATATCATATCATCTTTATCCATCCACATCCTCAATACTATTTTAATATGTATAAGCCACATACATTTTTGTCCCTCTTAAAAAAAATTGGTTCCCAAATATTTTCTCTAGTTTATTATTGCTAGTATAAGGAAATATGCTAATTTTATTAATTTTTATTTGTGTAATTTCTTGTACTTTTGTTTCTCCTCTCCAATAGATATTTGTCTTTTATCTGAATCATCATTTAACTTTCCTTGCTTCTAGAAAAATTATTAAATGATAACAATAGTAATAGTAGGCTTTGTTACCTTTATTTTTTGTGTTGAATGAGAATAAGTATTTCTCTTATTTTTTGCTATAATCTCTCCTCATTCATGACTGCTCTTGGAATAGCTTTGCAGAAACAATAGAGTTCTCCAAAGCATGAACTGTTACTTTGAAGAATATCATTTAAATTTTATATCATTCAAATGCAGGTATTTAAAATTATCAAAAGATTGATAACTTTCAGAAATAGTCCCTAGTATTGCCTAATCTCAGTGTCCAAGTGTAGTTTGGCCACTGTTTCCAAAGTATTCACCACACCAGATTCTGTATCTGATGGTGCCAGAACCTGAAACCATTTCAGGACACAAACATCTTACAGATTATTGGCTGTGAATTAAAGAAAAAATAAAGGAGGAGTGAAGTGGGGGAAATAAACTACCCAAGTATGATAATTTAAGTGATGGAGAGAAGTATGTATACAGACACACTAAGATATATATATATATTTTTTTTTTTTTTTTTTAAGATATATTTTAAGATGTGTTGAAGGAACACAGTTTGGCTGTGGGGGTTGAAAGATTAGCAATAGAGCAAAGCGAATTATTTATGAGATCCCAGAAAGCGAGTGGCTGTTCATTTACAAAGCCCAATAACCTGAAGCAAATAATCCAGAATCTCAGCTATAATAGTACTGGAGCTTTTGAATAGAACAAGAGAGAACTGTCTGGTGACTTTGATGCACAGGAATATAAGCTTCAACGTTTATAAAAATCAGGAGTCATTGAAATCAGTCATGAGATACAATTAATTCTTACGGAGAAGATTCTTTCTATGTGTGAAGGGGACCCAGATACAGAAAAGGTAGAATTGGTTTTATGTTTAAGAGCGTCATTTTTGTTGTTTTTAAAAATGACATGATGAGTAGATAAGGATGTTTCGGTATAAATCATGATGGAATTTCAAGAAAAGACTGATAAAATCCTTATATATTATTTCATGTATTTGATAATTTTTTTTTTCAAAAACCTATGTCAGACTCATTTTTTGTTGACTTTTTTTATAATAATAAAAGATTTGTCTTAAACAAGAGAGTATTTAAGAACAGAGAGGTAACATGTTCACAGTGAAAGAGGACCAGTAACTTGTTCAAGGTCACAGAAGAAGACTTGGAAACAAAAGAAGATACTTTGAAATTTTCCTGAGATTTTAAATAGAGTAGGAAGAGGGGAAACTGAGTTAAGTGTGATACAATTTTAATTGAGCCAAGATACCAGACACAAAAAGCCTTTAAATTGGAATGACTACACATATAAAATTTTCTTTCAGTGTTTGTTTCTGAGTTCCAGACAGTAGCAGTGGTGAATCCAAGTTTTTGTGGGAGCTTAAATTTAGACAATTTGCGAGACATCTTTAGATAAAAAATAAATGCAAAATTATTTTCAAAAGTTATATATGGTAAAGGGTACTTATTTAGAGAAAATAGATCATAACACACTATAAATTTTAAATAGCTGACACATGACACAAACATAATAAAATCCAGAAAAATACTTATACTAATTATGTGACATACTGTGCATTATATTATTTGGTCATCTTTTAGATAATAATCTATAATATTATTTTTATAGAGAAAATAGAAAGCCTATCTTATTTTCCCCCTATTTCATTGGTTAAAATTTGTTACTATTGATAATTGTTAAATTTTATTCATCTTCAAAACTTGTTGATATACTGGTGACTTAAACTTCTGGCCATCATGGAGTAACAGATTTAGTCTGTCATCTTAAACAACTAAAAAAGAAGGAAAAAATGTATGAAAAGAATTTTCAGACACTGGAAAATAAGTGGTAAAGACAATAATTCTTGAGAGAAGGAAAGCTAATGAGGTTAGCCATGGATTATATCATGCCTGTTGCCTGGATAGAATGCTTAGTCCACAGCAAAGGAAGTTTGCTGAGTTCTGGAAATAGTTCAGAGTTTAGGGAAACCAAGGTGGCAAGAATTCCCAAGAGTACTGAAGAGAAGAAATCTACACGTAGAACTCTGGTTGAGTCTTTTGCTTGATACCAAGCAGTGTACACTTGTGAAGAAACCATCTAAAGCCAAAGCAACCACTCACACCAACAGCAGGACAAAATTCCCAGAGGTCAGTAGGGCTCAGCATAGACAGAGTAGAAAAACCTACCAAGATACTACAAATCATGTAAAGTACACAGAAGCATTTTGCCTTATTAGTGACGCCAACTTTTACCTAGGAAAGGTTACACTAGTCTCTGGGAGTTTAAACATAGCAAAAGTTAACTTCACACATTGAAAGGATCAAATCAGTTTTAAGAAATGTAACTAAATCACAGAAAAATGCTAAAAATATTTCAAAGAATATTACCATCCTCTCCAATAAGTCTGGCACCCAAATAAAGTTCAAATGTATGATAGTCAATTATTAAACATACCAAGAAGCCAAAAAATAATTCATAATTAGGCAAATAAGCAAATAATTTTAGATCTGGAAATAACATAAAATTATTAGACAAGGCAATTATCACAGCTATTAAAAAGACTTCAATGTTGAAGGTAGAAAAACATACGCATGATAAGGAAACACCTGGAAGTACAAAAAAGACACATATCGAACTTAGAGGAATAAAATATAACATTAGAGAATACCAAATGATATTAATATCAATTTAGATATTGCATTCAAATAGAACCTATCTAAAATTTTAAAAAGCCAGAACACACTAAACTGTGTTCCATCAGTGAGCTGTAAGTCAGCATTAAGCATCTTAATATTTGTGTAGGGCCCTAGAAAGAGAAGTTAAGGGTGTGGAGACAGCAGAAAAATATAGTAACTGTTTGCCCACAGTTTGTCAAAAATTGACAAAAACTCTAAACCCGCAGAAGCAAGAATTTCAAACACCAGCCACAATAAACGTGAAGAAAACTACACCAAGGCAGTTTATACTAAAACTATTTAATGCTAGAGATGAAGAGAAATCGTAAAAGCAGCTAAGAAAGACATTGTACAGAAGAGAGAGACATGCCCAAAGGAACAAAGGAGGATGACAGAGCTTTTTTTGGAAATGAAGTAAGCTATGATGTTGTAAAGCAACATCCTTATGATTTTGAAAGAAACTTTCAAACTTACAACAAATGAAGAAAAAAAAAGTCATTGGCTGCAGGCCAGGACTAAGAAACATGAAGTCCTTCAGGTAGAAGGAAAATGATACCAGATGGAAATTTATATCTACACAGAGAATTACTGAAAACGAGAGATATACGGTAAATATAAAGTATATTTTATTTCAGAAGTCTTACAAAAGTTTCAAAGTTTAATGCAAAAAATAATTTTAACAAGTACTGTGGAGTGTAGAGCATATGTGGAAGTAAAACATATGACAATGATAGTGTGAACACGAGCCTAGGAAAAATGGAAGTATACTATGGTACAATAGTATATGTGAAATGAAATAATATTATTTGAACATTGAATATGATAACTAACACACCTGTAAGCCCTAAAATAACCAATGAAAACTCAAAACAAAGATACAGGGGTAAGAAAAAGTCAGTGAAATAGATAAAATGGAGTGATACGAATATTCAATCAAAAGAAAATAATGAAAAAAAGAACAGAAGTAGATAGTTAAAATAGAAAACAGTTACTAACATGGTAGATTTAAATCCAAATATATTAATAAACACAGCTCGTAAATGGTTTAAATATCCAAATTAAAAGGCAGAGACTGTCAGTTTGGATTAAAATATTTAAAACAACTATCGCAGCAAAAGGCACAACCATCTGAAGAACTGACTAGTTTAAGAATGGAAGAAGATATACTATGCTTGTATTAGTGGAAATAAAACTGGTCTGGTTATATTATTATTGAAATAATCATCTATGATTGGTGGGAGCACAAACCGATGCAGCCCCTTTGAAAAATATTTTGGCAATTTCTTTTCAAGTTAAACATACGCTTATCATTTGACCCAGCAATCCCACAACTAGCTGTTTACCGAACAGAATTGAAAATATATGTTTACCAAAAAACTGTATGCGAATGTTTATAGTGTCTTTATAGATAAACTCCCCCATATGGAAACAACCAAAATGTCCTTTAAAAGATGAATGGACAAACAGTGTTCCACTCACACAATAAAATACTACTCAGCAATAAATGCAAAGTCCAGATTCATTTTCAACATGGATTACATCACAAATGCATTATCCATAATGACAGAAGACACATACTCAATGTTAAGATGATAATCTGTTACTTCACATACAGTATAAGTATACAACAGCTTACTTCCACTTCCCCTTATTTTGTGCTTGTGTCATTGTCATATATTTTATTTCTACATATGTTCACATATCTGTTGTGTAAATACGTGGGAATGATATGGCTGAGTAATAGCCTAGAAAGAAAGAAAATGCAATTTGATTTCCTACAGAGCATTTGGACATGAGGCACATTATCTAGAGGTTGATTAGTTGGGCTGTAGTGGACTATTTGCTGACCCCTTGGGATATCAGCTGTGATTGTCCTATGTAATTCAGTTCACTCTCAGAATCACTGCTTTGATTAGTGGCTCCACATTCAAAAATGGGTATTAGAGGGAGAGAAGCCATTTTGAAGCTCTCAATTATTATCAGCGTTGCTCAGCTATCTAGGATTAAATCTCTTTGTCATATGTATTGCTTCCACGTAGTTCACTGCAAAGTAGTTGAATCATAAAACAATCAAAATTATGATTGAATATATTCGAATATGAAGTTTGAAGCATTCAGGACTTACAGGCCAGTTATCGATTACCATTACATTTTTAAATTACTAAGTTTTTAAACAAATTTTAATTATCCCAGGTAATTAAAAATTATGCCATCCAGATAGAAAAGATTAAAAAATTCTGTGGCCTGTATTACTTGGAAAACTCCCTAATACTCTATTTTATATTAAGTTTGCAGTGATGCACACATTTCAGTATCATCCTTTATTATTCTTTGAAGTGTTCCTAGATATTGATTAACTTCAGGCATTCAGTAAATTTAATAAATAAAAAATATTGAGAGACATACTGCAGTGGTAAGGAAATATCCTATTTATATACCTATTAACTTGAGTTATGAAGTAATGGACTTTAGTTGGGTTCAAAGGCAAATCAATGTCATGCAGAATGGGACAATAAAATTGTGCCTCATAAAGCTTTTCTTGAATATCAGCCAAATCATGGAATATTTGGCAGAATTCCTAGAGTTTTCTTGCAGAATACAACTTTAGAATTTCTTAAAACGTTCATAAGCATATCTAATGTAGATGTTGTCAGTAAACTCGAAAGCTGTAATAACATTTCATTACTCTGATATTCAAAAGCTAGTTATAATCTCCAGCAGCTCAAAACGTTTAAATCAGAAAACAAGTTGAATTATCTTAGAAAACGGAATTATCCATGTCAAGAGAGTGTACTGACCACGATAGAGCTCCAGTGGTCTGGTCTGAGAAGTCTGAATGGAATATGGGGGTTAGTTAAAGCAGTAAGTGGCTGGAACTGAAAGGAGGTGACAAATGGGAATTGAATAGGTATATATTTAGAGCTTGAATCCTAATTTCACAAATGTATGAGGCAAGGAAATGCAGATGAATAGGAGATTCTCGAACAGCATATCAATCAAGGACATTAAACAAAAAACTTTAAAGAATTATGAAGAGAACTAGGGCAGATATTGCACTGTTGGGCTTAGACGCCCAATAGGAGTATCCTCAGAGAAGATGATAGGTTTCAAAAATGGAGTCGGGCAGAGCAAACAAATTTCCATGTTTGGAAGTGTGGAATTTTTAAACCCTAGCCAGTTGGAAATATTATCATGATACATCTAGATGTTGTACCTTCATTTATTCATGCTATTATTTAGCCAACTGATCTTCTTTTTACATTTGCTAATTTTGGTTTTCTCTATTCCATTTTTTAAAATATATATTTCCAGGAGTTCGTCTTAGGAAAAAAATTGGAAATTCTGTACCTGAATATCAATGCCCTGCATCCCTGGGACTTTTCTTCCTTGTCATCTACTGACTTTTGTACTACGTGTTAGAATTGGTCTGTGTTACCAAGTGGCAAGTAATTCACTCAAAATGCCTCAATCTAAAAAGAATTTTTGAGCCATCTAAGTGGAAAGTTGAGTATGCTGACTACAAAATGGACCTGATGCAGTTTTGGAGTCCCAGAATCTGATTCTCAATGTCTCTTATGGTCAGTTTAGCTTTTGATTGTGGAGTCTTTCCTTCTCAGAAATATTTCTCCTTGTGATCTCAAGAGGGCAGCAGCAATAACTGCTCCAGACCTCACAGGAGACCCGAGAACTTAGAGTGAAGGAGAGGTGGATTTTCAAAGAAAAGAAAAGATGTTATCACAAGATCTAGAGGGTATGGGTGCTGATTTGAAAAGAACAATAAAACAACAACAAGCCATAGAAGGCACACTGTAATTGAATGAATTCTTGGACTCAGTTTTGGACTCTATCTGCTACTCAATTTTCACATTTTGCTTCTATCCATAGCACTAAAATAACACCATATTCCATTATCACCCATCCTCCCAAATTGTAGATACTTTCTTTCTTTCCAAAACATACTATGGGTTTTCCTTTGTTGAGATGAAACCTCTGTTTTCACTTACTGGTAAGGACCAATGTTATTGTGAAACTATCTTGTCATAACATTCACTTCATTGCCTTAGTGTGTTTAATTTACTCTTTTGCATATGCATGTTTTACTTGTGGAACACGGCTTTCATTTATATTGTGGGCTAAAATCATTTCTGTAGGACATTTTAAATTATAGTAAATGTCAAGAAAATGTTATTAGATTTAAATTGATATACTTCCAAGTTTTTCAGGAAGTAGCCATTTTTACAACAAGGAAAATGTGTTTAGTTATATAAATATAATTGAATTTTGATTGTACTTATTGCTTAAAATATTTATATTTTAATGGTCACAGATGCCACTGAATAATTGCATTTAAGCTTTTTGGAAAAAAGGAGAGATGTGCTTCCATCAGTTCTTTTTTAGCTGGTGTTCTGTATTCTTGCCATGTTTGTTCAACTTTAGAATTCCAGAACACTTTATATCTAGTATTGTGCTCCCACAGCAGGTGGGAGTTCAGCCTACTCATAGGCTACATTTGTATAGCATTTAAAGCTCAGCTGCATAATTTACAGTGTTCTACAGTGTAGTTTCTCTTCATGCATGTACAGTATAGAAGGTACTTGCCAGGGACGCTTATTAGTCACATGAATTTTAAAACGCATGAGCAGCCAACAGTACCATTGCAAGCAATTATACAGTTATCACACACTGACTAATCCACTTCTGGCAAATCATCAAAGACCCAAAAATAAATAAGTAAGTAATGAATGGAGGGTCTATGTACTATTTTCAATGCAGATAGGAAAAACTTTAATAAATTTAATAAGTTATTATTACATTAATGACACATATGATCATAACCAAAATATACAATTATATAATCCTTTTACATTATTAAAATTGGATAAATGATTGACCATTTTATTTACTGAAGCTACTAGTTAATTTAGAATAAAAACATTTTGAAAAGTATTTTCTCCAAACACAATGTGGAAAATAGAGATTTAGGAAACTAATTTCTATCTGGTGCTCAGATAACAGGAGATTTCAGAGCAGAATATGCCTAGGGTTTATCTGCATGATTTATTTACTTATAATAACAGTTATAGAATCATGTCAAGTTTTCACTCCCATGAATGAAATAATCACTATTTCCTGATTTTGTAGGGAATAAGTATGTCCGTAGTCCATAGTCCATCTTTGGTGGAACAGATACATTGTTCTGCTATAAAAGACATGTGACAATCATAAGTGGCTCTTAATTGTCTTCTAAAATTTTACTTTTTAAGCCTTTAGGAAGTTGAATGTTTGTTAATAAAAATAAAATTTTATAAGAGTGATTTTTGAGAGCCTGTTGGCACCAAATTCCCATCTGCCCAGTTGAGACCACCAGACTTTTTTATTCAGCAAGGTTGAATCAGTCCAGCAAGGGGTGCTACTTTAGGATTAGAATAGTTCTCTTTTCCCTGCTGCCCTATGCGAGGAGAGTCTGAAAACAAGCGAATTGGACTATGAAAAAATAAAGTGCCCATATAAATTTTGCCTTTGTCATGCTATATATATGTGTATACATACACATATATATATATGGCCAATCAGTGTGAAGTGTGAACAATCTAATCACATCACAATTTTGATACGTATCAGGAAATAGTTTGAATCGCTTTGATTTTCTTATTGAACTGGTGATTAGGACAAGACAACTTAAGGATAGCAGCACATTGACCTGAAATATATTTATTTCTGGAGAGAAAAGGAAAATGGAAGGCAAGGAAGTAAAAAATTGAACAAAAATAAAATTCTGTGAACCCTAACGGGATTAAAAAAAACAAGCCATAGAAGGAAGTACTGGTAAAATATCATGTAAGTAAAAACAGTAATTCATTTTTCTTGACAAACATCTTAGAGCAGCAGATGAAAATGTCTAAGTCTCTAAGTCCTTATGTGTATTTACTCATTTTAGTGAAAACATGTTATTCCCATAGAAACCAGTAGCAGTAGAGTTACTGTTGAATATCATTCTGTGAATAAAGACCAAAGGGGTGAAAGAACTAGCTATACCTTTCCAGGATACTTCCAGAACTTTTATGGAAAGGAGATGAAAGACACGATAATCTAAAACCAATTAGACCCTGTTAAAATGCATCTCTTTATTACCGGTTAATGAAAGATAGACAGTTATAGCTGATTTGACTATGAAATGGAACCCCTTGCAGTCTTTTTGAAATGTCTGTCAACACTTCAGTGTGAACTCCTCCCAATAAACCATCTGCTTATAATTTACTTGAATCCCATTACCAGCAAAGTGTATCAAATCAGTGCAACAAGCAAGAGGATTTATGTGATCTGTCTCCTGAGATATTGTACCTAATATTTCTTAAACAAATCACCTCTTTATAGTCGCATACCTTATTTTTACTAACGATGTAGCTGTGTCTTTTTTATCTAGAAAATAAATAACACAGCACTAGGAAATCATGATTTGCCAAATCATATAAAAGTGTAGATTCTTTTCTTCTTTTTCACTTACATGATTCCCAAGTACATTTGAGCTGTGTCAGCTGGCCCGTTCTGAACTAAAATGTCAATACCCCTACCCATCTCCTTTAAAAAAAAAAAAAAAATTCAATCTTCCATAGCTTAGTTGCCATATTCAAAATCAGTGAATCACTGGGTAATGACCTAATCATCTGATGTTGATTTTTGAAAGCAAAATACTGTTTTGGTTACAGTTATGATTTTAGATTTTGTCTGCAGTGGAAATCTGTTTCCTTTATTTTCGTGAGCCCATTGTTTCTGTATGACTCATATTGCTCATATCATACAAACTGAGCACATGGGAAACTGATGGCCACCGTATACAGCGATTTGAACTTGGTAGTGCTTAGATTACTAAGGATCGAATGCGCAACATAGATGAGACAAGGAAAGCATAATTTAAGTTTTTTTGACTCTAATGCTTGGTAGTTAGTTCACACACAGACTCATACTCCTATGTAAAACAGTGATAGAAGTAAATATCTGAGAGTCCTTATATATCTTTTAGCCAGAGGTTCTTACATGTGTTTATAATTACAACACCTGGAGAGGGCTTTTCTTTTCTTTTTTAAATTTTTATTGGAGTATAGTTGATTTACAATTTTGTGTTAGTTTCAGGTGTACAGCAATGTTAATCAGTTATACATATACATATATCCACTCTTTTTTTAGATTCTTCTCCCATATAGGTCATTACAGTGTATTGAGTAGAGTTCCCTTTTCTATACAGTAGGTCCTTATTATCTATTTTATAAATAGTAGTGTGTATATGTCAATCCCAATCTCCCAGTTTTATCCCTCCCCACCCCTTTCCTCCTGGTAACCATAGGGTTTTCTTTTAATTATTTGTTTTTATTTGTTTTATTTGCTTTTTAAAAGAAGAGGGATTCTGGGGTTGCACCCTTAGAAATCTAGAGATTCTGGATCACTTAACTGTGGCAGGGTGTGAATATCTATGTTTATAAAGCTCTTCAGATGGTCCTTGTGGCTACTAGGTTTGGAACCATATTTTAAAGCCAAGTCTTAATTAGTTAACCTGATGCTTTGGTTCATCCAGTATGTGTGTTTCATATCTAGAATATGCTAGATTTCTTTGCTCATTTGACAGAAATTGTCCTGCAGCATGGGTTTATCATGATAATTGTTCTAACATGAGATGGGAGAATGACTGTTTAATTTTATAAAAACACATGGAAATAATGCATATGTTGTGTTTCCATTCAATCAATATCTACTTTAAAATCAGTTTCTCAAAAATTGAAATTTGTGACTGGAAATGGACTAGAGAAAAAATTTGACCATGTCTAATATACATATTGCCAAACTGTAACTCTTACTTTGCCTATTATTCATATTTAATTGATTATTTAACAAATACTTTATATAGCATTTACTATCTGTCAAAATGTTTTCCTAGCATTTTACAAATATTGCCTAATTTGATTTTCAAAATAACCCTTATAAATTAAGTGCCATTTTTATTCCTGTTTACAGATGAGGAAACTGAAACACAGAGATAGGTTATTAAGTGGTTTTTACACATCACAACAGCTGATGAATATTAGAACCAGGAGAGGTTTAATTGTCAGGTACTCTGGCTCCTGAGTTTAAACTCTGTGCTATACAGCTAGATTTAGCTTCAAACATAGATGGGCAACTTTATAACATTGCAGTGACTAATATAGTTTTAGTTTGGAATGTCTAAAACATTTTTCTTTTAAAATAAAAATTGTCAACTTGTATTTAATTTATAAATTAATGGAATTTAAACACGTATGATGGCCCTATCAAATGATCAGAGCTATTTTCATAATTCATGTGTAGGGATTCAAGATTATAACAAATACTGCATAGGGAGTCAATGCAAAGGGTAGGATCAGACCTACTGTCCTCATCTCTTTAGAAATTCTAAATGAAAGGTAGGTTTTCATTCTTCAGTGGTCAGTAATTTATGTCATTAAAAATGATCAAACTGATGTAAGCTAATGGAGCCTCCATGACCTTGTTCCAGCATCAAAGGAAGAAAGCTTTTTATCCTCTAAAATGACATATGTCCTTATACTAGACTCAGATATTTCTCAGAAACCTCTGACTTCTAGAATCCTTACTAGTTATTAAAACTTATCAGTTAAGAATATAATTATTTGAGTAATTCATGTCCATGATTATTAGAGAGTCCAACTTGAAAATATTCTTTTCCATTCACCAATTCAATCCTATACCCAAATGTATGTATTTAGAATTTAATACATATTTTTCCAGAACTGGAATTTTTTCACATAATGATATATTGGAACATTTTCTTTGTCAAAATGTATAGATTTACCTTATTCTATGTAACTGCATCCTTATATTCCTTTGATGAAATATACCATAATTTGTTACCATAAAAAATAAGTTCTTTTTTCCTAATATAGTGATGATGTATATAGGTGGTAATATTTTTCAAATGGGCCAGAAGAATATAGAATTCAAAATAAAAGCCTTCATCTGTGTCATTCACGAAGACAGCCAGTGCTAAAAGTTTGTTTTCAGTCTTCTAATGTTTATATTTATCATTATATATAAAGTTTATAGCTATCTTGAGCCTGTTTCCTTATTTATTAATTTTTAAGAGCATTTGTTGATGTACCGTCATGAATTAGAACGCTTACCTTAATCATTATTTCGTACTCTTTTCATATGTATTAATAGGGATATTTTTATAATTACCTCTTGTGTTATTTTTATGATGTAACTTTTACATTAAAACATTACTTCTTGATTTGTAAACTGTAAGCAGGTCCTGTTGCCTATGTAAAATGTTGCTTTAGCAATTATCCACATTTTTTTCCTCCATCCTCAGTTTTTTCATGGTCTACTGCATCATTTCCATGAACACACAATCCTAGTCTTCCTTCTTAAAAAAAAATAATAGTACTGTTCTTATCCCCACTTTTCTACCAGCTACTATGTTACTTTTTTTCTCTACTTTGTAGTAAGACTCCTTTGAAGTAGTTGATTATAATTTCTGTCTTTCCATTCAATTTATTCATATTCATTTTAAAACATTTGATCTATTTCTAAGAGTTAATTTTTTAAATCAAAAGGAATCAGTGCTAAGAGGTCTGTATGTTCATATTTTTTATGATTACTGATTTCTTTGGAATTACTTGATTTTATTTTTTTTCTTAATCCATAAAATGTCTATGGTTTTTAAGGGAGTGTTGAATCTATTCATATTCATTATGATTGCTTATTTATTTGAAATTACTTAACTGTATCATTCTGTATTTTGTATTTAACATTTTTTTTTTGTGCTTCCTTCATTAATCTTCCCTGACTTCTCTTACACTGACTGGATTTCTTTGACTTTCAGTTTTCGTACTCTGTTGGTTTCAATGATGTATGCTTCTACACATACTTTTAGGTTTTCTTTCCTTAAATTTTAACAAAAAATACATATTTGTGCATATTTTCAGTAAATTAAAATCTTGCTTTAATTTTCTTTTCAACTTTCTATTTGCTAATTTAGATATTACCAATATCTAAACTTTTAATTTTAAACACATCAAATTGGATTATTCT
This sequence comes from Balaenoptera musculus, assembly GCF_009873245.2. NCBI lineage: Eukaryota > Metazoa > Chordata > Mammalia > Artiodactyla > Balaenopteridae > Balaenoptera > Balaenoptera musculus. The sequence goes on along the minus strand of NC_045793.1, from coordinate 31,161,555 downwards.
AATTACAGTTTTTAAAATATAGTTATATGGATTAACAATATACTGATTTAGTTGCTTACTTGTTCTTCTTGGAGGTCATTACTTTTTTTCTGTGGTGCTTTTTAATTTTCTTTCTGAAATATATTCATCCTCTGAGAGTTTATGTACTCCCAGATAAATCAAAATATATTTATTTTCCTAATGAATAACAGACTGTTATTCCCTTGTAGGTAGTCTAATCCTTGAAGGTTATCTGTATTTTCTTTTTCTCCTCTTTGTTTTTGAGTATTTTTGTTTGGAGATCTTTCCTTTTCTACTCCATAAATATTTTCCTTCTTGTTTTCAAGATGCAATATGGCTTTATTCCAATATTTAATCATAAACACTTTCCTTTTTACAGAAGTTGTCTTCGCATTTGAAGTCAGCTAAAGTATTGAGAATATTTTAGCAAAGTATTCTGGCATTCCTAGTTAGGAAAATATTCAGAGAAGGTAATATTGCATCTTTTACCATGATACAACCTTACATCATCAAACACACTCAACATACTGAATAAATTTCCCTGATAGTGTACAGTTTACTGAAGTGTTTCTCTTTGTACAAAAAGTGCTAGAAAATGTATTGCTTCTGAAGGAATTAAAGGGCCAGGAAACATTTTTTCAGATATCAATGTCCTTTCTTGAAAGATAACTCTTTTGTCCTAATCCCCTAAATAAATAAGCTGAGGAAACTGAGTTAAATCACTTCCCCATTCCTAGTCTCTTTGTCAACACCACTTCTCAATTTCCTGAGTCTGCAAAAGTCGGTCCGCTTATCACTATCTCTTGTCTACCCAGTTCAACAAATGGAGGAAACTGACCCTTGTTTCAATCACCTGAATCACCAGTTCATCTTGTATCTCCTGGAAATGCCTACAGCTACTATAAGACTTTTCTTTGGTCTAGGATAAACATGTTATTCAGTTCTTTAACTTGCTTCTATTATTTCAGATGGTATCTTCTGGATTCTCTTCATACTGAGTCTCTCTCTATGCATTAGCATGTAAAGCTGAGTGTATCACTGTTCCATATGATCATATACTTCAGATATATGTATATATGCAGAAAATATTATTTGTATCCTAAAAGTCCCAAGCTCTGTTCTAACTCACAGATTTGCTTAATTTCTTCTCCTTAAGTAGAAATCACGCCCTCTCAGAGAAAGCATGTAAGTTGAATTAACCGTACATTTTCAATTTTGAAATATCCTGATTCTTCAACCTTCCTACCCGACTCCTCTACTTTCCCCACCTCCTTCCTGTTGTTTATTTTATTCAAGTCATGGTTTTCTTTCTTCTTTCAGTCTTTCATAAAGTTTCTATAGGAAATTTGTGTGCTCACTAATATCTCCACTGCTTTTCCACTCTTCTTTCTGTGGCTAGAGTTATCCTTACAGATAATTTTTCAATATTGAAAAAGACAACAGCAGCCATGTGATCCTCCAAATCCTTGTTTAAACTATTCTATCTTAACATAATAAAACCATGTAAAATATTGTAGCAGTGTATGGATGATGCAAAGCTACTCAAAAGGGTTCTTTATTGACATCTTTGTGATAAGGGAAAGATTAAGAATTGAAAGAGGCATTGTTTTAATTTTCACAAGGAATTATTTAGGCAAAGAGAAGTATGTTTAGATGCTTGAAGTACAGTGCCCAGAAAATAATTATTACATTAACAACTTCATTAAAAATCAAAACAAGCTCACTTAATTGAATTACTTGTCATTACAAATCAATTAGAAACACATCCAGAAAGGTTATGGCATTCTTGGGCTTCAGGTTAGATAACTCTCAGGGGAGAGAAGGCACATTAATGGTTCCCTGTTTAAAGATGAAATAAATTAAGACCTAGGCTTGTAAAGATTTAGACAATTTCTTAGAACATTTTAAATAAAATGTTAAGGAATGAGAGTATGAAACAGATTTCTGCAGGATTCAAGATTGGAATGTAGTTCACATCCAAACAGTACACAGCTATGTAATATAATTCCTAATAAAAATTATTTAAACTTTTTAGTGTTTTGCTGTTGTTGTTGTCAAAATCGCATCTTCTCTCAGTGATCTGGCATTGTCAGCTGCAGTTCAAACTTTGCAAGAAACTTAAGCCCTATAAACCATGTTAATACCTCAAATACTATTTCCCAGTTGTGTGACCCTGGAGAATTAACACTGTATCTCTGTTTCCTGATCTGTAAAATGAGGTTAGTAATAGTATCTGCTTCTTGGGTTATTTTGAGAAATAATATGTGCAAAGTCCAAATTGAAGAATATTTAGTCATTTTAGTGGCTGCTGCTATTACAATAATAGTTAATAGTAATAATTAGTAATTGCTAATATCACACTTTGCTTTCTGCCCACTTGTACATTTCCCTTTTGGGTTTACATATGAAGGACAATTTATCATCTAGAGCTCCAAGCACAATCCACAATTTCCCTCAAATTCTTACCTTGGTACGTCTCTCTAATGAGACAGCATCCTCTTGCAGCCCTCCTATTTGATGATCTGTACCTCTGACATAAGAAAGATTTTTCCTCTCTACCTCTTCTTTCTAGTGCGTTATTTGTGGAGACTGTACAATTGAATTTAAAATCCATTGCTAGCTGCCCCCCAACACACACACGCACGCACACGCACACACATTTTGCTTATCTGCCATGATTTTTTTCTCTCCTGAGAATTGCTACCCTTGAATGCATGTGAAATATGGTAGGTAACTGAAAGGTCAATACTTTGTCTAAAAGAAAAAGCATCAGCAAACAGCCAAACCAGGTTTGGTTTGCTCAGTTTTCTAGTCATAAAAAGTGATTTTTTTGACTCATTGGATAGGCTATAAGAAAAATTTAAGGCGCCTTCTACCATTTCCCAAGCAGTCTCTGTATAATGAGAAAGAGAAGAAGGGACTCAGAAATGAAAAGAAACAAAAAAACATGCTAGGTGATAAAGGGGATCTCTGTAAGTTCTTCACAATAAAATTTCTGGGTCTTGGATAGGGGAGCATACGACAAGATTCTAATATTATATACTTCTCTTTATTCTGATTTTTAGAATTGTGGGTTTTCATAATTTTGTATGTACTTATAAGTATTTTAGTGGAGTGCTGGAAGAGAATATATTGGAGGTTGCTCATTCTCAAATGTTGTTTAAATCCACAAGATTCAATAATTCTGTATATTTCTGGACTTCAAGAAAATGTCAAAGCTTGAAGGGTGGGTGTGCATGCGTCCATGCGTGTGCATGTGAGAGAGAGAGAAAGTTTAACTTGTATGTTCATGTTTAAGAGAGGAATAGGAAAAAAGAATGAGAAAAATTTTAACAAAATTTTTGTGTTTTTCGCTGGGTCTCTGTCAGCAGGCCTTTCCCTGCGGATGCATATGTTTATTTTCTCTAATATTTTTATACTCTGTACCTCAGTTCAAGACTTATGGAGCTTGAGTCAGTTTTTTTCTGTAAATGAAAACAAGTGTGACATATCCCAAGCAGGATGCATGATTTTATGGACTAAAACATACCTAAGGCAAGACAACCTATAACAGAAGCATAATCTTGTTAATCAATTGATATTATACAATCATGCCTTCATTAACTTGTTAGAGTAGCAATGTTAATAAAGTATCAGTTGTGTACTGTTAGAAATATTCCAACTTGGAAAGGGCCTGGTGCTTCTAATACCACAGAGTAATAATTAGACAGAAATAATGCCAACACAATTTGAAAATCATCTGATAACATGCAGACTTAAAGTTGTTGCCAATAATCATAGACTGTATTTACAGGTTAAGTGTTGGATTGTCTTAAAAGAAAAGACATTTGAAGAGAATGTGTTAAAGTAGCTACATGCAACCCTGGGGTTTCTGAACCCTAAGACACCCGTATGTGTGTTTGTGTGTTAAATACACTATGTTGTAGAGAAAATCTTGATAAATCTATTGATAATTGTATGCTTTATATAAGAAAGTTTTATGACACATAAAACTTTAAAAATTTTTTCAGTATTTTCACCATTTACATTTTCAACATCCAGACTCAAAGATATAGTAGAAAGTGTTCAATTGATATTTCTTGAATGAAAGAAAGAATGCACATAATTGTTTGTACATCATGTATTTTTTTCAGAAAAGATTTGTCAGTTTGTAGTCACTGATAAACATACATTTGAACGTTTCATAAAATAAAATAAAGAAAATTAATTTTAGCAATGTAATATAGACTCAGGAGAACAGTTGCACACAATATCATGGAATTTCTATTTCTAAATTTGGGTCTTTATTAAAAAAACATTTTTAAGTAAGTTAAATTCTCTTACTAAAGCATTAATGGAGAAGCATTTCTCCAAATCTACCACATAGCTATACCCATTATTAATTTTCTTCTAAATAGACTTAATTGTTTAGAACAGTTTTAGGTTTACAGAAGATGAGACAATATAATAAAACGAGACAGTTTTAATCATTACTGATCATATATTTCATATAATATCCATCTGTTGGGATCTGTCTCCTTACTGGACTATGGTTGTTTTTTGGGAGTGAGATCACAGAGGTAAAGTGCCATTTTCATTATATCACTTTAAGGATACACACTATTGACATTAATTAACTGTTAACATTGATCTCGATCACCTTGCTGAGGTGGTGTATGTCAGGTTTCTCCACTGTTAAGTTACTCTTGTTCCCCCTTTACATAGTACATTCTTGAGAAGAAAGTCACTCTAGGAAGCCCACATCTAAGAAGTAGAGAGTTACGCTACAACTCTTTGAAGATGTAGAGTGGATATAAATTACTTAGAATTCTACAGGGGAAATTTTTCTCTTCACCGTTTTTTAAATTAAGTCATTTATATACATCAGTATGTACTCATGGATATTTATTTTGGCAAACACTTTTTCTGCTTTAATTGATGTGATCACATGGTTATTATTCTTTATCCTGTTCATAAAAGGTGGATGGATTGCCTTATTTCATTTTCAAATGTTGAACCAGTGTTGAGTACCTTCATTAAATCTCAGTTGTTTGGGATGTATAATTTTTTGTATATTGATTCAGTTTGCTAATATTTCATTATTAATTTTTAAAAACATCAGCCCTGGTATACTTTATGCATATATATTGATCAAAAGATAGATTGATTTATATAAACTGATATTAAAATAGTTCAAGATTCCTATGCTATACTTACGGAAACTCATTAATCTTTAATATAACATCAGAAAATAAAGTAAACTAAAGACACTGTGGATGTTCTAATTTTAAGAAATTCACTACAAAACATGTTGATCTCTAAAAGATTATTCTATGGATAAGAAAAGCAATTATGGAACATGTTAAGACTGGAATCCTTAGCTAATTTTTAACTGTTTTTATTCTAAAATTCACCACTTTACTAAGTCATTAGGACTCTTAAACATCTTCTGAATTCTATTTTCACTTTTAAATTCTTGTTAGTAATATTATTATTACATCATAACAACTTATAACATCTTCAGTCTGTTAGATAAACATTTATATTAGTTATATTTTAAATGAACTCATATTCCAAGCCTTTTTCTTCTTGAATTCTTTACTTAGGCCATTTCTTAATTGGTTGGATTTTGTCTTCAAGTAGATATATCAAGGAAGGCTCATGTATGTTGTCATCCCAGCATTCTTCCATAGTTGACACTGCCTGTTTATATCCTAAACTTGGAAAAAATCTAAATTGAATACAGTATTCTTAGGTTACACTTTCCATCATTCAGAGCTTTTCAGCTCTGTTTTTAAGCATTTTATGGTATTAGGGATGTTTGATTCTGTGCTGACTGGTTCTCCTTTATACAAGGTTTTTACCCATTTGGTGGCTAAAATAACTCTTTCCTCATACTTCAAGTTCTATAATGTTTCTCATTATAAGGATCATAAAGAGTCTATATCATTATGTCATTTCTACCTTGTACATTCTGTTTCTTGCTATTTTGAATTTTATTTTCCCAAATGCTATTTTTGCCCTTGATCTTACTAAAGTCTGCAAAGCTACATTTGTATCCCATTTTTTTCCCTTTACATTGTCTTAGAGGTATTGTTTTTCAATTAAAACATTAATACACTATTTTAAGTGTTTAAATCATTTATCAGAAATTTTCTTCTCTTTCAGCACCATACAGACTAGTCTACATTGTGCTTAATATGATCCTTACCTTTATTTACATGAATTAGTTTGCATTGCTACCATTCTGTTTCTCTTTACTTTTTTCTTGCTTGTCCAGATCTTTTCTTTGCTCTTTGACATGTCCTCACTGTGATCTCACCGTATCTATATTGTTTGTTTTTCCTGCTTTCTTACTGTTTAATACTAAGTTATTTCCTGTTTTAACCACGTTTCTGTAGCCTGAGAGCATGGCAGGTAAAGGAGAAAGCTCAAGTGAGGCATGTGCCATCCTTGTTAGAAAACCCAACTTCTGTTTTGGTTTCTGCAATAATGTTGAATGCTCATACACTGTGTCCTCAGTGCCTGCCATGGAATCGGGCACATTGTAGATGCTCAGTAAATGATTATTGACTGAAAGAAGGAGTAAATATCTTACACCAAAACACCTGTCATGTAATTGGATGGTTATTACCCTTCTGTACAGATTATTGTCCCTATTGATTATATTTGAAATTCACACTTCAATTAGAATTAGCAGACTCATGCAATGCTACGTAAAACTGGAATTGACACACTGTTGCATTCATTCATGATTTATTACCCCAAGCAAGGTACACGGTTGAACCTGATATTGGGGGAAAAATATATCTGCCATCCTTAGGGAGGCACTAAAAATACCAGTGGGAAGAGGGTGGATACTTCACGTGAAGCGAATAAATATTCAGGAAGAAAAATACAGTGGACCTTAAATTGTTCCATTCCTTTCATGTAGGCGGCCCCTTCTTACCAATCTTAATAAATGTAAGATAAAGACACAGTCTCAGATTTTTATTCTTCATATTTGAGGCTAATATTAAGAATTTTCTGTCCTCTTTTTGCCTATCCTATATCCCTCTGGGTATGTAGGCTTCAATAATCTTGACTGCCAGTACTCTTGGCAGTTTTTCCAGTTTCTGGAATCATATGTTAATTTGCTTAGTGGACATTTTTTAAGGGTTTTCTTTATAATGTCTAATTATTTTAATATTTAAAGAAAATGATAATGTGATGCAGTTCAATTCTGGCATTTTTACATGATCTGTTCCGACTCAAGTTTTGGCCAAGGTCTCTAAAGCAATAATATGTACTCTGGTATTCTTTCACACTATCACCTCTCAACATTATGACCTTATGTCATAGTTAGTTTTATCCATGCATACTTTCAGATATTTAATATATGATACATTCTAGATGGTTAGTCTGGTGTTATGCCTCTGATAATATTTTCTTTATTACCTATTAATATTATTCATATTGAAGATTAAGAATTTATTTAAGAATCTGATTTATACACTTCTTTTTAAAGTTCAGGAACAAAGGCACTTCCTAAAATTTGCCAATTTTTTTTTTAATTAATTAGTTTATTTATTTATTTATTTTTGGCTGTGTTGGGTCTTTGTTTCTGTGCGAGGGCTTTCTCTAGTTGCGGCGAGTGGGGGCCACTCACTATCGCAGCCTCTCTTGTTGCGGAGCACAGGCTCCAGACGCGCAGTCTCAGTAGTTGTGGCTCACGGGCCCAGTTGCTCTGCGGCATGTGGGATCTTCCCAGACCAGGGCTCGAACCCGTGTCCCTTGCATTGGCAGGCAGATTCTCAACCACTGCACCACCAGGGAAGCTCGCCAATATTTTAAATTTTATATTTTATATTAATTTCTTCACCTTCTAAACTATTTTTTGAAAGCAATTAAATCTTTTTTAAAAATGTGCCCTTCACCTTAAACACTTTTAACAATATGGTGTTCTCCACATCTTTGCCATGTTCTATTAGGATCTGTAAGAAAATTGCTAGGTGGTGGGTCATATTTTTTGTATCAGAGAGCAATCTCAGGATTTCTACATAACCAGAATCTACATCCTCACCACATTTGTTATCATTGGTCTTTTTGATGAAAGCCTTTCTAACAGGAGGTGTGAGGTGATATCTCATTGTGTTTTTGATTTGCGTTTGCCCAATAATTAAGGATGTTGAGCACCTCCTCATGTACCTGTTGGCCATTTGAATATCCTCTTTGGAAAATTGTCTATTCAGGTCGTTTGTCCGTTATTTAATTAAATTATTTGGTTTTTTGCTATTGAGTTGTATGAATTCCTTATATATTTTGGTTATTAACCCCTTATCAGATGTGTAGTTTGCAAATATTTTCTCCCATTCCACAGGTTGCCTTTTCATTTTGTGACTGATTCTTTTGCTGTGCAGAAGCTTTTTATTTTGTTTCTTTTGAAGTGCAGAAGCTTTTTAGTTTGGTCATCCCACTTGTTTTTTATTTGGTTTTTCATATCTTAGCTGTCATATAAAAATGGATCTTGGATCCATTGCCAAGATCCATGTCAAGAAACTTTTTCTCCAGTTTCTTCTAGGACCTTCATAGTCTTATATTTAAGTCTTTAATCCATTTTGAGTTCATTTTTTGTGAGTGGTGCACAATGTTTTTATTCTTTTTCTTTTATATTTTTCTGTTTTCATTCTTATTCTATTTTCATTCTTTTGCATGTGAATATCCCATTTTTTTAATTAAAGAGATTGTCTTTCCTCCACTGGGTATTCTTGGCTTCCTTGTCCAATATTATTATTTTGCCCCCTTAACCATCTCTATCTCTACCTCTTTTACATTACAGGATATGAATATATCCAACTATTGTTCTTTCTTTCCAGTTTAATGTATAATATATTTTTTCACGGTAAGGTACTTGAATTTTATAGTAGCTTATGAAAATGTGGAGGTGTTTGATAGGTGAAAACGTGTCAGCATTGTTAAAACTAATTGCCCAAAGATTTACAAGTGAAGACACATTTAAAGGCACAGTCATTACAGTAATTGCTGCATTGCATGCTGTGAACTTTCAATATATTATTTAATCAATGCTCTAGAGAGGTGTCATTTCTAACACATTATTTTTGATATGGCATCTCTTAGACATTTGCCAGCAAATGCCAAATTTATTACTGAGTATATATTTCTACAATTATATATTAAATCATCCATAATCAATGAAAAAGTTATCATTCCAAAACACAGATCTCATCTATAATCTAGTTAAAAGTATGAAGCATTAGATTTTAATATCTGTGGCTATAAAATAGCTTAAAATAAAATCAAAGAATTTTACTTGGTTAAAAAACAATTTTAAGGGTAAGATTATTAAAACTACAATACCACAGCCACCTGGTTTTTTAAAGTAAATACAAATGATGGTGCTTGCATAGTTTTAAAAACCAAATGCCTTAATGAAGGATAAATCATTTTTTTTTACAGTTTAGTAAAGGATAAACATAATTTAGTATAAATTATCTTTAGAAAGATAAATTATTTAATTGAGAAGGATAAATTATGTTTTTTACTGTTTAGTTTCACACTCTGTGTAAGGTGAATTGTAACAAAATTAATTTACTCAATCCAAAAAATCTATACTCTTCCAATTACTGAAATTCACTACGTGTATCTCTGAATGTAGCTGATAGTTGAACATCACTCAGAGGGGTTTGAGTCTCATGCCGAGGTTACAAGTGGCATCATTTGGAAGATCTGCTTTTAGTTTGAGATTTTCAGTTGGTATTGATCAAGATGGCCTTAATGTCCCCCCCACCCCAGCTTCACTAAACTTTAGACAAGCTTCTTACTACTAACTATAGGCCTCTGACCTCCCTTTACTTAGAGCATTTACTTTAGAAAACTTGTAATTGTAAATTCTTCCTCTGCCCTTTTGAGATGTAAAACTTTTTAAAAGCCTCTTGCCAGTTTTACAACCTAGGAATGTTTTTTCAAGGAATTGAGAACCACTTATTTGAAATATAATCATCAAGGGTGATAGTACAGGCATACCTCCCTAATTTTATTGTACTTCACTTTATTGTGCTTTGCAGATACTGTGGTTTTTGCTTTTACGAATTGAAGGTTTGTAAACCTGCATCCAGAAGGCTTATCAGCACCATTTTTCCAACAGTATTGGCTCACTTCACTTCTCTGTGTCACATTTTTGTAATTCTTGCAATATTTCAAACTTTTTCATTGCTATTATATTTATTATGGTGATCTGTGATTAGTGATCTTTGATGTTACTATTGTAATTGTTTTGGGGTGTCCTGAACCACGCCCATATAAAGTGGCAAACTTCATCAGTAAAAGTTGTGTGTGTTCTGACTGCTCCACCAACCAGCCGTTCCCCTCTCTCCCCCTCTCCTTGGGCCTTCCTATTCCCTGAGACACAGCAACATTGAAATTAGGCCGGTTAGTAACCCTACAATGGCCTCTAAGTTAAGTGTTCAAGTGAAAGAAAGAGTCCCAAGTCTTTAATTTTAAATCAAAAGCTAGAAATGATTAAGCTTAGTAAGGAAGGCTTATCAAAAGCACAGACAGGCTGAAAGGTAGGCCCCTTGTGCCAGTTAGCCAAGTTGTGAATGTAAAGGAAACGTTTTTGGAGGAAATTAAACTTGCTACTCCAGTGAACACAATTATGGGAAGAAAGTGAAATGGCCTTATTGCTGTGATATGGAGAAAGTTTTAGTGATCTGGATAGAAGATCAAACCAGCCACAACATTCCCTTAAGCCAAAGCCCAGTCGAGTGCAAAGCCCTAACTCTCTTCAATTCAGTGAAGACTGAGAAAGGTGAGGAAGCTGCAGAAGAGAAGTCTGAAGCTAGCAGAGGTTGGGTCATGAAACTTAAGGAAAGAAGCCATTTCCATAACATAACGGTGCAAAGTGAAGCAGCAAGTGCTGATGTAGAAGCTTAAACAAGTTATCCAGAAGATCTAGCTAAGATAATGAAGGTGGCTACACTAAGCAACAGTTTTTCAATGTAGACTAAACAGCCTTCTATTGGAAGAAGATACCATCTAGGACTCTCATAGCTAGAGAGGAGAAGTCAATGCCTGGCTTCAAAGGACAGCTGACTCTCCTGTTAGGGGCTAACGCAGCTGGTCACTTTAAGTCAAAGCTGATGCTCATTTACCACTCTGAAAATCCTTGGGCCCTTATAAATTATGCTAAATCTACTCTACCTGTTCTCTGTACATGGAACAACAAAGCCTTGATGACAGCACATCTCTTAATAACATGATTTACTGTATATATTAAGCCCACTGTTGAGACCTACTGCTCAGAAAAATAGATTCTTTCAAAACTGTTACTGCTCATTGGCAATGCTCCTGGCCACCTAAGAGATCTGATGGAGATGTACAATGAGATTAATGTTGGTTTTCACGCTTGCTAACACAACATCCATTCTGCATGGACCAAGAAGTCATTTCAACTTTCAAGTCATGACCTATAGCATCCTCCAGTAAATTTCCACTAGCTCATTCCAGCCTTGAGAAAGCCTACCATCCTGTACTACACTGGAGTTGAGTTTGAACTTAGTTCTAGCCTCTGTCCTCTATTGCAATAGTCTTGAATGTCTTCATTGCCTGATTAACTTTGTCCCGTTCAGTGTAGACTCAAGGTTCAAATTATTTTAGTAACTTTTGAAGGGACCTTTAACTTAGCTTATTTAGTTGCACAGTGGGAAACAGAGCAAAATAAAATATCTGACCTTGAATAACATAATCTGGATTTGAGTCCGTTTCCTCCATTTGCAAATTATTAAAGGATATAGTTCATATTTTTTCTGTAATCACCAAGTAAACATTAGCAACACACTAAAGTAAAGATGGGATACATATTTTTTACTAACACTTGCTTAACACTTGCTATGTGCTGGATATTTATGTCCCCCCCCAAAATCAAATGTTGAAACCTAATCTTCCACGTGATGGTATTTGGAGGTGGGACCTTTGGTGAGTGATTAGGTCATGAGGGTAGAGTCCTTGTGACTGGGATCAGTGCCCTTATAAAAGAGACCCCATCCCTTCTGGCACAGCAAGAAGACAGTGTCTGTGAACCAGGAAGTGGGCTCTCAGCAGATGGTGAATCTGCTGGTGCCTTAATCTTGGACTTCCCCTCCACCAGAACTGTGAGAAATAAATTTTCGTTGTTTATAAGCCACCCACCTAGTTTTTGCTATTTCTGTTGTAGGAGCCCAAATGGACTAAAGGCCTTATACTTATTTACCATTACCAGATTCATTTTTGTTTTCCTTCTAGTGGATAGACTTAGTGATGGCACAGTGTATGAATAATTAACCAGGAGCATGATTAAATTAGGTCTGAACATTATTTTTACATATTTTTTAAATCAGTATCTTTGAGAAAAGTACAATATTTTCTTAATGTAGTTTGACTGTAGTTCTGGCAAACATTAGCAAATCTAAAGATGAATCAATTTAAATAAGAAAGAACACAGCAAGATTTATGTAAAAAGCATATGCTTATCATCATTCTAAATGGTAAAGCAGAGTTGTTATGAGATTTGCATAGACATATCATCAAATGGCACTGTATGATCAGCAGTGACAACACGCCTTCAGTCTACATATCCTTCCTGGTTGTGTGATATGCCTTTGATATAAGACTAATGTTACAATAATTATAATCACATTCACTAATTTACAGTTGCTTTGTAAAAAATATTCTCTGAGTTGAATTATTTCATCCAGAGTTCCTGCCACTTAACTTGATTTTGGTTAGGAAAGATGGTAAGAGGAAAATCAGAAGCTATCAGGAAAAAGGCCAGCAAATTTGCCTACATAAAATGAAGATCTTCTGGATTAAAAATATCATAAATACAGTCAATACACAAACAACAATTAGGGAAGATATTCTCAACATATATAGAAGGCAAAAGATTAATATATAAAGATTTCCTAAAATAAGCATATAAAATTAGTAGACAAAGGAAAGATAAAGCAATTTATTTTTTAAAAAGTAAACTCTATTTTGTAAAAAAACAGAAAAAGATGCTCAACAAAACCACCAAATTTTAATAAAAATCAAAACAAAAAATTGTTCATCTAACAGATTATTTAAAATGTAAGATTGTTAATACACAGTACTATTGATATTAGTGATATCATTTTATCAAAAATGTTGATTTCTACAGAAATAATCCAAATATCTTGCATGTATATGAATGTTTACTGCAACATTGTTATAATGACCACATATTACTAATAACATAAATGTCCACTTATGAGGGAATGATTAAATAAACTATGATTCACTCATATAAAAGAAAATTACAAAATCATTATATATAATTACCAAGAGCAAAGAGATCTAACATAATGTTCTAGGAAAAGAGATTTTAACAGAAGCAAAATAGTGAGTTGCAAAATTATGTACAAGACAGTATATTTTATTCCATGTGTGTTAAAAACAATTATGTTTGTGTCTACACACACATAAACACACAAAAATATTTTGCATATTCATATCAGATTTTTCCTGATTGTCACCTATGGGTTGTTGAGAGATTGGAGAATTAAAGCAGAGCTTTCACTTTTTTATCATGTATGCTGCTTTAGTTTTTAACTACGGTTTATTCTTTTTACATGAGAATACATTGATGTGCTACTAGTTTTCTTACATTTTTTAGTTCTGAAAGAGATAAAATATAAACTGTTTGATATCAAAATTATTCCAAATTTTAATTATTTTAGAAAAGTTTTACCTGGAGTGAAAATTTCCATCAAGCTATATTTTAAAAATTCAATGATGGGTAAATAAATGTATTGAATTTTTGTTGTTGTTGTTTTGTTTTGTTTATTCTTTTATTACTAAGAAATTCTTTTTTTTTAATTCAAAGTCACAAAAATTATAATTATCCTCATCAGTTCACTCAGTCCCATGTAATTTTTTTTCATCTTGATCTTTTGGTAGCACTTTTTATGAATTCATCAGTTTTCCATTAGAGTTCTGAAAATGCTTATTCATTCAGTTCAGCAGTATAGTCAGTTACCAGAAACCTGTGCTTGTCAGTCTTTTCCATGAATTCCTTGAAGATGAAACCCTTTTATAGGAACATTTTTGCAAAAGCATAAGAGTACACCCAGAACTGTCTGTAAATGACAGAAGACTTAAAAATGACCACAGTTAAAGATTTGATGAAAGTTAATAATAATACAGTTGACAAGGAAATTTAGTTATTTCTGAGATATCATTTTAAAATAATAACTAGAATTATGACTTATAACATTATACCAGAACATATAAGATTTTTAGGAATTTCATGTAATGTCTGAAACATTTATATTAACATATTTCCATACAAATAACCCAACGAAAGTTTAGTATTGATTTTTTTTTAATTTTTTAAATTTTATTTATTTTTTTATACAGCAGGTCCTTATTAGTCATCAGTTTTATACACATTAGTGCATACATGTCAGTCCCAATCGCCCAATTCATCACACCACCAGTCCCAACCCGCCGCAGCTTTCCCCTCTTGGTGTCCATACGTTTGTTCTCTACATCTGTGTCTCCATTTCTGCTTGGCAAACCGGTTCATCTGTACCATTTTTCTGGGTTCCACATACATGCGTTAATATGCGGTATTTGTTTTTCTCTTTCTGACTTACTTCACTCTGTATGACAGTCTCTAGATCCATCCACATCTCAACAAATGACCCAATTTCGTTCCTTTTTATGGCTGAGTAATATTCCATTGTATATATGTACCACAACTTCTTTATCCATTCGTCTGTCGATGGGCATTTAGGTTGCTTCCATGACCTGGCTATTGTAAATAGTGCTGCAGTGAACATTGGGGTGCATGTGTCTTTTGGAATTATGGTTTTCTCTGGGTATATGCCCAGTAGTGGGATTGCTGGGTCATATGGTAGTTTTATTTTTAGTTTCTTAAGGAACCTCCATACTGTTCTCCATAGTGGCTGTATCAATTTACATTCCCACCAACAGTGCAAGAGGGTTCCCTTTTCTCCACACCCTCTCCAGCGTTTGTTGTTTGTAGATTTCCTGATGATGCCCATGCTAACTGGTGTGAGGTGATACCTCATTGTAGTTTTGATTTGCATTTCTCTAATAATTAGTGATGTTGAGCAGCTTTTCATGTGCTTCTTGGCCATCTGTATATCTTCTTTGGAGAAATGTCTATTTAGGCCTTCTGCCCACTTTTGGATTGGGTTGTTTGTTTCTCTAATATTGAGCTGCATGACCTGTTTATATATTTTGGAGATTAATCCTTTGTCAGTTGATTCATTTGCAAATATTTTCTCCCATTCTGAGGGTTGTCTTTTCGTCTTGTTTATGGTTTCCTTTACTGTGCAAAAGCTTTGAAGTTTCATTAGGTCCCATTTGTTTATTTTTGTTTTTATTTCCATTACTCTAGGAGGTGGATCAAAAAAGATCTTGCTGTGATTTATGTCAAAGAGTGTTCTTCCTATGTTTTCCTCTAAGAGTTTTATAGTGTCTGGTCTTACACTTAGATCTCAAATCCATTTTGAGTTTATATTTGTGTATGGTGTTAGGGAGTGTTCTAATTTCATTCTTTTACATGTAGCTGTCCAGTTTTCCCAGCACCACTTATTGAAGAGACTGTTTTTTCTCCATTGTATATCCTTGCCTCCTTTGTCATAGATTAGTTGACCATAGGTGCATGGGTTTATCTCTGGGCTTTCTATCTTGTTCCATTGATCTGTATTTCTGTTTTTGGGCCACTACCATATTGTCTTGATTACTGTAGCTTTGTAGTATAGTCTGAAGTCAGGGAGTCTGATTCCTCCAGCTCCGTTTTTTTCGCTCAAGACTGCTTTGGCTATTCGGGGTCTTTTGTGTCTCCATACAAATTTTAAGATTGCTTTGTTCTAGTTCCATTAAAAATTCCATTGGTAATTTGATAGGGGTTACATTGAATCTGTAGATTGCTTTGGGTAGTATAGTCATTTTCACAATATTGATTCCTCCAATCCAAGAACATGGTATATCTCTCCATCTGTTGGTATCATCTTTAATTTCTTTCATCAGTGTCTTATAGTTTTCTGCATACAGGTCTTTTGTCTCCCTAGGTAGGTTTATTCCTAGATATTTTATTCTTTTTGTTGCAGTGGTAAATGGGAGTGTTTCCTTAATTTCTCTTTCAGATTTTTCATCGTTCGTGTATAGGAATGCAAGAGATTTCTGTGCATTAATTTTGTATCCTGCAACTTTACCAAATTCATTGATTAGCTCTAGTAGTCTTCTGGTGGCATCTTTAGGATTCTCTATGTATAGTATCATGTCATCTGCAAACAGTGACAGCTTTACTTCTTTTCCAATTTGTATTCCTTTTATTTCTTTTTCTTCTCTGATTGCTGTGGCTAGGACTTCCAAAATTATGTTGAATAATACTGGTAAGAGCGGACATCCTTGTCTTCTTCCTGATCTTAGAGGAAATGCTTTCAGTTTTTCACCATTGAGAATGATGTTTGCTGTGGGTTTGTCGTATATGGCCTTTATTATGTTGAGTTAGGTTCCCTCTATGCCCACTTTCTGGAGAGTTTTTATCATAAATGGGTGTTGAATTTTGTCAAAAGCTTTTTCTGCGTCTACTGAGATGATCATATGGTTTTTATTCTTCAATTTGTTGATATGGTGTATCACATTGATTGATTTGCGTATATTGAAGAATCCTTGCATCCCTGGGATAAATCCCACTTGATCATGGTGTATGATCCTTTTAATGTGTTGTTGGATTCTGTTTGCTAGTATTTTGTTGAGGATTTTTGCATCTATATTCATCAGTGATATTGGTCTGCAATTTTTCTTTTTGTAGTATCTTTGTCTGCTTTGGGTTTCAGGGTGATGGTGGCCTCATAGAAAGAGTTTGGGAGTGTTCCTTCCTCTGCAATTTTTTGGAAGAGTTTGAGAAGGATGGGTGTTAGCTCTTCTCTAAATGTTCGATAGAATTCACCTGTAAAGCCATCTGGTCCTGGGCTTTTGTTTGTTGGAAGATTTTAAATCACAGTTTCAATTTCATTACTTGAAATTGAAGTGATTGGTCTGTTCATATTTTCTATTTCTTCCTGGTTCAGTCTTGGAAGGTTATACCTTTCTAAGAATTTTTTTTTTAATAAATTTATTTATTTATTTTTTGGGTGTGTTGGGTCTTCATTTCTGTGCGAGGGCTTTCTCTGGTTGTGGCAAGCAGGGGCCACTCTTCATCACGGTGCGTGGACCTCTCACTGTCACGGCCTCTCTTGTTGGGGAGCACGGGCTCCAGACGCACAGGCTCAGTAGTTGTGCCTCACGGGCCTAGTTGCTACGCGGCATGTGGGATCTTCCCAGACCAGGGCTCGAACTCGTGTCCCCTGCATTGGCAGGCAGACTCTCAACCACTGCGCCACCAGGGAAGCCCCCTTTCTAAGAATTGGTCCATTTCTTCCAGGTTGTCCATTTTATTGGCATAGAGTTGCTTGTAGTATTCTCTTAGGATGCTTTGTATATCTGCGGTGTCTCTTGTAACTTCTCTTTTTTTATTTCTAATGTTACTGATTTGAGTCCTCTCCCTCTTTTTCTTGATGAGTCTGGCTAATGGTTTATCAATTTTGTTTATCTTCTCAAAGAACCAGCTTTTAGTTTTATTGATCTTTGCTATTGTTTTCTTTGTTTTTATTTCATTTATTTCTGCTCTGATCTTTATGATTTCTTTCCTTCTGCTAACTTTGGGTTTTGTTTGTTCTTCTTTCTCTAGTTCCTTTAGGTGTAAGGTTAGATTGTTTGAGATTTTTCTTGTTTCTTGAGGTAGGCTTGTATAGCTATAAACTTTCCTCTTAGAACTGCTTTTGCTGCATCCCATAGGTTTTGGAGCGTCATGTTTTTATTGTCATTTGTCTCTAGGTATTTTTTGATTTCCTCTTTGATTTCTTCAGTGATCTCTTGGATAGTTAGTTACATATTGTTTAGCCTCCGTGTGTTTGTGTTTTTTACGTTTTTTTCCCTGTAATTGATTTCTAATCTCATAGCATTGTGCTCGGAAAAGATGCTTGATATGATTTCAGTTTTCTTAAATTTACCACGGCTTGATTTGTGACCCAAAATGTGATCTATCCTGGAGAATGTTCCATGCGCACTTGAGAAGAAAGTGTAATCTGCTGTTTTTGGATGGAATGTCCTATAAATATCAATTAAATCTATCTGGTCTATTGTGTCATTTAAAGCTTCTGTTTCCTTATTTATTTTCATTTTGGATGATCTGTCCATTGGTGTAAGTGAGGTGTTAAAGTCCCCCACTATTATTGTGTTACTGTCGATTTCTTCTTTTAGAGCTGTTAGCAGTTGCCTTATGTATTGAGGTGCTCCTATGTTGGGTGCATATATATTTATAATTGTTATATTTTCTTCTTTGCATTGATCCCTTGATCATTATGTAGTGTCCTTCCTTGTCTCTTGTAACATTCTTTATTTTAAAGTCTATTTTATCTGATATGAGTATTGCTACTCCAGCTTTCTTTTGATTTCCATTTGCATGGAATATCATTTTCCATCCCCTCACTTTCAGTCTGTATGTGTCCCTGGGTCTGAAGTGGGTCTCTTGTATAGATGGGTCTTGTTTTTGTATCCATTCAGCGAGCCTGTGTCTTTTGGTTGGAGCATTTAATGCATTCAAGTTTAAGGTAATTATCAATATGTATGTTCCTATTACCATTTTCTTAATTGTTGTGGGTTTGTTTTTGTAGGTCATTTTCTTCTCTTGTGTCTCCCACTTAGAGAAGTTCCTTTAGCATTTGTTGTAGAGCTGGTTTGGTGGTGCTGATTTTCTTAGCTTTTACTTGTCTGTAAAGCTTTTGATTTCTCCATCAAATCTGAATGTGATCCTTGCTGGGTAGAGTAATCTTGGTTGTAGGTTCTTCCCTTTCATCACTTTAAGTATATCATGCCACTTCCTTCTGGCTTGTAGAGTTTCTGCTGAGAAATCAGCTTTTAACCTTATGGGAGTTCCCTTGTATGTTATTTGTCGTTTTTCCCTTGCTGCTTTCAATAATTTTTCTTTGTCTTTAATTTTTGCCAATTTGATTACTATGTGTCTTGGCGTGTTTCTCCTTGGATTTATCCTGTATGGGACTCACTGTGCTTCCTGGACTTGGGTGGCTATTTCCTTTCCCATGTTAGGGAAGTTTTCAACTATAATCTCTTCAAATATTTTCTCTGGTCCTTTCTCTCTCTCTTCTCCTTCTGGGACCCCTATAATGCAAATGTTGTTGTGTTTAATGCTGTCCCAGAGGTCTCTTAGGCTGTCTTCATTTCTTTTCATTCTTTTTTCTTTATTCTGTTCCACAGCAGTGAATTCCACCATTCTGTCTTCCAGGTCACTTATCCATTCTTCTGCCTCAGTTATTCTGCTATTGATTCCTTCTAGTGTGGTTTTCATTTTAATTATTGTATTGTTCATCTCTGTTTGTTTGTTCTTTAAGTCTTCTAGGTCTCTGTTAAACGTTTCTTGCATCTTATCAATCTTTGCCTCCATTCTTTTTCTGAGGTCCTGGATCATCTTTGCTATCATTATTCTGAATTCTTTTTCTGGAAGGTTGCCTATTTCCACTTCATTTGGT
This sequence comes from Balaenoptera musculus, assembly GCF_009873245.2. Taxonomy (NCBI): domain Eukaryota; kingdom Metazoa; phylum Chordata; class Mammalia; order Artiodactyla; family Balaenopteridae; genus Balaenoptera; species Balaenoptera musculus. The sequence goes on along the minus strand of NC_045793.1, from coordinate 31,141,957 downwards.
TGTTTTTCTGGGGTTTTATCTTGTTCCTTCATCTGGTACATAGCCCTCTGTCTTTTCATCTTGTCTATCTTTCTGTGAATGTGGTTTTTGTTCCACAGGCTGCAGGACTGTAGTTCTTCTTGCTTCTGCTGTCTTCCCTCTAGTGGATGAGGCTATCTAAGAGGCTTGTGTACGTTTCCTGATGGGAGGGACTGGTGGTGGGTAGAGCTGACTGTTGCTCTGGTGGGCGGAGCTCAGTAAAACTTTAATCTGCTTAACTGGTGATGGTTGGGGCTGGGTTCCCTCCCTGTTGGTTGTTTGGCCTGGGGCAACCCAACACTGGAGCCTACCTGGGCTCTTTGGTGGGGCTAATGACAGACTCTGGAAGGGCTCACGCCAAGGACTACTTCCCAGAACTTCTGCTGCCAGTGTCCTTGTCCCCACGGTGAGCCACAGCACCCCCCGCCTCTGCAGGAGACCCTCCAACACTAGCAGGTAGGTCTGGTTCAGTCTCCTGTAGGGTCACTGCTCCTTCCCCTGGGTCCCCATGCGCACACTACTTTGTGTGTGCCCTCCAAGAGTGGAGTCTCTGTTTCCCCCAGTCCTGTCGAAGTCCTGCAGTCAGATCCCACTAGGCTTCAACATCTGATTCTCTAGGAATTCCTCCTCCCATTGCCGGAACCCCAGGTTGGGAAGCGTGACATGGGGCTCAGAACCTTCATTCCAGTGGTTGGACTTATGTGGTGTAAGTCTTCTCCAGTCTGTGATTCACCCACCCACCAGTTATGGGATTCGATTTTGCTGTGATTGCGCCCCTCGTTCCATCTCATTGTGGCTTCTCCTTTGTCTTTGGATGTGGGGTATTTTTTTGGTGAGTTCCAGTGTCTTCCTGTCGATGATTGTCCAGCAGCTAGTTTTGATTCTGGTGTTCTCACAAGAGGGAGTGAGAGCACGTCCTTCTACTCTGCCATCTTGGTTCCTCTTCCTAGATTTCTTAATTACAGGAATTCTCTTGAGCATCTAGCCTCCCTTAGACAAACTAGAGCTGGTGGATGGATGACTACTCTGGTTACAGCTGCGAGGGGAAGCTCAGCTGGTTATTTTAGCAATTTTTGTTATTTAGATATGCCATTTCTTCATAAAATAATATTACACTTTTATAGTTTTCATACTGTGAATATGTAAATTTAAAAAAATTTATCCTGAATTCATTACTTTAGGTGAAATGATCAAAAGAGGCATTAGAGTTTACTATGATTTCTTTTCTTTTTTGAAGTATAGTTCGTGGACAATATTATATAAATTATAGGTGTACAATATAGTAATTGACAATTTGTAAAGGTTCTATTCCATTTATAGTTATTGTAAAATATTGGCAATATTCCCTGTGTTGTACAGTATGTCCTTGCACCTTTTTTTAATATGTAATAGTTTGTACCTCTTAATTCCTTACCCCTATATTGCCTCTTCCCCCTTCCCTCTCCCCACTGATAACCACTAGTTTGTTCTCTATATGTGTGAGTCTGCTTCTTTTTTGTTATATTCCCTAGTTTGTTGTATTTTTTAGGTTCCACATATAAGGGAACATAACAAATATTGTTATTTGTCTTCCTCTGACTTATTTCACTTAGCGTAATGCTCTCTAAGTCCATCCATTTTGTTGCAAGTACACAGCTTCATTTTTTTATGGCTAAGTAGTATTCCATTGTATATATATTCCACATCTTCTTTATCTATTCACCTGTTGATGGACAGTTAGGTTACTTCCATATCTTGCAATTGTAAATAATGCTGCTGTGAACATTGGGGCGCATGTATCTTTTCAAATTAGTGTTTTGGTTTTTTTTGGATAAGTACCCAGAAGTGGCATTGCTGGGTCATATGGTAGTTCTGTTTTTAGTTTTTTGAGAAACCTTCATACTGTTTTCCACAGTGGCTGCACCAATTTACATTCCTACCAACATTGTACAAAGGTTCCTTTTTTTCCCCCATCCTCACCACCATTTGTTATTTGTGTTCTTTTTGATGATAGCCATTCTAATAGGTGTGAAGTGATAGCTCATTGTTGTTTTGATTTGCATTTTCGTTATTATTAAGGATGTTGAGCATCTTTTCATGGGCCAGTTGGCCATCTGCATTTCCTCTATGGAAAAATGTCCATTTTTAAATCAGGTTGTTTATATTTTTGATGTTGAGTTGTGTGAGCTGGTTACATATTAATTCTTATCAATGGTAGTTGATTGGGGCCCCATGGGGTCCCGTGATCATTTATCAAAAACCAGATAGGGCTTCCCTGGTGGCGCAGTGGTTGAGAATCTGCCTGCCAATGCAGGGGACGTGGGTTCAAGCCCTGGTCTGGGAAGATCCCACATGCCGCAGAGCAACTGGGCCCGTGAGCCACAACTACTGAGCCTGCGTGTCTGGAGCCTGTGCTCCGCAACAAGAAAGGCCACGATAGTGAGAGGCCCGCGCACCGCAATGAAGAGTGGCCCCCACTTGCCGCAACTAGAGAAAGCCCTTGCACAGAAACGAAGACCCAACACAGCCATAAATAAATAAATAAATAATTAAAAAAAAAAAAAAAAAACCCAGATAAACTCATAAGTCATTTCTGATAATCACATTCTTATCAGATAACCTTTATTTCTGACAGTAACTTATCAAGTGGAACCCAAATTACTCTTCCAAAGGGTATCACATTTAAGGGAGTAGACTATGATTTTCCACTGATACTGAGGATACTGAGTTAACCATGATTTTCAAAGCCAGCCTAACTGGTATAGGAACTGGACATAAATCTTCATCTGCCTTTAGGGTTTGGCTCTACTACTACACATAAACAGTGCCTTAGTTTGTCACTTATGTAACTTGTTTCTACTGATACTTATTCTTTTGTTTTCAGGTGCATCAGAGAAAAGCCAGCAGCTGTTGACAGTTCTTTGGTGGAAAAGTAAGTTGCATACTTATACAAGCTGCCCTAATGATCATCAAGCCCAAGTTATGTTTTCCAAATACAGGTTTAAAGATACACTGAAGAAACCATACAGACACCCCCAACAGTATAAAAATTTGACAATGAAGTTTAAGGATGTAGGAAAGTCAAATATGACAACACACATGAATAATTTATAAAATAAGCCTTTCAATCCTAGAAAACTAAAATGGGGAGACCTCAGGAATGGTAACGAACATAAAATGAGGGCTAATAGCAAATGAAACCACCCCAAACATTTTCCCAATGACTAAGCTACAAAATGCGATTTAATATAATTAAATTGCATATGTTTTATTTTTTTTGTCTTTTTGTTTTATGAGCAGCTGTATCATTCACTACTGGAATTTTAAAAAACGATAATTGTCAAAGAACGTTAAACCCTTGTATGTTCTTTCATATTCAAGTAGAGAGAAAGCATTTCTAGTGGAGGTTGCAATCCATATTTTTTGCAAACCATATGCTAACCCTGAGAAGCCCTCAATGAATAGTAGCCCTTTCTGTTCCCTGGTTTCTGAATAGACTGAATGGTAATAATAGCTAACATTTTTACAGTTCTTGTAATGTACCAGATGAGAGTCTAAGTTACACTCTTCTTTATTCCTCAGAACTGTATGAGGTGACTGGAATTTTATTCTCATTTTACAGATTAGGAAAGTGAGGAAGAAGTGAAATAAGTCATCCAAGATCATATATCCGGTAAGTAGTGGGGCTCTGATTTGAATCTAAGTTATTAGCCTTCAAAGGTTATCTCTTTTTCTTTCTTCCTTTTGTTTTGTTTGTAGTGTTGTGATTATTTCTGCCTTTAGACTGCACTTCAGATATCAAATCAATGTACAAATGAAGAAAGTGTTCACAGAGCTGAGATTCAAATCCAGGCAGTCTGATTCAGAAGCCAGGCTCTGAACCACTGCTTTGTACTGTGTCTATTTCTATATCTATATCTATGCTTATATATACCTATCAATCTATATTTACATAGCATATACATGGATATATGAGCTTAATTTGCATAGCATGCAAAACACACACAGTTATTGTATTTCAGAGAAAATATATATGTACCTTATAACTTACATTTTCCCAAAAACTAGCTCATCAGGCCTAATGGAGACTGATACGTGGAGCTCATCTTGTTTGCGGGGCTTGTGTATGGGATTGGTTCCTTTGCTGTGAACTAGAGACAACTTACTGTGGCCATCTGGGATTGAAAACCAAGGGAGGTCCCTTGCTCCCCAAGCAGAAACAGAGAACCTTATGAAACACCATAGTCAACCATGCAGCACATTAGGGAGTCAAGTGAGAGTTCTGCCTCTAAGAATCTGTGGAACTGAACACAGCACTCTTCTATCTTATCACCCATGGCAATTGGTCATTCATGGGTTGGGATTTGTGGTGACAAGAAAGGTGGTATGGGCCATGGACAAAGTTATTCAACTTTGCTAAGCTTAAATTTCCACCTGTATAATTTAGGGATAGGAACTAAACACTCTACTCCTTGTAATAAGTTTCTGGTAAGCAGTAAGTCCCCAGTGAAAACACAAATTACCACAAATTAAAAATTATCATAATCACCATCACCAGTAAAGTGATCTTTCTTGAGAGGAAGGAGAAAGTGCAAACTGTGTAGGTTAGAGCAGAACAGGAGCATAATCTGAGGATGATCTTGAGGAAACATGCCCTGGGGATGTAAAATTAAAGAACAAGAAGCGCAGGGAATGGAAGGGAGACCATGGACCCTGTTCATCCTACATCTACAGTTAAAAGAATCTGGAGACAGATGCTGAGATTTGAAGAACTACTTTCATTTTCAAATTCAGCTTTTTTGGAAAGTCTCAGGATTTGAAGAACTACTTTCATTTTTAAATTCAGCATTTTTTGGAAAGGCTCTAGAGTGACAATTCTCTAGAACTATAAAAAAATTCTTAAAAATATTTTTAATTCTTTTATGTAAGAATATTTACATTGAAATCTGGAAATTAATTCTCAGGGCAAAAAGTTTATAATTGGGAACAGGTCATTATGAGCCCTTATGGAAAACTCTGTTATAGCTGTTAAGAAAAAAAAAACAATAGCCATGGTATAGACACAGTATTGTTATCTAAAATCTCCTCTTGTTGCACTGGCAATAAATAGAGGTAGAGTGTTGTCCACACAGGGGTAAGTGTGAGTATTAATGAAAAGTTTAATGCCTTCTCTTTTATAAATTGAAAGCAATCAAGCAAAGACATCTCTTAAAAGTCAATGAGAAATACAAGATACAAACATAAGCTAAGGATTAAAAACATTATATATGCAGAGGTCCTAATAAATTTATAAGGAGGGAATTACTGTTATGTCTGCCAAAGTTTATACTGACCCAAGTTCATTAGAAGATTTACATGTATGCTTGTTGTTACATTGTTTTTAATAGCAAAACTGGAATCGAAGTAAAATCAATAGACTTGAATTAATTATGATGATCCAATGCAAAAGACATCAGTTACTAATTGGAAAGAATAAGGTAGATCTAGGTATATAGACATGGAAAAAAACAATCTGAGGTAAAATATTTAAAAAGAATAAGTTACAGATTTGTGTGTGTGTGTTTAATTATGTGTGTGTATGTCTATGTCTAAAACTACATCTATGGGTGTGTGTATATATAATAAGCTATTTGTATGAAAGGTGTATATATGTAGCTATATGCTAACATACACTTGTTTATGTTCAGAACATTTGTGGAAATATACAAGAAAATGTAAAAAGTGGTTACCCATATGAACTTGGAAGGTGAGAGCGAGAAATCAGAAGATTTTAATGTTATTAGTCATCAGTCTAATAGCTTTTCAAAATTTTTTCCGTGCATGCACATATTTTCTCACATTATCTTAAGGTTATTTAAAAACTTTGTTTCTGTTGTTTACTTCCTCGAGAACTTTATATACACTATTCCTCTCTATCACATACAATAGTATACTTCTCATTTCTGGTGGAGAAAAGGACTGGATGTTTCCTTCAGTCCTGGTCAGGGCAAATAAAGCAGTGAGAACAAAATGGAAAACAGTACACATGGAAAAGCAAGCAATTGAAATTTAAAACTTCCCGATTCTGACTTCATGGGTTTATTTGCTGAAACCTCAAAGGGACGACACAGGGGAAGAGTGATAACTCTAACTATGAAAGAAAATAATAGAAATGTAACTGGAAAAAGAGGGCGATTATACTTAGTAGTAGAGAAGGGGATTTTAAAAAGAATAAACTTTTAAAAAAGAAAATAATTATATAAAAACGGCTATCATGGCCCTTAATAGCAGGCCTGAGGAAAGCAAATACCAGTGGCAAAGGCTGTTAATGCTGATCTCATCAGGTTGATCAGGAAGTTCATGTTTCTAGGAAGAAATGCAACCCACAGCTGTAATTTCTACTTCTGTAACTACTCTATTTTGGACAGAATGGAAAAGAGTCACTGTAACTGTGAACCCATTCAGATCATTCCTTCCCTGCCTAAGGGCCCTATAGTGTGGAAAAGCAACATAAAAGAAAGTGTGCCTATCTCTCCAATAAACCACTAAATCTGTCAATCAAAATGTTAAGTCTAAGAAGCAGGTTGCAAAGAAATTTATATGAAACAAATACAAGGCAAAACTACATATTTCTATGCATGTGTGTGAATGTGAATATATGAATATGCACAAAAAGATCTGGAACTTTAGACATTAAACTCCCTATGGTTACCTCTTAAGATGGGAGAATGAGTTTGTGTATTTTACATGGATAGATACTAATTTATCTGTTTTTTGAGTTTTAATGATAAGGTTTTATTATGATTTCATATATTATTTTTAAGAGTTAATAAAAAGGATAGATGAATAAGTTAATGATAGACAGCTAGACAGATATACTATAGGAAAAATAGTATGATCTACCAAATGTAAGATTTTATTTGATATTTTTAATCTAGGTTCGAATTTTGAAGAACTCTTACCCCTTTGAGAAGCTAAATAAAATGTGTTACGTTTTTATTCCCAATGCCAATATAGGTGCTTACTTTGGTCCTTAAGCCTATAGAAGATAGGTGAATTTATCTGCTCTGCAAATCACATTCCATTGTATTGAGCTACAGTCTATACTGCAGGGAAAGAATTAGCAAGTAAATCCTTGGGTAAATAGTAATTCTTGTCTCCCAATCCAGTTGGTTAATAAAGTTAGTACTTTTTCTCCATCTGCTGACTGTCTTAGTTCTCAATTAGTTCAAAACTCAGGGAGGAAGAGGGGTGTTGTTTAGTAAGCTTCTTTTAAATATTTCACATTTCATAAAGCATAAGGATGCATGTTCTGCCTCCATGGAAGATAAGCCACAGTTGATAATATTTTGAATAACAAATATAACCTCATAGAATTCCCCAAAATATATTAAGATATCAGTCATTCATATTCTCTAAGTAAAATGAAATAACTCTAGAAATTAATATCAAGAGTTTAAAATGAAAACTTCCCAATCAATGAAAGTTTGAAAATAAATAATTTTCCTAAATAAGAAAAATATTTTTGAAAAATTAATGTGTTTGTCATAGCTGAACAAAATGTCAAATGTTTGAATCAGAGAATAAAAACATTTTTAAAACAGCAAACTTTATAATTTCCAGAATAATCCATGCATCCTAAGTATTCAGAATTAATATTAATATGATTTTCAGACAAATTTATCTTAAACTCGATATCCAAAAGAAGACAGGGAAAAAGAAGGGCTTACCTTAAAGTTACTACCTTTTTAAGGCCACTTTTCCAAAGTTGTTTGGAATTAGCAAGGCAATAGAATATCAAAAGATTATTAAAAATTAAATGGGCTAAGATTTGTCAAAGCAGTTATCTCACCAAATGGTATTCTAATCTCTTTGTTCCTCAGTATACTTCCTTAAACCTAGTTTCTGTTTGTTATACCCGTGTGAAAGCATTCCGGCTTCAGAGTCAACTGTGTACTCCTAGGGGAAACTTATAGTTAGAAATGGCTCCTTAAAGCTCTATGGCAGGCGGAGGACTTGTCTTTTACTTGTTTCCATGATTTCTGTAACGTTGGTTGATGTTATCAGTCAGGTTTCCAACATGACCCTCGAATCATTGGAGGAGCATTTAATGCATAGACTATTTATAGAGATGTGGGCAGGAAACCGAATAAGGAAAACATAGTAGTGGAGTATCCTCATACTAGCAACAGTGCACCAGGAACATACTGAGGCTCACGTGTCGAGCAGAGGAATTTGTAGACTAACCCAGAGAGAGAGCTGTCATAGGACATAGCCAGCCAAAGAAGAGCCCACAGAAGAGAGCCAGGATTCTCCTTATTCTCCTCCCTCTTTCGGTGCTTCTGCCAGTGCTCTTTATTCTCTAGTCTTAACTGGATGGAGCACAACGGATCCCACTGGTGAAATTCATAGAGGTCAGTCTCCCAGGGCATAAAGCTGGGTAGAGAAGGCTGAACATGTATCTGGAGGGACAAAGGAGAGATAGGAAACATGGCAGATGGCATTTGGCATCAATACTAAGCCTCAGAACCAACAGACGTATACAATAATGTTTCATCTTTGAAAGAGTATACCATTTCCTCAGCAAGAAGATAAGGTAGTGGGGACACTGATAATATTGAACCAGTGGTAAAGTTCAACGTTTTGCATTGTATTTGGTTTTCTTGGTAAGCCATACTGAGAAATACGTTAACAGCTTAATAAAATAGATTCACAGCTGAGTCAGGCAATTTAAGCATGCCTTTCTCCTTACCCAAGAGAAAACCTTCAAGAAACACAATGTGAAAACAAAAATATGACATCCAATCAAGATCTTACAGCATACACTTCACGGGGAGAGGCAGTTGTCTATTTCATGTGCCTCAGGCTAACCTCCTCCCCCGAAGCTATAGGAACCACTGAATCTGTCACAATGGTTGCAGTATGCTTCCTTTTTAAAGGAGAAGTTCCATATAGACTTCATCAATTTCACTCTGAGTATGAGGTTGCTTAGATTATGCAATGAGTTTGAGATAGCATTGTAAATATAAATTGGCTTAAGGAAATAAGAAATATTTTAATTGGTAAGTATTAGTAGATTTTGTCACTCGAAATAAGTTAAGCATTATGACAGTTTCCTGCTTCTTGGAATCTGAGAAGGGTATAAGCTAACAGAATGAAGCCCCATTTCTGATCTAATCAGAGATGTGATCTAGTTGAGAGTTGTTTCGCTCTACCAGACAGAGTTGACAATTTCATCCAAATCAGGGAACAAGGCTGGTATAGTATGTTTTGGACAAAATTTAGGGGAAAGCTGTGGGGAAAAGGAGGACGTGTGGTATACATCTTGCTTGTTGAGATGGTGTTTGAGATCCAGCTGGAAATCCATTACTTTCTACAACATCTACAACAAACACTGGGAAATGAATATAATTAAAGTTGGGATACCAAGATAGTCAAGTAATAGTCCAAGAGAAGACATTAATAATAATATTATATAATATAAAGTACCTTTATTCATTTTTACTTAAAGGGGTATTCGTTGTGTGCTAGGCACTGTTTTAGGCACTAAGAATACAAAATAAACAAAACACACAAGAATCTGACCTAGTGGAGTTTACATTCAAGTACCAAAGACAGATAATGACTAAATAAAATAGATAACAGAATACAAGTAATGATATGTAATAGGAAGAAAAATAAAGTAGGCTAAGGATATAAAGTCACTGGAAATTCTGTTTCAGATAATGTGGCAACAAGCTGACATTTGAACATGAACTTGAATTAAGTCTGAGAGCCAGTTATGCAAATATCTGGGGAAGAATATTCCAGATGAAGGAAACATCAAGGGCAAAGATCTTGAAATGGATTGATAATTGGCATGTTTGATAAACAGCAAGGTGTCCACTGTATTCTAAGCATGGGAGAGAAACAGGGACTGATAGAGAAATAGTCAGGAGCCAAACATATAGAGCTATTTAGGCAAAGGGAAAGAGTTTGAATTTTATTCTAAATATGGGGGGATTTGGAGTAGAATAATAAGATGACCTGAGTCAAAAAAAAAAAAAATAGTCACTCTGTATTCTCTAGAAAAAATAGTCTAAGGGGGGAAGATTTATTCAGGGAGACTAGTTAGGAAGTGATTGTAGTAGTTTACGTGAAAGATGATGATGATTTTATGCCCTTAGAACTTGTGACCTGTTCTTTCAGTACTCCTTCCATGTATTAGTTTTATGCCTGTTTTGAAATCAAACTCTATTCCTTTCTATATTTTTCAGATAATCATACAGTTTTTTCACTTAGATGTAAGAGGGCCAATTGAAACACTGGGTCAGGAAAACGTATATAACCTAAATGCGATTTGACACCTGCAGTAAGTCTCCGATGGTTTCTCTTATTACTTGCCAAAACATTCCCCAATTACTACTTTGCATTTTCTTCATAAGACTCAGCATCATCTTCTGTCATCTCTGGACCAGCTGTTCTGATTGTGAAACTTCAGATAGTTTCTCTAATCACCAACCTCCCATGACTGTGTTTTAAGTTCTGAAAACAACCTGGGATAAATTTAGAAATCAAGAACAAAGCACATATGAGATTCTAGATTTAACAGCTTGTGCCTTTTAATGGCATCTGTCATCATGTCTTTGAAAAACTATTTATCACCACAGTTCCCTACTGTACTGTTTTGAAATGATGGCCTTCTTATCTTCTTCACCCAAACATTTCATGTAAGCAAAATGACTAGGATGAGAATAGGAATATCATATTTGGTAAATAACCAATTTCTGTGTGCATTGGAAAAACTTAAAGTTTTCTGGCATCAGATAGATAAAAGGAAACATGAGATTTCCTCCAATATTTTAAAATATTTATATCCAACATTACCAGGTCACATATCAAGTTAGACTTTTTTCAGCTTCACACAAGCATGGACAACGTGTGATATAGCAGAACAGAGTGGCTCGTAAGAGTAGGAAGGTTCATATTAATGGTTTATTCTATGCCATTGGGCATGAGCATCAACCATATGGGCTACAATTATCTCATTTGAGAAATTAGAAATTTCAATTAAGCATATTTAAGTTCCCTTTGCGGTATGAATATGTATACCTTTTTGAGTAATAAGATAAATCTTCCAGGTTTAGTTCCCCAACAAGATGATAGCATGAATCACTAAGAAAAAGGATACATTAGATCTTTAGCTCTACTGGTTCAGTGCAATCCATCATCAAGACAGAGTTTTACTCCTGAAGTGCTTATTAAATTAGTAACACACAATACAAACTAATTTAGCTTGTAATTTTTAGTAGTTGCACACTGGGATTCTGTTCTATACTTTTAGAAAAATAAATCATTATTTTTACACATTTTAAGAACATAAGTCTGGTGAGATTCTCTTTACAATAAATGGTATTTTTTCCTCTCCCACCTGCATTAATAATACAAGATTCCTCTCCTCTTTTTTTTCAGCATCTCCCCAGTGTTCTTCTCTGAGAGTGTCAAAGTTAGTTTGCTAGCAGTAGGTTATAAAGCAAACTAATCTCATCAGCATGAGGATGTTATTGGGCTCAAAATCTTGCCTGTCTGTGGACACATTTTTTGTCAGGGTCCTGCCATCTCTCTCTCCACAAATTTTCTTCTGCAGGCTCTTTGCTGAAATGAACAAGGCAACTCTGTGAAATGTAACATGCTGTTACATACTATTCTTTCCTGTTATATTCGCTTTACAGAAACTCTACAGGCCACATCAATTTAAACTATGAATAAACTCCATATTATCATGGAATGATAATTCGGGACATTTTTATTTTGTAGACAATTTCCCATCTATAGAAAATTAATATTTAATTTCACAGGGAAATGTTTCGTATAAGTATGTGTCAATTTGCCATTGTGGTGTTTTCTGTCAATTTCCTATCCCCTGTGTTCTGAGTGATAGTGATTGATGCATCGGTAGGACAAACCAAGGTACTCTATTCAACCCTTCAGGCAGCTAAACTGGCATCTTCCTGCAGTGAGATAACAGCCAGTATAGGCATGAGCACTGGCAGAGAACTGAGTTAGTTCTACAGTTTTAGAAATAGTGAACTCAGTTGTTTTTTTTCAAGGAAAGGACAAATCATCTGTTAGTCATAGTCATAAACACGTGCAGGTCAAAATTCACTTTCTAAAGCTTCACCCTACACCCCCCCCGACACACACACACATACACACACACACACACACACACACACACACACACACACAGACACACACACAGCAGAGGACCAATTGAGGCAGCGTGAATGATACATGTGTTACTATCAATTTCCAATAACAAGATGTATCAGTAAGTTATCCGGATAGTGACCTCCCTTCACTTTCTTTTATCTGGTTAAATATAGCATTGGATGCTTTGTTAAAAAGGTCTTGTTTGTTTTTTTTCCTTCATCAGGGAGACTTTCTTCTACTCTTCCTTACATTTGGACACTCTCATGTTCTTAGACAAGAATATGACAAATACCCTTATTCAATTAGTTAACAAATAGCAGAGGTATATATGTAATAACATAGAGGGGATATCACCTCTATCCATTTCCTTGATTTAGAGTTGCTAGGTTTTATGGTAATTCCTATGTTAACTTCAGATTTCAGCTGTCAATTTTATTTTACCTCTCTTCCATGTACACATTATTTCCATCTGTTACAGCAGAGTCCCAATTATTTTGTACTATAGCTTGTTAGAATTTAGTAAACCTTAAGTATAGATGAAACTACACAAGGAGAAATGAGGATTTATGTGGCTTATGAGTATGTTTTAAGAAAAGCATACCTAGATATTTATAAAAGTAAGTTTATCTGCCTACATATCTTATTTGAAGTGATGAGAATTGCCATACAGTTTACAGAAACCACTGAAATTATTTCATTCAGTCCTATGACTCTTGGAACAATTTGATATAGTGATAAAATGCATGCACTATTTGCTATCCCTTCTCAGTGTGTTTGTTTTTAATTGGCTGTTTTTTTATTTGGAAATTGTTTGATGTGTATTTATCTTCTATTGATACTTGATGTGAATATTGTGATATTTCTTGTGCATAAAATGAGATGTTAGTTTAGGGATACATTTTTGAAATATTCTTTACCCTCAAGTATGTCACTGGTATTTTATACCCCTTGGTATACCTGTTTAACTGCTCCCCTTTTCCTCTTTTTATTATACTCTCAGGTGGCATAGCTCTCTGAAGTTTCCTATGATTTATATTCTCCCCAACAGTTATTGCTATGGCTGCTGCTATATATAGACCCCCTCATTCCTTAACCATGGTGCCAAACTGAAGATTTATATTGGATTTAAGCACAATACTAAATGCACCTTTATGTATATCTTCATGTGACCATAACTTTAGAACCAAACAGTAATATTTGTGTTCTTACAAATATAAAGATGATTTTTTGGATAAGTAAAAACATATTTAATATAAGGATTATTTTTGAAAAGCCAAAAGACAACGGATTTGAATATTAGATTGGATGCAGATTAGGTCCCAGGGTCCAATCTGGGTAATATTTAGTTTCCAAATGTAGAAATTCAAACTCAATTCCAAAATGATCTTTCACTACATCATTATATCAGTTAGACTCAAAGTGAATTAGCAGACATTCAAAAACCTTTTTGTAAGAGTAGCTTTTTAACTTTGCTATAGATTTTAAATGAATCAACTTATTTTTTACATCTTGATATATAACTAGAATCTTTACAAATACAATATTCTAAGAAATGATTAGGTACCCATTACCACCCATGGCCTAGCAGTTTAGGATGATCATCATTAGATAAATTAGGTTCCCAATTGCCATAAACTAGAGATAAATTAGAACTCAGAAACCATTTTATTTTTAACGTAATTTGATCTCAAATGGGTAATCTTAATGAGAGTATCAAAATGATTCTTAAGAAGATTCCAATTAATTTACCATGTGAGCTGAAGGGGAATGAACTGCACTAACATGAAGCAAAAAAAAAAAAAAAACAGAATTAATATAGCAAAAATTATCATACTGAAAGCAATTACACTTGTATTTTCAACAGAAAAATATTAGAAAACCTCAAGTGACTTGTTAGGGGGTATGACTATGGAACACATTTTTAATAATCAGAAATATAAGCCAAATTGCTTTTTAAAATTAGTATTTATTTGAAATAAATGTGTCGTTAGATAAAACTGGTTAAAAAAAAAAACTATCCCTGAAATGATTATTTTTTAGAAATTATTCCTTGACACTTTAAGACCTGTCCTACACCTCAGAGGCAAACACATTTAATATTTAGCTATTTTATTTGGTAATTATCTCCATAGGTCAAAAGAATATGAATGTAGTGTTATATTTTGCTTAATCAATTTAAACCTTACCTGATAACTTCATTCATAAGATTTAATAATTTTGACTCAGTTTTACCCTCTATTTTCCTCTCAATATAATTATGCCTCAATTTTTGCTTAAAAACATTGTGTTTCCATGATGACTTTTTAAATACTGTTCACTGCTGAGCCAAGAAAATGCATCTGATTACATTTACTTCCTCTACTTCTTTTGTTTTTTTTTTTTACTGGAGTTAAAAATTGCCCCCTTTTGACTTGGTTTACTTTCAGCCTATGACTGTCACCCCAGAAAAGCTCTATAAAATGCCTCATTTTTTCATATGATCACAGCCTTTATCTCATTTTCAAGCATATTTTATTTTTCTGAATACCTGCCTAGTGGAGACATTTGACCTGCTAAAATATGGCCTTTGTGTACTCTAGGCCTACTATACAACTATCATATGGATACTTCCTTTTTGCCATGATCCTGGGAATTTTTTTCACCTTTCTGCTGTGTTAGATCTCCTGTTGCCTGGATCACAGTTCTCTTCTATCTTGGTTTATTTCCTTGTTTTGACAGAAATCATCCTTAGATAGCTTCCTGAAAAAGGTACAGGAGAGTCAAATTTTCTATACTTTGAAAGTCTAAAAGTGCACTTATTCTTCTCTGATATTTATTAGGTAATCTGAAGGGATGGAGCATTTTAAGTTGTAAATAGATTTTTCCTCAGAATTTTGAAAACATTGTTCAAAATTCTTCTCATTTCTACTGCTGCATTTGAGAATCTGTCATTCTGATTCACCATCCTTTGTACTGGACCTGCCTATTCTTTGAAATATTTTAGTGTTTGTCTCCTATTCACCCCGTTAATGAGGGAGGGTCTCACACTCTATGGCTACAGGGATGTCTGAACATATGACCCCGACACTGAGCAGAGGAGATTAACAGGGTTTTATTAGTCACGTGTACTTACTGTCCAGAGGAGGAGGGTACTTCAGGGAGGTGCACTTGCGTAAAGGGCAAGGGGCCAGGGGAGGCAGGCTTTGTAATACCAAGAGGTTGGGCTGTGCTTCACACCTGTGGGGAGGATGTGATTGGCTTGTCTGAATCCCCTGGGCTGACAGGGAACTGAACCCCAGGGATAGGTAAGAACTCTGCCCGATCTCTTTGATAAGGAGGGTTGTTTGGCTAGGGAACCTCCTCTGCAGGAGCAGAGTGGGGTGGGGAGCAGGCCATTGAGACAGTCCAGATTTTACCAAATATTAAGGCAGTGAATAACATTAAATTGGGGACTTACACCCCATTTAGAAATTTCCTCTTTCCATGTTCTAAAATTTCATGGTAAAATGTTTTAATAAGAGAGGCTTTTTCATTTCCTGTACCAAGCATTTTTTGGACCCTATCTCTCTGAAAAACCATGTACCTGTTTCTGAGATTTTTATTTTAATGATTGGTTTCAGAAATTCCTTTCCTTTAGTTTCACTTTTCTCCTTTTGTTGAAGTTCTCATAGCCAGATTTTTGATTACTTCAATTTCTCTACTAATTTTCTAATCTGTTTCCACCTATTGAACATCATCTTGCCTTCTTTTTATTTTCCTGAGAGATAAGACTTGACTTTTCTTCCAAATATTTTTCTATTTTTATAGCTATTATATTTACATTTCCAAGACCCCTCTTCTTTTTCTCTAAATGATTTTTTAGTATTGTTTAATACTTCTCCAGTATCTCTGAAGACATTATTAATATATATTTTTTCTTTCATCATTGTCACCATTTCCTTTTTTCCATTTGCTTGCTTTGTCTAAATCATTCATCCTTAAATGTTGGCAGCTCATTTACATTTACAAATGAGGTACTAAAAATTTATTGGAAGCTCTGTGTGCATTGAATTTACTGTAAAGCAGTCAGCTGTCCTGCCTGGGTGCAATAAATCTGCCTGCTGTTTTTTTGGATCTACTTAGGCAAAAGGTCAGGTAGTCCGAGATGAACCTAATGCACAAAATACATTCCACATTGTGCACCTACATTGGGTATAAAGCCTGAGGAAAAATATAGACTTTCCCCACCCCTGCTTTTAATCAACTTTCCACCAGGCTCTCATTTTTTGCACCTGTACCCACACTCAAACAGTACAGAGTATGTCAGATCCTGAAGCTTTCCAAAGGTTATGCTGGCTTTTCCATTAGCCTGCCCATTCCTTCACTCCCACTCCAACTTGAAGGCAGTTAGGTATGACTTCTTTCTCTCTGCTCAGTCTTTCATCATTTATTCTTCTGCCTCATATATGCAAATACTGTGGGACAGGTTTGCAGATTTATCCTACTCCCATTGAAAATGGATTCTGGGGTGTATAGTCGTGAATTGTTCTCCTTTTTTGATTTTCTTATTATTAAGGGAAATATTCTTAAGGTTAAGATCAAGGGTACTGAAGCGCAAAAATACCTTTTTTGAGACATTCACAGAAAGATAGACAAAATGAAAAGGCAGAGGGCTGTGTACCAGATGAAGGAACAAGATAAAACCCCAGAAAAACAACTAAATGAGTGGAGATAGGCAACCTTCCCGAAAAAGAATTCAGAATAATGATAGTGAAGATGATCCAGGACCTCAGAAAAAGAATGGAGGCAAAGATCGAGAAGATGCAAGAAATGTTTAACAAAGACCTAGAAGAATTAAAGAACAAACACCTGGAAAAGTTAAAGAACAAACAAACAGAGATGAACAGTACAATAACTGAAATGAAAAATACACTAGAAGGAATCAATAGCAGAATAACTGACGCAGAAGAACGGATAAGTGACCTGGAAGACAGAATGGTGGAATTCACTGCCATGGAACAGAATAAAGAAAAAAGAATGAAAAGAAATGAGACTATCTCAGAGACCTCAGGGACAACATTAAACGCAACAACATTCACATGATAGGGGTCCCAGAAGGAGAAAAGAGAGAGAAAGGACCCGAGAAAATATTAGAAGAGATTATAGTTGAAAACTTCCCTAACAAGGGAAAGAAAATAGCCACCCAAGTCCAGGAAGCACAGAGAGTTCCAGGCAGGATAAACCCAAGGAGAAACACACCGAGACACATAGTAATCAAATTGACAAAAATTAAAGACAAAGAAAAATTATTGAAAGCAACAAGGGAAAAATGACAAAAAACATACAAGGGAACTCCCATAAGGTTAACAGCTGATTTCTCAGCAGAAACTCTACAAGCCAGAAGGGAGTGGCATGATACATTTAAAGTGATGAAAGGGAAGAACCTACAACCAAGATTACTCTACCCTGCCAGGATCTCATTCAGATTTGATGGAGAAGTCAAAAGCTTTACAGACAAGCAAAAGCTAAGAGAATTCAGCACCACCAAACCAGCTCTACAACAAATGCTAAAGGAACTTCTCTAAGTGGGAAACACAAGAGAAGAAAATGACCTACAAAAGCAAACCCATAACAATTAAGAAAATGGTCATAGGAACATACATATTGATAATTACCTTAAACTTGAATGCATTAAATGCTCCAACCGAAAGACACAGGCTCACTGAATGGATACAAAAACAAGACCCATCTATATGCTCTCTACAAGAGGCCCACTTCAGACCTACGGGCACATACAGACTTAAAGTGAGGGGATGGAAAAAGATATTTCTTGCAAATGGAAATCAAAAGAAAGCTGGAGTAGCAATACTCATATCAGATAAAACAGACTTTAAAATAAAGAATGTTACAAGAGACAAGGAAGGACACTACATAATGATCAGGGGATCAATCCAAGAAGAAAGTATAACAATTATAAATATATATGCACCCAACATAGGAGCACCTCAATACATAAGGCAACTGCTAACAGCTCTAAAAGAGGAAATCGACAGTAACACAATAATAGTGGGGGACTTTAACACCTCACTTACACCAATGGACAGATCCTCCAGACAGAAAATTAACAAGGAAACCCAAGCTATAAATGACATAATAGACCAGATAGATTTAAGTGATATTTAAAAGACATTCCATCCAGAAACAGCAGAGTACACTTTCTTCTCAAGTGCACACGGAACATTCTCCAGGACAGATCACATTTTGGGTCACAAATCAAGCCATGGTAAATTTAAGAAAACTGAAATCATATCAAGCATCTTTTCCGAGCACAATGCTATGAGATTAGAAATCAATTACAGGGAAAAAAACGTAAAAAACAGAAACACATGGAGTCTAAACAATACATTACTAAATAACCAAGAGATCACTGAAGAAATCAAAGAGGATATCAAAAACTTCCTAGAGAAAAATGACAACAAAAACACAATGATCCAAAACCTATGGGATGCAGCAAAAGCAGTTTTAAGAGGGAATTTTATAGCAATACAAGCCTACCTCAAGAAACAAGAAAAATCTCAAACAATCTAAGCTTACACCTAAAGGAACTGGAGAACGAAGAACAAACAAAACCCAAAGTTAGTAGAAGGAAAGAAATCATAAAGATCAGAGCAGAAATAAATGAATTAGAAACAAAACAATAGCAAAGATCAATAAAACTAAAGCTGGTTCTTTGAGAAGATAAACAAAATTGATAAACCTTTAGCCAGACTCATCAAGAAAAAGAGGGAGATGACTCAAATCAATAAAATTAGAAATGAAAAAGGAAAAGTGACATAGGACACTGCAGAAATACAAAGCATCATAAGAGCCTACTGCAAGCAACTCTGTGGCAATAAAATGGACAACCTGGAAGAAATGGACAAATTCTTAGAAAGGTAGAACCTTCCAAGACTGAACCAGGAAGAAATAGAAAACATAAAGAGATCAATCACAAGTAATGAAATTGAAACTATAATTAAAAATCTTCCAACAAACAAAAGTCCAGGACCAGATGGCTTCACAGGTGAATTCTATCAGACATTTAGAGAAGAGCTAACACCCATCCTTCTCAAACTCTTCCAAAAAATTGAAGAGGAAGGAACACTCCCAAACTCATTCTATGAGGCCACCATCACCCTGATACCAAAACCAGACAAAGATACTACAAAAAAAAGAAAATTACAGACCAGTATCAGTGATGACTATAGACGCAAAAATCCTCAACAAAATACTAGCAAACAGAATCCAACAACACATTAAAAGGATCATACACCATAATCAAGTGGGATTTATCTCAGGGATGAAGGATTCTTCAATATATACAAATCAATCAATGTGATACACCATATTAACAAATTGAAGAATAAAACCATATGACCTTCTCAATAGATGCAGAAAAAACTTTTGACAAAATTCAACACCCATTTATGATAAAAGCTCTCCAGAAAGTGGGCATAGAGGGAACCTACCTCAACATAATAAAGGCCATATATGACAAACCCACAGCAAACATCATTCTCAATGGTGAAAAACTGAAAGCATTTCCTCTAAGATCAGGAACAAGACAAGGATGTCCACTCTCACCACTATTATTCAACATAGTTTTGCAAGTCCTAGCTATGACAATCAAAGAAGAAAAAGAAATAAAAGGAATATGAATTGGAACAGAAGAGGTAAAACTGTCATTGTTTGCAGATTACATGATACTATACATAGAGAATCCTCAAGATGCCACCAGAAAACTACTAGAGCTAATCAAGTAATTTGGTAAAGTTGCAGGATACAAAGTTAATGCACAGAAATCTCTTGCATTCCTGTACACTAACGATGAAAGATCAAAAAGAGAAATTAAGGAAACAATCCCATTCACCATTGCAACATAAAGAATAAAATACCTAGGAATAAACCTACCTAGGAAGGTAAAAGACCTGTACTCAGAAAACTATAAGACACTGATGAAAGAAATCAAAGATGACACAAACAGATGGAGAGATATACCATGTTCTTGGACTGGAATAATCAATATTGTGAAAATGACTATACTACCCAAAGCAATCTACAGATTCAATGCAATCTCTATCGAATTACCATTGGCATTTTTTACAGAACTAGAATAAAAAATCTTAAAATTTGTATAGACACAAAAGACCCCAAATAGCCAAAGCAGTCTTGAGGGAAAGAAACGGAGCTGGAGGAATCAGACTCCCTGACTTCAGACTATACTACAAAGCTACAGTATTCAAGACAATATGGTACTGGCACAAAAACAGAAATATAGATAAATGGAACAGGATAGAAAGCACAGAGATAAACCCACACACCTATGGTCAACTAATCTATGACAAAGGAGGCAAGGATACACAATAGAGAAAAGACAGTGTCTTCAATAAGTGGTGCTGGGAAAACTGGACAGCTACATATAAAAGAATGAAATTAGAACACTCCCTAACACCATACACAAATATAAACTCAAAATGGATTCGAGATCTAAGTGTAAGACCAGACACTATAAAACTCTTAGAGGAAAACATAGGAAGAACACTCTTTGACATAAATCACAGGAAGATCTTTTTTGATCCACCTCCTAGAGTAATGGAAATAAAAACAAAAATAAACAAATGGGACCTAGTGAAACTTCAAAGCTTTTGCACAGCAAAGGAAACCATAAACAAGACGAAAAGACAACCCTCAGAATGGGAGAAAATATTTGCAAACGAATCAACAGATAAAGGATTAATCTCCAAAATATATAAACAGCTCATGCAGCTCAATATTAAAAAAACAAACAACCCAATCAAAAAATGGACAGAAGACCTAAATAGGCATTTCTCCAAAGAAGACATACAGATGGCCAAGAAGCACATGAAAAGCTGCTTAACATCACTAATTATTAGAGAAATGCAAATCAAAACTACAATGAGGTATCACTTCACACCAGTTAGAGTGGACATCATCAGAAAATCAACAAACAACAAATGCTGGAGAGGGTGTGGAGAAAAGGGAACCCTCTTGCACTGTTGGTGGGAATGTAAATTGATACAGCCACTATGGAGAACAGTATGGAGGTTCCTTAAAAAACTAAAAATAGAACTACCATATGACCCAGCAATCCCACTACTGGGCATTTACCCAGAGAAAACCATAATTCAAAAAGACACATGCACCCCAATGTTTATTGCAGCACTATTTACAGTAGCCAGATCATGGAAGCAACCTAAATGCCCATCGACAGACGAATGAATAAAGAAGAAGTGGTACGTATATACAATGGAATATTACTCAGCCATAAAAAGGAATGAAATTAGGTCATTTGTAGAGACGTGGATGGATCTAGAGACTGTCATACAGAGTGAAGTAAGTCAGAAAAAGAAAAACAAATATCATATATTAACACGTATATGTGGAACCCAGAAAAATGGTAGAGATGAAAAAGTTTACAGGGCAGAAATAGAGACACAGATGTAGAGAACAAAAGTATGGACACCAAGGGGGGAAAGTGGTGGGGAGGGCATGGTGGTGGTGGGATGAATTGTGAGATTGGGATTGACATATATACACTAATAGGTATAATAGATAACTAATAAGAACCTGCTGTATAAAAAAATAAAATTCAAAAATTCAAAAAAAAAATCTTTTTTGAATTCTGATGTCATCCCTTCCTCTAAACTTTCTGGGCAACACTCTCCCTATATTTAAACAAAAAAAGGAAAAATTATAATATAGACATCATGCACATGTTCTGGGGATTAAATCTGAAAATCATTAAAAATAACTGGCAGAGTGGTTAGCATATAGTAGAAGCTAAAAGTCATATTACTGTTTCCATTTTCAGCAGCAACATCATCTGAATCTTTTTCGTATCAGTCCAAATAACTTTGTTCTGCAGTCTCACTTCTGTTTACCTTGCTTACCATTTTTCATTTAAATGTAGGCTTTCTAAATGTGAACATCTTTGAATTTCTCTTTATAGTTTCTATACTTTGATACTTCCATTGTTTTAATCATCTCTATATTGTTGAGTATTGACAAAACCTCACCTCTAGATATTACCTGTTTCTAGAAGTCCTGTCCTATGATTATGACTTTATTCTACCTAACTTCACCTCAGTCTTTCATTTGCTGTTGAAATTTAACATGTCCCCAAACACCAGTGCCCCCACTATTTTTAAACTCTTTGCCTTTAATACTTGTAGGTTGATGACTTGTTCTCCATTCTTTAAAGTCCTCCCGATCAAAACCTTAGAATCAACTTCGATTTTTTAAAAACTCATTCTTTGTTTTCATTACCAGTGCCGTGTCCTATTTAATGCCTTAATTTCTACTTGATTAGAAAATTAGTCTTCAAACTAGTTTAGTCATCTCTATACATATTATTCTTTCAGTCATTCAGAAAGCATTTTTTGCTTCCCTTTTGGGTGTCAAACACTATACCAACCTCTGTAAATGAGTGCATTGGTGGTGCCGTGTGAGGTGTATGGATAAAGTGATAAACTCAATTTTAGGAGTCAGTACTCTGTAATCTACATAAAAGCCTTTGAAAAATAGAGTTGGAAAAGTGTCATTTTTCCTGTGTGCTCAGCTCTTAACAGTGCAATATTAGAAACCCACAATCTGCCAAAGCAACCTCCACTTGCCCTAGCCATGGGACAGGCCACACAGTGTCTAGGACTGATGGCTCGATCAGGAATTGGATCCTGTGCTTTTGCCACAGTGGAAGACTACCTACATTAGCTATGCGTTTATGGAGCTCACACTTATATTGTGGCATATAGTCAACATGGAAGTAGACCAGTTCTGCTGATTTGAAATTTAGATTTTTTCAATTTTGTACTGGGGACAGGTTTTTGTTGCTTTACATTGCTTCCTTGTTTACAGTATGATGCAAATGATTTTCTAACTTAGTGTTAGGAGAAATTATTTTCCATCTTTAACCTCTTAGTTGTCTAAGAGTTAAATATTACTGAATTTCAGACGTTCAGCTTGATCATCACAAATCCTTTAAAACAATTACCTAAAAGAAACAAAAAATCCTGCCTTCTTTGTTGGGGGGAGAGAGGAGGGAAGGAAACGGAACAAGTTGTGTTTGTGTTAGCATATGGGTGATGTAAACTTCAAATTGGGAGGTGTTCTGACCCCCGCTCCCATGTAAGCAATTCAATCAGTGTAACTTGCAAAATGCATAAACATCTGACAGTTTGAATTTATAGTGTTGATGGAAGAAATCATTTTTAATGTGTACTGTAAAACTTGAAATACTCAGGGGCTGAGTGAATCTGTTTGTTGGTACTTCCAATCCCGACCTGTAAATCCCAGTAGTTTTGTTTTAACATGGTCTTTTTCAACTTTGTTTCTTGCTTAACTACAGATGACTTCTGTTGTAGACTCACAAGTTTAATTGTTGTATTATAACAGTATTACATGTCAACAGTGTGGTCATGACCTTTATTTATATAAAAAACAAATCTTTAGTCAATTTACGGTGTCTTAATTTAATCTTTGTACACCTTCCATTTTTAAGTGCTTAAATGAGTACTATTTGCAATAAAAATGTAGTGATATAATTAACCAGCCATTAAAAATTTACTTCCACAGATAAATAAATAAACAAATGAGTTGGAAAAGTGTCACAAGTCATTCTGTAGACAATTACTAAATTAAACTTTCTTATTCATACACATACTTCAAAAAGTTTCAGTTTCTTCATTTCCTATCAAGTAAAATCTAGTATATTCAGCTTGATATGCAGCCTGTTGACAATATGAGCCAATCATACTTTCAGCCTTCATATCCCAGTACCTATTTAGGTGCTTAAACTATTTTCTAATGTATCTGGATTGCTCACAGTTTCTTCAAACACTAGCCCCCCCCTCTTTTTCTGGCATAGTTTCTTTTTTATTTCCTCATTTCGAGTATCTACCTCAAGTTTTTTCCTCTGACATTTCTGCTTGTGAAGCCCTATTTATATCCTCATTGAAGCATTTTCTGATAGTTTTCCCATATTAGCCTTTTTTCCACAAACTTCCCTCATTGCATAATTTAATGTCTTTTGTAGTATTTATGATATTCAGCTTTTTATTATGTCTGTACTAGATTATAAACTACTTGAGGATTCCCTTTTGCTTATTATGTGTCTTTCATAACAAACTGTGCTGTATTTAATAGGTGTTCAGATATTTGTTGACTTACATTTGATTTTTAATGCCAAGTTGATAATATAATCTTTTTCCCCCAAAACAAAAACTTTTCTGAAAGTTTTCTTTTTCATAAATATTGTGTCTTCAGCAATTATGCTGAGTTTAACATCTAATTTTTTCCAAAGTAAGAGTGTTTTAAAATAACAATGAAGCCTCCAGTGCAAGTATCATTACTGAGTTTCTTCAGAGGTAGGAATTATGATAAGATGTTTGCTGTATAAATTTCAACTTAAGCTGAACTGCCAGGAGGCAGAAAAAAAACACAAATTGTCTTCAAAGCTAAGAAGAGCCTCACATTTTTAATGCATCTTAAAATTCATCTCTCTAAAAATCTATGCTTTGTTTTTTATGCTAGTTTGTCCTATTTGGCATATTAAATAATTAATACGATTTATGGTTTGGTGTATGTGTACTATGTGTATACCTTATGCACATATTACCATTTTTTTTAATCCCACAAAATACAATACAAAGTCTGTATTAATACAAAGTAAATATGGTAATTTTCACATTTGTTTCTGTGTAACACAATTACATAGGTAATGGTTAGAAGGTATGTTTAAAAATATAATCTATTAAACTTGAAGCTATTCACAGAATATTTACATTTATGTATAATTCTCAACTTCCTATACTGCATTAATTTAACAAGATGCAAAATGTAATTCTTAATTGACCTTCTTAATAGTTATATTTATTATTTCTATATTTTATTACTTACTAAATGTATTATTTGCTTTTGATGTTTGCCTTTGCCTATTTCTAACATGTTGTAAGTCATGAGTACACATATGTCGCTTTGAGGGTTTCTTGTGGAAAAAATATCTGAGTACATATAGGATGGCTTGAGTGAGAACTCAAGATCCTACAAAAGAAAGGAATGGATCCGTAGTATTTTCTTCCAGTCAGCACCTCTCCTGAGATTAGATTTATGCCATTCCATTTCCAACTTAATAGCTATTTTAGTCATAAGAATGGACGAATATTGTGTCTTTTTCCGTCTCCATTACAGTTTTTGTGATGAGACTATGGTACGGAAACGTTAATGTTTTATATATTTCTGACAGTAGTAATGTACAATTCTATTTTGACCTTTCCAGTATGATACAGAACGATTAGCTGGGCACTTTATTTCTTCCTTTGTCTACTGCTGTAATAGTCTATTAAGAAAAAGGGCAAAATGATCAATCAAACTTTCTAATGTATTAGATAACAGTCCTCCAATTTTGCCTAGTTAAGATAGACGTATGTTCATTGTTTAAATATACCCATAAATATATTCATGTCAGCATAGTGTTCTATTATTTTGAATATAGATTATAAATTTTTCCTTCTGAATTTTAGTTTTATCTCATATCTAACCTCATGCTCTCCACTGCCGGTTATGGATTTTGGAAAAAAAAAAAAGAAAGTAGCTTTTAGCTTCTAGTTTCTAGAAACTTGGGGTGCCTTTTTGGACAAAATGATTTTTCTAGGTATGTTGGACAAAGTAGTGGGGTCCCTAGGTATTATTTCAAAATAATAAAAGATCTTGAGGTTTCTGCACATATTGCAATACAAACAACATGACTGAACTGAATATTTGAATGCATAGTTTCAAATTATTTACCTCTGATAATGCAGACAGAGGAAAGAAGAACAATTCAAGTCTCTCCCTTTCAAAGGATCAATGTATCACTATATAGCTTAAACTGACTGATTCTTATTTGTTCCATACAAAGGTACCTCTGTTCTGAAAACCAAACATTTCACTCTGAAAACTCTGCATGCGTTATTAAAAGCACTGCATTACAAGTGGGAGAGAGGTCTAATAAGTAGTGTCCTGCTGGGTCTGGCTCACTCTTAAGGAAATCAATTAATAGCAATACAGTGATTAACAGCACTGTAGGCTGAGTTCCCAGAGTCAATAACTTCCATTTTCACCACTGCAGGGATATCATAAAAGAAATACAGTCTGTTATCTTGAAGTTAAAAGTAGTGTTTTTGCCACCTATTTGGCAGCCTTCAAAGCACTGCAAATTATTGAGGGTCACTGCTTATATAGTCCAGGTGATTATTACAATATTGATTCCCAGTACGAGAATATTATTTGAATATTTGCAACAAAAAGTGTAGTGTGCATCTCTTTCCAAAGTGAAATAAAAATGTAATACAATTTTACTATTTGGGGAGGACACAGCATGGTTTGAGATGCTATAAACAAAAAGAACTGGAATTGGTTATTTTGTCCCCTGGTAACCTTTGACATCCACTCAATTTTTCCAACACATTTTTCCAGTATAAAATACAAGGTAGATTACACTATTTCATTAAAGAAAGGAGAAGGAGAAAGAAGAAAAGGAGTTACAAGCCGACACTTATTTGTATTCATGTGGAAATAAATGGTACAATTAAACACTTAAAACTCATACCTGTAACCCTGGAGTGATCCCTTCCTGAGTTTGATAACTTTGTCTCCTACACTATCTATATCCAATGGATAGTCAAGGCTACGCTTCCCCTCCTTACCATCTCTACTACCACTGTCTCCTTTTACATTCAACCCATATTTGTCCAGTTCTCAGTCTGTGGCAGGCACTCTGTCTTGAATTTTTGCACCTGTTTATGTTGCTCATGCCTCTAGGTTAGCCTCATCCATGACCTTCACGACCCTGCTGTTAGGTCATTTTAGTGTCTCTAGATACAAGATTTAAAGGGATTCACATATCTTTTAAACTTTGGACCCATAAACATTAATGTAATCATATATTCCTTAAAGAATTGGCAACTAACTCCCTCTCCAATAGAATCTCTTTTCTCTCACCTGGAAAATATTTAAAATTACCTAAAAATACTCAGAAATAATGTTTTAGACTAAACTACATTGTTTGCATAAACTAATCTTTATTCCTGGACTTCTTTAACTTGCAATTGCTTAATTTCATTCTACTCAATCTCTTTAACCTACCTATCTAGGTTATATAGCCCTATTATGTGCCCCCATAACAACTTGTGCTTTTTTTTAAATCTTAGCACTTATCACTTTGCATTTCAGTTTTATCTCAAGTAAACCTTTTAGTTCGAGATCATTGTAGGTTCATAGGCAGCGGTAAGAAATAATACAGAGAGACCTGTGTGCCCTTTATCCAGTTTCCCCCCATGGTAATGTCTTGCAAAGCATAATATTACAACCAGGTTACTAACATTGATGTAATCTACTGATATTACTCAGATCTACTGAGATTGATTGGACTCTGTGTGTGTGTGTGTGTGTATTTGGTCCTATGCAATTTTACCACAGGTGTAGGTTTGTGTATCACCACCACAGTCAAAATACAGAACAGTTCCAACACCACAAGGATTCCTCAGGTTTACCTTAATGTGCTTAATTTCCCCTCTGTGTTTTAACCTGTCCTAACTGCATAATAAACTCCATGAGATTGGGCCTATTGCTGTTTAATAAAATAAATATTGGATACTTTCTGGTTGGATGCTTGTGTGTGTGTGTGTGAATGGATGGATAGATAAACATACATATACAAACACAAACATACATATATAGTTCTTTGAATTTCTTTTTGTTAAATTGATGTTGATGAAAGTTCTTGTCAGTATCTTTGATTCACACATCCAAATGCTTTATTTCTTTGAATATGATAATTGCTATATAATGCTATAGCAAAGCACATTGTTGGGAAGAGTGTGTGTGTGTGTGGTGTGACGCTAGAAGTTTGACCCTAAAAAGCTTAGTACAAATTGTGGCACACAGAATATACTGTTTTTGGAAGCTTGGATAAATCAGGAAATGTGTGATTTAGCACTTCGCATGATTACCGTGATTCACACATATTTGAATTCATGCTGATGCTCTGCACTAAATTCAGTTAGGTGCCGAGATTTGGAATTTGGGTGCATCCACAATATTTTCCCCTTTTCTGTCTATCTGCTTATTGTGATTGGTGATTACCAGCAGCTGCTGTGCACATTTGCTGATAATAAGAAATGTTTAGAGTTCTGTATCCAGTTTCTCTTGCTTCAAACCTTCCGTGATAATCAGCTTATCTACATTTGGCTTTGACTCGATAAGATTATCTTTCCCCTGTGAGTTTAGTCCTTCCATCATGGATATAAATCGCTGTGATTGGGCACACAGAGTTGTTGGCTAGAGAACAGGCAAGAATAGGGCTCCTTCTGGCTCAGTAATTGGAATCTGCCCTCATTCCTTCTAGAAAAGATTTAGAGTTGGTCATCAAACATGCTTGTCTGCATATCCTCTCATTGTTAAACTGGTCCCTGGGGATGGCAGACTGTTTCTTAATAGTGCTTCTGTGAAGAAGACCCAACCAACAGCCAGAACACTGCAAACGGATGCTCAGAGGTTCCTCATATTTAGATGTTAGTGTGAGTGTGAGGTTATCAAAGGAAGGTTTCAGAGATGGTCAGCAGGCATTCTTCTCTTCCATTTGCATAGTTCAGTCATAATATGTGATCCAGAATGGTGGAAACAGAGTCTAAAAACCCATATTCTCTGTTCCAGTTCATGTCCCTGTCAGTATCTTTGTGCCAGAGTAGACAATACCAGAGGGGCTAAGATAGAATGAGACAAATCCACTGATTGAGAGGCAGTGGTATTCTTTATTCATCTTAAGTAGCTTCTTTAGCAAAGCTCATATCATTAAGTTAAGTAGCATGTAAAGATGGTTCCCCCCACTCACGTTTTAACACACTGTGTATTAAACAATTTATCTATGTCAGCAGCATCTACTGCTGACATAGATAAATAGTAATCTGAAATACTTGAGATGCTTCTAAAGCCATTTTTGTGTTACTTTAGGTAAATGAGTTTCATTCCATTGGCTTCAGATGAAGAAAGGATATTTATTAATTCAGTAGTTCTCAGTCTGAGAATGACTAAATAGTGGCTCCTAAAACTTGCTGCATGTTACTATCACCTGGGAGGCTTTTAAAACCCTTGATGCCCAGGTAATAGCCCAGACCAATTAAACCAGGTTTCTGGGTATGGGACCCAGGTATCAGTAGTTTTTTCAAAGCTCACAGGAGATTCTAATGAGCAACCAAGTTTGAGAACCAGTGATTAATTAATCATTCTTAGGTAGTCATATCAAAAGTCATTGCCTCTGCTTTATTGGGGTAGGAGAAGTCTTTGCTCATCTCTGTCATATTTTTCATTTGTTCCTCCTTAGTATCATAAACACCCCTATGAATGGTAAAGTCTAAATATTTACAAAATATTTTGGTTTCAGATTTCCTATTTCTGTGTCCTAACACATCTCAACAAAACTCATGATGGCTTCTCTGTTAGCTTTAAGAGTTAGAGGCATATAATTACATTCACTAAAATGTAGAGAGAACAGTTTGATGACCTTTGACAAATGTATACACCCATGTAACGGACCCTTCAATCAAGATACGTATTTTCACTGTTCTTATTTCCATCTCCATGCGGCATGATTTTTAATGACTGGATGGTTTTGGTTTGTATGGATGTATGTATGTTTGTTGGTGTCCTATTGATAAACATTTGTGCTGTTTCCATTTCCTCCACTATTAAATTTAAAATCAATATCCATGTGCATATATATCTGTGCACATGTACAAAATGTCTCCAGGGTAGATGCCAAGAAGTATAGACAAGGCACATGTATCTGTTTACTTGTAATAATACTTCCAAGTTACTTTAAAATATATTGTTTTAGATGGCTTGCCAGTTTTCCTTCAGGTTGTGGAAATAGGGATCCAGATGGTGACCCCTATAATGACCAAGTTGAGCAGGGCTTTACATTGGACTGTGAACGTTGTAGTGTGTTTCAGCAGTGGAGCTGACCTTTCTCCTTCTCACTCATTACTCCTCCATATTTATTGTGAAAATACAGATTTATATTAAGCTTTGCTGCTCTTTCTCTCTCTGACCCCAATAACCATGGAAGAAGTCCCCAACACTTTGTGTTTAGGAGTTTACCTAGAGGTAAACATAACAGTACAGCTATTCCTATAGCCATGAGTGGTTGATCTATTTCTCAAGCAGTTCTTCAATTAAGTACTTATACTCAGCTGACTTTTAGTTGTTTCTAAACTTAGAGTTTCTCAGTAGATTCCATGGCAAAGCCTGTTATTACCTATGGAACAGTTCTGTATTGTGCCTATTATGGCTTATAGTTGCTTTTTATTTTCCAAATATGATCTCATCTGTTTTTCTACTAGTTTTTGTTACCTTTACCATTTCTTGTTTTATTGCTATTATATATTTAAAATAAATATCCTTTCTGATAATTCAAAGGAATTGAATTGAAAGTAGGTAGAAGGGAGTAATAAATGCATGTGTCCCATCTGCCACCTGCAAGCAGAATCCCTATTTCGCTTCCAATAATCACAACTCACATAGTTTCAATGACTGTGATCAACCCATAGTATAGAAGTAATATCTCCTCACATTTTTATTCTCTTCCTGAAGCTAATAATCATGATACTATGCTGTTCACTGTTCTTTATCTTTAACACAAAAAGGAGACAAATATTAAAAGAAAAAAGTAACAGTTTTTGATTTAAACTATTTGCTAGTTATTGGCTTATTACTGCTATCTGAGCATTTTTGGTTGTTTGTATATGCGTGCATGTATGGATGGATATGTATTTGCTGGAGTTCAGGGGGTAGTTTCAAACTGAGATAATCCTTGACTCAAGAGTTATTGCTGAAGAATGGATAATGGGTGCTTGATTCCATAAACAGATCATGAGAACACGTGCTGCCTTCTCTACTTTTCTGCGATTCCTATAACTACCTTTTTCTGAATTAAAAAAATAAAATAGATTCTCAAAATTTGTAGGCACCAAGATACTTCTGGTCCTAATCTCAGTTCAAGATATGAGAAGAAATTGGATGGCATTAAAAAAACTGGCTTAGATGAGTTGTAACAAGTTACACTAAAAGCACAAGAAACCACTGACTTAAGAGAAAAGCAATGGAATTTAGTGTATAAGAAGGCCTAGTTCCAATTTTTAAATTGTATGTGAATCTAACTAGTGCACAAACTTTTTGCAGGAAAGTGGCATTTATAAAGGTCTGCTTTGATAGAAGATCCCTCTAAGTATTTTAGTATTTTGGTCATGGCTAACCAAAAAAGAATTTGGGGGACGTTTTTTGTTTTGTTTTGATTTTTTATTATCTACACAAAAAGTAAGATAGTGAAATGAGAAGAAATTTGCCTTGGCTTATATAGTGGAACCCCACAGGACTCCTTCATATGCATAGCTCTAGACCAAAGGCTGCCAGGGACCTTGACCTTGAATGTTCCTGGCATATACGGTTTGATAAATCAGAGCTCTTCCAGAACATCTTGGGAAATTTTAGTAACTTTAGAATCATGACCCTTAATTAATAATTTTCCAATTAGCTGCAAAGATATTTTAATAATATACAGGACTATGGTTCATTAATAGGTTTTACATTTTTAAAATGTTTAAAATCTTATGTGAAAAACTTTGATAACTGTGCTTCAGAAGAATGCCCTAAAGTTTGGCATACTTATATGTGTTGAAATAGAGAAAATTTCAGGTCCAAATTAGGGTTTTATCATTTTGAGTCATTATTTTAAGAGTTATAGAGAAGTATTACAAGAACTTGATTTTCACATATTTGAACTACATGATTAAGAATATTAGGGCACTTCAACCAAGACGTGGTACTTTAAAAGAACTCTCCATTAAAATGAAACATTCTTTGGAGGTTAATAATGGTATTGCTAATACTTTTAGGTTTTGCTTGTAAAGTGTAAAACGTTATTAGCTATAAAGAAAAAATATACAATGGGTTAATTTTTGATCTTATCAAATGAGTTTATTTGATCAAGAAGTAAGTGAATCATACTAACAGGATACAAAGTTTTGTTTACCTGTAATATAATATGTTTCATAAATACAGAATGAGAATTTAGAGATTCTGTGCCAGGTAGGGTAAGGTAAGCTACAGTAACAAATATACACAAAATGTTACAGACTTAAGCAAAAGACAGTGTATTTCTCTCTTATCTAAGAGTCTAAGGCTGATGTTCCAAGTCAGTGAGAAAAGATGTGTATTTGTAGCAGTTGTAGTGTTGGGATGGGGGTTCTTGCATTTTTGCATTCATTTCGAGTCCCAGACTAATAGAAACTCTTCAGTCTTCAACACATGGCCTCCCTATTCTAGGTAACGGCAACAACAACGAAAAAAGAAGGGGAGGGTTTAGAACATGGAAGAGTGCTCACAGGAGATTTTAAAGGTCTGTCCTAGAGGTAGGCACATACCACTCCCTTCCCATTACTTTGATTGTAACTTAGTTTGTAGCCACATCTAGCTGCAGTAAAGGTCAGGATGGTAGTGTTTGTAGTGTGCCCAGGTGAAAAATAGGAGAAACACAGAAAAGCAAAAACAAGAAAAACAATATGCCTAACTAATTTCTGGATTCAAGTTTGCTTTATTTATGTCCATGGATCCTAAATACTTGAAGAGAGACTATTTAGTTTCCTCATAAACATGACCTGTTCTCCTTCTTTTTAGAATACTATACAACAGGCCTTTTTAGCTCTTTCGTGTGTGTGTGTGTGTGTACGCACACGTAGATTGATTCTGTACTTGGAACAAGCCAAAAGCAATATTTGAAAGGTAAATTTTCTGACCCTAGGGTACCGGTTCGGTTTTCCTCTTGAACAATCAGCTGTGCTACATCATGCCAGGTAATGACATGAAGACAGGGAAGGTCTCGGGAGTGGGAGAGGCTGCAGGATGTGGCAGCGGAAAGGAGTGCTGTAAGTGCAGTCACAGCTCAGACTGGTTTCCCCTCTTGGGTGCTGCCAAACAGTAGAAACAAGGGACTTCTGGGCAATCAGGAGCCCAAGACAGAGTAAAAGCAGGCAAGAGGACTTCCGTCATCTTACAGCCATGGCCGCCTTCAGGCCTGCTTCTAAAGCTTCTCCGTCCTTTGCAGAAGGGTGTACGAGGCACCAAGGTTTCTGACTGAGCATAGTTAGATTTCAAGCACTCAACCATCGACTCCTGGATTATCTTTCAAGAATCCTCACACACTTTGAAGAACCTTCCTTCCATATTCTGTTCTGCAGTCCTTGGGAGTATTATACCACATGTTCAGAACACTCTCCTTTTTCTACCTCTACCACACTCACAAATCTATTTAGCTGATAATTGTTTTCTTCAGATCCCAGTGCCCTTGACTCCCTGAACATCCTAGACTGAATTAGCTCTCCCAAGTTGGGGTTACTCCCTCAGCAATCTGTACTTCCGCTTTTAGACAGATGCTGCACATCTGTTAAATGCTTGCCTCGCCCTATTAAACTGTAAACTCCCTGAGGACAAGGAGTATCCACATTACACCACCCAGGGCAGAGCACAGCCCTTGGCATTTGTAGGTGCCAGTAAATAGGGTGAAAAAGTTTTTATTATATATCTTCCAATACATAGCATATATCAGTCAACCCTTACCATAGACCAGTCACATAACTGAAGCAATTATTTTAACCTTAGGGTCCCTATACTAATTCCAGAATATTATGAGGGCTCAGAATTGAAGATATCCTACTTCATTCTGAAATCAAGTGTTTCCTGTGTTTATTTCAGTTGACCAAGCACCTGAGTGGTCAAGATTGTAGCACACCCGTAGATTATCTTGCTAGTGTATGTTTTCACCATAAAGGATTACAGGCATGTGAATGGACATTGCAGTTCCATCCCTATAAGCAAAAAAAAGTAATTTAAAACAAATATTCCATCTCTGGATCAGTAGATTCGTGTGTTCAAAAGATTTCACAGAACTATAAAGGTAAGGTGTTAGGATAGCAGTATTTTCCAAAGTTACAGAAAGGTGTGACATATCATAGTAGTTAACATAGATTCTAGAATCAGATCATGAGGGTTCAAATCTCAGTTCCATTGCCAGTGTGACTTTGGGGGAGTTATGTAGCTTCTCTGTGTACCTAGTTCCTCACTGGTGGTAAAAAGGAATGAAAATAATATCTTTTATATAGATTATATCATACATACTTTGTTCCTTCTCCAACTCCTCCTTTTTCATTTGCTTATTAATTTTCAGAAGAATTGTACAGAAATATTATTTAGTTTGGGAAGCATCAACAGAACATGATTTCTGAAATTGTGTAGTAAATCGGCCATCGAAATAAGAACTCTACTGACTTATAAATTCAATATTATTTTTGTTAGATTACACTCGAGTAATGGTTGTATATACTGCAAAGCTTAAACCAATACCATGATTATATTTTGTTTAAAAGCTACCCTATAGAAACTAAAACTTAGGCCTGAGATATTTCATCAAGACTATGTTCTTATTCTCAAATGGAGTAATGTTGAAAAATACTAATTATATCCAATCATAGCTTTAGTATCTCAAATTAAGAAAATTGTATCACCAAGCAACATTTTGCTTTGTGCAATTTAGGTTTTTCCTGAGAAATGCTGATCCATTCTACTTGAATCAAACCTGTAGATACTACTTACAAAATATAATATTATTCAAAGTATCTTTTAAAAATGAAAGGGAAAAAAAATTAGGCAGCACGTAAGAAAAGCCACTCTTAGTACCAACCAGAAAGTGTTATGTGTGAGATGATGTGTGTAAGAATTAAAAGACTGTGTTGCAGGCAGAATGAGCCAGCTTTGGACACGGGTCACAGCAGAGTGGCTC
Source organism: Balaenoptera musculus (assembly GCF_009873245.2). Taxonomy (NCBI): domain Eukaryota; kingdom Metazoa; phylum Chordata; class Mammalia; order Artiodactyla; family Balaenopteridae; genus Balaenoptera; species Balaenoptera musculus. Next base: position 31,106,907 of record NC_045793.1, on the reverse strand, counting down.
TGTTCTAATATGCTGACACACGGGCCGGTGACATAATTTGCCGGTTGTCACAATATCGCCTCTTAGTTTATTTATGATTGTATGTAGCACTGTTCTGTGGAAGCATTTAATATTATTTTGAATGCTCTAGAGTTTTTCTGTAGGATTCATATGTATTGCATAGAATTTGGCTATTGTAATTATAACCCTAAAGTCAATTGCAACAGCCTTTAAACTTAGCATCTGTAGCCTAGCTACACTGTGTAGAATATCATTCTGGCTATATTTTTTAGTCTAGATGACCAATTATAATTATTCCACAGCATGCCACCATTGTGATCAATTTATCCAGGTCTGCTTATGAAAGAAATATGTGATCATGGTGGGGGGGGCATTTTATACTGTAAATCCAGAAAATGTTTCTTCCTGAGAACCTAGGAACAGAGATATTTGGCTTAATAGTGTATAAATAACATTGGAAAATATAATTACTAAGATAAAATATCAATATTATATTTCCCCAAATTTATCAGCCATTTTACAATACAGACACTATCACCTTTGTCTTACAGTCCAGACCTAAGATTTCTATATCAAATATTGAAAACCAGAGTAATATTTTCACAGTTTCAAATCCATTGGCTGCAGAGGAGTGGAGCTATCCATGGTCCCTAATCTAGTCTCGTGACTGAAATGCCTCATGGACTCCATTTACTTAGTAAGACACAATCCAGTACTGTGTTCACAGCACACATCTGCCACTTACTTGTTGTAGCTTTGGGTAAATGTAATAATATATAAATATAATAAAATATAATGTTAACTGTAGTACAGTGCCTATATCACAGAATTCTGAGGATTAAATGAGCACATACTTAGAAAGCATTTACCACGTGCCTAATAAGAGCTTATTGCTTAATAAATATTAAGTATTAGTATTAATATTTTAAACAAGAAAAATATATTAATTCCTCTTTACTAGTATTCTTTCCACAAAACTCATACTCCTGAGTACTAAGTAATAGTCTCTTAAAATAATAGATTTATATGTGCAAATGTTTTAGCTAAATTAATGATGAAATAAAAATATAGGCAAAGTAAAATTTCAGGTAAAAAAATTTCAAAAAGAGCAGTTATATGATGTATTTTAAGTAATTTCACTTTTAAGCAAAAATCAATTTACTTTTCTATTTTTAAGTGTGACACTTAAAACATTAACAGTTCTCTTTTTAAAGGATTAGATTAACTCATAATAAGCATTTAGAATTCCCTGTAAACTAATTAGTATTTAATAGAATGATCTTAACTTTATTACATTATAACTAAGCAAACATGCACATTCCCAAGAACTCTTATATTAACAGAGTGTGCCGCTGTCAAGTATTTTTTGAAAAGGCAATCAAAATAACTGAGAAACTAATTTTTATGGATGACATAATCCAAATGATGAAATGCACTAGGACATTCTCTGCATATTCTAGAGTTTAATGACCAGTCTCATCTTCATTCACCATTTTTCAACTACTTATGCTTAATTAGGACAGAAGTAATTCTAAAATCATCTTTCATACAAACACAGTATATACCTCTACAAAATAGAAGAGCTGTAGGAAATGCAAATGTAATACATTTCCTGAGCAAAACATTAGCCCCTTACTTCTGATATTTCTTCACAGCTTTACCTTTGAAAGGTACTGCCAATTGCAAATCAGCAAACTGTGTGAAATCTTTTTCAGTGGAAGTGCACAAAGTTTAACAATTATTTAAGTTAGATAAAATTAAATACAGCAAAGCTGTGTGATAAACAGAATGAGACATCTTTTTCATAAGTACATTTATTGGGTGCAGATAACATTGAAATTAATTTTCTGGCCCTTTCTGTTTGGAATAGAGAGCATCACTGACTTTGGGATACTGAAGGGTCAAATGTTACCATGCCAAATGATCAAAATGATCTCCTAATCCAGCAATTAACAGCCTCATCTAACACAAAAATATTTTACTGGAATGAAAAAAACCGGTTTCATATTTTTCACTTATAGATAATGACATCCTTTGATGGCAATGTTAACTTTGTTCTTTACGTTAGATTTTAAAATGTTATATATCATGAGCAAATGTAAGTCATTTCAGAAGACAGTTTTGAGTCATTTTCAGGAGCCATAATGATTTTTTATTAGTTGATTTGTGTATGCAAAACTTCCGTTAGAAACATCTTTCTTTTATGGACTAGGTTTGAGTTAGAGGCTTTTTTGTGATTTTAAATCTAGTGCTTTCAGGTAAAGGAAATTGTCAACCAAACATAAATATTTTTAGGTTTATTATCACAGAGCATTCATATATTAAACTAGGTAAAGAGGTGAGATGTTTTACCCCAATCTCAGAATTTGGGGTTTCTTCTGAGCAGGCCCAGCTCATCCCCAACCCTTTTTCTACTTCGAGTAAGGTAATGAACTGAAAGTATTCAAGTTGGCAGGCTACTCCCTTCTGATTAGTTCAAAATGGGTTCCCCATCATTATTTTCCCTGTTCAACAATCTATTCAATTCCAGGATTGTGATAATGGTGTTTTCTCTTACAGAGCCATTGTGCTACTGAATTAATGTTTGTTACATACTTGGAGATCCTTGGATGGTAGATGATATTCTGGTGCCAAGTACATTATTATTTCATTAAAATTAATGCCAAGATGAAACATAATGTGGAAGGTGATGGCCTGGAAATTATTTCCTCTTACCAAGTGGAAAGGATATATTTGTTTGGCAGCTTTCTAAGTACAGTGTAAGCAGGTGGCCACCAGCAAACTGATACATAGAAGAGAAATATTTCACCCAGATAATTTAGATTTTAATTGAATTATTTACAAAGTCTGGATTTCATTTGCAAAGTGGAGATTTAGATCAATTACTTTGTGAGAGGACAAATAGAAACCTGTAAGGAAAAAAAAAATCAAAGCTTCAAATTAAATCACCAAAAAACACTTAATGTAGTGGAAGAGTATGAGCCTATGGTCAAGAAGATGGGCTTGAATCCAGGGTCTGTCAATGTTGAAGTTGCTTGACACACAGAATAGATCCGTCTTCTTCACTCCTGCATTCCGGTAGATAAAACTTATTCTGCACATTCTAAGGACTTAAAATCTATTTGTAAATGAATAAATGTGTGCATGACTTTGGGTCAGACGTTATAATGCAAATATTTACTACAAAGTATTATGAAAATCAACTTGGATAATAGATATAAATGCTTTGTAAGTATAATAGGACATAAATATTAATAAAATAGTCTATTGTTCTAAACCTTTTTATATAACATCTCCATAGGATTAAAAATAAACAAATCTGCTGACTTAGATAAAGATGTTTTTTATTTACCCTCTCTAGTTTAAATTTCCTCCTTTCCGTTTTAACTCAAGTCTAGAACCAGCCATACCCTATGTTTCTGACACCACAAAACATGAAACAACACAGATTAATTTATAAAACATTGATTATAAAATTCTGAAATCCACTAATATTTATCTTATAAGACATGGAAAATATAGCAAAGGGTAAAGAATACATTTTAAATAAACTCTAGTACCACTACTTGGAGAAAATAATCACTGGCATTTTTCTTTCTTTACTCTGGTGCACACACATACACACACTCACAGACACATATAAATACATAAACACATGCATGCTGCATTTTCATTTCCTGTTCTGAATCATTAAATATTCCTCAAAATATTATTTTGAGTGGCTACTAAATATACTTTATATTACTATTTATTTAAAAATTAAGTTTATCATCTCTCCAGTGTTTAAATAAATAATAGTGTGATAAAATGCATATGTGTAAAACTTCACAACCATAGCTTTTTATTTCCTGAACACAGGTCAATTGATGAATTATTGTTTAAAAGAACATTAGTAATAATTTAATGTTCTGATACAAAATGTGTAATAGCCCTCAAGACTGTAAAAATTACACTGCCATCAGCAGTTCCCTCGTACTTACGCTTATTCGCTTATTGCTCGTTTATAGTTCATACTTTCTGACATATATGTCCATATTCTTTGCCCATTTTAGTGCTGTGCTTGATGCTTTTTATTTAGTTTATAATGAATTATATGTAAAATGTAGAACATGCTTTTTGTATAATAAAAACATTAATTATTTGTCATATATTTTCCCATTTGGAACAAAATTTCTTAGGCAGGAACATTCCCAGAGTGTTAGAGGGAGAGGAAAGTGGCCACTTGAGTGGAAAGGAATGAAGCAGATAATTTTAAAAGATGATGTCTGAAGTGGGGGACTGAGGGCATATGGGCCTTGCAGCAAACGTAAGATCATTAGCATTAACTTGAAGTAAAATGGGGAGCTATTGCAGGGTTTTGAGGAGAGGAGTCACTTAGCTTTTTAAAACATGACTCTGGCTACTGTCTTTTTTTTTTTTTTTAATTTTTATTGGAGTATAGCTGATTTACAATGTTGAGTTAGTTTCAAGTGTACAGCAAAGTGAATCAGCTATACATATACATATATCCACTCTTTTTTAGCTTCTTTTCCCATATAGGCCATTACAGAGTATTGAGTAGAGTTCCCTGTGCTATACAGTAGGTCCTTATTATTTATCTATTTGGCTACTGTCTTGAGAATAGCTTGTGAAGGAGGCAAAGTAAAAACAGAAAGACAAGTTAGGAAATATTATAGAAATCAGAGGAGAGATAATGTAGCCTTTTAGACTAAGAGAGAAGTAGTGAAGGTGGTCAGAAAAAATCAGGTTCTGGAAATATTTTAAAGGTATTGCTGAAAGGATCATTGATTAGACATTTATTCTGATGTGATGTTGGTGATTATATATACAAGTCTGGATTTCAGGAGAAAAATCTGAGTTGGAGATATAAATCTTAGAATTGCTGGCACAGAAGTAGTACTTAAAGCGCTGGGAATGAATGAGATCCCAAAGGGAAAATAGGAGAAGAACATGCAGTGAGCTCTGGGCCACTTTAACACTGAAAGGAAAGAAAGGAGGGAAGAGTCAGCAAAGGAAGCTGTAAAAGGGGTGAAAAGTGAGGTATGAGGAAAGTCAGGAAAAATGGAAGAAGGTGAGTGAAAGAGAAGAGCATGGGCAGTTGTGACAAATACTAATCCCAAGTCAAGTGTGCCACTGAGTTAACAATGTGGATGCCATGACCACAGTGTCTGCGGAGCAAAAGCCTAATTGGATTGGGTTTAAGTGAGAATTGGAGTGGAGGAAAGGAGGGTAGACAAGTCATTTTTGCTGTAAAATGGGAGGGAAACAATAGGTAAATAGCAGGCAGGGAAAGTGGGTTCAAGTGAAACTTTATATTTTATTTCATACTTAGAATGGGAGCAATACAGTCTACCTGTAAGCTAATGAGAAGTACCTAGTAGAGAGCAAGCATTTGAATGTGTAAATTAAAAAGGCAAGAATTACTGGAGCAAAGTTCTTGACTACATAGCATATGCTAACACATATATATGGAATCTAAAGAAAAAAACATTCTGAAGAACCTAGGAGCAGGACAGGAATAAAGACGCAGACGTAGAGAATGGACTTGCGGACACGGGGAGGGGGAAGGGTAAGCTGGGACAAAGTGAGAGAGTGGCATGGACATATATACACTACCAAATGTAAAATAGATAGCTAGTGGGAAGCAGCCGCGTAGAACAGGGAGATCAGCTCGGTGCTTTGTGACCACCTAGAGGGGTGGGATAGGGAGGGTGGGAGGGAGACACAAGAGGGAGGGGATATGGGGATATATGTATATGTATAGCTGATTCACTTTGTTATAAAGCAGAAACTAACACACCACTGTAAAGCAATTATACTCTAATAAAGGTGTTAAAAAAAAGGGCAGTATGAAATTTAGTGCAGATGTATAGAATTTGGTTTTACATAGGAATAAGAACAACGCCCTTTGAGCCATGAAGTTGGGGCAAATGCTGTAGGTGTGTAGAAGTGGTAATGGGAGTCTGTGGAAATTGTGTTCTCACAGTGTCTGATCCTTATTCTTTGTTCATGTTTTTTCTTGAGTAAACATTCTAATTTTTGATGTACTCAATCTTACTAATCTTTTCTTATAGGATTTGCAGTTTTCACATCTTTCATTAAAACATCTTCCCTTACTCAATGAGATTAAAATATATTCCTATACAGTTCACCCTTGAACAACACAGGTTTGAACAGCATGGATCTAATTATATGCCGATTTTTTTCCAGTAAATACATACTGTAGGACTACAACATCCACAATTGGTTGAATCTGTGGATGTGGAACCACAGATACAGAGAGCCGACTGTAAAATTATACATGGATTTTCGATGGCACAGGACATCAGCTCCCCTAACCACCCCCCTGTGTTTGTTGTTCAAGGATCAACTGCATTTTATTCCATAAATTTTGCTTTTTACATTTAATTCTTTAATCTACCTGGACTGCACTGTTAGATTAAAAAGTATAAAAGGTAGAAGAAACGTTAGTAATCTAATTTGAATTTTAAATACTAAAAATGTGTTTGGGGGATAATATACAAATACTGTCTCATAATAATACATTATGCCTTTTCATTTATTGTGGTTTATTTACAAATACTGTCTCATAATAATACATTATGCCTTTTCATTTATTGTGGTTTATTTTCTTTTAATAAAGTCCTACACATATTTTGTTAGTTATTTTAGGTACTTAATTGTCTGTGTTAGTACTGTAAGTGGTATACTTTTTAAAAGTTATTTAAATATCTGCTTAAAGTACTGAACTTGGAAGAATAAATCAGGAAGCATCTATATTTTCATTCAACAACTGCCCTTAAACTGTTTAATCTCCTTCCCTCCTCTCCTTCCCTCCTCCCGCACCCCTTGAATAGCTCCTGAGACAAAAGCCATCCCTTTCAGAACACTTTCAGTGACGATTACAAAACAAATTTTATCTCAGTAATTACAACTCACTATTCAGTATTAAAATGATGGTTCTAATAGAGTTCAACTGAAAATTTAAATCTCACTCCCAGGTCATAGATTTTTCCCTTTCCCTACCTCAGGGCTGACTTATGCCTTGGAGACCTGGAATAGAAGATTCTTTTACTGTTCCTTCCTTGTTCATTACTTTCCCAACCTCTCTGCAACTTCTGGGTTTCCCTTCCCTCTCCAAAGTGAGGGTGGTGTCAAAGCAAAGATTTCATTGGACAAAGTTAAACAGGCAAGGAAGATTTATTCAAGACTATTGCAATAGGGAAGAGAGGCCAGAGCCCAGTCTGAAATAAAGGGTTGGAGAGTTTTTAAGACCTGGAGTTGGGGAGTCTTAGGCCACCTGTGTTTGCTAATTGGCTTTGCCCAAGGGCAAAGTAAACTTTCTCTTCTCTTCATAAGAGGAAAGAGTTTTACAACTTGGAGCAAGGCTCCCACTGAAGTCAGGCTCCGTCCTCCCAGAGAGAGGCTGGGAGATAGTTGCTCTATCTTCCTTGATGATTACATTTCGAAGGTTGGCTCCCAGATCCTTGAGAAAGACACTTTTGGTTGTAAAACTGGCAAGAGGCTTTTAAAAAGATTTACATGTCAACATGGCAGGGGAAAAATTTACAAGTACACTTTTTTCTAAGGTAAATGTTCTTAGTAAAGGGAGGTCAGGGCCTTGAGTCAGGAAGAAACTTGTCTAAAATTTAATCGAGCTGAGGGGGAGATTAAGGCCATCTTGATCAGGGGGTGCACATTGCGCTTCCCTGTCTTTTGCCTTAGCCAAAATTTAAAGACAATAGGAAAATCCCTTTTTCATTTGTAACTTTTTCTAATTATTTATGCTGGTGTTTAGAAATAAAATTGATTTGTGTAAATTGCCTTTGTATTAGTCCAGAAAACATATGGACCTCTCTTTTTAAAAATTATTTCTAATCAAGTCTCTTGGGTTTTGTAGGTAAATTAATTATCTTGCCAGCAAATTATGACAGTTTTTCTTATTTGAGATTAATATTTCTTTTTTCTTTTGATTTTTTACTTTCTGTGCTTACCAGAGCCTCCCTTATGATGTTCAATATATGCAGTGATGGAAGGCATTCTTTTCTTATGCCTGACTTTAACGAGAATGCTACTAATATCTCACCTTTAAGAGTGAAATCTGATGTAAGGTATTTGGTAGCATTCTACTGAAAAAGACAATACCTTTATATTTTTATTTTATTAAGAGCTTTTACCTAGAGATTACTTTTACAAAGGGATTTGCTCCCATTTTCATAGGTTTGGAATATTTATAAATTTAATATATTTAAAGTTAGCAATGTTTTTCTTCTCTATGCTTTTTTCTTTTAACTATACATTTTTTATTTGGAGATGAAATAGAAATTCACTGATGCTTCAAGTAATTTTTAAATGTTATCTTTTACTTATAAGTATTTAATGCCTCTGGAATTAATGTTGGTGAATGCTGTGCCATAGGGCTCTAGTAATATTCCTTATTTGTGATATCATTAGAATTATCTAGAACATTTGCTGTTATGATTTGTTTCTTAACACAATTCTTTATAATACAATGATGGATATCATACTGTGGCGCCTGAATACTCAGGTTCAGGATCTAGCTGCTCTACCTTTGCCTTTGTGCCTTTAGTGGCTATTTAACCACTTAGTGCCTAGTTTACTCATCTGTAAAGTTGAGGTAAGAATAGAAGTATGGCAGGGAAAATTCTAAAGATGTTCCCCAAGGATCTCACCTCCCGGTTATTCCATCAAATGCTAACCTAGATACTGCTCTGAAGGGACTTTGCAGATGAATTAAGGTTACAGAGAGATTATCCTGAATTATCCAGGTGGGGTTAATGTAATTACTAGAGCCCTTAAAAGCAGAAAAGGAAGGAAGGAAGGAAGGAGGAGGAAGGTGGTCAAAGATATTTGGCTAAAGAAGCAGCAGAAGAGAGATGCAGTTGCAGGGAAAGTCAGAGAGATTCTGGGTATAAGAAGGACTCATTCCATGCTTGCTGGCTCTGAAAATGGGAAAAGAGGCCACACACATGTTACGGAATGTGGGCAGCCTCTAGAAGCTGAAAATGATACGTGGCTGAGAGCCAGCAAGGAAATGGAGACCTCAGTCCTACAACCACAAGGAAATTAATTTGGCCAACAATCCGAATGAATTTGGAGGTGGATTCTTCTCCAGAACCACCAGTAAGGAACACAGCCCCAAGACACCTTGATTTTAGGCTGGCAAAAGTCTTGTTGGACATCTGACATATAGAAACTGTGGACAACACATCTTTGTTGGTTTAAGCCACTAAATTTGAGGTAATCTGTCATGGCAGCAACAGAAAACTAATACCAGTGCATACATGAAAGAATTATTATGCATGTTAAATGAGTTCATTTGTGTAAAATGCTAATAATAAAACCTAGCTGGTATTAAGTGATATGTAAATTCTGACTGTTATTAAGCTACACCTATATTATTTCATTCACTCAAATCAGACCTTATTTATTATAGTGTTATAATACATATTACTATCTGGTATAAAATTACTCACATTATTTTGCTTTTAAAATATGTTCTTGGATATTCTCATTCATTTATCCTTCCTCATTCTGTCAAATTTAAATCACCATTGGAATTTCTATTAGAAGTACTTTGACATGTATACATTTGAGTCTATCAATACATTTTTACTGATAAGATCATAGATTTTATAACCAGATTGTTATATGCTTAGTTTGTTTGTGCTTTCTCAAGAATTACTTTTGCTGTTTCTCTCACTCTGATATCCATGTTTATATTACCTTAAGTCAGCTTTCCTTTCATTTTCAAGGATACATTATATTTTGTTTCATTTCATTCTCTTTTTTGTATCTTATTTATTTTTGTCACATTATTAATACCCCATATTTAATATACTAATGTTCTCTCATTCTAAATATTTGTCTTTATTCTCTAGATTATAAGTGACAGTCCTACAGTTTTCCTCTATAATACTGATTCTAATTTATATAGTTTTCATTCAAAAATAGATCAAGTTTTAGGAACTTTTTAGTTTTCCTTATAATATTTTCATATCCCAATGAGATTCCTCTTCCTCCCTTTCTCTCACTCTGTTCTTCATTTTTATCAAACCTTTTGATTTCATTGTATTATCTCATCTTTTATCTACTCTTTATGGTCAGCATTTTCTTGAATTTTAAAGAATACACAATTATATTTTTCATATTTATCTTCATTGCTATTTTACTTTTTATGTTGACTTTTTATCGGTTTAATTACAAAATTCAGGTGTTCTCTGTTTCCCAATCTTAAATGGAAAGGGCTCCAGGGTGGCTTAGGTTTTGATATAAATAGAATGGGTAAATTATTTCTGCTCTCCTAATTCTTTGAGTCAGAAAATAATCTGGATTGTAAAATATGTGTACCCAACTGTCTGCTGTTTAACGTTCACATCTCACATGATTCTTCTGAAATTAAAGGGCTTTCATTTTTTCAATGACAGGAATTTATTACTGGAATATTTGAAGCAGGATGCGATCCTTTCCTTTTCAGAAACAGTACATGAGCCACTGTAACCCATAACATACCAACACTCCAGCTTTTTCCATCTCTGTCCTGCCCTATGATGGGGGTGTAACAGGTCACTGGATGTCAAACTCAGCCCTGAAATGGAAATAAATGAGAACTAGAGCATTTAGTGTAGTCACACTCTTGGGGAAGAAAACAGAAAGCTACTCCTATAAGGTGTATTCATGTATATTTTGGGTGGATAAAGGAATAGATATTTCCCCCTTCTAGTCTGGGAAGATTTGTTTTCTTTGCGATTGGTTGGACATCTGCCATCATCTTCTTAAAGCTTTTCATTTTTTGCTTTAGGGTCTTATCTCTGTTATGGTTTAGAACTGTGTCTTTAGGGGACACGGGCAAATCCTTGACCAGTGTTCACAGTTTTTAGAGTTATAACTTTGTATCTCTTGCTGTGTTTTCATGGGCATTTCACTTGGAATTCCATAGCCTCAACTAGCAGTCGTTATTTCAAATTGTACTCAAATTTTTCTTTGTTTTTGCTATATATTTCATCAAATAGTAGTTAGCAGAAAATCGTGTAAGATTTTGGCAATAGATTGACTGCTGGTCTTTCCTTGTGAGGCTGAAATTTGGGGTACTATTTTGTATCTTTAAAGGTATTTGAAATATTTTATGAAAACTGGGCAATGCAATGTTTGGTAACAGCTTATTCGATAATCATAAAAATGAAAATGTGATGAATAAGAAAAATGAAACTGAAATTCAGAATTTAAGATAACTCATCCTTCCATACATTTTCAAATTATTTGTTCACAAAAAGAAGATATTTTTGACATACTGCCATGTTTAGTCATAGTTTTCAGGAGAGAAGTCCTTTATGTTCTATGTGTCAGTAATAAACCAGCATAACTTGACGGATAATGATATGAATGTGCACAGGCTGTGTCTTATTTTGGTGATGTTTTTCCAGTGCAGTGCAACCACATAATAAAATTCTATATGTATGCCGACTAGGAGACTACGTGTTATTAAACTCATTTTGAACAGTTGACATCAAGAAAGTCTCAAATGTTTTGACCTGTTTTAAGTGAGTCACAAAGATATTTCTCACCCAATTTCCCAGTTCCTATTATTGTTTTTCTATCTTATTCTTTTGAAAATAATTGACTTTCATGCCTCCTTTCATCTTTTTAAAAGCTGAAGGAGGGCCTTTAAAAGAAGCAGACTGGGGAAAAAAAAAAAAAAGAGAGAGAGAGAGAAAATGCTTCAAAGGAACAGTGAAGCGCGATTTGAAACTGTGTCACAGCACTGGGAGCTGCTGAAAGACAGAAATGTGCTCAGGCTTATGGAGAGCTGCCTGCATGGACCACGACTCCTCCAGTAACTCCTTTGGAGAGTTATAAGCAGCGATGCATTCACTAAATCACAGCGTTGAACCCCAGTCAAAGAAGTGTCTCTCCTTCAGTGCAGCACTGCCAGTATTTGGCATCTACTTGGCTAGCTTTCGACCCTTTCCTCTAAGACAGACTTCTTATTTATATCATGCACTCCTGTCTTAGCCCTGCTCCTCTCTCTAAAATCACAAACAAGGGAAGGGAAAAAGGAAATATATCAGGATTTTTGATGGGAGGAACCATTCAGTGCTCTCTCCTTCTCTTTGCTCAACTCATACCCAGTCCAAGTCACAACCACAGGATATAGACATGAAATGTTATTAACCACCTGGAAAATATACAGTAGCCATATAAATAAACAGAAGATGAAGTAGATTTGTTTTCATGCCCACAGAGCATGATCTTTTTTATCTACTGATAAGCAACAGGCAGCTGAGCACACAGGGCTTTAAATAACCACCACTTTAATATGTTTCACTGTTTTGTGAGGCATAACTATGGGCACAGGCACACAGGTGATTCCTCTGTTCCATTTGGCATCAACTCCTCAGGAGTCATATTTTGCTGGCACCTAGATTGATCTGTATGGTCTGAGATGATTTTACTCATCTGTCTGGCAACCTTGGGAAGGAAGGAAAGGCTGAAGGCTGAGCTCAGCTAGATCCCTCTGTGATGTAGTCTTAGGGCCTCTCCAAGTGATCTCCCCAGCCAAGTAGTTGGACATCATCCATGGTGACTCAGACTTCCAAGAGGCTAAGACAGTACTTGCTACATGTTTTAGAGCTTAAGCACAGAGTGTCACCTTTATTCATCAAAGCAGTCTTGAGCCAGGCCAGATTCAAGGAAAGTAAGAATATACTACAGCTCTCAACAAAAGGGGAATTAAAGAATGTGTGGCATCCTGTTACCATCTCAGGACACCATATATTTTCAGGGCTTAATAATAATATATGGAATAGTTAGTGTCCTTCAAGTTAGTTCCCCATGTGTGCATTGGGCTCAGTTTAGTGCTTATTAATGCAGTGCTGCAGGTGACAGACAGGAATTCACATTTCAGTACAGTCACTCTGTACTGTGTGTGTGCACACACATGCAAGCAAGCAAGCAAGTCGTCTTCCCTCCCCTCCCCCCCCAAATCATCTATGTTACAGAGTAAATTTGAGGCAGCCAGACTGAGTTCCAAAGCATTTTAAAGTGGTATGCAATAAGAGTCAAAGAAGATCATTTCTCTCTAAGGAACAATATGTCATAAGCACCATACATGCAGCAGTGGGTTGGTTAATTACGTGTTATTTTAAAATTATAAATGAAAAACAAATTGCCAATGGTTGATGAACCCAGGCATAACCTCTCTGAGCTCATCATCTGCTTTATCCTTAGGCAAAGACATTGGTGGAAAAGGCTGCAAAACAAGAGCTAGTAAAGTTGAAAGTGGCAAATCATGATAAAAAGAAGAAAATAGAGTATTCTTGTCTACCTGACTATAATAGAATAGAATTATTCAAAGGAAAAAAAGAGGGAGGGAATGTGAAAGAGAAGGATGAAAGTAAGCGTAGGGAAGGAAAAATACAAAAAGGGAAACGAAAAATAAAGAAGAGGTAGAGAAAGGAAACACTTCTCCTAGTTACTTTCTTCATCTCAGATACAAATAATTTGTGTCCTACCGAGTATCCACCAACACAAAATATGCTTTGCTGCCATGATGGCTATCCCCAGGTAAATTATTTTAAGCTGTTTATTAACTACTAAAAGGGAAGAATTACTTTGTTTACTTCATGGCCTTTCAAGTACTTGACATAATGCTAGGAACTGTATACATATTAAAGCCAGGTTACATGAAAGAAAGATAATTCAATCTAAACATTTGCCCAGGTTGGGATATAATGAATGGATCACAGATATTGGCTTTATTATTACATTAAATGTACCACTTTATATCACCTTCGTAGATATCAAAGTAAAGTAATGAAAAAATTATTAAAATAATTAGATATTTTGTCTTAATAACTAGATATTTCATCCTAATAACTAGATAAAAGGTCCTTTTCACTTTCTTGATAAAAACTTGCAAACTTGGTTAAGGATATGTCTAAGATGGGAAGGTAAGTATTAGCATATATCTAATGAATATCACACTTACATTTAGAATTAGTCTTTTTTTTTCCATAATGCACAGTTTCCCATATTCATCACAATGCCTATGACATACACAAAGCCATCATTGCCCTGTGGCATAACACTACCCATTACTATAGCAAAATTGTGACTTGTTTTCAGGCCTCTCTTTTAGGAATCTAGAGTGAGGTTGCCATCTTAAGATAAGGCTATTCTAAGAATCTCAGGTCATTAAAAACAAATCTACACAAATTTGTTTTGGGATTCCAAAGGCATCTTCAGTTGAACATAAAGAACACCTTGTGAGTGTAGATTAAGAAATACATCACCTCTAATTATACATTATTTCTCTTTTATAATGTATCATATAAATATCTAAATTTTAGGAACATACACATCAAAATCTTATGCAAATCTAAGAATGTAGCTTGACAAGTATTACTGTGAAATTATACGTCTAATAGAAATGATTCCTGGCAAGTAGTTATCTTGTTTATACGACCATGATTTTGTACTTGTTTTGTCAGTTTCTGGAATCAATTGTATGTAAATATTTTAAATAATCTTCATGTGAAACTATCAAAATATAAGGGCTTTATATAAACACTATTAACTATTACAGAATTTAACTAGAGCCTCTTCTTCGTGTGTGTGTGTATATATATGTGTGTGAGTGTGTATATGTATGTATGTGTGTAGTATATGTAGTAATTTCCTTGGAATGCCTCAGGGTTTATTAATGCTATAATATTATGTACCTTATCAGTGGTTCAAAATGTTTATCCAAGGCAATCTGCATCATATATTTCAAAGAAGAAGAAACAAGAAAGACTATATTTATATAGCACTGTTGTTCTATTAAAGCTATTCCTGGAAGGAAGGGTCTCCACTATTTATTTAAAATTTATGATTTTTCAATATTTGTTTATTGTTTCAGAGAAAATCAATCAAAAGAAGACAGAAATTTCTTTAACTTATTATACATACTTCTCATAAATGTATCTCCTCCAAAATTCCCTATTATTTGCATACAAGAAATACACTTTATATAGGGTATTTCTGAAACTGTGTGTTTTGGGCATGCTTACCCCTACAAAGCACCAACTTCAAAAGAAATATCACTGTATTTAAAGCTTTCCTCAACCAGTTTCAATTGCAGAACATTCTCAATTAAATTTTAGAATAATTAAAATACTTTTTCTCCTCTAAACTCTGCAGCTAACTCACTATCAAAATTTAGATATGTGGGAGAAAAATGTATGCAGAAATGGCTTGATAGCAAATATGAAAATTAAAGTACTAATGTAATAATTTCAAGATATTTAAATTAATGCTTAAATTAAGTCCGTGCATATATACTTTGGACAGATAAGGTAGTGCATATTTCGTATCTGGTGTTATGATACGTGCTGGAGATTTAATAATTATACATATGCTCTGTACACAGTTTGAGATTTCCTGAGAGAAAAGATATATCCAAGTTGAATCAAAGTATATTCTTTGGTGACATGAAATATTTCTAATATTATTCTTTAATTCTAAAAGAGACTAATAGTTTTTGCAGGTTAAATCAAGAATCAAAACAAATAGTTAAAATTAAATCACTACTCCTCTCAAAGTCAGAAGAGTTTAATTATCATTTAATCAAACATATAATCCACTAATCATTCTACATTATCCTTGACACATAAAAATTCCACTGTTTAATTCAAGAGCAGTCTGTTTCTTTCTTTTTTTTTTTGGCTACCTATAGGGGAAAGTTCTTACTTAAAATGAACAAAAACCTGCTGGTTGTCATTCCCAGGTTCTTGGGGGAGTGGGGGAGGGGAGTGTAGACAACTATCTAAATCCTAAATATTTTATTATCTATATCTCTTAAGTATATAATCATTTGCTTTTTATTTTAACATCTTTCTTTCCCACTGGAATAAAATTTCCACAAGAGTAAGGATTTTCTTTTGTTGACTGCTGTTTTCCAAACATTTAGAACAGATCTTTCCCACTAAAAGGTGTTCCATAAATAATAGATGAATAGATAAACAGATAACAGTATAACAATTATAAAGTAGAGTGTAGCAGATGCTGTTGATGAAGCAGCACATTGCCGTGGGCCATGTGAGTTCACCTGTAGCTACAGACTTCTTCCAACAATGCTGACTGCATCTGTCTCCCTTCACTGCCTGAGGGCTTTCTCCAGAACCAAGGGAGCTTACTCCCCACCCTCAGATGAATTCTGTAGTGTGGTGGATTTATCACCCTTAAGAGCAATGCTCCACCAATGCAGGATGAGAGTTAGTAGATAAACGCTAGAGTCTACCTTCCCTCTGGCAAAACAATTCTGGGATTTTTTTCAACAATAGTTTTCAGACCTTCCCCACACCCCGGGAGGATTGAGCCTTAGTTATCCTGAATTAGGAAGAGAACAAATTTGGGAGTCATCAAAATTATACATTAAAATAACTTGGTCAATACTTAAATTAAAAGTACTGATAGATTTCAAATATGTTTTGTGCAGCAGTGTGTATTCATCTTTAGACTTTATGTCAGTGCCTGTCACCCTGCCATTCCTAAGTGCCCTTCTGGGTTTAAATTGTAGAGAACAAGGCATCTTATACAAAACATAGAGTTATCATTTCATATTTAACAGTTATCTTTCCCAAAGCTTAAATAATTATATTTCAACACAGTTAAAACAAAACAATTAAATCTTTAATCTTGTATATTTCTTATCAAGAAGGATTTCCAGACTTTGTGTATAAACGTTACAGATATCATTTTGAATATTATTTGTTTTCAGTGAGTTTTCAACTACGTTTGATTTTTGAAATATCTCTTCTTGAAAAGATAAACTTTAAAAAAGTGATGTGGAGTAACTCATTTTAACTTAAAATGAGGAACATCAAAACTGACATGTTTTTGCATATATATAACGTAGCAGTGGTACTTATTGCTATTTGGTGTGTTTATTTTGTGTGATTTTGTAAAATAATGTAAAATGAGATCTGTCTTTTCCATTATCAAAAACATATTATTAACTAACCCATGTGATGAAAAGTGAAGAGGGATTCTACATTTGGTGAGAGATTCTATCTTAACATTTCTTTATGTATATGCTATGTAAGAAGGTACTATTAAAATGACTGTGCCTTGTTGCTAAATCAAATGACCATAATGGGTTCAAGCCCCATAATACAGTGTCTGAAAAAAACAAAGTCTATTTCACTTTTCTGTACTAGTTCTAAAGACAATTCTGTTCTACACGGACATTCGGAGACTCAGATATCTTCCATCATTTTGCAGCCACGTCCCGCAAACCATTTTCATGTCTCAAAGCTGAATCACCGTTGGTTCTAATTATTATGTCCTTCTTGAGGACTAAACACATAAGTAGAAAACATCCCTTCTGCACACATTCCACTGACAATCACTTAGTCATATAGACACACTTCACCGCAACGTAAGTGAGACATAGAGTTTAACCATGTTACCATAAAGAAGGGAAGACAGTTTTTGGAGGACCACTCACTATTCCCTAAGGAAATGGTTAGGGCTTAGTCGCTTATAAGTATAAAACCATTTCATATAATTCTTTCATATAATTAGAATTCTTGAGATTGGTATAAGTTTAAAAGACAATATATATTGTATTCATCCCCACTGGGTTTGCTTAAGAAGTGATGTTTGACCAGCTCTTATGAACAAGAATTTTAATTTCTAATATACAAATCAAATCTAGTTTATGACATACTTTAATACAATATTGATGTAAAGTAATCAGTAACCTGTCACATTCGAGGAAGTTTAGAAGCACAACATCTCATGTAGGCATGTATAACTGCTTGAACATATATTTATTTCAGAATTATTACAGAATCATTCTGATTCATAACATTGCTAGATTTTTTTTTTTGCAAAAGCTGAGATTTAGAAATTGTAATTATTGCACACATTCCTCCCTGGTGATAAAATTAATGGCACTGCGCCCATGCTGAGCAAAGACAGCTTCATTTTTCAGTGAGCTTATATGTACATTAATAACATAACAAATAAAAATCCCACACCCTCTCCTATTACTGCTCCTTGGAGAGAGGAAAATACCTAGTAATTTCATCTTTCAACACAGCATAATATAAAGTTGGTGAAATTGATTAGCCAAACAAACAATATTGTTAGAAACATTTACCTGATCTGGATATTATCATAAACTTTAAATATCTATCAGTATAATTATGATTATTTAATAATAATTGTCTCAGAGTTTCAGAAACAACAAGCTTCTTTGCATTGTTCTATTATGTGGAGATTGAAAACTATATAAAATTGATGATTTGTGTACAAAACCATAAGCATCAATTTTACAAAACAAGGCCAAAATGAGTCAACTTGATAATAGTTTCATCTAGCTTAGTGAAATACATTTCAATAGTACTTATTTTTGAAAGAAAGTAGGCTAATGGCAAGGACATAAAAATGCAAGGGTATTTATCTAGTTTACTAGGTATGTATGTAGATTTACTAGGTATGTAGATTGTATTATTTAATGATGATTCTTCCTCATGCCGTGGTTTAATATGGAAAAAAATTATTTTTCCACTGACTTTTGCCTTGGCCAGGTAATTTTTTTGACCAGTAGAAGGTGCATAGAACAGAGTTCGCCAGTACCAAGCAGAGGTTTTCAGAGACGTTGTGTGTTTCCTTTCACCACTCCAGTTTTTCTGTCTTCTACTATGAGAACATGTCTCATATAAGATATACTCCTTCATCCTGGTTCTCAAAGCAAGGAGACATGTGAAGCAGTAGTTCACCCAACTTGCATCCTACATCCAAGTCTAGCAGAGAAGCCCCATAGAGCTCTGAAGAGAAGTCATGACAAATTGTTAAACACGAAAGCAAGATAGAAATGCAAGACATTGTAAATGTCAGTGTTGTCAGCTGAATGTTATGCATGATTATAACAAAACCAAACTAAAACAGAAATTGATACCAGATGTAGAATGCTGCCATAACAAAACATAAAGTACGTGGCACTGACATAACAGGTACATGGTCGTTAGCCATTAGGCTGTTATTACAGACAATTTTCAACCCACGTACAACAATGGAACTAAATTTGACAAAACTGCATCCTGAAATAACTTGGGGTAGAAATGTTCCTAATGAATTTCTGAATGAGGGCACAGAAGTCCCCTGAGCTGAAGTGATGCGTGCAGGTTCTGAGCAGAAACCTTAAGACGTATCACATGTTTCTGTTTACCCCTCTTGCACTCTTCCCTCTTTCAGGAAAACCCCATGTCCCACATGAGAGGTACTCCTTTAGTTTGTGTCCCACAGTGGGGAGGCATGTGGAACAGACTTAATCCTAATACTCACCCTGTGGCTAATCTCAGCAGAATCTAGCAGAGGTAATCTCAGCAAATCCCAGTAAATATATCTAAGTAAAGAAACAGTCAAAAAATGCATAGCTCTAATGTGCAATTAACAAATGAAAGTTGCTGTAACCCACTGGGTTTCAAGCTTCTTTATTAATCAGCACTATCACAGCAAAACCTGATGAATTATACTAAAATGCCATCCCTAGTTTACTTCTTTGTCATTATTAGCTTTGTGAACTTAAAGAAAAATGAACAACGTAAGAGTTGTGAGTTTTAATTTTATTCAGGGTCTTACTGAGGACTATAGCCAGGGAGACAGCCTCTCAGTAGCTCTGAGAGAACTGCTCTGAAAAGGCAGGGGAGAGGACCGTTGATGTATGGTTTCTGGCTGAGGAATACGTGCATCCAAGCATACGATCTTAGTAAAAGATTACCACTAGTCACAAAGAACAGATATCTCAAGTTAATGGTTTTTAGTGATTTTCTGTGTATGGGAAGATGCAAGTATGTGGGTTCATTAAAATTCTTCCTGAGATACACATCTAACTATTTGTGGGGCCTGTTTTTCCAAAGCACAGAATGCCTCATCCTGTTTGTCCTCCTGAATTCCTTTGATGGTGCACTGGGGGTCAGCAACTGCACAGGTTACAACTCAGTCCTTCTTCCTTGCTTACCCCTTAGTCATCACTTTTACTTTATTCTGACCATTTTTTCTTAGAAAGTACATTGTTTCCTGACAATATTTACTGTTATACAAAAACGATTGCACATATTTTTTATGGGCAATGCCTTTCAACAGAAATAGAAGTTATTTGCAAATAGGATGAATTCTACTTTATATGCATCCATTATAGTTCTTAATTGTTTCTTTGTTGAATTGAAAACTTTTGTTAAAGTATAATCTCAAGTGATCTTCAGTGTGCATTAAGTATTCTTGGGTGTTCTAATTGTATGTTTAAATTTTTTTAATGATTTAATGGATAAATTTAAATACTCAATCTTTCCAGTTACCTTCTCAAAAAAATCAGAAACCTGATTTTGTTTACAAAGTTATCATAAATAGAAAATAATACACAAGAAAAGCTGAGAAACATGTTATAGTGTAGAGATTTTTTTTCTAAACCTAATTAGATATCCTAGAATATTAGGTAACTTTAGTAAAATCTGTGCAATTAGTAATTTACTTGAAATAATCTAAAAGGTAACCCATATATAAGAAAACAGTTTGGCTTTTTGTTTCTTTGACAAACAATTTAACCTTTATCATTCTTGGTTAGACTGGAAGTCTTTGAATGACCTCATGATCATTTTTGGCCACAAGGAAATACAGTGTATTATACATTGTGTATAAGAGAACAGATCTACTATACCACTTTGTAAAGACAGGTGATGACTTAGTAAATCTTTTGCAGTTACAAACATGGATTGCCATTTTTTATATCTCCAATATTAGTTTCCTCACTTCTGCCATCCAATGGCTAAGTCGATGCCACATATTTTTGGGTTTTGCTAAGGCAGAACTCTACTTCAAAAAGTCACGTTCTATATTAGTTAGGAAACTAACTTTCTATATTAGTTAGGAACTGTATTTAATAATGAGAAAGAAAAACTATTCA
Source organism: Balaenoptera musculus (assembly GCF_009873245.2). Classification (NCBI taxonomy): domain Eukaryota; kingdom Metazoa; phylum Chordata; class Mammalia; order Artiodactyla; family Balaenopteridae; genus Balaenoptera; species Balaenoptera musculus. The sequence continues at coordinate 31,085,936 of NC_045793.1, read as the reverse complement.
TCAAATAGCCTTTATCCTAGAATTTTAATGACATCAAAAAGAATGTTCAAGAAACCAGTTACTTTATGGTAAATGTGTAGAAAACTCAAAATATGAAGTCTGCTTGAGAAGTAATAATAATGAAATACAATGAAGGTGACATTACACCCCCCCCCAAAAAAAAGAAAAATACAGTATAAATCATCTCTTAAAATACTTCCACTGCATTTTTAAAAATTGTGAATTAGGGGTTACGTTTACCGAACTAATCTTCCTCCAGATATCAAGGAAACAGATAAAAAACAAAAAAAGGGAAAAAAAAAGCCTTCAAATAGAACAAAGAAATCGTTTCTTTACCGCTGAGCCAACATCTTCATATACAATCCTGACTTTTTAGATGAATAATAAATAACAAATAAGTTGTTTAGAAATGGCTAATGATACCTTTCCCTCCGAATCAAATAAGGATAAAAACATTAGCTATAGAACAGAAGTTGTATATGTAACAAGGGATTAATTAAAGACACCCACAGCATTTTATTCAAGGGTGGAGAGAGAGGCAAGTTTGAGTGAGGATTTCCTAAATATAAACAGAGGGGAGGGCTTCCCTGGTGGCGCAGTGGTTGAGAATCTGCCTGCTAATGCAGGGGACACGGGTTCGAGCCCTGGTCTGGGAAGATCCCACATGCCGCGGAGCAACTAGGCCCGTGAGCCACAACTACTGAGCCTGCGCGTCTGGAGCCTGTGCCCCGCAACAAGAGAGGCCGCGATAGTGAGAGGCCCGCGCACCGCGATGAAGAGTGGTCCCCACTTGCCGCAATTGGAGAAAGCCCTCACACAGAAACCCAACTCGAACAGAAGACCCAACACAGCCAAAAATAAATAAATAAATAAATATTTAAAAAAAAAAAAAAAAAAAAAAGAGGGGAAAAAGGAAATTATTTTGTTAAAGAAATGAGCTTCAAGAAATTGATTTCTTCTAATGATAATAAATAGAAATGTTCTCAGGAAAGCAAGTTCAAAAGGTAAATGAGTCCAGGAAATCTCAGTGCCACTTTCAGAAATTATTCCAGCTGTATTTTCTACATGTATGTAGACAATAGGAAAAAGAACAAAAATAAACCGTCTAAACTCAGAGCTACATAATAATGTGAAATTCAAATCTGCTAACATGGAAATAGAAGAACAATCAGGATAAAGGTACTTCAAAGATACACTTCTAGAATACAAAATAGAGGGACATCTTTAAGATATACTTTGCATTTATGGAGAGAAAATAAAGCATCAATACTTTATGTGGCAGTAAATGGAATAGATGAGATACTAATGATAGTAATTAATGTGTAGAATTCTTTTTAATGTTTTATTTATATATTTTATCTCTTTTTCCATTGGTAACAGTAATACCTGCGATATGGAAAAACTAAACCTCTACCTTAACCCTGCCCCTGGCTTCTCATCATCCTTTCAGAGGCAGCCACTGTTGTCAGTCCTTGTTCGTGCTTTCAAAGATAGTCTCAAAGATATTTTAGGTCTATATAAGCATATATGCCTATACAGTTATCCACATATGCATATTTAATTAGAAATATATCTTGAAATTTTTATATAAGTAGATATGTAGCTTCTGTATTCTTTTTAATAGCTACATATGTAGGCATATATATGCACACCTGTGTGTAGCTGTACTATAATTAGTTATTGTCAGCCTTATAATAATACAAATCAAATAATACAATTGCTACGTCAGAGGACATGTGAAATCTTAATTTGAATAAATATTTCTAACTGTCTTAGAGTTGAACTCCAAAACATCAAAGTACAACAGTGCCTGTTGTCTCACTTTCAGAGTATGTTATCAAAATGTGATTGTGCCTAAAGAAACTGTGAAAAATGACATCTCATGATTTTAATATTTATTTTATGAGTGAGATCAAATATTCATATATTTGAAAGCTATTTATATTGACTTTCAGTTGAATTATCTGTCCACGTCCTTTGTGTTTTCGTATTGTGTTAATGGATATATCATGTTGACTTTTCAAGTGTATTTAAAAATTAAAGAACTGGGGACTTCCCTGGCAGGCCAGTGGTTGGGACTTCGCCTTCCAATGCAGGGTGTGTGTGTTCGATCCCTGGTCGGGGAGCTAGGATCCCACATGCCTCGTGGCCAAGGGACCAGGGCATAAAACAGAAGCAATATTGGAAAAAATTCAATAAAGACTTAAAAAAAAAAGTGGTCCACATCAAAAAAGAAAATCTTTAAGAATTAGAGAACTTAGCCCTTTTTATGTGATATAAGTTGCAAATATATTCCCATTTTTCCACTTGTCATTTTATGTGTGTCTTCTTCATGCAGATATTTTAAATGCATTTGAAATCATCACTTTTATTTTATGATGTCTAAATATTGTGTCAGATTTATTCACTCCAATATTATTATAAAATTATCCAATATTTTTGAAACTTTTATGTTTCAATTTCTCATGTTTAAGTTTCAGATTCATGTAGAAATTTGAAATGTATAATGTGGTAGAAAAGGATGGAACTTTGCATTTTTATGATGACAATCTGTTGTCCCAGTTGTCCCAACATCATGAATTGCATAATTTTAACCTACTGATATAATACATTAAACTCAAATGTGTATTTTTTCTAGACTTTCTAGTCTATTTATTCAGCCATATAGCACTTTTTAACATATTATAATTTCAGTATCTATTTTATTTCAAACTTTGGTAAGCCCACATAATTCTTCTTATTTGAAGTTTATTTACTGGCTTATGTTTTTTTTAAGTTTCTAAATCCAAAAAATTATTTTGGGTATTTTATTAAACCCTTAAAAAATTTACATGTAAACTTAGGAAAAATTAAACTCTTTAGGATGTTTAATAGTCCTATCAAGATATGTGGCATGTTTTTCTGTTTGTTTACATAATTTGTGTCCCAGGATAGCATTTTTTGTCTTTTTCATATTATGTTGTTTCTGTAGTTGAGATAATTGTAGATTCATTGAAGAGTATAATACCTTAATACATTGTTGGATTTTATTTGCTGTATTTTGTTGAGAGTATCTGCATCTATAGTAAAGATAGATAATGATCTGTAGTTTTCTTTTTTGTAGTGAATTTATCTGCATAGGTATTACTGAATCAAATTATTTAGTAGATATAGGTCTAGTCATATCATTGATTTCTCCTTGTGTGAGATTTGGGAGTCTGTGCTTTTTAATTAATTGTTCTATTTCATCTAAGTTATTAAATTTGTAGGCATGGAGCTGTCTGTATTATTCTGTTATAATCCTTTTATGAGATTATAGTTTCATGGGGTTCAGAAGTGATGACCCTCTCTCATTTCTGATGTTAGTCATTTGTGTCTTCTCTTCTGTTTCCTTGGTTAGACCAGCTGTGAGTTTTTCAATTTTATTCACCTTTTCAAAGAACTAGCTTTTGGTGGCGGTGATTTTCTCCACTGCTTTCTTGCTTTCAATTTCATGTGTTCTGCAGTATTTATTATGTCTTTCTGCTTGCTTTCAACTTAAAATTGCTCTTATTGCTCTAATTTCCTAAGGTGGAAATGTAGATTATTGATTTTGGATCCTGCTTCTTTTCTCACGTATGCATTCAATAATATAAATTTCCCTCTAAGCACTGCTTTTGCTGCATCCCACAAATGTTTATAAGTTGTACTTATATTTCCATTACATTCAAAATGCTTTTCTCTTGAGAATTTGAGTCATGTATTATATTAAAATTGTGTTGTATAACGTTTAAATATTTGAGGATTTCTCAGCTCTCTATTTATTTCTAGGTTAAATCCATGTGTTCTGAGAACATGCTTTGTATGATTTCTATTCTTTTATATTCATCAAGCTATCTTTTATGGCGCAGAAGGTGGTCTCTCCTGGCAAATGTTCCATGTGAACTTGAGAATAATATGTACTTTGCTATTGTTGGGTCATGCTTTCCATAAGTGTTATTTGCAGATAGCAGAAATTTTCTGTACGAGTGAGTTTCTTTATTCTTTGCTTTTCTCAAGCCACCCAAGAGCAGCGACTGTCTGGCGGCTCCCCTACAGTCTGTTTCATCACCCCTGCCTTTCTGCCTCACTGAGATATTGCTTCCTTCAAAATTCCTTGTCTGTGTAATACCTCAGTAAACATCATCTCCTTTGCTTATCTTTAGAATCATCCCAGACCATGCACTGATACAGCTATTGTTGCAAATAATAGATGATAGGTTTTTCAGAGAAGGCATACTCCACTTTTCAGAATATGGAGGATCCTGTTGGCTACAGGATTGCCCAACATCCACAGTGGTGAGTAGATCAATACACTGTGGTTAGTCAGATATTTCAGAGTTTTGTCAGGCAAGGCCACTTACTTACATGAGAATCGCTTGATATTACTCTAATAAGAGTCATTTTCTAAAAAGCATTCTAAAGTAAAAATTCTTGAGAAAATTATATTTTTAATAAATAGCCTAACTAGGTGCTAAGTATATAAAAGTTTGGGGAAAATGTGTTGATAAACTGCAGGGGGCAGAATAGGTAATCAGAAAAAGAATTTATTCAAAATTAAGTAAATACTTTGTAATAATATGCTAATTATAAAACCAGTATTTGAAATCACCCATTGTATGTTTTGTATGGAATGTTATAATGAGTGTAATTTAAAAGAAATGGAGACACTGATGAGGTAATGGAGCTGAAATAATCTCAGTTTTCTTTCTCTTAAGCAAATGTGCTCAACAATCATTTGCAATATGCATATCAACCTCTTGTAAGCCAGAACTGTGACAGAAAACTATAACTGTGGTAGAAATTCAAGCAGTTGGTTGAAAAAAGTTATCTTTAATATTTACATAATTGTCTAGTACTGAAGTATATATGTTTTAAATGAGTGTTATTAATAATCTATAAAAAGTCATCTAATTCCACCATAGATTTTCCTTATGGCAAAGCCTATTAGAGTCTTTCCAGTGAAATATTAAACCCTTAGGTTATAAAACTTACAAATGAGCCATTACTGTCTATTAGGTCAGTACAGGTGCTCTGTATGGGCCATCTCTTGGTTAAAATGGCTTATAATATTTCAGAGATAAAAATATCAAGCCTGTATTACAATGATTTACTATAAAAGATGCCATAAAAATGAAATACATAACGTTTTCCAAAAAAAACTTGAGATGTTTGAAAAAAAATTTCTAAACATTTTTTAAAAACATTATATTTCAAAAAATTATGCAGCTGTAAATTTTATAGAAAAGTATATATTTATAGATTATTCAAATGCTATTCTAATTTATTCCCAGTTATGTGGGAATAAAACTGGAGGAATTATCCTAATTTATACTCGAGTCTGGAGGAACGAGACCAGAGAAGAAGATGGAAAATTAGCAGTGTTGGGAAGAGGAAAAAGCACAGAACTTAGCGTCCAGAGATCTGTTTTGCAATCTGAGCTCTGACACTAGCTCTGTTTTTCTGGAGAGGCGTTTTACTCATTGTGTCTTCACTCTTACTGGCTCTAAAATAAGGAGCTTAGAGTGTAATTTCTAAGGACAATCTCTGGGTTAATTAAGTTCTCAATTATAAGTATTCAATACCTTATTTTTAAAAAGTTGAATTTCAAAATCAAATGTAATTCTTAATAAAACAAAATACTGTATACATGTGAGTACTTAAAATGCTTAAATCTACTAGTATAGTCTCAAGCTTTAGTTAATAATAATGGGTCTATATTGTTTCACTAATTGTGATAAATATATGGTACTATGTAAGATGTTAACTGGGCACAGGGCATATGGAAATAGTACTATCTTCAAAACTTTCCTGTAAGTCTATTCTAAAATTAATTTTTTCTAGATGAAAAAATTCTTGTTAGCCTAACTGGTTTATCGATTTTATTGAAATTTTCAAAGAGCTAGCTTTAGGGTTTGTTAATGTTTTCTTTTTTTTGTTTGTTTTACATTTCATTGATTTCTACTCTAATTTTTATTGCTGCTTTTCTTCTACTTTCTTTGGGCTTAAAATATTCTTATTTCTCTAACCTCCTAAGGTGATAGCTTAGATTACTGATTTTAGATCAACCTTCTTTTCCAATATATTCATTTCATCCTATAAAATTCCTTTTAACCACTCCTCTTGCTGCATCCCACAGGTTTTTATACATTGTATTTTCACATTCACATACTTAAGAATATTTTATATTATACCTTTTTTGTCTCATTTATTATCAGTAGTATATTAATTCCCAGTTATTTAGAGATTTTCCAGTTATCCTTCTGTTTTTCAGCTCTAGTTTAATTCAGTTTTGTCCTGAGAACATCATTTTTATAATTTCTATTTTAAAATTTGTTTAAGTATGTTTTATGACTCTGATGGTAGTAAATCTTAATGAACACATGTGAATTTGAAAATAATGTGAATATTGTATATTCTGCTGTTGTTGGATGGAGCATTCTATAAACGTCACTTAGAACAAATACTTTTTGTATTACTATTCAGGTCAACTATATCCTACTGATTTTCTTTTCTGTTTGCCCTATCAGTTCCTAAATGAAAGGTGCTGAAGTCTCCAACTAAAATAATAGATTTGCCTATTTTCTTTTTAATTCTATCAGTTTTTTTTTTTTTCTCACACATTTTACACTCTATTTCTGAGTGCGTCTACATTTTGGGTTGTTTATTTTCTTGAAGGAGTGAGCCCTTTATTATTTAACACAGCCCTTTAACCCGATCATCTTTCTTGTTCATAAGTGGGCTTTGTCTGACATTAGCTGATTCAGATTTACTTTTGATTACTGTTAGTATAATATATTTTTCTCCATCCCCTTGCTGTCCTTATGTCTGTTTCTTTGTATTGAAAGTGAGTTACTTTTAGACAAGATACAGTTGGACCTTTGTGTTTACTTTTTAATCAATTCTAACAATCTTTTAATTGGTTTAGACCATTCGTATTTAAAGTAATTATTGCTATAGTTGGATAAATATGACACGTGTAACTATTTTCTATTTGTCATATTTGTACTTTGTTTCATTTGTTCCTTTGCCTTTTCTGCTTTTTTTTAATTGAGCATTTTATAAGATTGTCTCTCTTACTACATCAATTACACTTTTTAAAAAATTTTAGTAGTTGCTCTAGAATTTTCAATAGAAATTTTTAACTAAGTCTACCTTCAATTAACATTATACTGCTTTATATGTAGTACAGATACTTAAAACAGAGAATTCCCAATTCTTTCCTCTCATTCCTTGTAACATCACTGTCATTTTACTTATCCATATGATATAATCTCCAAAACATTGTTACTGATATTAAAGTAAGCATGTACCTTTAAGATCAATTCATAATAAAAGATTTTATTTTACCTTTATTTACTCCTTCTTTGTTTTCTTTCACTTTATATTGATCCAAGTTTCTGACCTATATTCTTTTCTTTCTGCTTGGAGAACTTCTAAGATTTGCAGGGCAAGTATGTTTAGCAATAAATTCCCTCAGTTTTTGTTTTTATGAGAAAAATCTTTCTCCATTTTTGAAGGATGGTTTCAATAGAGGTGGGCATTTTTCAAATCTTTATATATATCTATAAATATATTTACTCCATTCTATTCTCTCTTACAGTTTCTGACAAGAACTCCACTGTAATGTTAAATTTGTTCATAAATAGGTAAGATGATATTTTTCTTAGGCTTATTTTAAGATTTATCTTTGCAGTTTGAAAATAATATATTCAGCTGTAGTGAGGTTTTTGGGGTTTTGTTTTTTGGTTATTGTTTGTTCATGTTGTTTTCAGTGTTCTGTTTAGTGTTGTCTGAGCTTCTTGGTTCTGTGGTTCAATATCTATCATCAGTTTTGGAAACTTCTCTGCCATTATTACTTCAGATATTCTTCTGATCCTTTCTCTCTTCTCTACTCTAGCATTCATTACACATTTTACACTTTTGAAATTCTCCCAAAGTTCTTGGATATTCTGTTCTCTTTCCTCTTTCTTTGTGTGTGTTTGTGTGTGCTTCACTTTGTTGTGTTATAAGGTGTGAGGAGAGTGAGCATTCTCTAATCTTCCAACTAAATCTCCTTATTTTTTAGTGGCCTGTTTTTCAGGGGCGTGACGTTCACATGTGTTTCTCCAGTGGTATAGTTTTTCTTCCTCTGCTGCCTATTTCTACTCTAGAACAGCATTCCAGAACACTGTTGGCTCTGTTTTTCACCCCTCTTAGTTAAAACAGGAGGCTATATGGGGCTGAGATTAGGCTCAGAACTAAAGTCCTTTCCCCTGGAGAGTATGCCTTTATTATGGTAAAGATCTGGACATATTGCATATTGTTACTCCTATCCTCTCCCTACCAGAGCCATGAAGCATCTTTCTTGGATCCTCACTGTGAGAAATTCGTGGGATTTCTAGAGATATTGGAGTCTCCCAAGACTGTGATCCTGAGGACTTTCTCATTCTTGCACTAGTCACATTCAGCAATCCATCAAAATTATTTGGTAAGTGTTCCTACCACTTTAGGGCTCCAGTGCCATCTACTCCAGGTAAGCAGATTCCAGTTGTTAGAGCTCTCTGGATACACCTGTTTCTACAGATTTGGGCTATGCAACCTCAGTTCTGTGATGTGTCTTAGAAATCATTCATTTTCTGTTTTTCTAGCTTTTTTTGATGTAAGGATAGTGTAACGATTTCCAAGCTTTTTACATGTAAGAAATGAGATGTAAAGTGTAATTAAGTGCTTTTAAGCATAAAATTCTTAACTAGTGGTTCCCAGATGCCTGGTTTATTTTTCTTTTATTGGAATGGCTGTGTAAGCACCATTCAGGAAATTCTTAGAAAAACAGATCCCTAGAGATTTTGTTTCAGCAATTTTGGGATCCAGACACCAGTGTTATTAAAAACTACACTTAGTGATTCTTCTGTACAACCAGGTTGTAGAACAACCAGGTTGTAGAAACTAATGTTCTCAAAAATAAAGGTTATTTTTGGCTAGAGCTATCAATTCATTATTCTGTTTTCCACCTCTTTTAAATGTCTGACCTACAGCTTAACTTATTTTAAAGCAGTTACTATGATCTTAAGTAGTCTATTTACCATTTTCCTTCAAGAATCTGGTCCCACAAAATACAATAATCAAACTGTCTCAAACAGTTTGAGACATCAATATGTCTCAAACTTGATTGGAATCAAGGTATCCATTAAAATTCTAGAAAGCCCTCAAAAGATGATACATGGAAGTATTAATCAGTTTCCTTAAATGATAGAGCAGTCCATTCAAATCATTGGCAGGAAGGGAATACCCAAAAACACATTTAAAATTTTGTAGTAGAAAGTGATTAAAATTAATTAGGAAGATATAATTGGGGGGCTGGAAAATTTGATATGTAAAGTGAAGTTGGGGACCATGTTTAATGTTCTGTTAATAAAAGAATTAATTCAGATCCCAGAACACCCTTGACCTGTCACTATATAGTGCGAAACTAAACAAATAGAGCACTGGAGTGTTTGATGAAAAATTTATTATCTCAAAATCAAGGCTCATAATTTTGATGCAAGTTTTATTTATTGCTATAAGCAATATGTGTACATTTATGTATACATTGACATAGGCTCTCACAAGATTAAAGTTATGGAAGATGTGGGGAGACTGAGAGAACTAGAAAGCCATGTATGTGAGAAGTCTAGATTTTTATTTTCTTCCAAGTAAAGTTTAATGGAAGAGATTAACCTGGAGGGTGCTGTTCCTTTGAGCCCTGAAGTTTTTAGTCCTGCAGAGCATGTTATCTCTCCCAAAACTTTGATATGGTTAAGGAAAAATTTTAAATCAAAGTTCTGTGCTACTAAAATATTAATACTCCAAGTTTCAGAAGCCTGAGCAAGAGATGATGTCACTCGGCCACAATCTATTAAAAAATTTAGCCAGTAACTTTTATTATTCCAAATAAGGATATAATAATGGTAGTAGCCTTAACTAAAACATTTAGAGGCTTACTTATGCCCTATACAGAGTGCCTAAAACATAAGCAAAGTGTACTGGTGCTAATACATTGAACTATTTCATAGTCAATATTCCTCAAATTAGGTAGTTAAGATACAGCACAGCCAAGTGTCAAAAATAGCAAGATACAGTAACTTCTCCTTCTCCAAATTTCAGTTCAAATTTTTCACTCCTCATTGATCTTTGACCCCCCCCCACCCACCCACCCAAATTAAATGTATTTTGCCACTGGAGGAGAAACGATGTAGCAGGCTTTGTGTGGTTTGCCGCCTACCATTACGGTATTAACCATGAAAGTAAAATACACTGTGAATCCAGTAGCATGCTTATGCTTGTAAACTAACTGCATTAAGAAGATGCTTCACTTGGTCCCATAGGGTGAGTACAAGCTCATTTAAAGTCAGCTTAGCTAGCAAGTTGTCTTCATGGTATATAATAAGATTTCTGGTACCCTGGATAAGAATAAGGAGATAAAACTTAAATCATAGTACATGACACTTGAAAAGGTTTTTTATCTCACCTAATTTAAGATTCATAACTAAAGCCAGGCTATGATTTTATTCTAACATTTCATCTGTTTAGCATAAGGAAGAGTCATCATGACCTCAGAATCTGAGCCAGCCACAGTCATCCAGCAATCTAATTTTATACACAGTAGGCTGGAATACTTTTCATCATTCTGGAAATGTTCTGGTTCATCTAGGAAACACTGGTTCTTGTATTTTTATCTTCTTAAATAGATAATGGAGTAGTAGTGATCATGCAGACTAAGATTAAGTTCATTTAATGGTTTTAAAATGTAGATTTTAAAAATCTTGTTAATGAGAATAATCCTCTTTAGGTATTTTGACAGATGCTTGGTAGCAACTGTCTGTAGTGCAATTTATCCTCAGATATTTGCTTCTTGAAGTTTTCCTGATTAAGTGAATCAGAAGTACACAGAATGAAATTTATACTCCTCTCAGTTCCATATTGATCTGCAACACAAATTGAATTACTGTTAACTGTTAATAATTTTCATTTTCATCCTTTCTTTTTCAAATTCTTGTGTACTTAATACTTTCCCTTTGTAACTTGGTTTTAATCTGATGCAATTCTATTCAGCATATATAAAGCTGGTGACATAAGAATCTATAACTCTTTTAAAGAATTACATTTCAAGATTCTGGCTCTTCTGCGGTAGATGAATAACACATTTTTGAATGGTGTTATTAATCCTACTAAACTCTAGATAAAAACTGAGTCCCACTTATGATTAACTAAAGCATCAGGATACGCTGAGGGCTTTAGGCAGAGATGAAAACAAATCAGCAAGTTGGGTGTTGTGGGTAAGATCTCTAAGGAAAAGAGAATTGGGAAGAATATTTGATTAAATGAGAATGCTTCTAACAATTACATAGATCTGAAATCTTATAGTCATTTTTTAAAATATTTTTTAAACTGCCCACCACAAATCTCCAAAAAGTGGAATGCTGTGGCTGAAGCAGAAAATCAAGGAAGGGAGGAATACCCTTCCAGCCAATTATCTGCTTATTTTCCCCTTGAAGTAGCCCCAGAAATATCTCCAAATAACCCAAAGATTCTAGGTAACAACTGAAAAACTACTGTTCAGTTTTTTTTCCACATTCCTATAAGCTTATCTGCAGCAGTTTTTTAAAATTATTTTTTTAGTATTATGTCTCTCAGCAGTGCTTTTAGAAGTGTCTCTTAAAGATGATGAGGTCAAAGAGAGTTATGACATTTATTAATAATGTTTAAAAGGTCAAAACCATTGAGCATGTGAAGCATGAAATAAAATAGCATTCTAGGGGTAGCTCTATTAATACCTTACAGTTAAGAGCTGAGTTGGCTTGAAGCATGTTATTACTGAAACTACAGGTAAATAAAGACATAGAAGCTCACAGACATGCACTGAACAAGATTAATAGTTCTCCAGATGTGATTTACAGGAAACGCTGTCCCCAAGGACGTTGCTGGTTGTCTGCCAGCCCAGGTCTGTTGAATTCATCTTTATATTAGTTATTTATATCCTGCCTAATTCCAAAGGTGATTTGGATTTAAAGTACATACTAGAGGAAAATGGAGTAAATGAGTAAATTAGCTAAGATCCAAAGTAGAATACATCCATGGAGATATCATTACTTAAAATAATACAGGAAGTCCTACATCACTGTAGGAATTGATATAAAAACTAGGATGAGTTCACAAATGTCTAACATAAGGAAAAATAATTATGTTAATTATAGTGTCCATGACATAGTACCTACATTCTCAGTGCTTACAGTCCAATCTGTGAAACAAATAAATATCCAATTTCAATCCACTGCCTTATGGAAACCAATTATGATAAATTGGTCAAAACATGTGGCCTAGTGTCGTACAGGATAGACAGCAATAACACACATTGGAATGATGTTCTAGTAACCCAGGCAACTAAGGTAGTTGTAGTGGGAATAGAGAGAGATAAAAGAAGTGGAAATTTACAAAATTCAGTGATTGCTTGTATATGGAACATGAAAAAATAGGAGGAACCAAGAAGGAATAGCACCATGTCTTTGGTTGATTGCACCATTCTCTAAGATTAAGAAACAGGAGGAGGAATGTGTTATGAGCAAGTAGAGATGAGTTTCATTTTGGACAAGGTTTGAGGCTGCTTAGGAGAAGTAGAACTATTTCTGGAACTAAGGACAGAGTGAATTTTTCCCCATGAGTCTTCTTCAAGAGAAGACAGTGAAACACAGTGAACAACTTCCTCAACACCATCTGTATAATAAATAACATACAAGATTTCTTAGGTCATTTCTTATATATTCTTCTATATAGTCCAAACAGAATATTCAAATATAGTTAAGTGAAAGCAAGTTTAAAGGTTTTCAAAAGTATGTCTAATCCAGGTAGACACCTTGAAGGGCTAGGCTGTGGATAATTTTCTTAAATTCTTTGAGTTATTACAATGGAAACTTGGTCTCTTTGGGGATTATTGGGAAAACTATTTTTGCCTCTCCCTTCACCCTTGTAACTATTTCTTCTCAGGAGGAGTGATTTATCTGATTGGTGGAATGACAAGAATCTCATAGCTATTGGTACTCCTTCCTTTGTTATTAAGGGTTGAGGTGTTAAAGAGGACAGTTTCTATGTTATTTTCACTTTTAGGCTAGCTTATAGCAACAGACCATTCCTCATGGAATCCAGGTTTCATAAAATAAGCACGTCTGGGTCTGCCTTTTAGAAGCAGGTTTGAATGGGAGCCTAATTTCCACCCCAGCCCCACAGGACAAGATGAGTATAAAACAGTGACTTTCTTAGCCGCCTGAGAAAATATTCATCTGCAGACCAGATCTCCTTTTGCATGGGTCTTAGATCTGGATTTTGGAAAACGTGGCAGAAATCTTTATTTTTGCAGCTTTTTAATCTAATCTACTTTTCCCAGAAAGAAAATTGATATCTTGATGCCAATTTGATGTTTGTGTATTTCAGATCTTCAAGAATTGGTAGTAGTAGTAGGGGTAAAATTGTACCCCAGAAAGAACACACACAGTCTCTCCCTGGGATGAATTTTGGAGTATTCAAAGAATGAAGAATGGATGGTATATACATTGCACTTAAAGTCTAGAGTAGCATTTTGGATAGTGTTTCTTTGGAAGTGTTTCTAGGTGTTTGTTTTGGTACTTAGGTTTACTGGAGAAATAGTGAAAATGCATATTTCCCAACTCTAACCACAGATTCCAGATAAAATACAGCTGGAGTGTAATCCAGTATGTGTATCTTTAACAAGAATGACAGAATATTCTGATTCAGGTATTCATGAACCTTACTTAAGAGACAGTTATCAGTTTGGGAGCAAAACAGCAAATCTCTCAATCAAGCTTTTTGTTGAGTGTTATCCATCTTGGAGTCTAAAACTTTACAAAAGCTACCTGAAAAATAACCCTAGCCATTATGAGTTGAAACAGTGTTGGGTACCTGACTCAAACTGATGGTGACCTATATTGCAGAATGAAATAAAAAACTAAGAAAAAAATAAAACCATCCTTCCCTTAGTAATGGGAACTGGAAAACACAAAAAGAGTGAGTAGGTAGCAACAGGATCAAAAGCCACAGTCACAGTTTATCATCTTTCCACTGAGTTTTGAGGAAGCAAAAATCAGAAACTATGCATATACTGTTTTGAAACTGAGAAAAGATATTAGAGCAGAAAATAAGCCAGCTGGTAACAAGATAGATAGAAAGAAATATCACATGGAGCAATGGAGTCATGCGCATGTTCAGTGATACCAAAGCAATAGCCAAATTCCACCCTACAGTTCCTGCTCTAAGTCTTTATTTGGCTTTTGTGTGGTGGTTTGATGCATATTAATCATTACATTAAATTCCAAATTACTTTGGATAAGTTGTGTTAGCTTTATTTTTTATAAATGTGTTAAAATAGATGCCTGTCCTGGGCATCATTTTACATGGTATCTAATCCAGAGGCCATGGACTTTATTTCGTTCACTTTCTGTTTACCCACAGTGTATGATATCATATTAACAAGAATACTTTAAAATCATTCAGTAATACTTTGTAGTATGCCATCCTTAATTTTTTTAACTCAGTTTTCAAAATATTGGAAGAGAATTTCTCTATTAACTGAAGTACCACCTAGTTATTGGCCATTGTGCATCTGCCTCTGGTGTTTGTCACCATTTTGCTAGAACTTTCACCTGCTCAAATTGTGTATTGTTTCTTTAATTTACCCCATCTGTGGGCCTTATTTAATAGTATCAGTTTTGTTGAGGATTTTTACTTTTTGTTATGTAGCAAACTTAGGGACTTTAAAAAATATTTTTATCAATTCTGGACATTTCTAGGGATGTTTTTAGATTAGTCTTGGTTTTCTTCCTTTAACACGAATTGGATCAGTCAGGATCCATCTAGAAATTGGAAACCACTTTAGTCATTTCTAACAGGAAATTGGTTGCATCATTGTTGGAAGACCAAAAGAGCAAAAATGGGACTTTCTCAGAGAAAATGAAGAATTAATAATTACTGGAAGCAGCTACCACTTCTAAGTCTAGGGGAAAAGAGGAAGAGGTGGAGTCATAAGAACCTAATAGCTCAGAAGGGGCCTAACAGATCTGGTGCTCAGACATCTGTAAAGTGAGCACTTTTCAATGCTTCTGCTACCTGGGGTGGAATACAGTCAGATTGGCTCTGAAAATGAAAAAACAAACAAACAAACCCAGAAATATGGAGATTAAAGTTTGTTGCTGCTTCTACAGCAGCACTGATCCAGGGAAAACAGGAAGTAGTAAATACCTTCTTCACAACTCCCACATTCCAAGCTTTCCTAAATTAAAGCCAGCTAACAATGAAATGAATCCCAACAATAGAATCAGAGCAGAGTATAGAAGGTTTAATTTAGTGCTGAAAAATATTACTTTCATATATTTTTTTTGTTATATACTTATTTTGTACTTCTCATTATAGTAATTAACTTTCCTGTGTGTGAGTATATATGTTTTCATTTTAAGACTGTGACAACAAAAGCATATAAATTAGAAATAAAATTATGATTCTTGCGCAGAGAATTGCCATCCTACATGTAGAATGAGACTCTCAAACACAGGGTATTTTATGACTATTCAACTTGTAGCTCTTTGAAATGTTTCATTCTTTTTTCTGTTCCAGTATATGCATTTAAAGCTGTAAATGTCTCTATATATGCTTTGCTGCAGGTGCATCTCACAAGTTTTGATAAGCCATGTTATTTTTTTCAGTGCAAAGTATAATTGTCATTCCAATTTTTTTGACTCATCGGTTGTTTTGAAGTTTATGCTTAATTTCCAAACATTTGAGGACTTTCTAATTATTCTGTTCTTGCTTTCTAGTTTAATTCAACTTTGATAAGAAAACGTCCTCTGTATTATTTGAATACTTTGAAATTTGTTTACACTTGCTTAAGTGTCTAGCATATAAATTCATTTTGGAAAGTACCCCATCGTTACTACAAATGATGTACATTTTCCTCCTCTTAAGTGTAGGACTCTATAAATGTCAAATAGGACAGATTTGTTAATTGTGTTGTTCAAACATTATATTCTTTACAGTTTTGTGTTAGCCTTTCCTAATAGTTGCCAAGATTTGTGTTCATATATCCAAGTGTGATTGTGAATTTGTCTATTTATCTTCTTATATCTTTAAATTTTGGCTTTTTGCATTTTGAAGGAAATTAGGATTGTTATATCTCCATTTATATAAAGACCATTTTATCCATATAAAATGGTCTTTCCTTGCCCCTAATATTTCCTATATCAAAGTTTTTTGTGTTAGTATAGTTACATCAAATTAATTTTGGTTACTATTCTACTATTTTCACAGTATACTTTTTTGAAGTCACTATCTATATAGTCTCACCTAAAACGTGACTTTCATACAGACAGGATGGTGGAGTAGAAGGATGGGAGCTCACCTCTTCTTACGGAAACATGAAAATCACAAATAACTGCTAAAGAACCATTGACCAAAAAAATGCTGGAACCTACCAAAAAAGATACCCTGCATGCAAAGACAAAGAAGAAGCCACAGTGAGATGGTAGGAGGAGCGCAATCGTGATAAAATCAAATCCCGTACACGCCAGGTGGGCGACCCACAAACTGGAAAAATAATACCACATAAGTTCTCCCACAGCAGTGAGAGTTCTGAGCACCATGTCAGGATTCCCAGCCTGGGGGTCTGGCAATGAAAGGAAGAGCCCCCAGAGAATCTGGCTTTGAAGGCCAGCAAGGTTTGATCACAGGAACTCACAGGAATTTCACAGGACTGAGAGAAACAGAAACTCCACTCTTGGAGGGCACTCACAGGATCTCATGCATACCAGGACCTGGGGCAAAAAGCAGTGACCTCGTAAGAGATTTGGGCCAGACTTACCTGCTAGTATTGCAGGGTCTCCTGCAGAGGCAGGGGAGTGGCTATGGCTCACTGTGTGGGACACTGGTGGTGGTAGCTCTGGTAATACTCACTGGCGTGAGCCCTCTTGGAGGCTGCCATTTTCTAACCAAGACCTGACCCCACCAAACAGCCTATAGGCTCCAGTGCTGGGACGCCTCGGGGCAAACAACCAACAGGGTAGGAACCCAGCCCCACCCATCAGCTGACAGGCTGCTTAAAGTCTTCCTGAGTATATGGCTACCGGATAAATACACCCCCTGACACGGAATCAATAGCAGAATAAATGAGGCAGAAGAACAGATAAGTGAGCTGAAAGACAGAATGGTGGAAATCACTGGTGTATAAGAGAATAAAGAAAAGAGAATGAAAAAGAAAAGACAGTCTAAGAGATCTCTGGGACAACTTTAAATGCACCAAAATTCATATTATAGGGGTCCCAGAAGGAGAAGAGAGAAAAGGCCTGAGAAAATATTTGAAGAGAAATTAACTGAAAACTTCCCCAACATGGGGAAGGAAACAGTCATCCAAGTCCAGGAAATACAGAGTCCAACACAGGATAAGCCCAAGGAGGAACACATACTAATCAAATTGACTAAAATTAAAGACAAAGAAAAAAAATTAAAAGCAACAATGGAAAAGCAACAAATAATATACAAAGGAATCCCCCTAAGGTTATCAGCTGATTTTTCAGCAGAAACTCAGCAGGCCATAAGGGAGTGGCACAATGTATTTAAAGTGATGAAAGGGAAAAAACCTACAACCAAGAATACTCTACCCAGCAAGGCTCTAATTCAGATTTGATGGAGAAATCAAAATCTTTAACACCCCACTTTCATCAGTGGACAGATCATCCAGACAGAAAATCAATAAGGAAACACGGACCTTAAATGACACATTAGACCAGATGGACTTGATATTTACAGAGCATTAAATCCAAAAGCAGGAGAATACATATTCTTCTCAAGTGCACATGGAACATTCTCCAGAATCACATTCTGGGCCACAAAGGGAGCTTTGGTAAATTTAAGAAAATTGAAATCATATCAAGCATCTTTTCTGACCACGACTGCACGAGATCAGAAGTCAACTACAAGAAAAAACTGTAAAAAGAAAAATATAAGCATATGGAGGCTAAACAATATCCTACTAAATAGCCAATGGATCACTGAAGAAATCGAAGAGGAAATCAAAAAAAATGCCTAGATACAAATGAAAATACAATGATCCAAAACGTATGGGACCTTTTATGCTGACTCTAGAGGAGAGTCAATGGCACTTTCAATTTTGTGGTAAAAGAGAGAAGGCATTGGCTGGTTGAGATGTCTCTGGTAAGATCTCATGTGTGAGGACAAAAGGGTATACTCTATTGCATAGCATTGATTGGGATTGGGATTTTGGTTGGACACCTCGTCATTTGACTCTGTCCCTAAAGTGGAGAATTGCATTGATTGATTTTCTCTTTTAGACTGAGGAGACTCTTGGATTATTTGGCACTATCTGTGGTAGTGGTTGGGAATCGCCTGTTCTCAAGTTAGAGAACTGTGACCCTGAGAGACCAATATGCATTGCATTGATTTGTTTGCTGTCTAACAACACGGGCAGTGAATAATTAAGAATGGGTAATCAGAGCCTTATTTCAGCTTGTAGTCCCTTAGGGTGTATTTTGCAAAATAGGGAAATTTTTAGTTATTCTCTTATTAAAAAAAAAAGAAAATGGTATTTTGAATGGGATGAAGTACCTTATGTGTAGGCTTTTATGCTGTTATATCAAAGTGAGCCTTTTGGAATTGGTTTGGCTTTGATCATGTGTGTGAGAGTGTATATTTACATTAAAGGTGCACTATTTTAATTGGAAGGCATGGGAAACAAAAGTTCAGTTTCTAAAAATAGTCCTTTAGGACATGTCCTACAAAACTGGACCACCTTTAGTTCTGGTTCCATGACTAAAGCCAGAAAGATAATTTTTTCATGAAACCATGTGGCTATAACATTCTTTAGATTCCAGAAAAGAATGGCCAAGATGGAGCTCTTTTGACATTCTAAAGCTGGTTTTTCATGCGGTTAAAGAAATCCAGCTTGATAAAAATCTTCAGGATTCTGACCCTAAGGAAACAAATCCTTCTACAAGGAACTTGCATTTCTCTCCCTATGCTTTTGAGATGTAAATATTTACCTGGGCTCTCCGGAACGTTAATCTGATCACCTAATTCCTGAGATGGAAGAGAAAAAAGTGGAAAAGATGCCTTTTTAAACTCAAGCTGGAAAACTATTAGATCTTTGTGTCTATATGTGTTATGTGAACAGTATAGATATGACATGTCTTTCCCTTCAGATGGTATTATCAAAATTACTTTGTAAATAAGCTTGATTTAATTGGCTGAAAGGAAATGAAACACCTATGTAAATTTTCAGAAACATAAAAGAAACTAACTCAGATGAATTTTAGGTTCATGTGATCTGGGAAATATTTAGTATTAATGTCTGGTATTAAAGTTAGTTTAAGCTTGTTGGTTTAATTCATATAGACATGTCTTTAGGGTCATCAACATTAAGCATAATTTTAACTGTACTTAGGGTTATTAGGAGTCAAATAAGATCTTATAAATAAGATAAGTTATTGGGTAAACACTTTGGGAATGATTATTTTTTAGGAATGTCTAGTTAAAAACAGTCTCTCCAAATTTTTGTAACTTGAAACTGTAGAATTCTGCTAAATTAAGGTAAATGATGGAAGGTTGTAAACTATCTAGATCATTCCCAAATAAGATGTTGAAGCATTAATTACGAACACAGGCTTGCTTCCTTTTACAGAGAAACAAAAGATATTTAGGACTATTAATAAGTTTGGTGCTACAAAGATATTTTCTATAAGGAAGCACATGATTTTAGAAATTATGAATAGTATTTATAAGCTTGCCAAGCTACAGGATGCTAATATAAAAGATAATTTATAATTGCTTATTTCTTAGTTTTCATTAGAAATGAAGGTTTTATAAGTTGAGAATTCTAATTAAATATACAATTGAAACTAAAAATTACACATGAAAACATCATTGTATGCAAGGGAAACATATAAGAAACAGAAATACATTTTGTTAAGGGAAGAGAAAGTGATTTTGTCCTAAAGCTGGTTATTTCTAAATAGAAAAGAAATAAGGGATAAACTGGTATAGATATAGAAGATTTATGGAAAAAGAACCCTAAGAAAAGTGTTTTGTGCATGGTTAGGCTACACATGGATTAAATTTAATTAGGTAAATAGATTTATTATTGAAAGTAGGCTGGTGCAGGATTGGAATTTGGTTTTCTCTCCCCGTTAAGACAATAGATTATGAGTTTTTTTGCCTTTTAAGTGATCTGTTGTACCTTTCTGTATTTGCCTCTAAAGTCTTTTATTGTTACTTTTGTTAAGTAGGTAAGTATTATTTCACAGAGACTTATAATCCTATTTGCCCAAGTGTTTTGAAACTTTTGGTTATTTTTGACCAACTTCCCAAATTCCAATTAAATTTCATTTGACTTCTAGCTCACTTTGAGTTTTCCAAAGGGCCTCTGAAGCATCTCCAAAAGAGAGATTAAATCAATTAAGATTATGTTAAATTACATGAGAAAGTGTTGTCAAATGAGTGGTGAGAAAGCTTCCTAGGTTATATTATATGGGTACATGTCATTAATATAAATGTTCTGGAAATTATATGGAATTCCTGAAAATTGGGTATGTTCTAATAAAATGTTATAAGTCATAATTCTAGTTATTATCTTTAAATGTTGTGGTCATAACAGTAATCAAGTTTCTTTATCAATTCCATTATAATCAAATATTTAACCATGCCTTTTTAAGTCTTGTCATTTATAGGCAGTTAATATTTTACTCTGATGCTTTTGCAAAAATGCTTCATCTTCAAGAAGACTCACAGAAAGTACTTCTTGACAAGTACAGTTTTCTGAACTTTCAGATCATAATACTGACTAAGAAATTAAAGAATCCCAATGAAAAACCCTATGGCTTCATAAAACTTAAAATGCATTAGTTACATAGGACTGAGTGAACTGGTGAATGTGATTACAATTTTTATGGTTTTTGTCTGAAATACTACTGTGTCTTAATCTATGTTTTCCAGATATAAGGAAACCTTTCCCCTCACGCTAATTATGACTTAGAGCAACTTTGTAAATTATACTTTGTAAGCAGAATTGAAACATTTATCTTTTATCTCTACCTGATCCCTCCAGAAATTGGAAACTCTTAGGTCCCCAGCAGCATTATCATGTGAATAGGGAAGGTCACCTCCTGGCAGGTGCAGGAATCTCAAGATATTTTGGGGCCCTTAAGAAGAGAAGAATTCCCTCAAATCTATAGATAACACAGGCAGAATCTGTGACAAGCCCTTGGCATGCCTTTCTTGGCCTTGAGAGGCCTTTTAAAAGTTCAGCCTGAGATTTCTTATGAAAAGTTCCAGCACAGCCTATGTGATCAATTAACCAAAATTATTTATCAAACAAATCAGTCTTAATTTGGATATAGTTGGTAGAAATGAGGGTAATTTTAGAGGCAAAAAGACTGTTTCAGTGTATAAATTTTAGTTTTCTTAACTGAGGTCTATACTTACTGCCTAAGACTCACTATCCAGATAGCACTTTGTTGCTATGTTCTATTATTGTAAATTTTAATTGAATTATTAAAAGAACACTCTAAGTTTGTTTCTGAAGCTTATCCTAGAAATCTGTCTTTGGATGAAGATCAAATTCCTCATGACCTGCAACCAGGAGATTATGCATACTAGAAAAGGCATCATTTAAAGAACTGTCTCCAACCTAGAAAAAAGGACCCCTTTCAGGTACTCTTACAGTGAAAGAGAAGGGAATTGACTCTTGAATTCATATTTCCCACTTAAGAAGGACCTTTGCACTGGACTGGTCCATAAAAAGGACTACTGACCTCAAATGACACCCATACCAGGATGTTAAGAAGATGACAGCAGCACTAGGCAGCTGCCTCAAGAATCCAGACCAGGCCTGTAAGGCCCATCCTGCTAATTCAACTGAACTGTTTAGCAAATGTTTGTCTCCCTAACAAAATTGAAATTTATCATGTTACTTCTAACCATATTGTTACCCCCAGTGTTCAGGATAGAAAGAAAAGTCTCTAATGAAGTTGTCGGAGTATAACTACTCATGACATGCGTCACTGCTTGCCTTAAGTCTACTGGTAAAAGCACACGTACAATGTTTGTGTAACAATTTGGTATAATTGATAAAATGTATAGTCTATAATGTTTCCCCATTAGCATACTTGAGTTTGTCCACTATGTCTAATTAGTTTTCCCCCAATGTTAATAACTAAGCAAGTATGTACGTGTGTGTGTGTATACACACACACAACTTAGACCTAGCACCAAGGAGCATGATGGACCCAGGACAGGGAACAACCACCCTGGCATTGAGAGAGAAATATTTTGATCATCAATGCTTTCTATCAAAAGATTTGCAAACAAATCGGGTATATGATAGAAGAACTTTTCACATATTGTGGTATGGGGAAGTCATTCTGGCTTATACATGATTTAACTTAAACTAGAACAGCCTATTCTGTGGCTATCAAACATGCATTGTACATCTGCTTTAACTATTAAGGAAAATAATTTAAAAATCAAAATAGAGTAATTGTGGTTCAGGCATCTTACTGAGAACTTGAATTTTCTGAACTGTATCAGACTCAAGGACACCACCAGTCTCTCTCCAAACAGTATCTACTAGCAAATGCCAACTGCAACCTTATGATCTCAAGGTCTCCTCTTATAACTATGAAATCTTTCTCTTACTTTAGGAATAGTAGTGGTAAATGAGACAGCTCAAATCTTAGCCTCCTAGGAGAAGGCCCTAGATTCTTCAGCCAGAATGGTACTAGACAATAAAATTGCTTTAGATTAGATTTTAGGAGAAAAAGGACACATATGTGTAGTGGCCAATAGCTCTTGTTATGTATATGTAAATACCACATCAGAAGTTAACACCTTAGATAAAATTTGAAACTGGATACCTTACTACAAGTCGTCTCCTCAGAAATGCCAGGTCCAGACTGCTTTTCAGGCTTATTCTCCTGAATTCCTCAGGGAATGAGATATATTTTCCAAGGTTTATTAAAGTTCAGGTTGAAACTCCTCCTCCTACTTCTACCAAAACAGTAGACCAAGGGACTAAGATCCTAATCATGCAAGACTCAGATCCAAGACCTGGGACTTGGGAGTATTTCCATCTCTGTGTCCATTCCCAAATTGAGGCAGGGTTATGCCCTGTTTCAGCAGGAAGTACCCAGAGCAGTCATCACCCCATTTTATCAAAGATTTGGAGAAAGTTAAAATGAGAGTAGGAATTGAAATGGAGGTTCCCCCCCCCCAAAAAAAGTTCTCCTGCCAAGTTTAAAATTAACCTCTATCCAAAACTTTATTTCCTGTTATCCTCCTGTTCTTAGGATTGAGGAGTATCAAAGAAAATGGACGACTGAAATCAAGCAGAACCTTGTGAGGCCTTGCAGCACAATTCCCCTCTGTGTCCCCTACCTCTTCTTTGTGGGAAAAGCTTTATCTCCTAGGCATCCCTGAGTTCCAAAGATCAGGCTCAAGCAGTTAACCAGTTAAGAAGGGACAGGAATGGGAACAAAGAAGAGGCAGTTGAGCAAGGAAGGAGATAATACCTTAAGCAATATCAAACTGAGATGGGTTCACAGAACCTTAACTCTTCTTTAGGAAAACAGATAACAATGATGCACATTCTCAAGTTGTTTTTACAGAAACCAGAACCCCACCACGTGGAAACTGCTGACCTCAAACATGTAGACCGTAGACTGGTTGGAGTCAGAAGGTTGATTCCTGAAACACCACCCTGCTACCTCACCACCAACCTGCTACCTCACCACCAACCAATCGGATAATTGTCCACAAGCTGATGACATATCTTGTGACCCGTTTCCCGTAACACTGTCTTTAAATACCCTTGCCTGAAAGCCAGTGGTAGTTTGGGTCTTTTGAGCACTAACTGCTTGTTCTTCTTGCTTGGTGCCCTGCGGTAAATGTACTTTCCTTCACCACAACCTGGTGTGAGTGGATTGGCTTTGCTGCAATGTTGGGTGAGCAGACCTAAGTCCTGTTCCACTTAGGTCAGGACCTAAGTCCTGACCTAAGTTCTGCAAGTATTTATAATTGCATAAAATATTATATTATGAGCAAACAGTTAAATCAATCCCTGCATATTATAATCTCAAAGTTTCAATTTGGACCTTTTATGCCAACTCTACTTTAGAAATTTCCTACACTGTTTTTCATTATTTTTCCATATTATACCTACTTCTGTCTTCCAGAAGAGAGGCAGAGAATTTTACTTTGCTTCTTCAGAGGCTTAGATAAGTTTTGATATTTAATAAGTGTTCATAACTTTAAAATCTGAAATAAAAGTGACTTTTGGTATTCTAAAATGAATGCAATTTTAAATGAAATATGACAGTATAATAAGACAGAAGAAATAGCTTGTCAAAGAAAATATAAACAATTGAAAATTTTAAATGGTTGTTGAAGTATTTTTAAAATATTAAAATGGTAGTTATGCTGCTTATTTATTTTTAAGAGCTAAATAGCATATTACTTTTCTAAAAGATATAGCCATGGAATCTATACAGAATGCAGCACAAAGGGACTGACAGTGAAAAGTATGGGGGAAAAAAAAAAGACAAATGAGGTAGGAAATAGAAAACAGACATTCTAAATCCCTAAAAAGGTAAATGAAGGAGAAAAGAGAATGGAAGAAAGGTTCTCTTTAAAGAAATAAAAGAGAAGAATACTCCAAAACTGAGGAAAGATGTGCATACACAGATTGAAAAGTCCAGGAATTGCTGGGCAGAAAAATAAATACATACAAACAAATATATGCAGTAGAATTACTAACATCAAAATAATTCTGAACCATGGCCATCATTAAAAATTCTACAAATAACACCAGAGAGGGTGTGGAGAAGAGGGAACCCTCCCCTACACTGTAGGTAGGAATGTAAGTTGGTACAGCCACTATGGAAAACAGTATGGAGGTTCCTCAAACTAAAAATATAGCTGCCATATGATCCAGCAATACCACTCCTGGGCATATATCTGGACAAAACTATAATTTAAAAAAAATACATGCACCCTTATGTTCATAGCAGCACTATTCACAATAGTCAAGACGTGGAAACAACCTAAACAACCTAAATTTAGGTGGTTGTTTCAACATTTAGGTTGAAACAACATTAGGTTGTTTCATTGATAGATGAAGGTATAAAGAAGATATAGTACATGTATACAACAGACTATCACTCAGCCATAAAAAACAATGAAATAATGCCACTTGCAGGAACATGGATGCAACTAGAGATTATCATACCAAGTGAAGTAAGTCAAAGAAAAAGACAAATACCGTATGATATCACTTATATGTGGTATCTAAAATATGGCACAAATGAACCTATCTACAAAACAAACAGACTCACAGACGTAGAGAACAGACTTGTGGTTACCAACAGGGAGGGGGGTTGGGGAGGGATAGATTGGGAGTTTGGAATTAGCAGATGCAAACTATTATATTATGGAATGGATAAACAGCAAGGTCCTACTATATAGCACAAGGAACTGTATTCAATATCCTGTGATAAACCATAATGGAAAACAATATAAGAAAATATACACATATATATAACTGAATAATTTTGCTGTACAGCAGAAATTAACAACATTGGAAATCAATTATATTTCAATAAAAAAATTATGAATGTTTTCAGACAAAAGAATATTAGATTTATAATAAACCAGAATCAGGGCTAACCAGAAGATGGCAGAGTAGAAAGATGTGACCTCACTCCTCTCATGAAAACACCAAAATCACAACTATCTGCTGAACAACCACTGACAAAAAAAACTGGATACTACCAAAAAGGTATTCTACATCTAAAGACAAGCCACAACGAGAAGGTAGGAGTAGCACAACTGTGATAAAATCAAATCCCCTACCTGCCAGGTGGACGACCTACAAACTAGAAAATAATTATGTCACAGAGGTTCTTCCACGGGAGTGAGAGTTCTGAGCCCCATTTCAGGCTCCCCAGCCTGGGGGTCTGGCATTGGGAGGAAGAGTCCCCAGAGCATTTGAAGGCCAGTGGGGTTTGATCACAGGAACTCCACAGGACTGGGAGAAAAAGAAACTCCACTCTTGGAGGGTGCACACAAGGTCTCATGCACACTGCAACCCAGGGAAAAAGCACTGACCTGATAGGAGCCTGGGCCAGACCTACCTGCTGGTCTTTGAGGGTCCCTTGGGAAGGTGGCGGGGGGAAGGCTGTGGCTTACTGTAGGGATGAAGGCACTGGTGGTGGTAATTCTGGGGAGTACTCATTGGTGTGAGCCCGCCTGTCGGCCACTATTTTCTCACCAAGAATTGGCCCCACACAATAGCCTGTAGGCCCAGTGCCTGAATGCCTCAGGCCAAACAACCAATAGGACAGGAACATGGCCCCGCGCATCAGCAGACAGTCTGCCTAAAGTCTTCCTGAGCCCACAGCCACCTGATAAACACACCCCTTTATACAGCCATGCCCACCAGAGGGACAAGACCCAGCTCCACCCACCAGTGGGCAGGGTACCAATCCCTCCCAAAAGGAAGGCTGCAGAAGCCTCTTAGATCAGCTTTATCCACCAGGGACAGACTTCAGAAGCAAGAAGAACTACAATCCTGCAGCCTGCTGAACGGAAGTCGCAAACACAAAAAGTTAGACCAAATGAGATGGCAGAGGAATATGTTCCAGTTAAGGAACAAGATAAAACCCCAAATAACAACTAAGTGAAGTGGAAATGGGCAATCTTCCCCAAAAATAATTCAAAGTAATGATAGTAAAGATTATCCAAGATCTCAGAAAAAGAATGTAGGCACAGACCAGAAAGTTACAAGAGATGTTTAACAAAGAGCTAGAAGATCTAAAGAACAGAGATGAACCATACAATAACCAATGAAAAATACAATAGAAGGAATTAATAGCAGAATAAATGAGGCAGAAGAACGGATAAGTGAGCTGAAACACAGAATGGTGGAATCACTGCCATGGAACAGAATAAAGAAAAGAGAATGAAAAGAAATGAGGACAGTCTAAGAGATCTCTGGGAAAACTTTAAATGCACCAACATTCATATTATAGGGGTCCCAGAAGGAGAAGAGAGAGAGAGAAAGGGCCTGAGAAAATATTTGAAGGGACAATAACTGAAAACTTCCCTAACATGGGAAAGGAAACAGTCACCCAAGTCCAGGAAGCACTGAGAGTCCCAGGCAGTATAAATCAAGGAGGAACATGCCAAGATACAGTCTTTAATTTTTGTCAGTTTGATTACTAAGAGAAAATATTAAAAGCAACGAGGTAAAAGCAACAAATAACATACAAGGGGATCCCCATAAGGTTATCAGCTGATTTTTCAGCAGAAACTCAGCAGGGCAGAAGGAAATGGCATGATATATTTAAAGTGATGAAAGGGAAGAACCTACAACCAAGAATACTCTATCCAGCAAGGCTCTCATTCAGATTTGATGGAGAAAAAATCTTTACAGACAAACAAAACATAAGAGAATACACCACCAAACCACCTTTACAACATATGCTAAAGGAACTTATCTAGGCAGAAAAGAAAAGGCTACAACTAGAAACAAGAAAATTATGAATGGAAAAGCTCACCAGTAAAGGAAAACATACAGTGAAGGTATGAAATCATTCACACACAAATATGATATCAAAACTAACAATCATGAGAAGACGAGGGTACAGATGCAGGATATTGGAAATACATTTGAAATTAAAAGACCAGCAACCTAAAACAATCTTGTTTATAGATAGACTGCTATATCAAAACCTCATGGTAAATGCAAACAGAAAATCTACAATAGGTACACACACACAAAAGAAAAAGGAATCCAAACACAACACTAAAGTTAATTACCAAATCACAAAAGAACAAAAGAGGAAGGGAAGAAAAAAACACCTAGGAAAACAAATCCGAAACAATTAACAAAATGGCAATAAGAATATACGTACTGATAATTGCCTTAAACGTAAATGGATTAAATGCTCCAACCAAAAGACATAGACTGGCTGAATGGACACAAAAACAAGACCCATATATATGCTGTCTACAAGAGACCCACTTCAGAGCTGGGGACACATACATACTGAAAGGGAGGGGATGGAAAAAGATATTCCATGCAAATGGAAATCAGAAGAAAGCTGGAGTAGCAATTCTCATATCAGACAAAACAGACTTTAAAATAAAGACTATTACAAGAGACAAAGAAGGACACTATATGATGATCAAGGGATCAATCCAAGAAGAAGATATAACAATTGTAAATATTTATGCACCTAACATAGGAGCACCTCAACATATCAGGCAGATACTAACAGCTATAAATGGAGAAATCAACAGTAACACAATAATAGTGGGGGACTTTAACACCACAGTTTCATCAATGGACAGATCATCCAGACAGAAAATCAATAAAGAAAAACAGGCCTTAGAAGACACATTAGAACAAACGGACTTAATTGATATTTATAGAGCATTCCACACAAAAGCAGGAGAATACACATTCTTCTCAAGTGTACATGGAACATTCTCTAGGACTGACTACATGATGGGACACAAAGGGAGCCTAGGTAAATTTAAGAAAATTGAAATCATATCAAGCATCTTTTCCAACCACAATGCTATGAGATTAGAAATCGACTACACGAAAAAAACTGTAAACACAAACACGTGGAGGCTAAACAATATGCTACTAAACAACCAGTGGATCACTGAAGAAATCAAAGAGGAAATAAAAAAAATACCTAGAGACAAATGAAAATGAAAACACAATGATTCAAAACCTATGGGATGCAGCAAAAGCAGTTTTAAGAGGGAAGTTTATAGCAATACAATCTTACCTCAGGAAACAAGAAAAATCTCAAACAACCTAACCTTACACCTAAAGCAACTAGAGAAAGAAGAAAAAACAAAACCCAAAGTTAGAAGGAAAGAAATCATTAAGATCAGAGCAGAAATAAATGAAATAGAGTCAAAGAAAACAATAGAAAAGATCAATGAAACTAAAAGATGGTTCTTTGAAAAGATAAAATTGATAAAGCTTTAGCCAGACTCATCAAGAAAAAAATGGAGAGGGCTCAAAGCAATTGAATTAGAAATGAAAAAGGAGAAGTTACAACAGACACCACAAAAATACAAAGGATCATAAGAGACTACTACAAGCAAATATCAATATATGCCAATAAAATGGCCACCCTAGAAGAAATGGACAAATTCTTAGAAAGGTACAACCTTCCAAGACTGAAACAGGAAGAAACAGAAAATATGAAGAGACCAATTACAAGTACTGAAATTGAAACTGTGATTTAAAAACTCCCAGCAAACGGAAGTCCAGGACCAGATGGCTTCACAGGCGAATTCTATCAAACATTTACAGAAGAGTTAACACCTATCCTTCTGAAACTCTTCCAAAAAAATCACAGGGGAAGGAACCCTCCCAAACTCATTCTATGAGGCCACCATCACCCTGATATCAAAACCAGGCAAAGATACCACACAAAAAGAAAATTATAGGCCAATATCACTGATGAACATAGATGCAAAAAATCCTCAACAAAATACTAGCAAATTGAATCCAGCAATACATTAAAAGGATCATACACCATGATCCAGTGGGATTTATCCCAGGGATGCAAGGATTTTTCAATATCCACAAATTAATCAGTACGATACACCTCATCAATAAATTCAAGAATAAAAACCATATGATCATCTCAATAGATGCAGAAAAAGCTTTTGACAAAATTCAACACCCATTTATGATAAAAACTCTCCAGAAAGTGGGCACAGAGGGAACATACTTCAACATAATAAAAGACATATATGACAAACCCACAGCTAACATCATACTCAACAGTGAAAAGCTGAAATCATTTCCTCTAAGATCAGGAAAAAGACAAGGATGTCCACTCTTTACTCTTCTATTCAATATACACTTGGAAGTCCTACCCACAGCAATCAGAGAAGAAAAAGAAATAAAAGGAATCCAAATTGGAAAAGAAGAAGTAAAACTGTCACTGTTTGCAGATGACATGATACTATACTTGGAAAATCCTAAAGATGTTACCAGAAAACTACTAGAGCTCATCAATGAATTTGGTAAAGTTGCAGGATACAAAATTAATACACAGAGATTTGTTGCATTTCTGTAAACTAACAACCAAAAATCAGAAAGAGAAATTAAGGAAACAATCCCACTTACCATCACATCAAAAAGAATAAAATACCTAGGGATAAACCTACTTAACGAGGCTTAAGACCTGTACTCCAAAAACTGTTAGACACTGATGAAAGAAATCGAAGATAACATCAAAAAATGAAAAGGTATACCATGTTCTTGAATAGGAAAAAATCAATACTGTCAAAATGACTATACTACCCAAGGCAATCTACAGATTCAATGCAATCCTTATCAAATTACCAATGGCATTTTTCACAGAACTAGAACACAAAATCTTACAATTTGTATGGAGACACAAAAGACCCCAAATAACCAAAGCAATCTTGAGAAAGAAAAACTGAGCTGGAGGAATCGGGCTCCCTGACTTCAGACTGTACTACAAAGCTACAGTCATCAAAACAGTATGGTACTGGCACAAAAACAGAAATGTAGATCAATGGAACAAGACAGAAATCCCAAAAATAAGCCCATGCAGCTATGGTCAATTAATCTATGATGAAGGAGGCAAGAATATAAAACGGAGAAAAGACAGTCTCTTCAGTAAGTGTTGCTG
Organism: Balaenoptera musculus; assembly: GCF_009873245.2. NCBI lineage: Eukaryota > Metazoa > Chordata > Mammalia > Artiodactyla > Balaenopteridae > Balaenoptera > Balaenoptera musculus. The sequence continues at coordinate 31,055,163 of NC_045793.1, read as the reverse complement.
GGAAAACTGGACAGCTGCATGTAAAAGGATGAAATTAGAACATTCTCTAACACCATACACAAAAATAAACTAAGAATGGATTAAAGACCCAAATGTATGATCAGATACTATAAAACTCTTAGAGGAAAACATAGGCAGAACATTCTGACATAAATCACAGCAATAACTTTTTGGATCCACCTCCTAGTGTAATGAAAATAAAATCAAAAATAAACAAATGGGACCTAATTAAACTTCAAAGCTTTTGCACAGCAAAGGAAACCATAAACAAAATGAAAAGTGAACCCACAGAATGGGACAAAATACTTGCAAATGATGTGACTGACAAGGGATTAATTTCCAAACTATACAAACAGCTCATGCAGCTCAATACAAAAAAAAAAAAAAAAGCAAACAACCCAATCAAAAAAAATGGGCAGAATAGACATTTCTCTGAAGAAAACATACAGATGGCCAACAGGCACATGAAAACATGCTCAACATCGCTAATTATTAGAGAAATGCAAACCAAAACTACAATGAGGTATCACCTCACACTGGTCAGAATGGCCATCATCAAAAAGTCTACAAGCAATAAATGCTGGAGAGAGTGTAGAGAAAAGGGAACCCTCCTACACTGTTGGTGGGAATGTAAATTGGTGCAGCCACTCTGGAGAACAGTATGGAAGTTACTTAGGAAACTAAAAATAGAGCTACCATATGATCCAGCAATCCCACTACCGGACATGTATCTGGAGAAAACCATGATTCAGAAAGATACATGCACCCCAATGTTCATAGCAGCAGTATTTACAATAGCCAAGACATGGTAGCAACCTAAATGTCTACTGACAGATGAATGGATTAAGAAGATGTGGTACATATATACAATAGACTATTACTCAGCCATAATAAAGAATGACGGACTTCCCTGGCAGTCTAGTGGTTGAGACTTTGCAGAGGGCGTGGATTCGATCCCTGGTCGGGGAGCCAGGATCCCACATGCCTTGTGGCCAAAAAACCAAAACATAAAACAGAAGCAATATTGTAACAAATTCAATACAGGCTTTAAAAAAAAATGGTCCACATCAAAAAATTCTTTAAAAAGAAAAAAAGAATGAAATAACATCATTTGCAGCAACATGGATGGATGGACCTAGAGATGATCTTACTAAGGGAAGTAAGATAAAGACAAATATATGATATCACTTATATGTGGAATCAAAAAATGATACTAATGAACTTATTTACAAAACAGAAACAGACTCATGGACTTAGACAACAAACTTATGGTTACCAAAGGGGAAAGGTGTTAGGGAGGGATAAATTAGGAGTTTGGGATTAATATATACACTACTATATTTAAAATAGGTAACCAACAAGGACCTACTGTATAGCACAGGGAACTCTACTAAATATTCTGTAATAAGCTATATCGGAAAAGAATTTGAAAAAGGATATATGTATATGTATAACTGAATTACTTTGCTGTACACCTGAAACTGACACAACATTGTAAATCAACTATACTCCAATATAAAATAAAAATTAAAAAAAATAAATTCAAACTGACAGAGTTCTCATCAAAATAAAATCTTAGAAACAATGAACATTATTTTTAAGAGAAATAACAGATTCTATTCCTAAGCAAGTATGAGGTTTGAGTAAAAAAAATTGAAATATGAACATTCTGAGAGAGTATAACACCTATAAATTCTCAATGGAAGCAATTTTATAGTATACACTTCTTTAATCCGAGAGAGAGTATTAGGTTGCAGGAAGAAAATATGAGCAATGAGATTAGGAAAGGTAAATTTTAAGTGTTAGTACATATAATGGGACAAATTAATAAATCTGCACACAAATTGATGTAATCAATAGGGGAAGTGAAGACTAACGGTAAGGAGTGACAAAGACTCTCTCTTAGACCAAATTTGACAGAAGATAGCTAAGAGAATGAAAAGAATGATTAGTCGTTTGTTTTTCTGAGACACAGAATATAGATGCTGATTAATTCTACACATACTTGGAAAACGTAAGTTTAAATGTGTGTGCTAAAGACTGAGTGCAGAGACTTCTGATTCCTGACAACTATGTATATAGAAAGACTCTCCTACGAAAATATAAATAGCCTTGAATTGCCACAAATATACTTCTTAAAGCATTTCTGGGCTCATAGGAAAATAAAAATAAAAATCACCAGAAAGAACAAAATAAACAAACAAAAAATAAGCTAAACTCAGATTGGTTTAATCAATGCAAAGAATTGTTTTACCTTGGGTTAAATGTCAAAAAGAAAGCTAAGCTCTGGACCTAAGCCTTGAGTCCACACCAAGGTGTGAGCATATTAGGGTAGAACTTTCAAAGGTAATGAAGTTGGTCCAGATAAGTAGTATCCTTGTTTCCTGGCAAAAGCAAATGCAAATTTCATCTAAGACCAAACTAAACATATCTTCAACTCAACTTTCTTAGATCCACAAAAGTCTCAGCAGCCACTACAGTGCCATTTGACAAGAGGGACAGTCTGAAGAAGTGGAAACAAGACTGGAAAGAGGTAGTGATTTAGGACCACATATCTTTTACTTGAAAAATTGACAGAAAGAGCCGATCAGGAAAACATTGCTAAAACTCCCGTTGCTAGAAAACACATTTTTCCTGCAGAGGTCCAGAAAAGCTAGGGGTCCTAAAATGTAAGCTTCTCTACCTTCAGAGTTAGTCTGTCTCTGTTGCCCTGCCTTCATCTCTCCTCCCCACATACACTTTCCATCCATGTACCCTTCAAGTTAGCCTAACATTGCAATGGCACTGGAAGGAGACTAGGCGTATTAATCATCAATTTGTCTGAATATGTACAGAAATATTCCAGTTCAGATGATGCTTATTTTATTGTCCATGGCTTGTAATTGCTCTGACTTCTGAAACAGAATAGCAAGACCAAGCTCTCAAAAGAACATAAAATGGTAGCATAATACCTACACTAGGAAAAAAAGGAGACTTAGGTTCTAAATGCCATTCTACACACTAACATTCTAAAACAAGTAACTTACCTGATTTTTTCTGAGATTTTTGTTTTTAGCAAAGAAAATATGCAAAACTGAGTGAAGAAAACATTAAGAAACCAAGTGTATTTAAAAGAAAAAAAATCTGTAATACAAACTTTCTTGGACATATTACAAAGAGAGCAAAGGAAACATGTTACAAACTCAAATGATGGAATACCTTATCTAATAAAATAAAATTAGAAACAGCAAGGAAGAACAGTTATTGCTGAAATCTGTATTCTCACTTTAAACACTGAGGAAAAGGACAAAGATTAGTGTGATAAGAATGAGATAACAGGTACAAAGAGACTGATGATCCAAAAGAAATATCCTAAAATGGAGAACGCATCAGTGGAAATCTTAAAAATGAATTCAGAGAAATGACACAGCAAAATTTCCCTGAAATGAAAAACTGCATAAGCAGATTAAACATGCCAATTATACCAAAATGAATTAAAAGATAAAAATCAACGTTGAGTTATATACTGGATGTTAAAAAGGTCAAATATTTTAAAAGTATATTTCATCTAGGTAGAAAAAATAAAGTCACCAGCAAAGGGAAAATCAGGCTCGACTCAGGCTTATTCGCAAAACCAGAAACAGTACAGCAAATTTTTGAAAGCAATGAGGAAATATTGTTACAAAGAAAACTATATTCACTCTAATTTTCATTCAAGTATAAAAACAAAAGGAATATATTCTCAAATATGAGTAAACTCAAAAGACAGCATTCATGAGTCCTTTTGGGAAAACTACTTATTGAAATTTAGCTAACCAAGAGACAGTGAAAACACACAATTCGGAAATGGAGACGCCATTTAGAGGAACTGGTGGTGTTTACTGAAATCATATAAATATAGAACTAAGATTCTGAAACATGGAGAACTGAAGAGACAGACCAGAAATGTAAGTGCTACAAACTCTAACCAGGTCCAAATGTATTCTAAAAAAAACCAAAAGTTGTAGGGAGGGAGAAATTGGAGTGAAAGTTATAGTGATAATAACTTCATCTCTCATAGTAGGAAGTTAATAAAAAAATATTACAATAGAAATATAAAATGGAATTATAAAGAAATAATACATTAACATTAGAAAATAGAAACAGAGTTTAAGAAGAAATTATTTCAACATCCCCCAAACCCATCAGAGCAAAACTCTGAGAATGTGTTTTCTCTTCTGAACCTGATACAATCTAGTCCTTCACTCCCACTACCCCACAGAAACTGCTTTTGTTAACGTCGCCAACGAACTCCGTGTTGTCATACCCCATGGCCATTTCTCAGCCCACATCTTACCTGCCCTATGTGCAGCATTTGACACTTGGATTACACACTTCTTCTGGCAAGACTGACTTTCTTTATATAGGATATCAGAGTATGTCCTGATTTTTCTTCGACCTCATGGCCTACAGCTTTTTAACATTTCAATTAATCTTTCTCATACTAGCAGCTGTAAAAGTTATAATGTTCCTAGGTTAGTTATGTCCTTAAACAACTTCTCTGTCTATACTGACTTCTTTGGGGATCATACGTAATTTTCTCAATATACGAAATGAATTAACAGTATCTATATACGGTCAATTTTTAAAATTTTGTATCCAGCCTAAACCAGTCCCTGAATTCTAGACTCAAATATTCAGCCACTTCTTTGACATCTAAATGTGAATAACTAATAGACGTCTTAAACTTAACATGTCAACAGTGGAACTCCTGATACCACATCCCACCCCACTCCCCTTTTCTCATCCTACTGCTTATCCAGTCTTCCCCATATTAGTAATTGGCAACATTATCTTTTCCATTGGCTCCTTGCTCTCATATCTCATCTGCAGTTACTCATCAAATCCCGTTCACTCTATCTTTAAAAGATATCCATCTCCATTTGTAGCTTGTACAAGCCACTATTATCTGTCAACTGTATCATTCCAATGACTCCTTACTGGCCTCTCTGCTTTTATCTTTGTTCCTATAATCTACTCTCAGTAGAGCACTGAGAAGGAACCTATTAAAAATTCAATCATTTTATTTCCTTTTGTGCTCAAAACCAACTAACATATTCCTACCTGTCTCACAGTAAAATATAATAATAATAATAATATAATAATAAAGCTTTTATTGGTTTTTACCAATGTAAGTCTGACCTCCGTTACATCTCAGCCTCTTAGGTAATAACTTTTGGTCATCTGGAATGAAGGACTTATTGAAGGCAAGGCTTTGAAGGACCAGTAAAGCCACTATCATAGAAAAATATGTAATGAGTAATAAGTAAGCCAAGAAGGTGTTGGTTTGTTGGTTGTTTCTAAACACACTGAAGTTTTTTAAAGAAAATGGATTATAAATTTGAAGTCCAAAATTCTTGCCTCAAAATCTAACCAGGAGATGAGGGATTTCTCTGATTCTATGTAAGAATTAATTGTAGCCATTGCATTTAATCTACATTTAACCAAATTATAATATCAGCTGAATTCACAGCTTTGAGCAGACTCACACGTGAAAAGAAAAGGGCCTGTAAAGAAACATTAAAAACTCCTATTTTATGAGGGTCTTGATACGTTCCCTGAAGATATTGTGATGGTGTCTCTAAGGCACTTTATTGGCCAAGGAAAGCACATTTATTTCATTACTCACTTCCAAACAACCTCCAGGCTTCTAGAGTCGGAGTCCAGCATTCCTCAAATGAATAATATAAATTTAAGCTCCCAAAACTCAAATCTCAAGATATCCATCACCTTACATAATTACTACTTCTTGTGGTGAGAAACTTTGAAGTATATATTATTAACTATAGTCATCATTAGATCCCCAGACATTATTCATCTTATAACTGGAAGTGTAAACTATTTGATCATCGTCCCCCCATTTTCTCCATCCCCCAGCCCTTGGCAACCACAATTCTACTCTTGATTCTATGAGTTGGGATTTTTTAGATTCCACATATAAAACAGATCATATAATATTTGTCTTTCTCTGTCTTATTTCACTTATTATAATGCCCTCAAGGTCCATACATGTTGTCACAAATGACAGGATTTCCTTCTTTTTTATGGCTGAATAACATACCTCTATATGTGTGTGTGTGTTATATATATACAGCACATTTTCTTTATCCATTCATCCATCAATGGTCACTTAGGCTGTTTCCATTCCTTGGCTATTGTGAATAATACTGCAGGGAACATGGAGCTATAGATACCTCTTCAAGATAATGATTTCATTTTCTTCATATATATACTCAGATGTGGGATTGCTGGATCATATGGTAGTTCTTTTTGTAATCTTTTGAGAAATTTCCAAATTGTTTTCCATAGTAGCTGCACCAATCTAAATTCCCGCCAACAGAGTACAAGGGGTCCATTTTTCCACATCCTTGCCAGCATGTTATCTTGATTTTTTAATAACAGCCATTCTGATAGGTGTGAGGTGATATGTCACTGTGGTTTTGATTTGCATTTCCCTGATGATTAGTGATGTTGAACAACTTTTCATATGCCTGTAGGTCATTTGAATATCTTCTTTGGAAAAATGTCTATTCAGTTCCACTGCCAATTTTTAATCAGAGTTTTTCGTTTCTGCTACTGCTACTGAGGTTTTTTTTTTTTTTTTACATATTCGGATAAAACCCTTATCAGATATATGATTTGCAAATATTTTTTCTTACTCTGTATGTTGCCTTTTAATTTTGTTGATTCTTTTGTTTTTGCTATGTAGAAGCTTTTTATTTGATGTAGTCCCACTTATTTACTTTTGCTTTTGTTGCTTGTGCTTTTAGTGTCACATCCAAAAATTTATTGCCAAGACTGATGTCAAGGAGCTTCATCCCTATGTTCAAATGGCTGTTTCTGGGATGCGATGAGTGTTAGAAACTCGTTTGCCACCATCTTTCTGATGTCACTCTCACAGCAGTTTTTTTGGTATAAATTGTTAAGCAGTTTCTAAAATTTATATGAAAATTCATGGGACATAGAATAGCCAAAATTAACTTGAAAAAGAAGAACAAATTTGGAGGATTTGCACTATCTGATCTCAGTACTTCCTATAAAATCAAGATAGTGTGGAAATAGTGTAGACATACACAAATAGATCAATGCCAAGAACCGAATCACTAGAAATAGATCCACACGTAAACAATCAATTGCTTTTTGACTCGAAGCAATTTGATAGGGAAAGGAAGGTTTTTTCAAGATGGTGTTGAAATAGATAAATGTATAGGAAATAAATGAAACCTCATACCGTAACAAAAATTAATTTCAGCAGTATCATAGACCCAAATGTAACAGATAAAATAATGTTTTAGAAGAAAGCAAAGACACCTGCAAACCTGAGGTATGCAAAGAATTCTTACAGAGAGCACAAAAAGCACTGACCATATAAGAAATAACTAATAAATATGACCTCATCAAAATTAAAAATTTCTGCTTATCAAAATAAACCATTAAGAAATGAGCAAGCCACAGATTAAGAGAAAAAACTCCTAACTCACATGTCTGACAACCAACTTGTATGCAGAATATATTTAAACAACCCTATAAGTTAAGAAAAAAATAAGTTTGGGGCCATTTTAACAGGTAAAATTTCGTGTTGACTTACAATTAAGTATAAATTGAATTTGGGTAATTGTAGACTTCATAAATAGTGTTCAATCTTACCCTATGCTTTGCAATATGACTTTAGAACTCCTCCCACTGAGGAGGGCTGGCACTGTGACTTCCATGGGCCAGTAAAATGCAGGGTAATCATGATGGGCCATTTCCAAGCTCATGCACCAGGGAACCCTGCATGTTTCTTCTCTCTTATATATCGGGTTGGCCAAAAAGTGCCTTTTTAAGAAAAATAAAAGACACATTTTTCATTTTTGCCAAGAAATGTATTGAACAACATATTCACCCTTTTGTTCCACTACCTTCTGCCATTTTTCAGGCAACTTCATAATTCCATCTTCCCAAAACTTTTTATCTTTTTGAGCAAAGAACTGTTCCAGGTGCCTTTTACAGTCTTCCAAGGAATAGAAATTTATTCCACTAAGAGAATCTTGTAAAGACCTAAATAAATGGAAATCCGAAGGTGCAATGTCTGGTGAATATGGCAGATGAATCAGAACTTCCCAGCCAAGCTGAAACAGTTTTTGCCTGGTCATCAAAGAAACATACGGTCTTGTGGCATCCTGATGGAAGATTATGTGTTTTCTGTTTACTAATTTCAGACACTTTTGGTCGAGTGCTTCTTTCAGTTGGTCTAATTGGGAGCAGTACTTGTTGGAAATAATTGTTTGGTTTTCCGGAAGGAGCTCATAATAGAGGACTCCCTTCCAATCCCACCATATACACAACATCACCGTTTTGGAGGAAGACCAGCCTTTGGTGTGGTTAGTGGTGGTTCATTTCGCTTGCCCCATGATCTCTTCCATTCCACACTAGTGTACAGTATCCAATTTTCATCGCCCATTACAATTTGTTTTAAAAACAGAATATTTTCATTACGTTTCAGTAGAGAATTGCATGCAGAAATATGGTCAAGAAGGTTGATTTCACGTAACTTATGTGGAACCCACACATCAAAGCGATTAACATAAATAACCAAGTTGGTGCTAATGATTTTCAATGATTGATTTGGATATTCTGAGTATGTGGGCTATCTCCCACGTGGTATAACGCTGATTGTTCTCAATTAATGTCTCAATTTGATCACTATCAACTTCAATTGGTCTACCCGACCATGGAGCATGGTCCAGTGAGAAATCTCCAGCATGAAACTTCTCAAACCACTTTTCACACGTTTGATCAGTCACAGCACCTTCTCCATACACTGCACAAATCTTTTTTTGTGTTTCAGTTGTGTTCTTACCTTTCTTGAAATAATAAAGCACAGCATGACAAAAATGTTGCTTTTTTCCTCTGTCTTCAATATTAAAATAGCTACACAAAAATTCACCAATTTTGATAAGTCTTTTTTTAAATGCACACTGATGTGACAGCTGTCACATACAATCGAACAAAATTGTTTCGAATGAAGTTAAAGACAAGTAAGTGCTACTAGAGCCATTTTATGGAAAAAACCGAAGGAACCTTTTGGCCAACCCAATAATTTTACCTACTTTCTATGCAAACAAGCCCAAGCACACCTGTTGAGGATTAAGAGAACATAAGAAGAGATGACCTTTCTCACTTTAGGCCCTCCTAGATCAGCCCAACTTCACCCACTCAGCAGCTGACTACAAATGCATGTGTGAGCTCAGCCAAGACTAAAAAGAGCACCCATCTGAGCCCAGCACAAATCGTTTACTCACAGAATTACAAGAATTACAAATGATTGTTGTTTTCAACCACCTTTTATAAAACTCTTTACTTGTTAAAAGTCTATATTTTCTGTTTTTCCTCTTTAAATATTTGCTAGAATTCACCAGTGAAGCCATCTGGGCCTGAACTTTTCTTTTTAGGAGGAATCACTCTTTTATTGTCTTAGATTCCCCTCCCCGCCCCCCACTGTATTCCCAGCAGTTAAAGCAGAGTTTAGCAATTAAAATGCTATTGGATCAGTTTCCCAGCAGGAATTGGGTGGCACACTCAATTTGGGATAATTCAAGGAATGTTTAATGAAGGGCAAACTTAATAGATGTGACCAGGTAGGAGAGATCATAAGGGATATTTTAGTGCCCTGGGTCTAGCAGCACTGACACAATACTGATACCCAAAGGATCAAGGGAATAGTGATTACTGGAATCTGGGAGAAGAGAGGAGGTATGCTCTCCTTTTAAGGGATACACTCAGCCCAAAGAAACGAAACAAAGGGAGCCTCAACTTTACTTTCCTCCATCCTTCTGCTCTTTGTCACATCTTTGAGCTTGAACTCAATTGGAAACAAAAAGTGGGAAGTCCACTGATATGGATAAATAGGTGATCCTCCTAGGGCAAAGAACAGGGCACAAAAAAGGATATATAATGATCTGGGAAAGCAAAATGATGTTATAACTTGTATAGCACTCAAAATAACATACTTTTAAAATTTATATATATATATATTATGAATTAATGAATGGATGAATGTTGCTATATAAATTGTTGCAGTTCCTCTGAAGGCAATTTGGAAGCATTCATTAGCATTTAAAATATTTGATTTCATATTTCATAACCTAAATTAAAGAAGTATAGTATAAATGCACCAAGAGGTAAGTTCCAGAACAATAACTAAAGAGATACCTTTGGTAGCCATCTGGGATTAGTGTAAGCTTTAAGGAGACTCTTTACATTATCTGTAGTTTTTTAAAAATTAAAAGGATACTTTATACATGTACTGCTTTGATAATTAAAAGAATTTAAATTTTAGAAAAACAAATATAGTAATTGTACTAGAGCCAAGATAAGATAATTCTTGCCATTAATCATTCTATCCATGTGGCTTTTCGGTTCCTGGCTGCCGAAGGAAAATGAACAATATAAAAGACTACATAATGTGGTCTAATGAAACAGACCAGTTGAGATATTTTATTTCTACAAGTTCCTCCCATACTATGGTATAAAATCAATGCTATGCTTCTGTAATTTTTTTTGTATAAGCTATCATAAATGACAGAAATAACATTCAGGGTACTATCTTATTAGAAGTCTTTAAAAATTGCAAAAAATTCTTCTTAAAACATTTTCTTTTGCTAAGTATTTAAAAATGATAGACACTACTATTTGAAAGATTCATTGAAGCAATTAATGTAATCCAAATACATTATATTCAAGTAGTATACTCTGAATAAGGATAAAGATACCATATTTTCATTATTTTTATACATTATTTACATTAAGGTGTTTTCATAATGATGAGTGCATAAACTTCACATTTTTTATTCAATATTCTCACCAAAAATAGTGGTAGTCCAACAATAAACTCACACTAAGATACAGATGATCTGCTGCTGTTTTTCAATTATTCATCTTTCATGTATTGGTAGAAAAAATAATAAAATAACACATGGGCCACAAAAACATGATTTATAACAAAATGAGATATATGATTTTTTAAATGTATACACCTCTTCTCACCTTGATCAGTTCACGTTTAAGCACTCCTTTCTAATATTTATAGAAAAGATATTTTATATTCATTATACATATTTTGAAACCTCACTATAATCAAACTAGTTTTGGCATAACATACAAAGGCAATTATATTTTGATTGTTTTCAAGGGTTTTATTGCTGAAAGCACCAGATGGAATTGTTGTACTTATAACATTACTGAGGCATGACTTTTTGAAAAGGGTTGTATTTAATCTGCTTACAGATACCAAAAACACAAGTCAAGTTTAAAAGACACAAATAGCAGAATCTAAAAACGAGGTTCTCCCTTTTGAATAAAAAACGTTAAGATTATGAATATTTAAGCCACAACTCTTCAATTTCCTAGAAGAATGATGAGGGCTGACTAGAATTGACAGGGGCATTTTGGTCAGGATGTGCTATTAAAAACATATATATATATATATATATATATCTGTATCTCACACACATATATACATCTCAAGGAAAGAGAATGGATGGGGTAACAACTGTCCCAAGTCAGAAGCAATGTAAGGTTTTGTCCAGTAGGATGTTACTCCAAGTAGACCTACAAGCAATGGTGAGTCATCCATTAGCAATCACTTGCAGTTTCTTTAAAAATCCCTTTCTAGATCACACCATGTCTTTATTCCAGATAAATAAAAAATGAGTATTAACTGCATTACTGATGCTTGATTCACCTCTGGAGGATGAGGTCAAAATCTCAGCAGTGGGGAGTTTTAAGAGAGTCTTGATAACTTCAAGTCTTAGGCCAATGCTTAGGAGAACAAGATTTTTCTTCATGGAATTTGTTCTCCCACTGTGAAGGTGGATTTCCTTAAAGATTATTTTCCTCATTAAAAAAAAAAAAGAAAACACAAATGACACATTTTCTAAATCACAACATCACATACTTTATTCCTTTTATTGCCAAATAATATTCCATTGTATGAATATACCACATTTTATTTATCCATTCATCAGTTGATAGATGTGTGAATTTTTTCTACTTTCTGCCTATTATGAATAATGCGTTATGAATGTTTATGTATGGACATATGTTTTTAATTTTCTTTAATTTTAGTTGCTGACTCAGATGGTAACTATATGTTTATTATTTGAGTAACTGTCAGATGGTTTTCCAAAGTGGCTGTACCATTTTACATTCCCACCAGAAGGGAATGAGGGTTCTAATTTCTCTATATTTTCACCAGCACTTGTCATTGTCTTTTTTTATTATAGTCATCCTAGTGGGTATGAAACGGAATTTCACCATTTTTTTTAATTTTATTTTAAAAATTAATATATTTTATTTTATTTTTGGCTGTGTTGGGTCATCATTGCTGTGCACGGGCTTTCTCTAGTTGGGGCGAGCAGGGGCTACTCTTAGTTGTGGCACGCGGGCTTATTGTGCTGGCTTCTCTTGTTGCGGAGCACAGGCTCTAGGCATGTGGGCTTCAGTAGTTGTGGCATACGGGCTCAGTAGTGTGGCTCGTGGGTCCTAGAGTGCAGGCACTGAGGTTGCTTCCATGACCTGGCTATTGTAAATAGTGCTGCAATGAACATTGGGGTGCATGTGTCTTTTGGAATTATGGTTTTCTCTGGGTATATGCCCAGTAGTGGGAATGCTCGGTCATATGGTAATTCTATTTTTAGTTTTTTAAGGAACCTCCATACTGTTCTCCATAGTGGCTGTATCAACTTACATTCCCACCAACAGTGCAAGAGGGTTCCCCTTTCTCCACACCCTCTCCAGTATTTGTTATTTGTAGAATTTCTGATGATGCCCATTCTAACTGGTGTAAGGTGATACCTCATTGTAGTTTTGATTTGCATTTCTCTAATAATTAGTGATCTTGAGCAGCTTTTCATGTGCTTCTCGGCCATCTGTATGTCTTCTTTGGAGAGATGTCTATTAAGGTCATCTGTCCGTTTTTTGATTGGGTTGTTTATTTGTTTAATATTGAGCTGCATGAGCTGTTTGTATATTTTGGAGATTAATCCTTTGTCCATGGATTCGTTTGCAAATATTTTCTCCCATTCTGAGGGTTGTCTTTTCGTCATGTTTATAGTTTCCTATGATGTGCAAAAGCATTTAAGTTTCATTAGGTCCCATTTGTTTATTTTTGTTTTTATTTCCATTACTCTAGGAGGTGGATCAAAAAAGATCTTGCTGTGATTTATGTCAAAGAGTGTTCTTCCTATGGTTTCCTCTAAGAGTTTTATAGTGTCCAGTCTTACATTTAGGTCTCTAATCCATTTTGAGTTTATTTTTTTGTATGGTGTTAGGTAGTGTTCTAATTTCATTCTTTAACATGTAGCTGGCCAGTTTTCCCAGCACCACTTATTGAAGAGACTGTCTTTTCTCCATTGTATATCCTTGCCTCCTTTGTCATAGATTAGTTGACCATAGGTGCGTGGGTTTATCTCTGGGCTTTCTATCCTGTTCCATTGATCTGTATTTCTGTTTTTGGACCAGTACCATATTTTCTACTGTAGCTTTGTAGTATAGTCTGAAGTCAGGGAGTCTGATTCCTCCAGCTCCGTTTTTTTCCCTCAAGACTGCTTTGGCTATTCCGGGTCTTTTGTGTCTATATACAAATTTTAAGATTTTTTGTTCTAGTTCTGTAAAAAATGCCATTGGTAATTTGATAGGGATTGCATTGAATCTGTAGATTGCTTTGGGTAGTATAGTAATTTTCACAATATTGATTCTTCCAATCCAAGAGCATGGTATATCTCTCCATCTCTTTGTGTCATCTTTGAGTTCTTTCAACAGTGTCTTACAGTTTTCTGAGTACAGGAGTTTACCTCCTTAGGTAGCTTTATTCCTAGGTATTTTATTCTTTTTGTTGCAATGGTGAATGGGATTGTTTCCTCTATTTCTTTCTGATCTTTCATTGTCAGTGTATAGGAATGCAAGAGATTTCTGTGCATTAATTTTGTATCCTGAAACTTTACCAAATTCATTGATTAGCTCTAGTAGTTTTCTGGTGGCATCTTTAGGATTCTCTATGTATAGTATCATGTCATCTGCAAACACTGACAGTGTTACTTCTTCTTTTCCAGTTCCTTTTATTTCTTTTTCTTCTCTGATTGCCATTGCTAGAACTTCCAAAACTATGTGGAATAACAGTGGTGAGAGTGGGCATCCTTGTCTTGTTCCTGATCTTAGAGGAAATGCTTTCAGTTTTTCACCATTGAGAATGATGTTGGCTGTGGGTTTGTCGTATATGGGCTTTATTATGCAGAGGTAAGTTCCCTCTGTGCCCACTTTCCGGAGAATTTTTATAATAAATGCGTGTTGAATTTTGTCAAAAGCTTTTTCTGCATCTATTGAGATGATCATATGGTTTTTATTCTTCAATTTTTTAATATGGTGTATCACATTGATTGATTTACATATATTGAAGAATCCTCGCATCCCTGGGATAAATCCCACTTGATCATGGCGTATGATCCCTTTTAATGTGTTGTTGGATTCTGTTTGCTAGTATTTTGTAAGGATTTTGCATCTATATTCATCAGTGATACTGGTCTGTAATTTTCTTTTTTTGTAGTATCTTTCTCTGGTTTTGTATCAGGATGATGGTGGCTTCATAGAATGAGTTTGCGAGTGTTCCTTACTCTGTAATTTTTTGGAAGAGTTTGAGAAGGATGGGTGTTAGCTCTTCTTTAAATGTTTGATAGAATTCACCAGTGAGCCATCTGGTCCTGGACTTCGGTTTGTTGGAAGATTTTTAATCACAGTTTCAATTTCATTACTTGGGATTGGTCTGTTCATATTTTCTATTTCTTCCTGGTTCAGTCTTGGGAGGTTATAGTTTTCTAAGAATTTGTCCATTTCTTCCAGGTTGCCCATTTTATTGGCATAGAGTTGCTTGTAGTAGTCTCTTAGGATGCTTTGCATTTCTGTGCTGTCTGTTGTCACTTCTCCTTTTTCATTTCTCATGTCATTGATTTGAGTCCTCTCCCTCTTTTTCTTGATGAGTCTGGCTAACGGTTTATCAATTTTGTTTATCCTCTCAAAGAACCAGCTTTTAGTTTTATTGATCTTTGCTATTGTTTTCTTTGTTTCTATTTCATTTATTTCTGCTCTGATCTTTGTGATTTCTTTCCTTCTATCAACTTTGGGTTTTGTTTATTTGAGATTTTTCTTGTTTCCTGAAGTAGGATCGTACTGCTATAAAATTCCCTCTTAAAACTGCTTTTGCTGCATCCCATAGGTTTTGGATCATTGTGTTTTTATTGTCATTTTTCTCTAGGAAGTTTTTGATATCCTGTTTGATTTCTTCAGTGATCTCTTGGTTATTTAGTAATGTATTGTTTAGCCTCCATGTGTTTGTGTTTTTTACGTGTTTTTCCCTGTAATTTATTTCTAATCTCAGAGCACTGTGGTCAGAAAAGATGCTTGATATGATTTCAAATTTCTTAAATTTACCAAGGCTTGATTTGTGACCCAAGATGTGATCTAGCCTGGAGAACATTCCATGTGCACTTGGGAAGAATGTGTAATCTGCTGTTTTCGGATGGAATGTCCTATAAATATCAATTAAATCTATCTGATCTATTGTGTCATTTAAAGCTTGTGTTTCCTTATTAATTTCCTGTCTGGATGATCTGTCCATTGGTGTAAGTGAGGTGTTAAAGTCCCCCACTATTATTGTGTTAGTGTGGATTTCCTCTATTATAGCTGTTAGCATTTGCCTTATGTATTGAGGTGCTCCTATGTTGGGTGCATATGTATTTATAATTGTTATACCTTCTTCTTGGATTTATCCCTTGATCAATATGTAGTGTCCTTCCTTGTCTCTTGTAACATTCTTTATTTTAAAGTCTATTTTACTGATATGAGTATTGCTACTCCAGCTTTCTTTTGATTTCCATTTGCATGGAATATCTTTCTCCATCCCCTCACTTTAAGTCTGTATGTGTCCTTACGTCTGAAGTGGGTCTCTTGTAGACAGCATATAGATGGGTCTTTTTGTATCCATTCAGTGAGCCTGTGTCTTTTGGTTACAGCATTTAATCCATTCACACTTAAGGTAATTATCAATATGTATGTTCCTGTTACCATTTCCTTAATTGTTTTGGGTCTGTTATTTTAGGTCATTTTCTTCTCTTGTGTTTCCCACTTAGAGAAATTCCTTTAGCATTTGTTGTAGAGCTGGTTTGGTGGTGCTGAATTCTCTTAGCTTTTGCTTGTCTGTAAAGCTTTTGATTTCTCTGTTGAATCTGAATGAGATCCTTGCCGGGTAATCTTGGTTCTATGTTCTCCCCTTTCATCGCTTTAAATATATCGTGCCACTCCCATTTGGCTTGTAGAGTTTCTGCTGAGAAATCAGCTGTTAACCTTATGGGAGTTCCCTTGTATGTTATTTGTCGTTTTTCCCTTGTTGCTTTCAATAATTCTTCTTTGACTTTAATTTTTGTCAATTTGATTACTATGTGTCTCGGCATGTTTCTCCTTGGGTTTATCCTGCCTGGGACTCTCTGCACTTCCTGGACTTAGATGGCTATTTCTTTTCCCATGTTAGGGAAGTTTTCAACTATAATCTCTTCAAATATTTTCTCGGGTCCTTTCTCTCTTTTCTCCTTCTGGGACCCCTATAATGCAAATGTTGGTGCATTTAATATTGCCCCAGAGGTCTCTCAGGCTGTCTTCACTCCTTTTCATTCTTTTTGTTTATTCTGTTCTGCAGCAGTGAATTCCACCATTCTGTCTTCCAGGTCACTTATCCGTTCTTCTGCCTCAGTTTTTCTACTATTTATTCCTTCTAGTGTATTTTTCATTTCAGTTATTGTATTGTTCATCTATGTTTGTTTGTTCTTTAATTCTTCTAGGTGTATGTTCTTTAACTCTTCTAGATCTTTGTTAAACATTTCTTGCATCTTCTTGATCTCTGCCTCCATTCTTTTTCTGAGGTCCTGGATCATCTTTACTATCACTATTCTGTATTCTTTTTCTGGAAAGTTGCCTATTTCCACTTCATTTAGTTGTTTTTCTGGGGTTTTATCTTGTTCCTTCATCTGGTACATAGTCCTCTGCCTTTTCATTTTGTCTTTCTGTGAATATGGTTTTCCTTCCACAGGCTTCAGAATTGTAGTTCTTCTTGCTTCTGCTGTCTGCCCTCTCTGTGTTTTCTTAATATACGAACCCAGTGCAAATAACTTTATAATTTTGCATTATCTTCCCCAACTTGGCACAAGAATCCCTTCTTTGTCTCTGGGTAGGTTTGTTGTAGTCTCTCTTCCTTTGGAAATAAAGATATAGAGAGGAAGGAGATGGCATCTATTTGCCATTGCTTGGTTTTAAATGAATCAATGTATCTGATAGCACCTGAGATAGTTTTTATCCAGATTTTATGAAGGACAGTGGATCACTAACTGGCCCAAGGTCAAAGAGAAGGAAGGAATTTTAACCCAGGTCTATCTGATTCCAAAGTTCTACTAATAAGTTATAATTTCTAATAAAATAAGGCATTGAATTTAGGACTCCAAGCTATAAATAATGTTTTACTGGATTGAATAGCGTCCCATAAATATCCACATCCACCCAGAATCTCATAATGTGACCTTATTTGGAAATAGGGCCTTTGCAGATGTAATTTCTTAAGATGAGATCATTGTGGATCAGAGTTGGCCCTAAATACAAAGTCTGATATCCTTATAAGAAGGTCTTGTGAAGACACAGAGACACAGACACACAGCACAGAGGGAAGAAGGCCGTGAGAATACAGAGGCAGAAATTGGTGTGATGCAGGTACAATCCAAGGCATGCCAAAGATTCCCAACAACCCCCAGAAGCTAGGAAGAAGGAAGGATTCTTCCCTTGAACTCTAAATGGAAGCATGGTCTCACCAGTGCCTTGATCATAAGAGAATACATTTGTTATCTTAAGCCACCAAGTTTGTGGTATTTTTTAGGCAGCCCTAGTAAACTAATACAAAGGCCAATTAATAAAGAAGATATGACTTGCTTGTCACAGTGCTACTAGAAATAAATGTTCTTTAATTAATAACTTAGAGGAGGCTTTAGAACCTAGTATTTCCTCAAAATCATAATTAAAATCATTAATCATCCACCACAATTTTCTGGGTTTTTTAATAATTTGTTTATTGTCTATTGCCTCATTTGACTACAATGTTCCCCCCTGTAGAGCCAAACCCAAGCATTCAACCCAGCATATTCTCAGTGCTCAAGTATTTGTTGGAGAAATGATTTAATGAAAGGTTAGCAGAATTCATCATTGAAACTCCCAGAGTAGATGTATGGAAAAGCTGACTAGTTGAAAGTCTTAATAAAAATTTTGGCAAAACATTCAAAGCAAATATGGGACCTATGTAACTGACTTTTCTCTTACATATACAAAAAACATATAAAGATGATGAAATGGCTAAAGAACTAAACTCTATCATTTTTACTCACAGCTACTGCCATTTGAAAGAACACTTGCCAAAATGTCAGACAAAGTAAGAACGGAATATATGGTTTGAGAAAAATAACTCTCAGATTGCCCCATCTCAGTAAAAGAGAAATTTTACCAGAAATTTCTGCACATAGGAGTCATGTCTCCAGCACCTCCAAAAATCTCAGTAACAATAAAAACTGGAAAACTAAAGCTATTCAATACAAGTTGATAAAGTTTCTGCATATTAATACCTAAACTTTAAACAACTGCAAAAAAAAACTTTACAATTATGAAATTATCTGCATCAAAGAATCTACCTGGAAAAATGCAAACTGATTTGAACTGGCTTCTTAGAAGAGAAGCCAATTTCAAGAATAACGACAAAGGAGCTCTAGACCAAGATAGGTCTCCATTGCCCTTAATTCGGTAATCAATTCCACAACCACACCTTTAGATCTATCTATATGCTGTATTTGGTTTTTTTTGACTTTCATATTTATGTTTTAGTCATCTGTTTAAACATTGTGTCTTTCACACGTCTTTTCTGTGGTCAGTAAAACTCCTTTCTCACCAGGCAAGAGGAAATAAAACTCACAATCTTCAAAACAGGGAGAAGAGATCGGCTAAATCTACTACTTATGCTTTGTGAAAAAAGAAAAATCCTCTCTTCCATTCATCTGTTGAACTTATGCAGTAGCCATCAGCTCTGCACCCCACAATCTAGCATTTTAAGCAAGCTGGAACAAAAAGACTGTGATGTAACTGGACATATGATCCAAGAGTCTAAATTGTCTTTTGTTTGGCCCTCTTATTTCCATAGCTTCTCTGAATCCTAGAAGCTGAGTCCTAGGAGTTGCTGAGCGTGGCTGACATTACATTTCGCAGGTGTTCAGAGCCTCCTTGATGTTAACAACGCAGGACAAGAGAGATCTATCCTTAGGCACAGTGCGGATCTCCATGGGGACAACTCATTTCCTTTTGCTCTCTAACTTGCTGTAAAACACATTTTTTTCTACAACTTGGTGTTTAAAAAACACCAAGATTTAAGTCGTCCACAGTTAAAAATTAATAAAAATGCTGCTTATAAATTTACTGAACTTGATTAGACCCTCTCAAGAGTCTCAGTGTTTTTGACAATTTAAATAAGAATTACCTAGTGGGTAAATTTTTTTCCTCTGTTTTGAAATATTTTACAAGTACTTCCATAATGGAAATAAAGTATTGTATATACACATTTCCAGTAAAATATGTCCTTGTATAGAAAGCATACTAGACTCGCAACCAAAATCTTAATTAATAGCAATGTATTTAAATAGAACACTAACCCAGAAGACAACTCAGGTTATACTCCTTGCACCACTTATGAAAATGTAACCCGAGGCAAGTTATTTAACCTCTTTGAGCCTCAAACTTTTATCTGAAAACTCTGAATAAGAAGATATTCCCTACCAAACTTTATGGACTAATAACTGTTATTAGAATTATGCAGGATATTTAAAAAGCAATATGAAATAAATGCATCCTTAAAATGTATAGATATTTTACTTTAAATTGTTTTATTTTTAAAAAATCAAGTAAGCACATATTTTTAAAAATTCCCTAATGTTAAAAAAAAGTCAAAAATAATAATCTCCTTCTCCACACTTCTCTACCCTTAGTCTTACTTCCCATATCAGCCACCTGCACTATTCTTAAGTATTTCTTCTGCCATTAATCTCCATATTTCTAAATATGCTTATATAATTATTTCCATATTTATAGTCACAGAATATCGATATTCTGTTATGAGTCACTCAGCTTTTTTGGATCTTCTGCTCTACCCTGTATTCCAAAACCCTTACCCTATCCATCCTATCAAAATTGCATTACTGTTGACTATGTCATACACTAGTATTAAGTATCCATTCTTGTAAAATTTTGCCTAGGGTTATTACTCATTTTGTTTATCTATGTCTCTGTAGCTAATTTTTAATATGCTCTAACAGATCTGTAAAAGCACAATAATTGTTCCAAATGCCCAGGTACCTCAGGTTCCTTTTTTCCCCTTGAACACCACCCTTCCATAGCTATCTTTCTACCCTAATTTCACCTGGACAGCTGTCAATATTGGGAACTGCTTCCATGATTCACCTTTGGGAATCTCTTGTTTCATGAATGCCATCTCTTTTATGTTTCTTTCTTAGCATATTCTCCTGTCTCTTCTAAAAGAGGGAATTACAAGAGACATACATACTGTTTTCTGATTCCTTGCATATTTTATTTTATTTTATTTTTTTTTCTTTAGACATCTTTATTGAAGTATAATTGCCTTACAATAGTGTGTTAGCTTCTGCTTTATAACAAAGTGAATCAGTTATACATATACAATAGGTTCCCATTTCTCTTCCCTCTTGCATCTCCCTCCCTCCCACCCTCCCCATCCCACCCCTCTAGGTGGTCACAAAGCACCGAGCTGATCTCCCTGTGCTATGCGGCTGCTTCCCACTAGCTATCTATTTTACATTTGGTAGTGTATATATGTCCATGACACTCTCTTACCCTGTCCCATCTCACCCCACCCCCTCCCCATATCCTCAAGTCCATTCTCTAGTAGGTCTGTGTCTTTATTCCCGTCTTGCCACTAGGTTCTTCATGGCCTTTTTTTTTTTTTTTTTTTTCCTTAGATTCCGTATATATGTGTTACCTTGCATATTTTAAAATGTTATAATGCATCCTGTCACTTGAGTGAACTTGGCCAACTATAGATATCTCTCTCTCCACCCTCACTGTATGGTCCCTTCTCAGAGGCTATACAGGCAACACTGGGCTGTTGAGTACTACAGTCTTGATTCAGCTGACAAGCACACCCAAAGGCATGGACTCTAGTGCCTTCCAGCACAAACCCTGTCCTTGCAGTGATACAGATAAGGTAGCAGACAAAGCAATGTGAATCTGCTAACACTGAAAAACATTAAGCTTACCAGCCTCCATGCCAGTGAGAGAAAAGAGGTTTAGAGTACCCAGAAGTTCCCAAATGCACAGGCTGGAATTTACCTATACAAATCATTCTTTCTGTGCAAGATTTTGACCTTATCTAATTTTCCATCTAATGTCTCACTCAGGGTAGGGCCACAGATCTGCTTTCTTCTCTCCCCAAATCAGCCTGCTTACCTATAATGTCAAAATATACTGAGTGAGCTGGGGTTTTAGGCTGTATTTTTCATGCCTCAACAGCCACTTCTTATTATATTATGTATCTCTTTAAAATCTTTGCAGAGAAAGAGAATATCCTTTCCTTAAAATCTTATAGACAACATGGAATCAATATTAAATGGAATCCATTCCCTACTTTAAGTAGTTTGGGTTCCATTTTTAATGCAAACCATTTTTCCCGCTTCAGATTGCTAGCATACTTCTAAAATGCTATGTTAAGTTGAATTTGCTTATATATTTTATTGTCAATTTTACTCCCCTTCAATTTCCTCTCCAAGGTTGAAAATGAAATACCTTCAGGGATTTGAAGTCATTATTCCACTGACTTCTGGGACCCAGTATTGCTATTCCACTCTGATTCTTAGTTTGGATGTTTGCTTGTTGTATCTGAGTGGACTTCACTAAAGAGCAAGCAAATTGTAAGCTGATCCTTTTTTGAGGGTGTCCAGAAACTTCAAGGTAAAAGGATGAAATAAAACATTCAGAAGTAGAAATATATTTGCAAGAAGACCTGGTGTTTCAATTACTTCCCTATTTTTGCAGTTTCAAACTTTAATATTTTATAAGTGTACTAGGAAATAAAATTTATAAACCAAACATAGATACAGAGACTCTTATGGAAAAAAAAGTCTCTTTGGTAGCTAAAGGATCTGCATTGTAACTTAAATACAGAAATCTGATTCCTTAACATAAAAATGTTTATCATTAAAACATAAAATGCCAATAATTCCAGCTAAATTGCAACAAATATGACATCAAGCTCTGCATAGTGGCCTGTTTTCCTGCTTCATGGTAATTGCCTCTGCTTATCATTTATTTCCTTTTTTTACGAATCCAACTCAAAGGTATCTATGAGTCTAAGACTATTTTAAACAATTGAAGAAAATGGATAATTGTCAAATAGAACTAAATATAAATATATAATCGAGAGAAACTGCCAAATTAAAAAATACATAAAAGCACATGTCCAAAATCATATATTGACCATCTGCACAACCTTAACACACAAGACAACAGGTCAGATTTTAACCTCATTTTTCAACACATTTTCATTGAGTAATAGTGAGGGTAAAAGAAATTTCCAAGTTCCTGTCCTTTCTGATCCATTGATTTGCTCTATGATCTTCTGTCTTGACACTGTTGGACCCCAGTTTCACAATCTATAAAACCATTCCTGCTAGATTTACTATTGCACCAATCACTCTAGTATTCAGAGACTTTAGGGAAAAAAAAGATGACACATCCATCCCACCTCTTTATAATACACTATTCAAAATAATGCATGCTTTCTATATTACATATGCCACTCTATAATCTAAATTTCAGATTATATTTTTAATTAGTTTGATGTATTTTATATAAGTTTAAATATTGTATTAGTGGTGATTGAAAAAAGAATCTTTAATCTATAAATTTAATTTAAAGTACAATTGGAAAACTATAGAAAATATGAAATATATAATGGCCAAAATTATATTTCTATAATAAATTTTTTTCTTCTTGGAAAAAAAGTTTTCTTCTAATGGAAATGAAGAAAAAGATAATATCTAGAATTCTCAGTATGAAATACAACTTTCATGGATCCCTTACATAGACTGGATATACTATTCTCCTCTTTGCAGATATGAGCATTTTTAGTCCTCTAATATATACATTATAAAGTAGAGAAATTGAAAAGAAAGTTTGGTGATAATGACAATTGGGATTTTCATCCCAGGATGCACAGAGTAAATATTTTACATAAATTTGATGCAAAATATATCCAAGTTGAGATATACTATCACCTCAACTTCTTTAGTTTTCATGCCTTTGCAAACTTTGTAATGGAGACTGTTAGCATCTTCTCCAAACCTTCTTTGTTCACCCTTACTCAATCTTAAATATTGTTACATGAATATAGCAGTATCGTGAGGGGATTTAAAAATTATTTCATTCATAATTCAGGATTGTTAATCCTGAGATCAGTGTAACTGAATATTTTAACATTAGCCACTTAATATCTTTATAATGAAAAAGCTGCCTTCAATTTTGTTAAAGTGAAAACTTCACCTTTACATTTATTTTAATTATATTTTTTTTCCTTGAGTGTGAGTCAATATAACTGGTAGGTGGGACTGTTAAATTATGAAGGGCAAAAGGAAGCACATACGCCCTCAGTATAACAACCACTCTCAGGGTACTTTTGAGAAAGCTTTCCTCACTAACCATAGAAATAGAATTAAGACAGGCTGAACTCGAATTTCCTTACTCCACGCCTAAGCATCTGAAACCCTTACCTTAAGAGGAAAGGGAGCAACTTAAATTGCTCACATAGTACTTCACATGTCTCCTTCAAATATTTATAGGCCATTTATTAAGAAACATAAAATGTCAGCAAGTACACTCAAAGTCAAAAGACACTTTACTAATGTTAAATATCTTATGTGTAACGTAGCAAGAATAAACTGGATTTCATAAAACAGATATTGGCTGGAACATTAATTGTATGCTAATCTTATGGTTAATGTGTAATTAATAGAATATATTTGCATACAGTATATTTTGTACTAATACAAACATAACAATTAGTACAATTGAATAAAACAGTTGATATACAGTACAATAGTGTATATAATTAATACAATATGTTTAGTGAAAGGAATTTGGGAAGCAAAATTTTCCATTGAGGGAAATATCTCTGGGCTTAAAGACCTAAAATTATTTTCCTAACGGGTTCCTCTCAAAGCATCTAATTGCAATTTTGTAACCCTAACCAATAAAACACATGTATAAAAATCAACTTTTACTTAATTATGACCTAAATTTGAGTCTTAAATATTCAGGTACAGTACGCCCAGAATCTATACAAAAGGGTTGTTTGAAGGGTTACCAAGAGGAACAACTGTCTATTTCTCTAAAATACAGACATTTTAGGTTGTTTGATATTTGTTCAAAATGCTATGCTTTATTTTCTCCTCAAAGATTCTGCAAATCTCATTTTTTAGATTGAGGGTTAAAAGTGTTTAGGTACAACCATTACACTAATATTTTATGTGTGTGTGTGTGTGTGTGTGTGTACTGCTTTGTTTGTATAAGAAAATTGCTGTAAACAATGTAAGATTTCATTACAATTTTTTGATCCAAGATTCATAGCCCTTGATTAAATTTTCAGGAAGTGCCTATCAGTTAAGCAAGATGACTCATACATCACGTTATTGATTTACCTTTCTGCTCAGTATTTTGATGTTATTTCAAGCGTAAGAGTAAAGAGAAGATAGTTCCTGGTAAATGAAATTCCAATTTCAAATTGTGTAGTTTAGGGCTGAATTATCACTTTGCCTTATTTGACCAAGCAATTATATTAAGATACATATTTTAAGTGTGCTGGATGCTTGCCCTCTTGCCATTACATAAAATAATGTCCTCAATGCTGCCTACATGGTTTTAGCATTTTAATTGTTAATAGCATCAGAAAAGAGCCCAACCATCTATCACCTCTTTACTGCACTTCCATCCTGCCCCACTGTGCACCCCCAGCACATCTGCGACACTTCTGATAGAGGGAACAGCACAGTGACTTTCTTTTCTAGGCACCTCTCTCTAAGCAATCTGACTTGCTACTTAGGCTCTGGTATCCTTGCATAGTGTATTCAACAAATACAAGAGAGAATAAATTGTCCAGGATTTGTGTGTATTCCTATTATATAACATTAGGGCAACAGAAGGCTAGGCAGATTTCAGTTTTATATGATGTATGGCTAGCAATCAAGATTTCTGGAATTGACATGAGTCTACATTAGCTCCAGATTGCAGTTTTCATGTCAATTGCTTAAGATGGCAATTTTGTTGAAAATTTGGCAATAGTTTGGAATTCAATCTTTAATTTTAAGCATTTTGACTTTGATGAATCTTCATAGATACTTTAGAGGGAAAATAAAATATCATAGAAGCAAAACCCTATTATGGTCAACTAGCTATCAAAAAGGAGGTATGATTCCTCTACCTTATTAGCTACTGCTGACATCAAGATTAAAGTACTATATTAACATAAAATTGGGTGATAATCTTTAGTCTGAACTAACACTGGAATAGAGAGCTATGTGTTGTCTAGAGTATAAGACAGACATTTCTTTGAAAACATTCACATACATACACTCACACACATGCACACACACTGTCCTATTTTATACGCACTACATCTGAAATCCACATTGGCAATATTAACAAAAGTTTTACTTGAGTCAGCAGCTGTCATGAAACAAATTTGTGGATTTCTCCAGCATGGAAAAGAAAATGAAAAATAAAATAAATGGAAGGATGCCAGAGAAGATTGATCAAACAAAAAATATTTCCAAATAATTATAGATATTTCTCAGGAAGAATCATAATAAATCCCTAGAAACATACAACCTATCCAAACTGAATTATGAAGAAATAGAAAATCTGAAAAGAGTAAGGAGGTTGAATTAATAATCAAACACCTCCAAACAAAGAGAAGTCCAGGACTAGATGGGCTCACTGGTGAATTCTATCAAATATTTAAAGAATAACTAATGCCAATCCTTTTCAAACTCTTCCAAAAATTGAAGGGTAGGAAACACATCCAAACTCATTTTACTAGGCCAGCACTACCCTAATACCAAACCCAAACAAGGACACTACAACAAAAGAAAATTACAGGCCAATATCCCTGATGAACTTAGATGTAAAAATCCTCAGTAAAATATGAGCAAACTGATTTATACTGCACATGAAAAGGATTATATACCATGATCAAGTGAGATTTATTCCTGGAATGCAAAGACGGTTCAATAGTTGCAAATGGATTGACTTAATACAAGATGGCAGAGTAAGAAGATCCTGAGCTCACTTCATCTCATGGGCACACCAAAATTACAACTATTTACAGAGCAACTACTGATGAGAAATACAGTCTACCAGAAAAGATCTTCTAAAAACTAAAGATATAAAACAGGAACCACAAGGAGACAGGTAGGAGGGGCAGAGTCATAGTATAGTCAAGACCCATGCCCCTGGTGGGCGCCTTACAAATGGGAGAGTAATTACAATTGCAGAGGTTCTTCCCAAGGAGTGAGGAGACTTAGTTCCACATCAGGCTCCCCAACCCAGGTGTCCTGCACTGGGAAGACAAGCCCTGAGAATGTTTGGCTTTGAAGGCCAACAGGGCTTACTTAGGGGAGACCCAGAGGGCTGTGTGAAGTAGAGACTCTATTCTCAAAGGGTGCACACAAAATCTCATACATTCCAGCACCCAGGATAGAAGAAGTAATGTGAAAGGAGCCTAGGTCAAATGCACCTGCTGATACTGGAGAATCTCCCAGAGAGGCAGGAGGCAACTGGAACTCACCCTGGGGGCAAAGACACTAGCAGCTGCCATTTTGGGGAGCTCATTCTACCATGTGGACACTGGCACTGGAAAGCATTAATTTGGAATCCTTCCTCTAGCTTATTAACCTCAGGACACAGCCCCACCAACCAGCCTGTAGGGTTGTTACTGGGATGCCTCAGGCCAAGCAACTACTGGGCGAGGACACAGCCCCACTCACCAGCAGGAAGGCTGCCTTAGGACCCCCCGAGCCCACAGCCACCCCCAGACATGTCCCTATCCACCAGATGGCCCAGGACCCAGCACTGCACACCAGCACGCAGGCATAGACCCAGGACCCACAAGGCCCTGCAGCCAGAGACCCTGGGACTCAGTGCTACCCACCAGTGGACAGGCACCAGCCCCAGGACCACAGGACTCAGCTTTATACACTGGTGGGTAGGGGCACCAGGCCTGGGATCTCCTAGAACATGACCCCACCCACCACTGGGCACACACCAGCCCCAGGACCACAGCAGTCCTCCAGCCTGCCTTCTCAAGATCCAGCCAACACACCAGCAGGCCAGCCCCAGCCCTGGGACTCCCAGGTTCCAGCCCTGCCCACCAGCAGGCCAACACCAGCTCTGATACACCTTGGGCTCCTCAGCCAGTAGGCCCTGGATCCAGCCCTACCAAACAGCATACTGACACCAGCTTTGGGACCCCCAGGGCCCTGTAGCCAGAGACCCTAGGACTTGGCTCTGCCCACCACCATGCCAACTCCAGCTCTGAAATACCTTTGACTCTCCAGCCAGCCATCCTGGGATCCAATCCCACTAACCAGTGGGCCAACACAAGCTTTGGGACACCCCAGAATTCAAAGCCAGTTATGTCAAACACCAGCCCCACACAAGACCAGGCCAACACTAGATCTGGGATCACTGCCCCCCCCCCCAATCACCCACCCCAGAACCCAGCTTTTCCTGCCAGTGAGCCAGCTCTAGCCCCAGGAACCCCCAGGTTTCCACAGCCATATGCCTTGTGACCCAGCCCTACCAAAACACTGGCCACCAGCCTCCACACAAGGCAGGGCCTGGCAACCAACTGGACAGGGGCCAGCTACACCTACCAGACAACTCATAGTAGTCAGCCTACAACAACAGACAGACCCACCCAGCCCACAAAAGTGACACCACTAGAGCATATAGCTCTGGTGACCAGAAGGGAGTGTGCTTCTGGGACACATAGGGCTTCTATAAAAGGCCATTTCTCCAAGGTCAAGAAATGTAACCAACCTACAAGATACATAGAAATAAAAGCAGCAAATTAGGAAAAATGAGGTGACAGAGGAACATGTTCCAGTAAAGAAACAGGATACAACCCTAGAAGAAAAATTAAGTGAAATGGAGATAGGCAATCTACCCAATAAAGAGCTCAAAATAAAAATCATATAGGTGATCAAAGAACTTGGGAGAAGAATGGATGCAAAGAACAAGAAGTCAGAAGTTTTCAACAAAGAGTTAGAAAATATAAAGAACAACCAGAGAGGAATACAATAACTGAAATGAAAAATACACTAGGGGACTTCCCTGGCAGTCCAGTGGTTAAGACTCGCGCTTCCAGTGCAGGGGGCATGGGTTTGATCCCTGGTGGGGGAACTAAGATCCCACATGCTGCATGGCATGGCCAAAAAAAAAAAAAAAAAAATACACTAGAAGAAATCAATAGTAGATTAAATGATACAGAGGAATGGACCAGTGAGCTGGAAGACAGAATAGTGGAAATCAAAGAAGCTGAACAGAAAAAAAGAATAAAGAATAAAAAGATATGAGAACAGTTTAAGAGACCTCACATTATAGGGGATCCAGAAGAAGAAAGAGAAAGGGGCAGAGAACATATCTGAACACATGAGAGTTGAAAACTTCCCTAACCTGGGAAAAGAAACAAACATCCAGGTCCAGGATGAGTCCCAAATAGGATCAACACAAAGAGGACCACACCAAGAAACACACAGTTTAATTGAAATGGCAAAAATTAAAGCTAAAGAAAGAATATTAAAAGCAGCAAGGGAAAAGCAATAAGTTACATATAAGGGAACTCCCATAAGGCAATCAGCTGACTTTTCAGCAGAAACTCTGCAGTACAGAAGATAGCAGCATGATATATTTAAAGTGATGAAAGGGAAAACCTACAACGAAGAATACTCTACACAGCAAGGCTTTCATTCAGATTTAATGGAGAAATCAAAAGATTTACTGACAAGCAAAAGCTAAAAGATTCAGCACCACCAAATCCGCTTTACAAGATATGTTAAGGGGACTTCTCTAAGTGAAAAAGAAAAAGCCACAACTAGAAACATGAATATTAGGAAAGGAAAAAACTCAATGGTAAAGGCAAAAATACAGTAATGGTAGTAAATCAACTATATACAAAGCTAGTTGAAAGGTTAAAAGACAAAAGTAGGAAAATCATCTGTATCTGCAGTAAGTAGCTAAAAGATACACAAAAGATGTAAAATATGATGTCAAAAAGAGTAAATGGGGGGCGAAGGAGTAAAAATGCAGGGTTTTTAAAATGCATTTGAAATTAAGAGATCAGCAACTTAAAATAATCATATATATGTATATATACACACACATATCAGAAACTTAAAATAATCATAAACACAC
Source organism: Balaenoptera musculus (assembly GCF_009873245.2). Taxonomy (NCBI): domain Eukaryota; kingdom Metazoa; phylum Chordata; class Mammalia; order Artiodactyla; family Balaenopteridae; genus Balaenoptera; species Balaenoptera musculus. The sequence continues at coordinate 31,025,544 of NC_045793.1, read as the reverse complement.
ACACACACTGCTATATATAAACCTCATGGTAACCACAAACGAAAAATCTATAAAAGATACACATACAAAAGAAAAGGAATCCAAACATCACACTAAAGATAGTCATTAAATAACAAAGGAAGAGAACAAAAGAAGAACGAAAAAGAACTACAAAAATAACCTCAAAATAATTAACAAAATGACAATAAGTACATACCTATTAATAATTACTTTAAGTGCAAATGGACTAAATGCCCCAATCAAAAGACACAGTGGCTGAATAGATAAAAAAGCAAAATCCATATACATTCTGCCTACAAGAGACTCACTTCAGATCTAAAGAAAGACCAAGACTGAAAGTGAGGGTATGGAAAAAGGTATTTCATGCAAATGGAAGTCAAAGTAAAAGCAATATGTATATCAGACAAAATAGACTTTAAAACATAGACTATAACAAGTGACAAAGAAGGACATTACATAATGATCAAGGGATCAATCCAAGAAGATAAACAATTGTAAATGCACCCAAGATAGGAGTACCTAAATACACAAAGCAAATATTAACAGACATAAAGGGAGATATCAACAGTAACACAGTAATAGTAGGGGACTTTAAAACCCCACTTACATCAATGGACAGACCATTCAGACAGAAAATCAATAAGGAAACATTGGCCTTAAATGATGCATTAGATGAAATGGACTTAAAGGATATATGTAGAACATTCCATCCAAAAGCAGTAGAATACACATTCTTTTCAAGTGCACATGGAACATTCTCCAGGATTGTTACATGCTAGGCCACAAAACAAGCATTGTTAAATTTAAGAAAGCTGAAATCATATCAAGCATCTTTTCCAATCACAATGCTATGAGAGTAGAAATCAAGTACAAGGAAAAAACTGCAAAAAACACAAACACGTGGAGGCTAAAAAAATATGCTACTTATCAATGGATCACTGAAGAAATCCAAGAAGAAATTAAAAAGCACCTGGAGACAAATTAAAATGAAAACACAACAATCCAAAATCTATGGGATACAGCAAAAGCAGTTCTAAGAGGGAAACTTGGAGCCATATAAGCTTACAACAGGAAACAAGAAAAATCTCAGATAAACAACCCAACTTACACCTAAAGGAACTAGAAAAAGAACAAAACTCAAAAGTAGTAGAAGAAAAAAATCATAAAGATCAGAGCAGAAATAAATAAAATAGGGACTAAAAAAGCTAGAAAAGATGAATGAAACTAAGAGCTGGGTCTTTGAAAAGATTTTTTTTAAAAAAACTGATAAACCTTGAGCCAGAGTCATCACAAAAAAGGGGGCCCAAATCAATAAAATCAGAAATGAAAAAGGAGAAGCTGCAACTGACACCACAGAAATGCAAAGGATAAGAGATTGCTATGAACAACCATGGGCCAATAAAATGGACAACCTTGAAGAAATGGACAAATTTCCTAGAAGTATACAATCTCCCAAGACTGAACCAGGAAGAGATAGAAAATTAGAACAGACCAATTGCTGAGAATGAAATTGAATCCATAACTTAAAAACTCCCAACAAACAAAAATCCAGGACAAGATGGCTTCACAGGTGAATTCTAACAAATTCTTCACAGGTGAATTCTAACAAATTTAGAGAAGGGTAACAGCCTATCCTTTTCAAACTATTCCAGAAACTTGTAGAGGAAGAAACACTTCCAAATTCATTCTATGAGGCCAACATCACCCTGATGCCAAAACCAGACAAAGGTATCACAAAAAAAGAAATTCACAGGCTAATATCACTGATGAACACAGATGCAAAAATCCTCAACAAAATATTAGCAAACTAAATCCACAACACGTTAAAAGGATCATACACCATGATCAAGTGGGGTTTATCCCAGTGATGCAAGGATGATTCAATATCTGCAAATCAATGTGATACACATTATCAAAATGAATAAAAATCATATGATCATCTCAATATGTGCAGATAAGGCTTTTGACAAAATTCAACATCCACTTATGATAAAAACTCTCCAAAAAGCCAGTACAGAGGGAACATACCTCAACATAATAAAGGCCATATATGATAAGCCCACAGTTACCATCATACTTAAGGGTGAAAGGCTAAAAGCATTCCCTCTAAGATCAGGAACAAGACAAGGATGCCCACTCTCATCACTTTTATTCAACATAGTATTGGAAGTCCCAGCCACAGCAATCAGATAAGAAAAAGAAATTAAAGGAATCCAAATTGGAAAGGAAGAAATAAAACTGTCACTGTTTGTAGATGACATGATACTATACATAGAAAATCCTAAAGACACCACCAAAAAACTACTACTAGAACTTATCAATGGATTTGGTAAAGTTGCATGATACAAAATTAATATACAGAAATCTGTTGCGTTTCTATACAATAATAATGAACTATCAGAAAGTGAAATTAAGGGAAAAAAACCATTTATAATCTCATCAGAAAGAATAAAATACCTAAGAATAAATCTAACTAAGGAGGTAAAAGACCTGTACTCAGAAAACTATAAGACACTGATGAAAGAAATTGAAGATAAGATGACACAAAGAGATGGAATGACATACCATGTTCATGAACTCGAAGAATATTATTAAAATGATCACACTTCCCAAGGCAATCTAGAGAGTCAATGAAATCCTTATCAAAATATCAATAGCATTTTTCATAGAACTGGAACAAGTAATTCTAAAATTTGTATGGAGCTGCATAAGAGTCTTCATAGCAAAAATAATCTTGAGAAAGAAAAACAGAGCTGGAAGTATCATGCCCCCTGAATTTAGACTATACTAGAAAGCCCCAATAATCAAAACAGTATGGTAGTGGCACAAGAACAGGCATGTAGATGAATGGAACAGTATAGAAAGCCCAGAAATAAATCCACCACTTATGTTCAATTAATCTATGACAAAGGATGCAAGAATAAACAATAGGGAAAGACAGTCTTTTCAATAAGTGGTGCTGGGAAAACTGAACAGCTACATGTAAAAATGAAATTAGAACATTTTCTCATACCATATACAAAAATAACTCAAAATGGATTAAATGCCTAAATGTAAAACTGGAAACCATGAGACCCTTAGAGTAAAACATAGAACACTCTTTGACATAATCATAACAATATTTTTTTGGACCTAAGGCAAAGGAAACAAGAACAAAAATAAACAAATGGACCTAATTAAACTTAGAAGCTTTTGCATCACAAAGGAAACTATCAACAAAATGAAAAGACAACCTACTGAATGGTAGAAAAATTTGCAAATGATGTGACCGATCAGTTGTTGGTTATAACCAACAACTATAAACAGCTCATACAACTCAACATCAAAAAAATAAACAACCTGATTTAAAAAAATGGATGGAAGACCTGAATAGACATTTTTCCAAAGATGACATACAGATGACAAACAGGCACATGAAAAGATGCTCAACATCTTTAATCAGAGAAATGCAAATCAAAACCACAATGATATACCACCTCACACCAGGCAGAATGGCTGTCATCAAAAAGACCACAAATAACAAATATTTGTGAGGATCTGGAGAAAAGTGAACCCTTGTACACTGTTGATGGGAATGTAAACTGATGCAGCCACTGTGGAAAACAGTATGGAGTTTCCTCAAAAAAATGAAAATAGAACTACCATACAATCCAGCAATGCCACTCCTGAGTATATATCTGAAGAAAATAAAACACTAATTCGAAAAGATACATGTACCACAATGTTCACAGCAGCATTATTTATAATACCCAAGATATGGAAGTAACCTTAGTGTCCATTAACAGATAAATGGATAAAAGAGTCGTGATATATATACATATATATACGGGTCTTGTTTTTGTATCCATTCAGCCAGTCTATGTCTTTCGGTTGGAGCCCTTAGTCCATTTACATTTAAGGTAATTATTGATATGTATGTTCCTATTACCATTTTCTTAATTGTTTTGGGTTTGCTATTGTAGGTCTTTTCCTTCTCTTGTGTTTCCTGCCTAGAGAAGTTCCTTTAGCGTTTGTTGTAAAGCTGGTTTGGTGGTGCTGAATTCTTTTAGCTTCTGCTTGTCTGAAAAGCTTTTGATTTCTCCATCAAATCTGAATGAGATCCTTGCTGGGTAGAGTAATCTTGGTTGTAGGTTTTTCCCTTTCATCACTTCAAATATATTGTGACACTCCCTTCTGGCTTGCAGAGTTTCTGCTGAAAGATCAGCTGTTAACCTTACGGGGATTTCATTGTATGTTATTTGTTGCTTTTCCTTGCTGCTTTTAATATTTGTTCTTTGTATTTAATTTTTGATAGTTTGATTAATGTGTGTCTTGGCATGTTTCTCCTTGGATTTATCCTGTATGGGACTCTCTGTGCTTCTTGGACATGACTATTTCCTTTCCCATGTTAGGGAAGTTTTCAACTATAATCTCTTCAAATATTTTCTCAGACCTTTCTTTTTCTCTTCTTTTTCTGGGACCCCTATAATTCGAATGTTGGTGCATTTAATGTTGTCCCAGAGATCTCTGAGACTGTCCTCAATTCTTTTCTTTTTTTTTAATTCTTCTCTGCAGTAGTTATTTCCACTATTTTATCTTTCACGTCACTTATCCGTTTTTCTGCCTCAGTTATTCTGCTATTGATTCCTTCTAGAGATTTTTAAATTTAATTTATTGGGTTGTTCATCATTGTTTGTTTGTTCTTTTAGTTCTTTAGTTCTAGGTCCCTGTTAAACGTTTCTTGTATTTTCTCCATTCTATTTCCAAGATTTTGGATCATCTTTACTATCATTACTCTGTGTTCTTTTTCAAGTAGACTGCCTATTTCCTCTTCATTTGTTTGGTCTCTTGGATTTCTACCTTGCTCCTTCATCTGCTGCATATTTTTCTGTCTTCTCATTTTGCTTAACTTACTGTGTTTGGGGTCTCCTTTTCACAGGCTTTAGGTTCATAGTTCCAGTTGTTTTTGGTGTCTGCCCCCAGTGGGTGAGGTTGGTTCAGTGGCTTGTGTAGGCTTCCTGGTGGAGGGGACTGGTGCCTGTGTTCTGGTGGGTGGGGTTGGATCTTGTCTTTCTGGTGGGCAGGGCTGCATCCAGTGGTGTGTTTTGGGGTGTCTGTGAACTTAGTATGATTTTAGGCAGCCTCTCTGCTAATGGGTGGGGTTGTGTTACTGTCTTGTTAGTTGTTTGGCATGAGGCATCCAGCACTAGAGCTTGCTGGCCGTTGCGGGGAGCTGGTTGTTAGCATTGAGATGGAGATCTCTGGGAGAGCTCTCACTCACTGGTATTACATGGGGCCAGGAGGTCGCTGGTGGTCCAGTGTCCTAAACTCATCTTTCCCACCTCAGAGGCTCAGGCCTGACACCAGGCTGGAGCACCAAGACCCTGTCAGCCACATGGTTCACAAGAAAAGGGAGAAAAAAAGAAAGAAAAAAATTTTTTAAAGAAATAAAATTAAAATTAAAAAATTAAAAAATAATTAAAATTAAAATAAAAAATTAAAAGAAAGAAGACAGCAACCAAACCAATAAACAAATCCACCAATGATAGCAAGCACTAATCACTATATTAAGATAAACATAAAAATCAGAAACAAGTCAGTCACAGACAACAAACCCCAAGTCTCCCAAAAGTCCACCACCTCGATTTTGGGTCAATTCGTTGTCTATTCAGGCATTCCACAGATGCAGGGTACCTCAAGTTGATTGTGGGGATTTAATCCGCTGCTCCTGAGGCTGCTGGGAGAGATTTCCCTTTCTCTTCTTTGTTTGCACAGCTCCTGGGTTTCAGCTTTGGTTTTGGCACCACCTCTGTGTGTAGGTTGCCCTCAGGCTTCTGTTCCCACCCAGACAGGATGGGGTTAAAGCAGTGGCTGATTAGGGGGCTCTGGCTCACTCATGCTGGGGGGAGGGAGGGGTGCAGTAGTTATAATTGGAATGCGGGGCGAGCCTGCAGCAGCAGAGGCCAGCATGACATTGCAACAGTGAGGCACGCCATGTGTTCTTCCAGGGAACTTGTCCCTAGATCACGGGACCCTGGCAGCGGCGTGCTACACAGGCTCCTGCGGGGGGGGGTGTGGATAGTGACCTGTGCTTGTGCACATGATTCTTGGTGGCTGCAGCAGCAGCAGCCTTAGCCTTTCATGCCCGTCTCTGGTGTCCACACTGATAGCTGCAGCTCATACCCGTCTCTGGAGCTTGTTTAGGCAGTGCTCTGAATCCCCTCTCCTCGCGCACCCAAAACAATGGTCTCTTGCCTCTTAGGAAGTTCCAGACTTTTTCCCGGGCTCCCTACTGGCTAGCTTTTGCGCACTAGCCCCCTTCAGGCTGTGTTCACGCAGCCAACCCCAGTCCTCTCCCTGGGGATCTGACCTCTGAAGCCTGAGCCTCAGCTCCCAGCCCCCACCAGCCCCAGCCATCGGGTGAGCAGACAAGCCTCTAAGGCTGGTGAGTGCTGGTCGACACTGATCCTCTGTGCAGGAATCTCTCTGCTTTGCCCTCTGCACCCGTTGCTGCACTCTCCTCCATGGCTCCGAAGCTATCCCACCACCACTCCCTGTCTCTGCCAGTGAAGGGGCTTCCTAGTGTGTGGAAACTTTTCCTCCTTCATAGCTCCCCCCAAAGAGGTGCAGGTCCCATCCCTATTTTTTTGTCTCTTTTTCTTTTCTCTTTTGCCCTACCCAGGTACATGGGGATTTTCTTGCCTTTTAGGAAGTCTGAGGTATCCTGCCAGCATTCAGTAGGTGTTCTGTAGGAGTTGTTCCACATGTAGATGTATTTTTGATGTATTCATGGGGAGGAATGTGATCTGCCCGTCTTACTCCTCCTCCATCTTGAAGGTCTGGCCCTGACATTTATTTTAATAGTTAAACTTATTGAAATGTAGAATGTAGGCACCCATATCTCAAACATGGAGAACGAAGTCTGAAAATCAGTGAGTGTTCAATAACAAGTATTTGTTAAATTTATTAATTTATTAGCTTTTGTTCAACGATATAAGTTTTGCTTTTTGAAACCTAGTTTGAATCTCAAAATATATTGATATCATCCAGTCCCAATTTTGTTTTACCTGCGTTACAAGATCCATTGCCCTAATATCATGATATATTGACCTGTTCTGCTAGCACTATTAAAATTTTATGCATGCCTCATTCATATTTTATGATAATTAATAGTATCATTTAGAAAATTCGTCTCCTAGGAGATGAGGACTTTTGTGTCTTATCAATTCTTTTTTGAAACATCTGACCTAGGAAACACTTTAATCACAATATTTAAACTTTTTTGTAGTTTCTCACAACCATTGTGACAACCAATGCAATTAACTGTTCGACCCCAGTATAATTTGTCCTGTCTAATTGATATTACCACTACTTACCTAAATCAGTTATGATTGCTTCTGAAATACCTAGTGTCATACTCAGTTCCGAGTCTTTACTGGTTCTTGCCTACATCCTATGTTTTTTGTATCACAATTGCCTTCTGTAATCACAATTACTACTACCTCTTTCTATTTGAGTATTATTAGTCAGGGTAAGTAATGTCAGCTGTGTAATAAACAACCCTCAAATCTTGGAGGATTGACAATATAAATGTTAATTGGTGGCTGTTGACTTGTGCCAAAGTACAAAATGGTCCCCCAACTGTGCGAAGAAAAAGTTCTAATGCGTGCAGAATTTCAGAGAGCCAGTACAACCGACTCTTGGCCATTTCTAATATATGTCTTCAAATTCACATCCAGTCAACAGAACAGGGAAAGAAACAGATTGTGGAGCAATTCTTAACTGCCTTAACCCAGAAGTGACACATCATTTCTGCTCACATTTCATTGGTGGCAACCAACCAGTCTTACGACTCCACTTATAATCAAAAGAACTAGAAAATAGTTTGTACTCAAGAGAAAGGAAAAGCCTAATTAAGCATCTGACCAATCTTTGACACAAATTTCACATAAACTCATGGATCTTACAGATTCAACTTGTTCAAAATAATTATTTTTTATCACTATCATCTTGATACAAAAACTGCCATGACATTTCCAGTGTAAGCTTTCACTACTTCCTGAAAGGATGTTAAGTCTGAAAAAACTCTAGGCAATTAAAATATATAAAAGGACCCTACTGATCTTTTTTATACTCAAGACAGGAAGTCAGCTAAGGTCCCAATTCCTTTCAAATGGAGAATAGTAGTAAAATCCAACATAAGGGCACTAGGGATAGACAAGGGTCAAGACTACTGCAACTGCTAGGTCAGTTTTAGCAGTGACATAATGGAAGACGTACGGGTAAGATTATAAATTGAAGTTTATTTTTTAATATATTATGTCACTGTCCTTCTTTTTTTTAAATAGCAATGGGGTTTTATTGACAACTTGGAATTTCTACAATTTTGACAGTAGTTACTTTGGACTTCAGTTAAAGCCTCTCCAGGCTCAGTTGCGAGCCTAATCAGAGTATTTCCAGGTAACTGATGCTTGGGTCCAGTCATTTTTGAAGTATACCTTTCCACTTATGACTATAATCAGAAAGTTGGTCTGACTTCGATAGCTGATAGCCAAACTGTGTCAAAATTTTCCTTATCAGATAAATGGTAAATTGTACTAAAGATATACTATATTATCTTATAGGGAGAATTCAGCTTACCATGCTATCACAAATTGTTATAAAATTTTAAAACTTTATCTAACTCAGTTTCAGGTTTCCTTGTTCCCTTCACACTTTGAACGGAAAAGCATCATCACTTATTTTTATTACTGAATCCTGAAATTCTAAAAGTTACTTTGCGTATTTCATTTGCTGGGCCTTTTCTGTTCCAAAATTCATTCATATGCAGAATTACCCATGATATTCTGAAGAAAACAGGATGTCATTCTCTAAATGAAACACTTGGAAGGAGGATTATTTCTATTTCAAGCCTCCAGTTTATTTTAATTTATTTGCTGATGGAGCCAAGATCTGCAAGAACAGTCCCACATTCTCATGCTGATTCTAAGTGCAGAAATCTACATTATGACCTCTGTATTAACAGACACAATATATCTTTAAAAATAGAGTGTTCCAGCTGTATGTACCAGGGCCCTAGTGGCTTCAAATCTCAACAGACAACATTACTACAGAAAAGCTTCGGTCTTGAGAAGAGTGGCTTTCACACAATTGAATAAGAATTTTAGTTTTTTTATAAAAAAGCAAGTGCTGAGCTTAAAATACATTGTCAGAGTACCAGCATCCAAAATAGAGTGAAAATGTATGCCTCAACTGAAGCAGTTTTAGTCTGTCACTCATTTCATGGTTTATAATCATTCTCAAGTGAATATTATCAGGAAGGTGCTTTTGTCTCCATCTCCCCTGGGTGCTCTTCTGTATCTCCATGAACAATCCTCAGACGAGCCTTAGAGGAAGGCTGAGTTTGCTATTCACATTTGATTGCACAAGCTCCTGGGATGGGGTCAAATCAGTGACTTAGGAGCCTTTCTCTCTGCTCATTCTCATTCTTCTCCCTCTTCTAGGGCCACAGAAGAAGATAAACAGCCACTAGCATGTTTAGAGTAAGCTATATGATGTCAAAATAATTGAATAGCTGATGTTTTGTTAGGATATAGATTGATCACTGATTAATATATCACTGATCAATATATCCTTGGAGGCCAACATCATTACTGTAAAGGAGAAGGAACTGTTGAAATTGATGAGCACGTGGTCAATGGGGACCAGAGATGCCCTTAAAGGAACTAGCAGTTTGGATGTTTTTCTCAGAGGGTGGGGAAATAGATGCCAATTACAATATCAATTAACAGTGTATAGCATTGTAGACATTCCTGTGGATGACTTATTCAATAAGTGAAACCTGTAAGTTAGATGGCATAGGTATTATCTACACTTTTCAGCTGAAGCAATGAAGATCTGGAGAATTTAAGTGATTTAGCCCATCTTCAAGTTAGGATGTGCTAGAGTCAGCATTTTATAAAACTGTTCCTGTGATTCAAAATCCTATGCATGCTCTCTTTTTACTACACTAGTGATTTTTTTCAGATTGTATTCTGCAGTGATATGGCTCTCTGGAACAGAACTTTGAGGATTGCCGTAAGGGGAAAGCAGAGAATCCAAGCAAGTGGGAATGCCAATAGCATCTTCTCTTAATTCAATCAAAGCAACCCCATGTCTACTGTTTAAATTGGGATTTGATATTAAGATTACACTTGAAAATTTTTTAAAAATCATAATTGCAATAACTAAACAACACAAGTTTTTAGCACAAAATATTGTACTGTGTCATGTTTCTTTTTCCAAATAAGGACTGCTCAAAGTGATTCCTAGGTAAAAAGTTCATCTATCAAGCTTACCTAGAACTCAAGACCTTCAGGTTGTGAGACCGATGCACTGCTGGCTACACCAAGATGGCAGCTCTAAGTTTACCTAGAGAAACACAGGAATTGAAAGATTAGGATATTTTTAAGGCTAACAAATGTATGGATGTATTTTCTCTGCTAATCTTGTTTAAAGATCAAGTTGTAGTTGATTTAATTTATTAGATTTAGCAGGTGTCCTACTGGGGGTCTGGCACACCAGCTTTTCTATTAGAAAGGCAGTGGATCTTTCTATGACAGGACCCCGAATCCTGCCACAACTGATTAAGGTTGACACCTAACCCAAGTTGGGCCAATTTCATTACCTTCCACAATAAAAAAAAAAAAAAGCCACCATCACTACAGTTAGGTACATCAAGCTGAATCTGAGTCACATTAATAGTGTAGCTACACAAACTACAAAACTTCCCAGGTTTCTTCTCATTCTGAAACTTATTTTCAATATTTCCTTTGATTCCATTGACATTCATTTTTATCGTTTAAGGTAGTTCTAGCTTTTGTTTTTCCTCTTTTGCAACAAACAATATCTTACCTAAGAGCAGTAATTTTAAAAAAAACTACTTGTGGAAGCAGTTGTGTTCTATAATTCAGGGTGCTTTTTCTTTTTATCCTCCCTTATTAATGAGCTTAAGAAAAATACTTAATTACTATTACAGTTTACAGTAAGTCAAATATCCATCAAGTTTAAGAATTTTCTTAATTTGTTTCTAGTGTATTTTTATAACAATACTAATGATCCAAATATAGGTAAAATTATATCTTTGTAAAGCCTATTAAATAAAATCACAAATGACAAGGTTTTTCAGATATTAAATTCAATTTCTCTTTTCTTAATTTCTACCACTAATCCTAGAAATGCATTTCTGTATTTGAATACTCTTCCTTTTTTATGGTTATTGCTCTAAAATATTTGAAAACAGGCTACTTAATTTTACAATATTGTCTCAGATATGATGACTGCATATGGGTTTTTATCTGAGTACATACTCTAAAATAAGACTGTTCTTAAATAATCACCATATGAAGTAAAATCCCTATTTTACAGCACATTCTATTAGCAGAAATGTGAACTGTACAAAATGAGTAATTGTATATACAGGAAGATTTTACTGATGATTAAACGTCTGAAATTTTATTGTATTTCACAGTGTATTATTTTATTAACCTGGGAAAAAGAGGACACTTTGCACATCTTTTAGCACCCATCCATCATTATTCAATTAAACAGACTATTTGAAAAATAAAATTCTCATGGTAAGCTGCTGAATTGGGCCATTCTGAAAGTCTTCTAATCATTTTTATGCTTTGTTCTTATTAGTTGTACATTACTGCCTTACGTTCCCTTGGTTCAGGTACCTATCAATTCACAATTGATTACAATAACCTCTCAGCTGTCCTTCAGGTCCCTGGCTCTTTTCTTTACTGTCACCCCAAATGCAAGTCAACCTATATCCAATTTATAAATTAATCCTCATAAATACCTCATTCACCTCTCAGCTTGTTAAAATGAGATTAAAGGACTTTTTTGTTAATTTAACACTCTTGGGAGGTATTCAAGGGTCTCCAAGTTAACACTACCTTGCCCAATACAAACTACTTTTATAGAGCCAAGCATTTGTAATGCATTTTCTCTAATCCTCATAATACACGTTAAGTACACTTAGTTATTCCAGTTTTACAACTGAAGAAACTGAGGCCCAGAGAATTTAACCGATTTTCCAAAGTTATACAGCTAATAAGTAAAGGCATCTGTTTCTGGACCCAAGTATGTCTGGATTCCATAAAAGACTTCATTAAAAATAGGTTCCAAGTTCACATAAATTTAGGAAAATAATCTATAGCATATCCATCTTGGAAATTCAAAGTTTTCATTAGCATTTGAAGGAACTGAATAGTCCTACATTAACAAATGCTTTCCAATTTGATTAACCCAGCATTTTCCTAACATATTGAATCTCACTATCTTTTATCATGTTCTGCTAATAGCATTACTAGTAGACTATTATAAAAGTATTTTTGTCTGCCTAATGTACATTCACATGCCCCTTTTCAGGGCTTCACTAGGAATTTCTTTCTCTGTGTGGCCACAGTTGAGCTGTCAATACCTGCCTCTTTCCACTGCAGTGGTATATGCACTACCCAGGTTGTTCAATGAGAGTACCACATACTGTGGGACACAGTGATTACTTCACCACTAGCAAATGACCTAGGCAAGGCCAATTCCAATCTTTCCTAGGCATTAGAAAAGTTATCTTTACAGAGGCATCTTTATATGTGTATAGAATAAAGCAAATAAAGCCAAAGATATAGAAAGTAAGTAACTGAAACATCTAGGTCCACGTATGTCTAAAGTAAACTTGACCCTTGAATTCCACAGACACAAATGACAATGAATTTTCATTTGGACTAAAAAAATTTGAATTGAGTTTCTATGCTTGTAGTCAAATAGTCCTGACACAAAGAACTATAAAATTTATGTACGAACCAATGCACTTTGGCAAAAACTGCACAGTCTATGCTAAAAAATGCTTTTAATTTTCTTCATAATACTGTAGATTGCAATAAGCATTTTTTCCAGATTATGTGTTTTCAACTATTGTTTCCCTGTGATGTGATGTATATTTAACTACATGTCAAAAAGCTGCTAGGTTCTTTTTTCTTTGTATTATATTTACCTATAAGCTTGAGTCATACTACTATTTAGCCAGTTACTACAAACTTGTCTTAGATGCTCTAGAAGCTTAGTCCCTGGATGGGGATTCTTGAGACAGTGACTAAAATATTATTCTCAGATGAAACATTTAAGGGGGTGAGAAAGACAGGAAAGGGGCAGAAGCCTACAACATTTGCATGCAGATGAAATCCAGCCTCAGCCTAATCCTATGGGGAGTTCTAAGCAGAGGAACGTCCACAGAGACATCCTACCCTGAAGCAAACTATCTCCCACACTCTAAGTGGAATTCTAGGAAGAATGGTTTAGCTTCAACTGTTAGTAGCCCACACTCACAGAACCTGGGAGATGGGTGATCTCAGATCAGTAAAGGGGATCCTGGCAAGGCAACAACCGTCTACCACAACCAGCAGCTGCTTCCCAAACACACTTAAACGGCACAACGTAGGCTAGAAAGAACTCGATTGTTCCAATCAGATTAATCTAGGTTAAACTCCAGCTCTGGAATTTCTGGGTCAACTTGAACAAGTTATTTCTCATCTATTGGCCTAGGAACTTTCCTTTGTCATGACTAGAGGTAATACAGTAGGTACTAAGTAGCTAATAATTGTTAATACATACATATAAAAGCAAGTACTTGGTGGCTTTTCTAATCTCTGCTAATCCAGAGAACATTTATTCGATATACAAAAATAATTTTAAATAATTTAAAATTTTGCTGCAGCCTCTCAAAAAAAAAAAAAAAAGGCCGATAGAGGTTACCTACATAATAAATATCAAACTGCCTTACAATCTTCACTCTTAAACTCTGTCCTAAACTTGAAACCACAAGTAGCTTCCCCTAAGGTTTCAGGCATTCTTCCTTCTAGAATACCCCAATCTACCTTCCACAACACAATAATTGAGCATTTTGAATTTTTCCTTTTGTATTCGTTTGCAAGGGCTACCATAAAAAAGTACCACAAGCTGCGTGGCTTGACAAAAATGTGTCTTCTCACAATTCTGGGGGCTGGAAGTCTGATATCAATGTGTTGCCAAGGGTTGGTTTCTTCTGAAGCCTCTCTTCTTGGCTCATAGATGGTTGTCTTCTATGTTTCTTCATATGGTCTCCCTTCTGAGGAGATATCTGTATCCTAATCTTGCCTTTTCTTATAAGGACACCAGTCATATTAGATTAGGGACCGCCCTAATTACCTCATTTTAATTAATTACCTTCTTAAAGGCCCTATCTCCAAATATGGTCACATTCTGAGGTACCGGGGTTAGGATTTCAACATCTGAATTGGGGGAGAAAAACACAAGTTTGGCCTTAATACATTCACTTGGCTTGTAGCTAACGTTTACCAGACACACTATTCTTGCCAATGTAAAGCCTATTGGCCTTTCTGGCTTCATGACATTGCTTGTCACTCTTTATTGTGATGTGTGTAAAAATGGCCCAGGAACCTCTCTGGCAAAGGAAAACTCTACTGGGTACTTCTGGGGCAGGTGAGCGTGAGTAATATGAATGGTCATGAATTAACATTTTTTCTGTCGCATTTTATAATTAAAAAACATGTTAAAAATAGATCTTATAGTAAAACATCTCATTGAGATTCAACATTGGTAGTAGTAATATATGTTACAGCAGACAGTGGTCATCTTACCAGAGATGTGAGGGAGAGCTGAAAGAAAACTTACTCTGTGAACCTGAGATTATTAGTTGAAGACAGTATGACTACTTCACTTTTTCCTCAGGCAAGGTTTTGTTTTATTTAATTTCAAATTCAGAGTGGAAAATAGACTGAACTCTTACGGAGATGGTGCTTACTTTATAAAATGTAGAGCTCAGGCTTCCCTGGTGGCGCAGTGGTTGAGAATCTGCCTGCCAATGCAGGGGACACGGGTTCGAGCCCTGGTCTGGGAAGATCCCACATGCCACGGAGCAACTAGGCCCGTGAGCCACAGCTACTGAGCCTGCGCGTCTGGAGCCTGTGCTCCGCAACAAGAGAGGCCACGATAGTGAGAGGCCCGCGCACCGCGATGAAGAGTGGCCCTCGCTTGCCACAGCTAGAGGAAGCCCTCGCACAGAAACGAAGACCCAACACAGCCAAAAGTAAATAAATAAATAAATATTAATTGACCTACAACACATACAATTTAAGATGCAAAGGAAGTGACCATTGAAACTACAAACCCTAAAACTCTAAAAAAAAAAAAAAAAAAAAAAAAAATGTAGAGCTCTTGCAAACAGATATGATTACTGGAAAGAAAATGACTAGATCAAGATTATTTTGTTTACATATATATCCTACATATCATACATACCATGTCATAGTTCTAGAGAGCTTAGTGTTATGTTTGCCTGTAACTGCTGCCTGAAGGCAGTGCCTGGGCTGGACAAACACAGGTCAAAGAGAGGATCTCTGACATTTTTGGAGTGGGAGAGTCAGCTAGTGGTCTGCCTACCAGCCAGAAGGAGTCACTTGTCTGAAGAGAACAGTGTATCCTCCAACTCAGAGAAATGGAAATCACTGTTGAAATAGCGTTAGGATCAAAATCCAGAGCCAGATAATGAGAGATGAGAGGTAGAGGCTATAACTTTACAAATTATTTAAAACAGAGAGAGAGAAAAAGAGAGAGAAACTTAAGACCAGTTATTAATATTTTTATTTAACTCTCATTTCTGTAAAGGAGATATTCACCATATTTTCTTAGCATTTAAGAAGTAATTTTCCAAGATCTGCCTGATTATTGATGAATAATCCAAAGCTTTCCATTCCTTTATTTCTTTCCAGTATGAATTTTTAAAAATGATCTCAATAGCTCAGAACCTTCAGAATCATCATTAACATACCAGTCTTTATTTATTAATGTTCCTTCCTTGCATCTTTTGCTCCCTTTTCTCTCAAGTATTTGTAAAATTCTATTCTCTTCAAACCCTTTGGCTACCGTGAGTTATTTCTGCCTTTTCCTCGTACTGAAAACTACAAATAATGTAACGTGTCTTTAAGTTTCTTCTTTTCCTTTTTTCCATTTTCAATATCAGCTTTTATTATGTTAAAAAAGAACCATAATAAGATTTTTATAAAATACTAATGACTTAATAGTATGATTTGTGATAATTCTATTTTTCAGACAGCCTGGAACTATGTAAACATAAGACCCATGTAAATTTATGATGGATATATCTGTACATATATAAATTTATATATAATGGTGCATTCACATGTTGGTGACATTATATACTAATACTAGCAATATGTACTAGGAATATTTGACAAAGTATTTAAGACAGATCTTATGTCAATCTCACTTAAAATATATTTTCTGGAGTGTGGTGTGTGCCACCTAGATTCCCTTCTAACCTAAGGCACACCTTCCCCCAGCTGCTGGGAATGTTGGCTACTGATGGCTCTTAGCTGATTCTGTCTCAGGTAGTTGTTCTCAGCTGAAAAGAATATACTTATCTGAGGTCACATCTCCCTCCTGAAGGTCAGTGTGCATCCAAGGCCTGGTTGATACTGGGATATTAACAGCTGGTGTCCTTGCCTCGAGTTGGAGCAATCTCAAGTATTTTTCCACCCCTAGAGCTCCCAAAGGATAGACTGAGACCTATGGGTCTACATTACAGTTCAGTTCTTCCCTGTTTAATCTTGTTTCCTTTACTCTTCCACAGATGTTGACCCTGAAGGTAGTCCCTTATAAATTTTCAGCATAAAAATTTCTGCCTCATAATCTGTTTTCCAGGCAAACCACCATAAAACTGTTGGTACTAGGAGTGGTCCAAGGAAGCATGCTCTAAAACAGAATTTTGGAGCTGGACCACCTGACAACCAGGTGCAAAATAAGACCCCATTGGTTGCAGACTGTTGCAATGCAACTGTTAAATTTTGCCAATAGTTAATGTCTTATTTTTGAGATAAGATATATATACTGGCAGGTATAATATTTGTTGTAAGTTCCTTGGAAGAGCAAGTTATAAGAACAATCCTATCTTGATAATTCTTACTAAGTGCCATTTACGTACTGGAGGAAGACATTAAAAAGCAGGTGACTAATCACTGAAGAAAAGTAAGTGTGCAAGGCAGAAGTCCTCCTTGGTAGCATGAAAAGACTCATCTCCTATAGCCAGAGGGCAGTAAAGCTAAGAAACCCACAACTTAATTATGAAGAGTAGTAGAGTTCCAGGGAAGAGAGGAAAGAGAAATCTAATGAATTGGACCAGCAATTCAATGTAACTCAATATAAGTAGCAAAGTTCAGGGAAGGTTAACTCTTAGCCCCGTCTACGTAACCCACATTTGCTATGCCAAATATGGTTGGGAAAGATGGAGTATTAAGACCTGGCTTGAGGACATACGTTTCACTGCACTCAAAATCCTTGAGACTCCGGGAGTCCACTGAACTCTCTCTGGACCTGCCAAAGTGGCCCACTCCTTACTGTTAGAGGGTAGAACTACTAAAGCTGTAGCAGAAGCCTCTGCTTTCAAGACAACATGTGTACCCTTTCACACTCCGTCTCATGGCCAGCCACCAAAGCCAAGTCACGACATGCCTGGGGAAGTTCTGGGCATTCTCCTAAGCTACAGGATATAATACTTTGGCAGGGATCTCAGGAAACAATATTAACATACTGCTCTTGAAGTATAGAGAAAGTAATGGTCCACACTAAGTTAAATAGAAATGCCTGTGGGAGATGCTGAAAGGATCAAAAGGCTCAGAGCAGGCACGTTAGAGTGGCTATGCTGTGTACGGCTGGAAAATCCACTAGCTACCTATGTTCTGCACAAGGACCTGATGGGTACCCCATGTACCAAAATGGTAGAGAATGCACTAGTTAGAGGAACACAGCATGACTGTAAACCTCAATGGTTGCTGTCCCTTGTAACAGGGACAATGGTAATACTGTCATAGAATTAAGCTCACTGATAGTAATGAGGATTGCACGCTCCCTCGCCCCTTATAACAGACGCCAGGTGGAAGTATTTAACCAGCAGAAGCAAGTAGATTTACCATTATCTTAATGAGAGACAAGGTTGGAGTAAAGGCCAAGAAAGCCTGATTGCAAAGAGGTGTGGATGTAGTTAATAGGATACAGCGTCTCTAGGATCAAGAAAGTTGGACAGCTAACGAAGGAAGAATCCTGCAACACCACAGCAAAAGCATGTGGCCCAGATCTCCAAACCCTGCAACACCACAGCAAAAGCATGTGGCCCAGATCTCCAAACCCTGCAACACCACAGCAAAAGCATGTGGCCCAGATCTCCATGGCATTTACCACTGTTGCACTCATGTCTCTACCTTACACCTATCGCACATGGGGGTAGAGTGCAGTCTCTATCAGCAAATGACAGAGGAGGGAAAGTAGCAAGCTTTGCTCAGAGGTAGGTTGGCTCGGTAGGTGGAAGCAGGCTAAAATGTTCTGGTGCTGTACTTCTGCCCCACTGAAGACAGCAGTAAGGGGAATTCTCTTATTGAGCAAAGCTTCAGACAGTATGCTTAGTTACCACTTTGTGCTGGGGCCCAAGGTAAAATCACTTAAGACACATGCAGTGACAAAAGACTTGGCTGCTTGGGCCAGGCCTGGAAAGAGAAAACCCTGAAGATCAGGGATAAGAGGTGCAGGGAAGAGGCATGGTGACATCACCATTGACGTGAGCACAGAGGGTGAGGTTCTTTGTATTCCTTATTAACCCCCAACAGAGAGTATCGACCACAGAAGGAGCACTAAACAACCAAGGTGACAGAATTACTTGACCAGTAATTCTGATTTGATCAGCTGGCCTCTGTCATTGTCTGCCCCACAGCAGGCACGGTTAGGTTCACAAAGACTCATGGTGATAAGGATGAAAGATACACATGGGGCCAACTGTGTAAGTTCCCACTCCACAAAGCTGATTTAGCCACTGCCGTCGCTAAACATCCAACTCTTAGCCACAAACGCCAACACTATGTCCTGATATGGCATCCTACCTGGAGGAGACAAATCCGCCCCTTGGTGTTACCGAACCAGGTTCCTCTTGCTCGAGCACAGTGAGCCGAAACACCGAGACATCAAGGTTTGCAGCAAAGTGAGGGTTTACTCAGGAGTCAGCCAAGCGAGGAGACCGCAGAACAAACCTCAGATCCACCTCCTTGAAGGCAAGGAGACTGGGTGTATGTAGGCATAACAAAGAAGCAGACCACGCTCAGGCGTGGGGAACACGGCGAGCATGGGGAAAGGTGATTGGAAAAAAGGGGCAGTGATTGTCTTTCTGCGCAGGCGTAACTAAGCTACAGGCTCTGCTCTTTTTAAAGGTCGCTGAGTATGGACACTTGCGCATGCCCAGTGGAAGGGTCGGTGGTCCTAGCCTGTCTTAACCAGTTCAACTGGAACTACATGCAGCTGATTCCAAGTTCATAGAAAACAACTCAGGCAAACATCTTATTGTTTAGGCTATCTGCTGTTTGGAGGGCATGCAAGTCTTAACAGGACCTTGATTAGTGAAGGCAGGTGAAATGGATTTAACCCACGGTTTCAGTGGCACGTTGATTACATTCAACTCCTTCCACGTTGTAAAAGCCAACAATTAATTTTGAACAGAAAAAATACGTATCTAGGGCATAAGTTTGCCTTTTCTGCACCGCTATTTAAAAACATAAAAAGCATTTACTCCACTGACAGACCCAGCATAACACTGCCTTGCACTTGGACTTGTGACACACGTCACAGCAAAGGGGTGCAATAGTACGCATATGACCACTGAATCCCCTAGTCTTATCAGATATCACGCCTCCCAGCAGCTCTTGACCTGCTGTGTTTTCAAGAGGTAGAATATATACATCTAGCAGCCATGCATGGAAGGAGTAAAAAAACAAGAAAAGAACTCTACCTTATCTCATCAAATGCTTACATTATTACTTTAAGAAAGATTAAGTACAATTCCCAATGTGGAAACACCTAGAAAGAAGAGTGAGAATTTCGACCTTGAACTCTGACTTACCTTTTGTCCACTATGCATCACTGCCTTTCCATATTTGCACCAAAATCAAAGGACTGAACAAAGAGGCAGAAGAACAGCAGTGAAACAACACGTAAAACATTGACCAGCTTAAACTGGTTTTGTTTCCCTAAAACGGGTTGTTGATTAATCAAACCTGGAGTTGTTTTACAGAGACAGCCCTGCGCATGTGCGAGATGGGAACCCACGTCTCCAGGATGACCCCAGAGCAGTGAAAAAAATCAGAACATGTGAAATTCCTTAAAAATTTATTGACTTAAATAATTTTGCCTATGTTACACTTAATTAAAAAAAGAAACCCTTAAAAAAAAAAGGATATGAAACTCAAAGAATAGAAATGTTGCCACCTGACCTCTTTACAAAGCAAGAAATCCTTCAATAAGGAAAATCTAGCTTCCAGCAACCTGAGTATCTGGATTACCATATATGGACTGATTAGAGACTAGCCAGTCATCTTCTGCCAAGTTTGAAATTCCCCTAACCACTTAAATTTTACTCCAACCCTGGATGGAGGAGACAAGAGTTGAGCCCTGCCCCCTGTCTCCTTGCCTATCAACCTCGAAATAACTGAAATCAACCTAAATCATCTAATAGGGAATTACTTAAATAAAATATGGTATATATACAGGATGGATGAGCATCCAACCATTTAAAATCTTATTTTTCTATTGATTGATTTACCCACATTATAGTTAGTTACTGGTAGCACCTAGCCTACAACACAGGATGTTTAATGTCTAATTCAATGAGCTATTGACCATATACTATTGGATTGGTCTTAATCTCCTTAGATATAACACACTAGCACCATCACTCTCCCATTCTCAATCCATGACCTGTCCTTCCAAATTATGTACTTTATGTTGAAAGATGTAATCAAGTCCTGATTAGTAATCCCTATATGTGCCTATAATTCACAAATAAGTTTCATATCTGCCATTATTAGAAACAAATACATTTTTATCTTGTTTTTCAAAGTACATAATGGCATAATTATCACTATATAACATCATGTAAAAAATCAGAATAAACATAAAATGTGTAAGCATGGTCTCACTTATAAACATTGGGTATTAACCATAATATGATAAAATTTGGTGTGTATATTTGTTGGGCTGCACCCCAGAGGCCTACAAGCCCTGTGCTTGCTCAGCTTCAAGACTGATGAAAGAGCCCAGTGTCAGCAATAGAGATATCAATGGTTTAATGGATGGGGGACCTTACACGTCTGAAGCAAGGTCCTGGAGCGACACCCCACCGTATGCAGCAGTTGACTGGCAGGACATGATGGCAGTCTTTGCTGTGGGGCCAGCGGGTGGTGGGGGGGGGGGTTGTGTGGTGGTGGTGGAATTACCAGTTATAGGTGAATTGACATCAGGTGGGCTCATTGGTTACCAGGGAAACCAGCAGAGGGGCCCGCCCCTCACCGCCCCTTTGATAAGAACAATCACTAGCTGGGCCTGGGGCAAGTACATAGGAAGGTCAGTCATGTGCTTAGGGTGTAGGTGAAGCCGGCACTTGTCAGGCAGGGGATGTACAGAGAGGAAGAGAATAGCCTTCTTGCGTGGCCTGACCATACAATATTATTTCCTTCTTATACTTTTCCATATTTTTCAAATAATTTTACAGTTTTATAATCTGAAAATGAACTATATTAAGACAAAAATAAGGAAAAGTAAGCAAGAAAGAAGGCAAAAAAACAAGTTAAACGATATAAAGCCCTACCCCAAATCTCCTGTGTACCTGATTTGAAACATTTTAAAGACATTTTTAGAAGTGGTGTTTCTTTGTTGAGCATATCTCAATAATCTCTAAGTGAATTGAAGTAAATAACATTTTGCCTAAATGAATGCTGGCAAAGTTGTTCTCCAGGGAACAAAATTTGCTTGAAGAAAAGGCAGGGTCCTTTAGGATTTAGAAAGAACACACAAGTTAGTACACTAGGTCAAATGTAAGCAAAAATTGCTTCTAAGGCCTTATGTTGCCTCCTTCAATCTCACTCCTAATTCTTCTATATTAGTTTACCAGTGAAGTGGAAATGAATATTTGTCACACTCTTTCTCAATTAAGAATTAAAGCTCCACCCTGATACATATGAGAAAGAAATAAGGACTTAAATCAGGCAATTTATTACTTAGAAAGCCACCTTAGTTTACACCTTTCTGTCTGTGTTCCACCCAAGTGATCGAGATACATTGAAGACGCCATTCCCTCCAATTTTAAACAATTGGTATAAATAAATAAATAATACATTGGACATGATGCATGATAATTGTATGCCTCCTCTTTGCATGCAATGATACTTCATAGTAGCTGCATTAAAGAGCCCAATCATTCCCTGTTTTACCTCACCTCTTATGTGCAATAAATTATTGCAATTCCTTTGCCCATTTTTATAGCTAACAAATCTTGATATACTAGTAAATACTGTTTGTTACCTAAATAGTCACATTAAACTTCAAAATAGCTTTGAAATTACTACCCATGTGAAAATAAGCCATATAATCAGAAGGCAAGGAAGTGGCTGTTTAATTTCTAATATATTTCACCATATTTTATATGATTAGATGCTCAACAGAAATTCCATTAGCACACTCAAAATAGGATATACTTCAAGGATTATTTATATAGGGGTTATTTACAAAGAGTGAGAGTTGGGGAACCAAGGATAGTACGGTAACCTGGAGTTTGTAGTGAGCTTGGAGGTCAAAGGGTGGAGAAAGACTAGTTACTAGAATCTGGGAAGAAAACGTCCTACAGAATCAATAGCCTTGGGAGGAACAGTAATCTTGCATTGAGAGGCACAACCAATCCAAGGCATCCTAGCAGGAGCAAAGCCACATCAAATCCCCTGATCTCAGTCTCCTCCTTCCCTCTGACTTCCTGCTTTGTTTGCCCATTTTCAAAATCCAACCTGATACAGAAGGCAAGAAAGCTCATAGATACAATCTATAAAGTTCAGTTTGTCAGGGCAGAGAGCGGGGGAGATCATGAAATGTGCATCTGCAGGGACAAAAAGAAAACATTCCACACAATTAGTGAACTTTTTCTCCTTCAACTTGAACATAAAAATATAATGTTAATAACAATAATAATAACAGCTTATATTTGGGTAGATCTTTAGTTCATCTACATGTATGTTTAGAGAGTTCGGACTAGCTTTTTCATGATTTCTTCATCCATTACAATGTGATATGATATCCAGAATGGAATTTAATTTTCTAGGGGCTCACCAATTCAAAGCCTCCTAAATTTCCAAGAGTAAAGTCAGAAAATAAATTGCTTTATATGTTACATTTGTTTAACCAGTGAAGAAAAATCTGTATTTTTAACGTTCAGTTTTAATTGCTGTCAAAATTATTCATGTTAATAAGTCAGTTACATAAAGGTTGCTGTGAAAAATAATAGTTCCCACCTCCACGCTCAATTATCCCTCTCTTTTAGAATTTATTTATCTTCTTTGCTCTATGTAACATTCTTGTGACTTTTTGATTGTTCAATTTCAGGTATTCATTTATTAGTTTTCTAGCACTGCTGTAACAAAATGTCACAGACCTGGTAGCTTAAACAACAGAAATTTATTTTCTCGCAGTCCAAAAGACAGAGCCTGACTGTCGGGGTTCTAGGAGGCAAGTCGGGGGAT
Source organism: Balaenoptera musculus (assembly GCF_009873245.2). Classification (NCBI taxonomy): domain Eukaryota; kingdom Metazoa; phylum Chordata; class Mammalia; order Artiodactyla; family Balaenopteridae; genus Balaenoptera; species Balaenoptera musculus. The sequence goes on along the minus strand of NC_045793.1, from coordinate 31,001,908 downwards.
GAGGAGACGAGGACTGAAGTTTGTTATGTGTGTATTTCCTTAGCTCTCTTGCTTTCAGTACAGTGTAACAACCCTCACTTATCCTCGTGTGCTCCTTCCAAAAGTCCTGCTATTGTACCTGTTCTTCTGGGGGTCTGGGAAGTCACCCCAGCTGTGATGAGTGGAGATCTATGGACCTGACTGCTTGTGAAACAGTCTTAAAGAAATCCTCCTTCTTTCAAATTCCTTCCACTTTAAGAGATAGCTGGTTGTGACAATTCCTGAGAGTTTGGGGGATCATGTGATAAATTTGATTACTTTTTGGTATTCCCCATTGCTGGATTCTCACTTTTGACAATATGCTGAATAATTTACCACTTGTCTTTGCATTTCAGCTTGGAAAATTGTGTTGCTCAAGTTTCTTTTCCTTTTCTCCTGACTTTGTGAATCTGTGTCTTAGCAAATACATCCTTTTATTGTTTTAGTGGGTCTTCCAGAGAAAGCAAAGTCTGCCAACTTTAACTGAATGTCCAATATTTTTTCTTTCTGTTTTCTTAAGAACTAAATAAATTCATAGTTAGCAAAAATGCTAAAACAATATTGCAGTCCACTCAGCAACTACCATCAATGTTTTATTCTGTTACTAATGTAACAAAGACCTTTTTTTTAAAAAGGGCGTTAAAATGCTCTTGAGTTCATCCTGCTTCTTTTTCTTACTTCATTCCTAATATGGACCAACTCATATTTCCTGATAACATAACCAAATTATTCAGAATTACTGACCTGAAACTTAGTAAAGATAAACTGTGACTCAGTTCTTTTTTCTAATACCTTCATCTTTCCCTCCTCAACAATATACTTCTACTCTGACCTCTGCTTTCCAGGGTCTCAGTTTCTTGGCCTCATTATAATTATTTCTTTGAAAACTTGTCACTTCTTTGTGTTTGATTTTCACTTAAGTACGGATGATGTCATCACATTTATATCCCTGCCCTCTCATTGGTCATTCAACTTTATATTCACAAGGCTTACATGGTGTTTCCATATTCAAAATAAGCTATTGAATATGCTATTTCAGAGTAAGCATGTCCATATGTTAACTCTTCTTCCCTCCCAGGATATGTATCTTTTCCCTATTCCTCAATTTTCCTTTAAGAAACTATCATTCTTCTGATTACTGAGGTTAGACAGTAGACCTTTTCCTGTCTGCTTCATCATTTTGCTTCATCTAACATGCCAATCAATCCTACCATATCTTTCTTTAAATAATCTCAAGATTTCCACTTCCTCTGCTCTCTTGGTATCTCTTTTCTAGTTCATCTTCATGTCACTGAAATCCCCACTCAGTAAACATGAGGCCATTTAATAAATTTGTGTTAGATTGTCCAAAGGATAGATTTTGCACACACAATAATCCAAAATGAATGTTGGAAATGTTCCAACCTCAAATTAAGGTAAAACCTGCTTCTATTAATTTAATCTACATAAGTATCACAAGTTATTGATATCTGAAAGTGAAAGGAGAAGAAACAAGAACCAAGTGAATAAATAGTCAGTGTTTTATTATTATTACATCATCGACTTAATTCATATGGACTTTGGAAAACACTTTCCCCAATATCTATTAAGGTAAAAGCATATTAATATTTATTCAACATTGGTTAGTTTATTCAGCACCTACTATGTGTCAGTTATTGTGCTGGGGTTTGGTTGTGCTTGGATAAGGATACAAATTTAAATAATGAAATGAGAATGTGACTTCCCAACGTTCCAAGCCGAGCAGGATGACAAGCTTTTATACAACAGGATGTGATAAGTGCTAAAATAGAGGTAGGGACAAGGCAGATGGGGATAGAAAGAGTAATTTTCAACTCCATCCAACCATGTCCTGCTGTTAAGGAAGGCTTCTCAGAGGAGGAAGCACTTGAAATGAGTATGGGTTATTATGGGGGAGGACATTCCAAGCGAAGACATCAAAGAGGCAGAAGGACATGTTTAAGCAGCTGTGTATTAATTATCTTTTCACAATTCATCTTTGTATTTCTAACACCTGGGATAGATCATAGCTCATACTATGTACTCATTAAAATGTTTTTGAAAATTTATTACATTTTATTAGTTTAAATGGATGCACCATACATGTTAATTAAAAAATATATATATACTACAGGGTAATGCCCTTGGGTTTTTGATAGGTATAATTTATCTTTGCTCTTGGAACTATGCTTTACATACTGTAGTTCCCTCCTTCCGAATGATGAATATCCCTGTTGAAAATGACTGAGACTCATGCAAGTGGCACATAATAGAACAATCTGTATGTATGCATGCAAAGTAGGAGGCTTTGTAAAAAGAGCTCTGAACCAGAAATCAAGAAACCTAGGTTCTATTCCCAGACTTCCCTCTAATTAGCTATGTGACCTTTTTAGAATCAATTATCATTTCTGTGTCCCATGTTCTTAATTTAAAGAGTGACTTGCATTAGATAATAACTATGTTTCTTTTCAGCTTCTAAGTTATACATGTCAGTAAAATGACAAACGGACAATTTCCCTTGCCTCTATTCCTTCATAATTGTGTCTGGCAAGGTTTGACCTTTGTTTCTAAGGTCAGCACAGAAGCCAGCTTGTCTCTCTTCTGAACTCCCATAGAATTGTATTTCTAGCTCTCCTAAGGTTTAGTGTAGAATAAGACTTAGAGTGTAGGTTCTGGTGCCAGACTGCCTAGTTTTATGATCCAGTTTTGCCACTTACTAGCTGTATGATCTTGAAAAGTTTTTTTAATCTCTCTGTTTATTTGTTTCCTCACCTATTTATGGGGATTCCAATACTACCTACCTCATAAAGAGGCTGAAATACGTTAATGCTTTTAAAGTGTTTAGAAGAGGACTTGGCACAGAGCAACTGTTCAATAGATGATAAATTATTACTTAAGATATTTACATTCCCAGTGACACCCAGCCCATGCCCTGCAAAAAGAATTGGTAAGATACAGGACAGATAAACTGCTGCTCTTTTGCAGGTGTAGAAAACCGTGAAGTGAAATCTTGTCTTCTCTTGCTCTGTAGCACACATGTTCATTCTTCTTAGCTGTCTGATGAAGGAGTATGGAATCCTAACTCCTTTGCCACAAAAAAAAAAAAAAGCCTTGACTGGGGCACTGATTTCTTTGTGTCCCTTATAGCATCTAATAAAGTGCCTTCATCTGATCCTTCATCCCTGTAAGTGAGGAAAAGCTGGGAAATAAGATTAAGTGAACAGAACCAGCTACATAATTTGTGGGCCCTTGTACAAAATGCAAATATGGGATCCTTGTTCAAAAACATAAAAAGCTACTAAACTATAAAACTTTTTCTTTCTTCTTCATACCTCCTCTGTTCATGCATATGCACCAGTGTTGCATCAGATTTCACTGAAAAAGCACCAATTCAAAGATAAAATTAAGAATTTCAAAACAGTTACAGCAGATCATTAAACCAGAGAATCAAAATCTGCAAATCTGTACAGGTGAGACTCCCAGAAAGATGAGTTTATAGCTGAGAGAGAGAGAGAGAGAAAAACCAAGAGAGAGCAAGACCCAGAGATGGAGAGAAAGACAGGGAGGGGACAGAGGGAATGGAGAGGGAGGGAACTGATTAAGGTATTCTCTACTCCATAAAGTAAAATCAAACCTATCTATTGCTCTAATGTTGCCAGGGCCTTGTGTTATCAATGATAATTTAAAGGGGAAAAAGATATAAAATTAAACCTAGCATCTAGCATATTAAGTTCGTCATGTAACTCCTCCACTGTTCAGTGGTTCCCCAACATATTTGGGTAAAAATCTAAGTTTTTGAAATGGTTAAAACACTCTGCTGATCTGGACCTGTTCTACCACTCTGTCCTCAAGCCATACCATTTCTTCCCATTTCACTCTATTCCAAGCATGCTGGGTTCATTTCTGTTGCTAAAAAATGTTAATCAACCTCTTGTCTCCTTGCCTTAGCATTTTATCTTATATTGGCCTGGAATTTTTTCCCAAATGTCCACATGATCCATTTGCTTACTTTTCTCTTATTTCTTGAAGTTCTCTGATTAACTGGCACATATTAGAGGGGACCTCTCTGACATTCCTAACAAAAAAATCTGTCTTTCCTTCTCTGCCTCTTTCTCTGTCTCTGTCACTCTCCACTCCTTCTTCCTTCATCTCCTTTGTAGCATTTATCATTACTTTTCATACTTTATTTATTTATCTATTGCCTTATCACAGTATACTATACCATCATGTAGTATATGGTCAATAAATATTTGGAGGCATGAAGAAAAGGTATGAAGAAATATAGTCTATAGTCACTAGAGCTGTAGAACAAAGAGATAGACAAAAGAGGTAGAAAAATTTAATTAACATTAAGTATCAGTTCCTGTGAGAGATCTTTCATAGATACTGTCTACCTTAATAAGATTTTTTAAAAAAGCAAATTAAATCCAAAATAACCATAAGGAAAGAAATAGTAAAAGCAGAAATCAAAAAAGTACAAATGAACAAGTAATAGAAAAAGACAATGAAAACTCATTTTCTTGAAAAATCCACAAAGTTTATAAACCTGTAGCTAGAATTATCAAGACAAAAAGAGATAAGACACATTTCAATATCATGAGTGAAAGAAAAAGATCACTACAGAGCTTACTGATATTGAATGAAATAAATACAAACACATTTATGCCCAACAAACATTTGATTAACTTTGACACTATAGATAATTTCCTTGAAAGACATACACTACTAAACAACAAAAGTTCACTCAATATGAGAGAGAAGTAACAGCATTATATATATATATATTTTTTTAATTTTATTTATTTATTTACTTATGGCTGTGTTGGATCTTCGCTTCTGTGCGAGGGCTTTCTCTAGTTGTGGCAAGCGGGGGCCACTCTTCATCGCGGTGCGCGGGCCTCTATCGCGGCCTATATTTTTTAAAAAGTGAATTTTTAATTAAATACCTTCTCACAGAGAAAACTCCATACAGAGATGGCATCACTGGTGAATTTTATCAACATTTAAGGAAGAAGTAATAAAAATCTTATACAACTCTTATAGAAAACAGAGGAAGAGAAACCTCATTTTATGAGGCCAGCATTACCCCAATAGCAAAACCAGACATAGTCAGTATAAGAAAAGAAAACTAAAGATCAATATCTTTAATGGTCATGGGTACATAAAATCTTTATTAAAACATTAGCAAATCTAATCCAGCATTATGTAGCAAGGAAAATAAACCATGAACAAGTGTATTTTGGTATGGCATGTTGGTTTAGTATTCACAAATCAAATAGTGTATTTCATTATCTTATCAATACAAAGGAGAAAAATCATATTGCTTCAAAAGATACAGAAAAATAACTTCAAAAATTGAATATTCATCCATGATAAATAAAATACCCAGCCTATTAAGAATAAAAAGGAATTTCTTCAACCTGGTAATGGTAATCTAGGAAAAATACACTGCTAACATTATACATAAGAGTAAAAGACTGAATGCTTTTTCTCTAAGACCAGCGACAAGGTAAGATATCCATTTTCACCACTTCAACTGAACATTGTGTTAGAGACTCAAACCACTACAGTAAGGTAAGAAAAATAAATAAAAATTTTACAAATTGGAAAAGAATTCAAGTCATCTTCACATGCAGACCACAGCAACATTGAAAACCTAAATCAATCAATCAACCAGTCAAATAAGCAAGCAATCAAGCTACAAAAAAGCTACTAGGCTACTTAGCTTAGCAAGGTTGCATGACACAAGGTCAAAACAAATTAGATTGTGTTTCTATATACTAGCAAGGAACAATTGAAAATGAAAAAAAATTTTAAAAGCACTGTACAATAGCATTCAAAGATATAAAGTAATTAGGCATGAATTCACAAAATACTCTGCAAGTTACAAAACACTGCTGTGAGAAATTGAAGGAAACTTCAAGCAGTGGAGAGCTATACTACATTCATTCATTATAAACTGGCAATTATTCTCAACTGATCTATAAATTCATTGCAATTTCAACAAAACTTCTACAGGCTTTTTATGTAGAAATTAATAAGATGATTCTACAATGTATACAGATGTACAACAGATCAGGTGTAGAAAAAACAATTTTGAAATTATGAACACAGTAGGAGGACTATGACTACCTGCTTTTGAGGCTTATAAACTATCTGTTATAAAGCTACTACTGTAGTCAAAGAAGTATAGTACTGATGTAAGGATACAGCTATAGATGAGTGCAGCAGAACAGAGAATCCAGAGGAAGACACATATATATGGGCAACTAATTTTCAAAAGTTACCAAGGTGCTTCAATGGGGAAAAATGAGTCTTCAATAAAGGGTCCTCAAGCAAACTACATATTCATATAGAAAATAATAAACTTTGACCCTCATCTCTTGTAATACATACAAATTGACTCAAAATGAGTCACAGACCTAAATGTAAAAGATAAAACTAAAATAAAATAAAACTTTAGAACAAAATATAGGAGAAAAACTACAAGGTTTTGGGATAGGCAAAACTTTCTTAGGACAGACAAAGCATTAACATGAAAAATAATTGATAGATTGAACTTCAACAAAATGACAAACTCTTCAAAAGAGTCTACAAAGAAACTGAAAAGGCAAGCCATAGAGTAGGAGAAGGTATACACCAGGGGTCCCTAACCCCCAGGCGTGGCAGTCCGAGGCCTGTGAGGAACTGGGCAGCACAGCAGGAGGTGAGTGGCAGGAGGGAGAGCGAAGCTTCATCTGCCGCTCCCCATCACTCCCCATCATTCGCATTACCGCTGGTATACACGATACATGTATCAAACTTTGAATTTGCATGATGAATATTTTTTAAAATGTTACAATAGAAAATTGAGTAACAAACCCAATCAAAATAGGCAAGAGATTTAAACAGACACCTGGCAAAAAAGTTATCTAAGTGGACAAAAGGTACATGAAAATACTCTACATCATTTGTTATTAGGGAAATGCAAATTAAACCCACAATTAGATACCAATACATACTCATTAAAATGGCGAAAACTGAAAAGATTTACCATGCCAACTGTTGGTGAGGTTGCGGAGCAACTAGAACTGAAGGGAATATAAATTCTACAACTACTTTGTGAAATGTTTTTGGCAGTTTATTAAGTAACTAAACACATATCATAAAACCTAGCAATTCCTATCCTAGGTATTTCTGCAAGAGAAATGAAGATATATGTCCCCCAAATACTTGTGAACAAATCTTCCTAGGACATTTATTCAGACATTAAGGACATGCTCTATGATTGCTTTTACTTGAAACTTTAGAAAAGAGAAATTTAATTTATAATGAAGAAAAGCAGATCAGTGGTTTTCTGGGGTTGATTGTAGGGGCTTGAATTGACTGCAAGAGTACATGGGAAACATTTTTGGGTGCTACAAGTATTCCATAGTTTGACTGCGGTTACTCATTAAAATACACACTTATATGGGGAAATTTTATTGTATGTAAATCAAACTGAATTAATTGTATTTCAAAAAGATTCCAGGGTGTGTTTTTTGTATATGATCTTAAATGAAGTCCACTAATCATCTCCGAATTTATCACATCCTTCCATATCCTGTGGTGTGAACTCTACCTAGGCAAGTCCTGAAGCTGAACTAGTCATCTTAGCCCCATTCTCAAGCAATCCTTCTCTTTACTAAAATTCCAAGATGCCTCGTAATAGAAGCCTCAAATTTGTGGAGGAAAAAAAATCCTGTCCTCACATGTAGCAGCACTTCTGCTGTCATATTTCCTCTGGAAATAACTTTGCTGATATTAAAGTTTGTATTTAGAAAATATACTCTGTTTAAGCTATTCATGACTCTACTGTATTTCAAATGAGAATTATATAATTGAATATGTAAAAAATTGAGATGCTTAGAACTCTAGAAATAACCTATGATTATAGTCTATACAACCTGAAGTATGTTTCAAGAGGATTTAGAGAGATTTATAAAGAAATTATATCAAAAATATAAATTTAAATTTAAATTATTTTCAAATGTTTGCCCCTCCTCTTTTCTGTTCCCAGAAATTACCTTCTCTGCTGGGTCCATAAGCATGGGATTAATCATGAGGCAGTAACTATGGCAATATAGTCTAGACTAGACAAGTCACACAATTATTGATCAATTTCCTGTATAAAACACTAAAGTTTACTTTTATTTCCATCAAGTCAAAGACACTATAGTATTTTTTTTTTAATGATCACGTTTGCCCTTATTAGAAGTGTTTGTACTTTACTGTAAAAGTCAAAACTCAGGTAAGTCTTACTGACACTCCATCGGAAAATGATGCTGGGATTAAAGTAGAATGTATCCAGTTTTACATCCCATAAAAGTGAGAACTACATGATATGTGAGGTGGCTGACTCCACTCTTTAACATGTTATCTAGACAATTCATTGTGGTGCCCAGCTAAATGATACACATATTAAAGTGATCTTGTTAGACTGGTTAGCTTACAATCTACTGTATTTGTTTATATATCCAATTAAAAACCTTCGGTAAATTTAGGGATAAGTAGGGGAGGGATAAATTGGGAGATCGGGATTGACATATCCACACTACTATATATAAAATAGAAAACTAATAAGAACCTACTGTATAGCACAGGGAACTCTACTCAATACTCTGTAATGGGCTATATGGGAAAGGAATCTAAAAAAAAAGTGGATATATGTATATGTATAAATGATTCACTTTGCTGTACACCTGAAACTAACACAACATTGTAAATCAACTATACTCCAATAAAAATTAAAACAAAACAAAACAAAACCTTTGGTAAATTAAGCATTAATCATGATTTTCTTGTCACATATTTTTAAAATTTACATTTATGACTTAGTATAATATCCATTTGTTCAATTATTCAAACTCCAACATTGCCATTTTGGGTGTTGTGAATTGTCTGCAGAATTTTTATTTTACTCAAATAAGTATCAGTAGCTGGAGATATCCCTATTGACTGTACATATGAACAGGCTCAACAGCTTACTGTAATCGCTCTAAAGAGTATAAGACTTTGCCTAGACACAAAAATTCAATAATGAACATGTTTTATATACTGAAATTGATGAGAGAATAAATCCAGGTAGAGTCTAGATACTTTGCAGCTTGTTACTTGAAGTCAAATTCTCTTTCCTTTCATAAAGTATATTTCTTGACTATAAGTGTCAATCCACTAACAATATTCTATGCATGCACTAGAATAATGCCACCAGAATGGTGAGGAAAGAGAAGTACCTAACAGTCTAAAGAATTTGGAAAAGTATAGCATCATCATTTACCATCCCTAATTCCAACTCCAAGTAATATAGCTACTTATATAGCAGAAATCCATACAAGCAATGTTTTAAATATATACTGGTAAACTATTTTTATAGTGTCATTTAGGTTCCTCAATCAATTCTGAAATGTTTTGTTAATATCTATGCCTACAAACATGTCTTTAAAATGATGGATAAAGTCAAAGTTCTTCTAAGATGGAATTTTATTATCTTTTTGTAACTCAGCTTGTTTTAAATTATGTTTAGTCACTTGATAAATGCTTCTCCTGTTTTTCTTTTCTCAAGAGTAAAGAGTAATGGAACGGTAAAAAACACTGTATTTAGGGGCTGAAGACAGCACCTACTATGGGTCGATCAAGTGAGATGCAAAGATAAATTGAATCCTATTCCATCCTTTCAGAATTTAAAACAGGGTAAATACTGTCAGACAGGTATAAGGTTCTATGAGAGTAAAGAGGAGGAAGCATGCAGCTTATGGTTTTGAAGAAAACTTTTAAAGAGTAGGACATACTTGAGTAAGAAGTTACCAGATAGAGACGGGGGAGGAATGGCATTTACATCAGAGGATACAGAAACAACAACAAGGAAATACAAAAAAATCTGGAAATGACAAGTATTCTGACAACATATGTCTGTGTAGGTGGTCCTTCGTGGTTATGGGGAGGGGAGGGACGTGCGTAGATTGCAGGAAATGAAATGGAACCATTGCAGGACCATGGTAACTTTATGCTCCGGATAATGATGAGCTCTTCAAAGTTCAGCAGAGGAGTGAAGTACATGTTTTGTTTTTAATTTCTAATTTCCAATATATCACTGTGCACTGTAGACTTTGGGTGGAAAGAAAACTTGTTGGGGCCTCCCTGGCAGTCCAGTGGTTAAGACTCCAGGCTTCCACTGCAGAGGGCACGGATTCTATAGGCCAGTTAGGAGTCTATGGCCTGGGGCCAATAGACGAAAAGAGTTTACAGAAAGAATAGGAATGAAAAGGAATGCATACAAAGATTTGAGAGTAATTTTAAACCTTGTTATAAGCACTTTACTCACAAAAGTAGCTAGTAAACTTTTCACTGACTCAATACAGAGACACTACAAGTATTTCAATTCAAATTCTTATTTTGCCCTATGCAATTAAATTTTCTCATACAGCCAAGGGCTACATTGTTACCTCAGGAAGCAATGCCATTTTTTTCTCATCCAAGCTTTCCACCTCGTTATCTAAAAATGACTCATCTTGTTAGGCTCACTCACACTCTAATACATCATTATGCTTCTCTTCATTTTCCCACCTAGGTCAGAAGTTACTTCTCCTTCTTTGCTCTGTGTTGTATTACTTATACTTTCTGTTCTAGCTCTTATTTTCTTTGCTGCCTTTACTATCTTATAGAATCCTTGAGGGTGGGCATGATGCTGTATTTGACCATCTGTGGCAGATTTCTTTGATCATAAACACTGGATAAGTGTATGTTGAAAAGAAAAATAATTGACTCAAACTCAACCCTAACTTCATAATTTTATCTTCAAGTGATAAGAAACTGCCATGTGATACCTGTTACAACATAACACAGAATCCCTAGTCCATGATTTTTTATGGGTATATTCATCTTTATTCATGTTTATATACAAAAGATAAGCACGCCTTTGAATTCCATCTATAAATGTGAGAGATAATTCTTATTCTCAAATATATTTGTGTACAATGCTTCACATTTATTTTATTGTAATTTTGATTATGAAGAGTTTTATCATAACATCTAGGTTGATTTATTCAAGTTATTCATTACTACTAATAGCAAACTATTGGTTACAGAGAGTTTGACTACATTTAAATAACGTCATCTCAAAGACTAAAATAGAACACTAGAATGAAGTTTATACTTTATTGGCCTGTAGTTTATTGATAAGACTGAGTTATGAGTCCTGACGAGTTATTCTAACTGTACCTCCGTTATTAGGGTACTTTGATGTGAGACCTTGATTCTTAAAAAAATTCAAGTCTTTAACGTGGTCATCCATAATTTCATTAACACTACAATACTTTATACCTCAAAAGTATGATAATATTTCCCCAGACATTACAGTTATGATAGATGGTACTTTTCAAAAATGGCGGCAACAATATTTCTAGCCCCACATGATCTAGAATCTTGCCTCTCTTCCATCAAAGGTTGGAGTCTATGTCCTCTTCCCTTGACCTTGGAAGAGCCTGTGGAGGCAATAATAGAGTGGCACTATGTGACAGCCAAGTTCAGACATGAAAGCAGTAAAGTTTCTGTCTGGGTCTTGCTCTGGATGCCTGTCCTGGGAATGCAGCCATCATGCTGTGAGGAAGACCTGGATACATGGGGAAGTCTGCGTGTCTGAGCCCCAACCCAAAAACTAGCACCAAACGTCAGCTGCATGAGTGTAAGTCACATGGCTTAGAGACAAGCCTTCGTTGCCAAGCCCTAACCACGTTACAGATTTATGAGCAAAAGAAAATGACTGTTGTTTGAGGCCACGCAGGATTGTCAAAAAGCAATAGTCACATGAGCAAAAGTAAATAAAGCATTTGTAAGAGGTACATCTTGCTTTATAGAGTATTTCCTTGTAATGTGAATGTGAATGTCACCTCTAGAACAGCAGTGCTTGCTCTGTTCAGTTGGCTTCTGTATTCCTGGTGCTTAGAACAGGACTTAGCTCAGAGTATTCAGTACATAAAATAATAATAAATTTATGATGAGATCCATATAAATCAAGGATAATAAAGGCTTTTGAAAAACATATGCAATCAAAAATGTTTGCAAAGTGAAATTTGTCAAAATATTCCCCAAATTTATGAAAATATTAGTATACTTAAGAATTAGCAAAAAAAATTTTTTTTGTACATTTAGAGCTATAAGAAACTCAAAATGTAGTACATACCCTTTTTTTTACATTCATTTCTTATTTTGTTTCAAATATGCGTTACATATGTTGACCTTCAACACTACTGCTAATTTAGCAGACAAACTTTTGACTTAGCTGTCTGTATTTGTTCATTTAATTTTACCGTTACCTGAGGTACAGGAATTTATTTAATATCTCAAAAATATGACACTATATTTTAAGCTGTTGACACAGTATTTCATATTGCATACAATACATAAGTGATATTTTTCATTTTGTAGATGCATTATATTTTGAAACATATAGGGTAGTTCTTAAGCTGACAAACACCCCAAACATATAAAACAAAATGCTAATATCACTGAGTAAAGAATGCCAAATTTATCACCTCTTCTAATATTTATCCAAATTTAAAAGTGTCTATTGCAAGGAACTGTTAAGTTGAAGAGAATTTCAACATGATTTTCTTTTGAAAATGTAGAATACCAAACAGCTAATTGGTTAGTAATTTTCCAGACTAATAAGTTACTAATGATAACATAAATAATTTTACTCAGAAGTATGAATAATAAGGATAAAAACCTATCTTATTCTTTCACTTTCCCAAATATCCATTGAATCCTTCAATTTTATTTATTCCTCATCTTGAATACTTCCTAAAGTATTAAGAAGTGATACTAAATAGTAGGGCTTCTGAGATCTACCTTCTACTTGTATTTTCTGACACTGCTTTCCTTAAACTTACTGCTTAGGAAACAATGAATGAGTTGTAGATCCCCATTTGATTCCTATTTCCATGCTTTTTTTTTTTCTTTCTTTTTTTTCCCTGCTGTATCTTCTGGCCAGAAATGCTCTCAATGCCATCTTCACTTGACGAAATTTGGCTCAGAGAACTTAAAATTCAGTTCAGAGGTGTGTTGGGTGTCCCCAAGACCACCCCCATTATCAGAGATTGGCTGGAAGGACTCACAGGAGTCAGCAGATAGGCGTACTCACCACTAAGATTTATTACAGCAATGGGGTAAGACTACATGGCTGGATCATATGGGAAAAAGGCACAGTGTCTGGAGGAGTCCAATTTCCTACGTCTCTCCATCACATGAGGCGTCACACAGAGTGTACTCTTCCTTCAGTAACAAAATGCAGCAACATTTGTGTGATGTTTCTACCCAGAGAAGCCCATGAGAGACCTAGCTGGGGGCTGGTCATGCAGGCACCCTCTGCCTAGCATGTACTAACATTCCAGGCTCCCAGGAAGGAAAAATAAAGTGTTCAGCATAAACCATATGGTGTGCATTGTCTAGGCAGAGTGAACCTTCGTCTGTTAACTACTGACTCGGGGCCGAGTTTCTAGGTGCCAATCAAGGGCCAATCTTTCAAGCAGGCCTTTCTAAAGGTCGCTGCCTCCAGCCTGCTGGGGTAACTCTTGTCTGCACGTGAAGTGACCTGCGAAGGATTTAACTGATTCCTGGAGAGGGAGATGCTGATCTTCAGTGCTCCAGGCCTGGATATCTCTTAGTATTTCCTACTTTGGAGCACCATTACTCGTACTTCTAGCCCTCTCTCCCACATCACTCCTGATACTTTTTCACATGAAACTTTGCTGAAAATCTAAATAATAGAGCATCAAGTTCCTTTACTTGAAGGTTTAAAGTCTGTGCAGTTCATCCCCTCTCCCATCCCCTTTCTATCCTGAACAATTCATCCCTAATGTCAGTAAGTAAGGCTGAACAAATGTATGTCCGTGTGTCAGGTGGAAAGGAGGCTGGTTGAGCTGTGGTGCTCCCACACAGGGTGTCAGGGATGCATGAGGAAAGGAGGGATTCCACAGGGTAGGGGCACCTGCATAGGATGTTGGAGCCCAAGTATGATGAGGAAGGTGTCCCAGTGGGGAGGTAACCCAACATGCAGTGTCCCAGCCTAGAGGGGTGAGGAGGGCAGCCAAGCAGGCGGAGGCCCAAGAGAGGGTTTGGGATCTTGGGGCAGGAGTGGGGGGGGGGGGAACAACATACAGCGGGAGGGGGGCAGTGGCAGCTGTGTCTGGTAGAGAGTATTGGAAGCTAAATGGGGAAGAGTGGCAGAAATGAGCGATTGGCTCCATAAAGGAGGATCAATAAAACAAATAAACCTACCTAGGATAATGAGAGATAGGACAATCATTTTCAGAGAAAGACGCTCCAACCATGGAAAGGAAGATAACAAGAAGGTTGGATTGGGAGTATGGGAATGAACTCGTGTTTTTTACGATGGAGAGAGACAGAGACAGAGAGACAGAGGGAAAGAGAAAGATTTACATGTATATATTTAAATTATTTATAACTTAATAGGCAACATGTCTGTTGCTATTCTCTGTGGTCCTACTTTATGAGTATAAGAGAATCTTAAATTTTTTTTAATGCTCTTTAACCAAATAGTCCATTGGCTATTTTGATGAAAATATATTCCTCTGTTAGGGAGAGAGAAGTTATTAAGGAAATAGAATATGAGCACCAGTGAAATGTATTATGGCTCTTGATCGCTAACAGGTTCTTACAGTTTTTAATTTTCCCTCTTTCAGGAGTAAGTCACTGCATCAAAGAGAACTAGAAGTGAAATTAGAGATCTAGAACAGGATACTAGTGTCCAAATGTTTAATATCAAAATATAAATTTGTAGAATGACTGGAACCGTAAATTTAGGGCTTCCATTAAAGCCATACTATCTTGTGCATGTAACGCTTACTGCAACCTCTGTCTTAATATACCATTGTAGAAGGTAGCTCCTTCTTTCCCCAAATAAGTTTTCCTTCTGTTTCCCTGTTTCTCATACTTATTCTCCCAGTCACTGGGCTCACAATTGCTGTGGCACGTTATCTTTTTCTCCTTAGCTTTCTACGCTCAGCCTTCAAATAATCATACGTGCTACATTTTTTTCTCATAATTTGTCTTACGTTCACCCTTCATTTACCTTTTATTGTACACTTTATTTGAAGTAGCTGGGGTTTTTTTTACTTTTAGTCTTTTCTCTTTTAGCTTTCTCCTGCATGCAGCTATAATTATAAATGCATTTGTTAATCTTCTCTTTAAATCAATTAGAGAACTAGACACAGACAGAAAGTGTTGGAAAATCTTTTCAAATTCCTTTCTCCTCTAACTTCTCAATTTCTTTTCCATGCAAGCAATACCTGCTTCCCCTACAGGACCTTCACCTCACATCACGTATTATCCCAACTTCTTTTTTCATATTTTATGTTTTAAATGTGTTTATATATCATAATATATGTTTTAAATACTTATGTCATTCTTTACACCTCCTTTTTACTATGAAATCTTTTGCTAGGGTAGAAAAGCTGAGCTTTCCAAAATGTTCTATTTGGAGTACAATTCATATTTCCAAAAAAAGGTATTGAAAATTAGACACCTATAAACATCAAAGGCAATTACTTAATTAGCATTCCAAGCTTGCTGCCCTCCCCAAATCTATATGCACAGAACTCTTTTTAAAGTCAGTAGGAGTTCTGTCCCAACAAAGGCTTCACCCAAGGGGAAAAGAAAAAGAATTTAAACATAAATAAGTAGAACAGATTTTAATAAGCTCTCTCAATAAGTATTTACCTGAGGGACTAGAACAGCTGCAATGTAAAAACCTGTTTAATAACCCTCTATTAAATAGTTTTCTTTGTTTAAATTAAAATCCAATGCAGGCTAAGTTGTAAACAAACAAGATTTACATAATATCAATTTCTAAAAGTAAGGTAATACAGGGATCTTCTATTAACCAAATACTTTTAAGTACTGTATTGTTCTGCTTTTCTTTTCACTCTAGTATTTTGAATGGTTTAGTAAAGCCAACTACATAATTGTGTATAGAAATAATGAAGCAAATATACTTTGTGTAGCAAAGTGGCTTGCTAGAGCACATCAAGTACTTTTAAAGAAAGTAAACAAATTAATTGCCAATTTTCTCACAGAATGTGGCTTCTTAAATGATGAAAACCTTATAAGACTTCTTTAAGATTTTCAACAACCGTAAACTATTGAAGAGTAATTTACCTTCTTTGCCAATGTTAGTAACATATGCAAGAATTTACCTTCCTCCGGTTTCAGAAAAATAAGGCTTTTGTTTCTTCAGAACTCTCACTGCTTCTTTCTCATTTGTAGTCACAATTCTCAGTTTATGGCACTGGAATTATTCCATAGCAATTAACCCAAAGTTATAAATATGATAATGAGTCCAAGAAGCAAATTTATACGGTCCTTCTTATCTTTCCTCTTTTCCCATCTTTAACAAATAAACAGTTTCTCAGAATAAAACACTTAGGGAAAATATTCTGAAGTGAAACTGACAAGCAACGCTATCTTCGAACTGAAAGAGATTTCCATGCTCTTTTTCCACATCCCAGATATCAAGCTCCCTAACAGCAGGTTGACCTTGAACAGCTTGGTTCATGCTAATGTCCAACTTGGTCTTGCACATCTTAAGCGCAGTAATACCAATGTGTTAAAAACTGATTTTTTCCCCTCTTTTTCTATTATAGGAACAACATGTGCATCACCATTTATGAGATCATGAATATTTTAACAACAAAAGCATATTCTTTATATTAAAACAACCACTGTTCCTTCATAATGACAGCCATCCCATGAGGCAGAATTGAAGCTATAACATGAGGGTCAGACTTTGTACATCTATTTACAAAATTTATTAGCCTTTCGGAGTTCCAATCACATAGAATGTGACAGGGTCTCAGGGCAGCATTGTGGGAACTTTGAAAGTCTAGTCCATTTTATTATATAAAATATATTTAAGATTTTCTATATATGAGGAATAAAGCTTCTGAAAATGGGTTATTTTTAATAGGAGATGTTCAAAGTCTAAAACCTAAAGAAGGGACAATCCTTTGAAGAGGATTTTGAAAAGGACTTTGACAGTATTAATAAAGGGAAAGAGAAGTTAAGCTCAGGTTGCCAACTTATCATTTTAATAGTGGTCTAAAAAAAGACACAGGGTCATTACCCTTTCCTTGATGACCATATTCTAGGGACACTGTGAGGTATCTGAAATCTCAAATATGTTTTAGGCATTTAACTAGCCTTACCTATGCTGTGACTTTCTCATGTCCCCTATATCTTTCTAGTATGTCAGATTTTATTTCTCTGAGGAACAAAGGCTGAAATAAAAGAGAGAGAGACAGAGAGAGAGAGACGGCTTCTGTACATCTTCCAATGAATAAAGAATCCAAACCAAAATTACCACTGGAAAAGTACATTTGCTAAACACAAAATAATATGGAACCTAGAAAGTTAATAAAAATAAACTATATATTTTTCTACGGAATCATAGTTTTTGTGAAATGTCTGTAATTTATGATCAAATATTTGAAGGTAAAAATGTTGATTTTTTCTTAATATTTAACACTAAAACAAATGTGTTGTTTTAAGAAAAAATATGACACATAAAATTTGAAGTTGCTAGACCTTAAGGTGTAACTCACAAAATTTCAATTACTGGCTAAAGGTTTTGCTTATTTTTCCAGTTGATTGAATTTCTTTCTTAATTCAGGACTTTTTTTTTTCTAATAAGAGTATACTATGTTAAAATAACCTAATACAGGGTATTTAGGAAATGGGTGAAGGTGGTCAAAAGGTACAAACTTCCAATTATAAGATAAATAAGTCCTGGGGATGTAATGTACAGCATGATGACTATAGTTAACAGTATTGTATCATATATTTGAAAGCTGCAAAAATACAAATATTGTATATTTGAGAGTAGATCTTAAATGTTCTCATCACAAGAAAAAAATTGTAACAATGTATGGTGATGGATGCTAAGTAAACTTAAAATTTTATTGTGGAGATAATTTCACAATATATACACATATCATATATCAATCACATTGTATACCTAAAACTAATACAATGTTATATGTCAATTATATCTCAGTAAAAACATAAAAATAAAATAAAATAACCTAATACAAACTCTTAGACAGAGTTGTCTGAGAAGACATTCTAAGAATGTAGTTAGATATACTAAATATATATACATATATATAAAATCTAGATATTAAAATTTGCTTATAACTGTGAAAAGTTAGCATAACTGATTAAAATATGGGATGAACAGATGAAGTGCTCCCCTTCTCCATGGTCATAGACTGACTCCCTGCCCTGGCCAGAGACCTCCCAGAGATGTGCCATGGGGGATGAGTAAGACAGTATGTATTGAATACCTGTCTGTGCAAATTCATCATCAGTACAAAAAACCACAAATTGGCAAAGAGAATTAACTATTGCAGATATTGGTGTGTTTATAGACCTAAAGGGATATGTGATTTAGGGTCAGAAGACCTGGGAATGAGAAAGTTTTTGTGACTCAGATGTACAATATAATCTTGGAAAATCACATAACCTCCTTGAGCTTTGTTTCCTTTTGGCTAAAGTAAACATAAGAATAACACCCACCTCACAAGGCCTTTTTGAGAATCAACTGTAGTAGGTACATTGAGAAAGTACTTTTTTAAACAGCTATACACATGTGCATCATTTGTCTCATTGTTAAAGTAATTTGTTTTCCACTGTACATCTTGGTATTAGATCAGCTTGATTCTCTATGAATCTTTTAGAGAGTTATCATAATAATCTATAATGGAAAAAAGTACATATTAACCATCTGATTACTCATTCATTCACTCAACAAACATTCACTCTATTTCTACCGTGTGCCAAGTACAATGGCAGATACAGAGGTTACAGAGATAAAAGACCACTGCCTTCTCTTAAAGAGGTTACAGTCTAGTGGCCAAGAACAAGAAGGAAAGACAAATCTCATCTAATCTATTACACCCTCTGATGGAGCACTTGAGGTGGACATCATTTTGAAGAGGTTAGGAAATGGTTCCTGGCTCCTGAGCTGAATACTTGAGACTTGGGAAAGAGGCTCGTGAATCAAAACCCAGAATCAAGATAAAATACACCCAATTGTGAAAACTAAAAATAGCTGACCAAGACTGTGACTAAGCTAATATTAAGATATCATGAGATGAGACTTAACAGGTAGAAGAAGTTGAGACCCTGAAGGGTTCTATATTCTCTGCTAAGGACTGATTTCTGAAAAAAGATGGAAGAATACTGAAAGGGGTAGTGACATGATTACAAGTACATTAAAAAATAAACAAAAACACTGAATAAAAGACATACAGGCTGCAAAGGAAGAAATAATATTGACCCTATCTTCAGGTAACGTGATTTTCCACATAGAAAACCCAAGAACTAATAAGGAAGTGCAACAAAATTGCAGCTACATGGGACGAAGTGAGATAGTGGCATGGACATATATACACTACCAAATGTAAAATAGATAGCTAGTGGGAAGCAGCCGCATAGCACAGGGAGATCAGCTCAGTGCTTTCTGACCACCTAGAGGGGTGGGATAGGGAGGGTAGGAGGTAGACACAAGAGGGAGGGGATATAGGGATATATGTGTATGTATAGCTGATTCACTTTGTTACAAAGCAGAAACTAACATACCATTGTAAAGCAATTAAACTCTAATAAAGATGCTAAAAAAAATTTAAAAAAAAATTGCAGTACAACATCAATACACAACAACCAATTGCATTTCTATATACTAACAATGAACATATAGAAACCAAAAATTAAAAAACATACAATACTATTTACAATTGCGCCAAAGAAAATGAAACACTTAGTTACAGATATAATAAAACATGTACAGGATCTGCAAATGCCGATGAAAGAAATTAAAAAAAAAAGAGACCTAAATAAACAGAGAGACATACTGTGCTCATGGATTGAAAGACTCAACACAGTAAACATGTCCATTCTATTAAAAAGATTTATAGTTGTAATGCAGTGCCTATTAAAATCCCAGAAAGGTGTTTTGTAAACTTAGACAAGTTAATTCTAAAATTTATATAGAAAGACAAGGACCTAGAACAGCTAAATCCATTTTGCAAAAGTATAATTAAGTGGAAGGAATAACTGCTTCATATTAAGAGTTAAGATACAACTACAGTAATCAGGAAAGAGCGGTGTTAGTGAGAGGATAACACATATCAATGGAATAAAATAGAGAACCTAAAAATGGACCACAAAACTATACCCAACTGAGTTTTGACCAAGTTGCAAAAGCAATTTGATACAGAAAGGATAGGCTTTTCAAGAGATGTTGTTGAAGCAACCAGCTATCCATAGGCAAAAAAAAAAAAAAAAAGAAAAGAAAGAAAAAGAATCTTGCCCTAAACTTTATATCTTACACAAAAAATTAAGTCAAAAATAGATGGACTTAAATTTAAAGTGTAAAACTATAAAACATTTAGAAAAAACAGAGAACATCTTTGGAACCTACGACTAGGCAGAATTGTTAGACTTGACACCAACAGCATGATCCACACAAAAAAAATTAAGAAAGGGAAAAATTCATTACACTATTCTTTCTGTTTTTATGTATATTTACAACTTTCCATGATAAGTTTTTGCTGTTTGTTTTATAAAAAGGAAAATTTGATAGACTGGACTTCAATAGAGTTAAAAAATCTTTTGCTTTGCAAAACATCTTGTGAGGAGGATGAAAAGACAAGCTATGTATTAGGAGAAAATATTTGCGGACAACATATCTGACAAAGAACAATTGATAGAATATATAAAGAGCTCTCCTAAGTCAACAGTAAAAAAAACCCAAACCAAAACAAACAATCCAATTAAAAAATGGGCAAAAAATAGGAACATACATTTTGCTGAAGAGTATACAGATGGCAAGTACGCACATAAAAATATGTTCAACAAAATTAGCCATTAGAGAAACGCAAATTAAAACCACAATAAGATGTCATTATACACTGTCAGAATGGCTAAAACAAAAATTAGTGGTGATGCCAAATATTGGCGAGGATGCTGAAAAACCTTAACTGGTGGTACATAAAATGATGCAGCCACTCTGGAAAAGATTATGGCAGCTTCTCACAAAACTAAACATATACTGTCCTGCCCCTAGGTTCTTCGTAACCAATTTTTTTTTAGATTCCATATATATGTGTTAGCATACGGTATTTGTTTTTCTCTTTCTGACTTACTTCACTCTGTATGACAGACTCTAGGTCCAATAAAGACACAGACGTAGAGAATGGACTTGAGGACACAGGGAGGGGGAAGGGTAAGCTGGGACGAAGTTAGAGAGTGGCATGGACTTATATATAGTACCAAATGTAAAATAGCTAGTGGGAAGCAGCCGCATAGCACAGGGAGATCAGCTCGGTGCTTTGTGACCACCTAGAGGGGTGGGATAGGGAGGGTGGGAGGGAGACACAAGAGGGAGGAGATATGGGGTTATATGTATATGTATAGCTGATTCACTTTGTTATAAAGCAGAAATTAACACACCATTATAAAGCAATTATACTCCAATAAAGATGTTAAAAAAAAAAAACAAAACCTAAACATATACTTATCATACAACCCAGTAATTGCAACTCTTGGTTATATATCCCAAAGAAATGAAAACTTATGTTCACACAATAACTTGTACATGAATGTTCATAGCAGCTTTACTCATAATAGCCCCAAACTGGAATCAACCCAAATGTCCTCCAGTGGGTGAATGTTTAATCATAGTGTGGTACTTGTCATCAATAAAAAGGAATGAGCTATTGATACATGCAACAACTTGGATGGATCTCAATATAACTGAACTGAGTAAAAAAAGACAATCTCTAAAGGTAACATATTGCATGATTTCCTACATATAACATACTTGAATTGATACATTATAGAGGAGAACAGATTAGTGGTTGACAAGAGATAGGGGGCAGTGAAGGAGATGGTTATGGCTATTAAAGGGGATCCTTGTAATGGAAATCTTCTATATGTTTACTGTGATGGTGGTCACATAAATCTACACGTATGATAAAATTAAACAGAACTAAGTATAAACACATAAAAATTAGTGTATGTAAAACTGGTGAAATCTTAATAAGGTCCATGGATTCTATCAATGTCAATATCCTGGTTGTGAAATTGTACTATAATATGCAACAGTTCACTTTTGGGGGTAACTAGGTCATAGGTATAAGGGATTCCTATTATTTCTCATGACTGCATATGAATCTCTAATTATCTCAAAATAGTTTTAAAAAAATCACTCTAGGTACAGTATAAGGATAGAATGGTAATGAGGGTGGAATACACAAGGATCATTGGATGAGTGTGTGTATTTGTTGGGGGAAGTACTGAAAAACAGGACATGGGCTATGACGCCTGCCAGGTTTCTTCGTTGGGCTTTATTCATCCCAAGGAGAGGAAACAGAAGGAGTAGCTGACTAGAGAAGAGAAGGGATGAATTCAATTTTGATTTTGCTGAGTTTATTTTCAATCAGCCAAGCAGAGTATGTAAAATGATAATACCAGGAGGAAAAACAGGAATTTCTGGACAAGGGAAGAATATAGTATTCTGCTGGATTCTGTATGCATACTCTTCATATAGCATTTCAACACATGAATGAATATTAAAATATCAGTTACCTGCATATCATGGCACAGGAATTTTTGAACTCAGAGGCAAGAGTAAATATACTAAAATAGCTGAATAAAATGAATTGTATTTCCATTATGCATTAAAGTGAAAAGGAACTGAGTTACCCTCCATGTGTGTCAAGTTCTACACTGGTGTTCAGAAGTATTTTTCTGCTTAATCTTCATGATAGGCCTCAAAAGTTAAGTTTTATTATCTATAATTTCTAAACAGAGAAGTTAAGTAATTTCCCAAATGAAACAAAGGCAATGAGTAACTTATTGGGCTAGAATTTGAATCTAGCTGTATTTAACTTCTAATCCTACATCTTTCCACTATCTCAAGAAGCCTGTGGAGAGTTGGGGAGAGCAGACCATAAAACCTTCTTAAAGATGCAGGCTTTATATTATTGCTTCTTTAGACGTTTTGCAGGGTTAAACATATACGTTTAGATTTGTAAGCGTTCAGTTTCCTACAGGCAAATTTTAAAGGTTCTGTTTAGGTCACTTGTCTCATCTCTACAGGATGGCATGCCAGTTTGGCATCAATTGATCACTCATGGCTTTCCATTCTCTGGATGCACCTGTCATGTCTGGGTTAGGAAGGGGTTAACTTTCTTATATGAATTGCTAAGTAGTCCCCTTCTTTTTATTTTCCAATTAACAGCTCAGGTCGTTGCTGTTGTTTTCAGGTATACAGGC
The DNA here is from genome assembly GCF_009873245.2 of Balaenoptera musculus. Lineage (NCBI taxonomy): Eukaryota > Metazoa > Chordata > Mammalia > Artiodactyla > Balaenopteridae > Balaenoptera > Balaenoptera musculus. The sequence continues at coordinate 30,978,520 of NC_045793.1, read as the reverse complement.
TATATAGATTCTTTAACAAGCATCTTTCTGCTCAACTAAGACAAACAGATGAACAGCAGATATCTTCAGTTCTGTGATCCCAAGCTTACATGGTGCATTAGCTACAACTTCATTAACTACTAATTTGGGATTCCCTAAGCCTCTACACCAGTAAACAAGTAAACAAACCAAAAATACCTTTCCATCTCTACAGAAAATCCTGTGCATTATAAGGTTTGTTTTTCGGCTTCTCTGGTGACTTTCTATATACTCTGTTTTTTAGTTCATGTCTTTTCTTTGAGGTATTCTATTTCAAAATTGTAAGGTTGACACATCATGCCTAAGATCTCTAGGGCCTGAAAGTTGATTCAATTTAAGACGATACACCACAATCCACTTACTTTACAAACCAAGAAGAGTCCAACCAGATCTTGAAAAGGTAATTTTCAGGTAGACATTGGGCTTCTCTCCTTAGTCAACATAGATGAAGCTTCACTGTTTCCAAACACTCTTATTATTGTTGTTGTTATTATTATTATTACTCAGTAATCTAGATTTAATTTTGAAAGGCATTTCAACAGAAACTCTACACATTACATCCCATATCCATCAAAATGCAGGCGTAGACATGAGTAGCATATCTCCTATAAATACTAAAAAGGTGGGTGGGGGCTGGATTTGAGGATATTTATGTGATCTGATGCTCTGTTGGGTCAGTTCATTTTGATCCTTTACCTTTCTAAAGCATCCAGACCTGAGGTGTGGATTTAACTTCTCGCCATTCACGCCATCTAGTGGTTATAAATGTTAGATGCTTGGTTTTAAGAAAGATTTCTAATGACTTGGGGGCGGGGTACTCGAAAAACAAAACCGTTGACAGCGACAATTTCCTAGTCTCCCACATTACTTACCCCTCACAGGGACCCCTTTACTTTAATCATTTTAGGTGTGCGCATGGATGCGCAGAGAAAATGAACGGGAAGGCACACTCACAGAGACGCACGCCCCTCGACGCTGACATTTAGAAAAGGGTTCTAAATCCTTCCTGTCATTTGCAAAGGACAGGAAAAGGAGTTGTGGCAAGACCCCGACCAAGGAGGCTGTCTGACTTTTCAGCAAGTGGGACAGATGACATACTAACTCTTGCAACGTTAACATCTGGTTCGAACAAACCAAAAGACTGAGAAAGAGGAAAAAGCGCTTAAAAATTCCGCCGCGGGGCTTTGCAGGTCTTGCTACCCAAGAGCCCTCAGAAGACAGCCAATTCCTGCGCTTTCCGCTCTGCTCACCCTCCTACCCAGCTTCTCTCTCTCTTTTTTTCCTTCCCTCCCGCCCCCCCCCCACCCCCTCACGCTCGCCTTGAACCGGGACCCAGGGAGGCAGAAGGGAGGCAGAAGCAAGGCATCGGTCCCCTTCCTCCTCTCCTCCACCAAACCACCGCAGCCAAGCGCGTGAAGCTTCCCTTTGTTCAACGAGGCTCGCACTCCTCCCCAGCAGATCCACCTGGATGCTCTCCCTCGCTGACATTTTGCGCCGGGGCTGGTGCGTGGCTGGGGTGGAGCGAGAGGAGCCCGAGGGGGCGGGGGCGGAGAAAGGTCAAGTCGAGGGAAAGGCAGGAGACGCCTTGCATAACCTGCGTGGCGGGGCTTGCGCGCGGTTATTTATTTATTTTCTCCTTATTTATTGATCGCACGAGCAAGAGCGGAGCGGGGAGCCCGGGGAGATGCAGGACCACCCACTGGCGGGGAAGCAGCGAGCAGCCCTCCCGCGCCCCCGCGCTGCCGAGCGCCTCTTGCCTCCGCGCTCCGGCGTTTGCCCGCGCCGACCCGGGCCCCGCCGCGCCGCCGCCGCCGCCGCCGCCCGCCCGGCCGCCCCGCAGCCCCGCCGCCCCGCCGCGCCGCACCGCGCCGCTCGGGCCCCGGCAACCGCCGCGGCGCAGTAAGTTGGCAGGAGCTAGTCCCCTCCGTTCTCGACTCCCCCGCACCTTTTGAACTTGTTGCTGCTGCTCGGCTCGCCTGCGCCTGGCTTTTGGAAGGTGAAAAGGAGGAGGGAGGCACGGAGGAATGGGGGAAGGGGAAGAAGAGCTCGCTTGAGCTTTATTTATCCTTCCTCGGCGCATCGGATTCGGCTGCTCGCGAGCTGCTTCCTCAGCTTTTCCCGTTCCGGGTGCACCGCGAGGAGAAAGTCTCCGCAACTCAGCCCCGGCGCGCACTTCGCCAGGTATGTACCGCGGCCGAGGCGCGTTCTGCGCGGAAGCAGATGTTGCTGCCGCGGCTGCAGTGGCGGCGGCAAGCTCCCGGGCTCTGTAACTGTCACACTGCACCTGAGGTGAACTTGACAAGAGAGTGAAGGGGAAATTGGGCATATGCTTTTGGCAGACACGGCGGGTGCTCGTAGACGTGGTGGGGAGGATCTATATTAATGCCCTCTAGCCGCGTCCAACGCACAGCACTTCCGTCTCTACAAATACGTCCCGAGGAGTAGAGGTGGCGACCGGACTCCCAAAGAGACGTGGGGCAGCGGCTGTGACCGCACCTCGGAAGCTACAACAACAGGTCTCCTTCTTGAGATTCCTTTGGCGGGAAGGGCCACTTGGAAAGGGAAGGTTTGAAAGAGCTGAAAGGGAAGGTGGAAGGGTTCCCTAATTCTTCAAAAGAATACCACTGAGTGTCTGTCCTTCGTCTCCTCTATCCTACACGACACATACTCCAGACTGTGTTAAGGGAGAAATCAAAGACACCTGTTTGAAGAAATTGCGGCATCTAAAGTCACCTGTGTACTTATTTGTGCCAGGGCTAGCCTGGTCCGACTGCAGGAAGAGGTTTGGTTAGGTTTTGTGGGGTGTGATTGTTAGGACATTGTATTTTCCCCCCCTTTACTCCAAATACCTTGTCTTTGAGGGAAACCTGCCCTTCTGAGAACTGTGACTTCACCAGGAGCCCTACCTTGGAATAAGGCTGATACCTCTGGACCACGTTTCTCAGTAGTAGTTGTTTGACGGGGGAAGTGGGTGATTGTGGCTACTCTGAGTGACCCATTGTAGAGACTCCATTGCCCTTCTGGCCTGCACTTGAAGGAACCATGGCGGCGGGGGTAGCAGCGTGGCTACCCTTTGCAAGGGCAGCGGCCATTGGCTGGATGCCTGTGGCCTCGGGGCCCATGCCAGCTCCCCCGAGGCAGGAGAGGAAAAGGACTCAGGATGCTCTAATTGTGCTGAATGTGAGTGGCACTCGTTTCCAGACATGGCAGGACACCCTGGAACGGTACCCAGACACTCTGCTGGGCAGTTCGGAGAGGGACTTTTTCTACCATCCAGAGACTCAGCAGTATTTTTTTGACCGTGACCCAGATATCTTCCGCCACATCCTGAATTTCTACCGCACTGGGAAACTCCACTACCCTCGCCATGAGTGCATCTCCGCTTATGATGAAGAATTAGCCTTCTTTGGCCTCATCCCAGAAATTATTGGCGACTGCTGTTATGAGGAGTACAAGGATCGCCGGCGAGAGAACGCGGAGCGTCTTCAGGACGATGCTGATACCGACAACAACGGCGAGAGCGCGCTGCCCACTATGACGGCTCGGCAGAGGGTCTGGCGGGCTTTTGAGAACCCCCACACCAGCACAATGGCCCTGGTGTTCTACTATGTTACCGGGTTCTTCATTGCCGTCTCAGTCATCGCTAATGTGGTAGAAACAGTGCCATGTGGGTCCAGTCCAGGTCACATTAAAGAACTGCCCTGTGGGGAGCGGTACGCCGTGGCCTTCTTTTGCTTGGATACAGCCTGCGTCATGATCTTCACCGTTGAGTACTTGCTTCGCCTGGCAGCAGCTCCTAGTCGTTACCGTTTTGTGCGTAGCGTCATGAGTATCATCGACGTGGTGGCCATCCTGCCTTATTACATTGGGCTGGTGATGACAGACAATGAGGATGTCAGTGGAGCCTTTGTCACACTCCGCGTCTTCCGGGTCTTCCGGATCTTTAAGTTTTCCCGCCACTCTCAAGGCCTGCGCATCCTGGGGTACACACTGAAGAGTTGTGCCTCTGAATTGGGCTTCTTGCTCTTCTCGCTCACCATGGCTATCATCATCTTCGCTACGGTTATGTTCTACGCAGAGAAGGGGTCTTCCGCCAGCAAGTTCACCAGCATCCCTGCTGCCTTCTGGTACACCATCGTCACCATGACAACACTAGGGTAGGTGCCATCAAGGGAAGTGGGGTGGAGGTGGAATATGTATGTGGTGGTTGTGCACCCCTTAAAGTTATATACTTATTCAGAGCAAATAATCTTTCTCTTTCTTAAATGGGTTCAGGAAAATATTATCTAAATGGTTTTGAAGAACTCTTTTGATCTATGAAATGAGTATGATATAGTGATTGAAGTATTTAGGGAGTTGCTGGCCAGTGTTAAGTATTGATGCCTGAAAGTGATACAGAAAGAAATTTAGGAATTCCTGAATATAAAGATCATCAATATTATATGTATGAATACATAAAAATATAATGACAATGAAAAAGACAAAACTTGTGTCCAAGTAAAGGTATGAAAATACACGCTGTATCTTGAAATGCCTAGAAAGTGCTTCAGTGTATTGAACTGAAAAGTTTCCATGTATATTTGAAGTATTATTTTCATATGAATACTTCTGGCATGCATTTTCCCTCTAAGAACCATAATTCTCATTTTACAGCATTTTAAGACATAGATTATAGATATTATCAAAGGATTTTGTAATATGTATGCACATATTCATATATATGCATTTTCATTATGGCTGATAAGTTATGCAGTGTTTTAGAATATCAGGGCTGAAACTGATCAACTCTACAAAATGCAGCGGAATGATATTTGCAACATATTTGTTTCTACGTTCATAGTTTCAAATAAAGAAGCAAATGACTCTTATCCACACGTTTTTTTAAGAAACTACAGATCCCATCAGGCAATGGGCCCATATTCATTAAATACACATAGAGGGCGGAGCAGTATCTGATGAGATTGATGGTCACCAAGGGCTGGTTGCATTAGAGAATTTTGGGCCCTAATTTCCTTTTAGAATTCTTTTCTTCATTATTTTATTTGGTGGTAATGGTGTTTTGCCACCAAAGGGACAAAATTTAAGCTAGAATTAAGATTTTTAGATGATTGAAGAAAGATATGACATTATTAATAATGTAAAAACTGCAGAAAAGTAGCAGCATTTATATATTAGAGTATATAGTAAAATAAAATGGTAAGAGCCTTTTACTTTTATGAGTTCTTAGATAAGCCAAGTAGTGATGTTACTGCCCTTTCTTCAGCTTTATGCTGCTTTTCTTGCATAGTTAATCAGTTCAATAGGATTTGGTAATGGCTGTAAGAAAAAAAGTTATTCCCAAGGCTGCTTTTAAAATTTTGTGTTTCAGCCTAATTTAATTGCCTTCTTTAAATGACAACGTGGTTAAAGTCAACTTAATTTTATTAGACATATTGTGTTGAACAGAATTCTCATGTTGTCCTATGGCTAACTAATGGAATATTTTATATGTGAAGAATTTTGGGCTAAGTCAAGAAATTATGTTAAAGTAAAATATAATGCCTTATGATTTTGATTTAGTCTCACATATTTTTGAAGGCCTACTGGTGGATTTTCAAAAATGAATCAATGAAAATTCTATAACCTACTGCTTATATTTCCCTTTTATCCTGTTGGTAATTTTGTGACACATTTTGAAGAAGATGCAGAATACCTTAGCAGTGCAGGTGCTTAGTTGTAACCAAGAGGTTTGTGTCTTGTTGTCTTTATGTCATTTGAAGTCTTTATTAAGGACAGTTGGATAGTGTAAATCACTATCAGGACTTCAAATTAGAAGTACCTATGAATAAAAAGAGGACTCTATGTTAAGAGGAAATGAAAGAAGAAGTATTAAAAGGAAATATATTTTAAAAAATTAGGTGTCTGTGACAGTGTTTTTCATGAAGTATCAGTAAGTCATTTTAATACTATATACCCTCTATCTGATTGAATTTAAGTATTATTATAATGAATGTTGATGAGATGCTAATTTCATCTGGCTAGAAATTTCTATTCTAGACTTGAGAAGTTAGTATTATTTTAAAACTTGTTTTCTGAAATGACTTTCAAATTTTTATTTTATTTTGAAATTTAGTTTTGTTTTCAGGAAAAGATGAGGAATTGTTAACCACTGATGACAATTTTTATTATATAAATAAAATGCTTAGAAGCATCTACTTTTTGAAATGAATTAAGAAACTAAATCACAGTACCTGAGTAAAATCTATGAAATGGTTTTAGTTCACGTGTTCTGAATGTTAGTATGTAAGAAAAATTAAATACACACACTTTCTCAGAACTTGGAAGCAAAATGGGAGTTACTTCTAAGACTTAAGTTCCACTATAGATGAAAATTTTAATTTTCAGGAAATTAAGGTAATTAATGATCCTGGTAATATAGCAGTCATGCTTTAAAGATGTAGAAATGTTGTTGCAATCAAGATACAACCCATTTATTGGAGAATATATATGAACATTTAACAAAACATATGCTTTATAATATAGCAAAGTTTTCTCAAAAAATGTCTTCTGTTTCTCATCAAAATTATTTTAAATGTATTACACTTTTCTGAAAAAATAGATTTTTAAAAAAAATCCTGCCTTTTTGGTGTCTTAACTTTGGTTGCATTGTGACTCAACAGCTTTATTTAAGAATAGAAAGTATTAACAAAAGCCATTGCTTGAATTTATTTTTTACACTGTAGTCTTATACAATGAAGTGTAAGATACAAACTTTTTGGAAAATACTCAGTAGTTGAAGCTAAAATCAATCCATGTCCGATAGATAACCAGGAATTTCCCATTACAGTCAATGAACTTTTTTTATGTGGCTGTTATTTTCAATGGAGCTAATATTCATCAATTAATGATAATAGAAGTGAAAATGCAATCGTAGACAGTGGTTTTTGAAAGTTCCAGCTCATACAAACATTATCTACGTGAAAAGAAAGAGCCAAGAATTTTGTAGTTCAGGACGACTGGCAGAATTACCTGCTACCTCTCAGGTCATTTTAGACAATATTCAGTTGGTTTTTCGGTCTGAAGAAGTGAGTGGGTCTACTGTGTATTCATCTAATCATTTCTGTGCTCCCTGAAATAGCAAATATATCATTATTCCATATTTTAACCATGCTCATTACATAAGTAATTATTTGATTTGCTAGTAAAGTGAATGCTTTAAAATATAATTTGAAGCCTACCCATTTCCTATTAATTAAAGTATGAAACATCAAGAGCACAATTTTAAAAATCAATGAAAGAATGTCAGAAAGGTTTTTTTAAAACAATGTTTAAATTGGGTGGCCCTGTATATTTCTTCCTCCATTCAATCCTTTCTTTCTGAGCATACTTGACCTGCACTGGGCCCTGATGACCCTTTTACTCCCCGCCTCCCTCTTTTCTGCAATGTAACCTCTAGTTACTACCTTAAATTGCCTTGGGAGAATAAGAACCTGGAACTCCTCTTTTGTCTTAATGACCTCTGGGCAGTAACATCCTGTTGTTATTTTTCATTTAGGTGGTAGTACTTAAATGGTGTCAAATTTAGGAAATTTCCAAATGTTCACCCGTAATCAAAAACGATTTTACAAACATATATTTAGCTTCAGTTTACCATTGAACCTTAGGCTCATGACTTGTGAATTAGAAGAGGTACCAGGTGGCACATTAAATATTTGGGGAGCTATTATTTTAGGCAATACCTGCATTCTTGGTTTCCCTGCAAACCTGGGAAAACAAAAATTTCATTTATAGTGTACCTTCATCAGAAACAAATATGGTAGAATTACAGCTATGCTCCTAGAAAACTTAGTGTAGTTGTCTATTTATAAGACTATCAAAACTAAATCTATAATATTCTTAATTTTAATATAATTCGTAAATTGCTATTTTAAGAAACAAAAAAGCAAAATACTTTTATTGTAATTTTCCTAACAATGTATGAGGAAAATTCGTCTTTTTAGAATGGCATAATTGTAGGGGGATTATATATTTATATAAAATATGTCATATGTATGTCATATATGTTCTATTTCATATAACATACAAATATGCTATATATCCCATACAACATATACATATATTAACTGTGTTGTATATGTTATATATTTTATATAGTGCATGTTATAAAGTATATATTATTAAAAAGAAGAAGAAACTTTGAAATATCTTCCTTCTATTCGTCACTATTCTGACTACATAGCTTTAGGAAATGTTGGGAGTGTATCTTGTGGAATCATTTATGTAGAGACTTCTGGTTTACCCAGCAATACTGAAAGTGGGTGGAATTATAGTTTCTCCTGTGCCAGCATCTATGCATGAATATTGCTAACGTGTTAATCAAATACATCTTCACAAGGTGCCGGGCTGGGGGGCGGCGGGGGGACCAAAATTTATCTTTTGGGTGAAGAGCCATACTATGAGTAACATCCATTTTTTTTTTTTTTTTTAAATTAATTAATTAATTAATTTATTTATTTATTTATGGCTGTGTTGGGTCTTCGCTTCTGTGCGAGGACTCTCTCCAGTTGCGGCAAGCGGGGGCCACTCTTCATCGCGGTGCGCGGGCCTCTCACTATCGCAGCCTCTCTTGTTGCGGAGCACAGGCTCCAGACGCGCAGGCTCAGTAATTGTGGCTCACGGGCCCAGCCGCTCCGCGGCATGTGGGATCTTCCCGGACCGGGGCACGAACCCATGTCCCCTGCACTGGCAGGCGGATTCCTAACCACTGCGCCACCAGGGAAGCCCCGAGTAACATCCATTTTTATTTTGACATACTATACCACATTTTTTACAAAGTTCTTTATAGAGCGTGTTAATTGATGAGAGCTGAAAATGAACTTTTAAAGAGATGTAGAAAATGTGATATGTATTCCTCTTTTAGCATTACAGGGAACCAAATCTTAAGTGTCTTCATTTTGTTTTAGTCACCATTTGAATTAGAGATAATATTTGACGTGACATATGTATTTTTTGAAAGTGTGTATTCACCCAGCTTTCTATGTCTTTTTCTATAAGCATTTGCTTGGTTGAAAGACAGAGGTATGTCAGGAAGAGATGAGATGTGTTCTCTTGGCACGGCATCCTAGAAAAGGGACCGGTTTCTAATTTTCAGTGGGTCTGTTAGGACTTTTTTGTTTTCTTTTCAGGATTTCCCTTTAGAGTACAGATAGACTTGGTCTTATATATATTTTATTTGTATAATTACTTCATTTAATTCTGATATCATGTATTTTATATTTGTCTAAACTTTCCTCCCAATTATACTCATCTTTGAAAATGAGTTAATGAAGTTCAAATTTCTTATTCCCTAATTTCTGAATTCCTGGTGGAAGGAAACTTAGCTGTTGTCTATTTAAAATCCATCATTTTACACGAACACGATTATTTTTGGCCTGCTCATAGTTACACAATTAAATATCAGTAGTACTTTTTGAAATTTCAATTTTTTACTCTTTTTTTCCCCTGAAGACCTTAAAACATTATCTAGAAATGTGCAGTAATAATTAGCTGGGGGTTACTGTGGGCGTTCAGGGTTAAGAAAGGAATAAATATGTTCTTTATTCTATTATTTTAATGCATTTCTCTCCTAGTTCTACTCTCTGTGACTCACTCTTTCCACATCCCTCAGTATCACTGCTAGCTCTGCATTTATTCATACAGTACTGGAGTTTATCATGAGGTGCCCAGTTGATATAACGCAATCCTGTGTTTCTCATCTGGTGAACTCTTAGGCCATTTGGGGGAAAACTACTTAATGGTGAAATTTTACCTGGCCTGATGGAGAAGAAAATAAATCAGTTATTTTGTCTGAATTATCTATAAAGGAGTTGGCCTGTAGATTGTTAAAAACTGTACAATTTAACTTCTCTTTCATGGAAAGAAGGGGAAAGGTGAAAAGAACTTTCCCTGAAAAGGAGGTATGATTCTTCCTGCAGAGCTGTAAGAATGATTTCACTCTTTTTTTTCCCTACTCTCCATATGTCTTATATTGTTTTCCGAGCCTGAGTATATATATAGAAATAGGCATTGTTCTCCCACTAACTTCAGCAGCTAGATTTGACGGTGTGGGGTATGATCTGGTATTGAAAAGAAACCCAGGGTGAAACACCGTCTCTACATTTCTGTGTACATTTGCATATCTCCTTGCATTAGTAGATTCCATTGGATTTTTTTGCCCTTTAGTTTTCTGCTTTGAAAGCCAGCCTTTACACTGACCTTGTCCATGAAGCCTTCTCAACCTCCCAAGCCTACATCTTCTATAGTTGGAATTACACTTGACATTAGTAAGTGCTATTTTTTATATAATTTATGGTTTTACTTCTTGCCTGCCTAACTACATTGAAAGGTTTTTGAGGTTTGGGTCTATACCTTTTGGAGACTTATTACCTGGTTACTGTGTTGCCGATCATGCTGTGAGATGATACATGCACACCATGGAGAGCTCCTTAGCCCTGGACCGGTGCCATCTCAACATTAGCAAGAATCGACTCATCTAATCACATGCTTTGTTCAATGTTAACAAATTTCAAGTTTTTTTTTTTTTATTTGAACACTTTGTCTTTGAATGTACTACAATCCATCCTTTTTATTTTTCTCTTTTAACTAGGGAGCGCTGTAACTCATTCTTCTCTGCAAAGGTTAGAATTAATGGCTGTCGATGGCTATTTCCTTAATCAGTTTGCTTTCTGGTGAAGGCTGGGTAAATTGCAGGTACCTCTGGGAAGCATATGGAGATATGTTATAATGTAAGTGAATCTGCACAGAAATATACTGCCTTCTCTTTCAAGTTCAGTCCCCTATCTAAATATGAGTAGCCCAAGCGACACATGGGTCAAAAAGATACCTGGGTGACAGTCACTAGAAAGGTGTTCTCTTTCTTACCCAGTAAACACAAATTGGCACTTTTTTCCTTTATTCAGGTGCACTCATTTATGCATAGAATGGAATTGTTTAAAAATAGAGAACTATTGTCTGTAAATGACACATGAGATAAATGTATTCTCTGTTCAGGAAGAAGTTTTCATTCTAAGCGATTAAAAGGCAGTTTAACAAAATGTAAATATACATGTAGATACATATCCTGGCATGGTGCAATCCATTTTGCATTGGAAGTTTTGACAAGTCTGTTATGTAAAGAAGATCATAATCATAAAAAGTGTGCGGAGAATAGGGAGTGAGTTATCAGAAGTTAATAATGAGAAAAAAATAACGTAAGAGTAGGAAGACAGTTGAAATAATGTCAGATAGAATGGGAAGGTTTTGCTCTAAAAGTAGAAGGTCTTGTCTTTTTTGCTCTTATGTGGGCCTGATTCTTCCATCTTCCTCACTTTCCTCACTTTTAAGAATACCAGTAATAGTGCTTTGGGAAACCCAAAGTCTTACCAGTAACTTATGCTCTCAGGAAATCAAAATGTGACTCATCGCGTTCAATTCCATTTAACAGACTTTTGTTGATCACTTACTACCTGTCACTGACCACGGCAGTAAGCATAACTGCCAACTTCCAGACCTTAAGAACTGTGTATTCTAGTAGGAGAGGCAGAAAGTGAACACAGATATGTAATTCCAGGCAGTGATGGGTGCTATTAATAAAATAAGTCAGGGTAAGAAAAAGTGTGCTATTTTGTATAGGGGACAGACCAAGCCTTTCCTAGGGGAATATTTGAGCTGATGGCTTTCTGAAGGGATGAAGGGAGTCCTGTGAATATCTGGATGAAGAGTTTAGAAGAAGAGAGAAAAGAAGTACCAAGACCGCAAGGTGTATTCTCCCTAAGGCCACTGTAATTGAAGTAAAGCAGGGGAGGGGCTTAGTAGCAAATACTGTCTGAAAGGGATGAGATGATGTAGGACATTGCAGACCATAGTAAAGATCTTTGGTTTCATTTGAGACATAATAGGGAGACATTAGAGAGTTGGGAGCATGGTAGGGATGGGATATAGTTTCTGTATTACAAGATTCATCTGTAGAGTTTAGAAAATTCTGGGTGATGTTTCTTAGTGTGGATGGAAGACCATCAGAATTAGGACCACCTGGGACACTTACAAAAATGTAGATCCTTAGCAGTCACCTAAAACAATTGAAATAATGTCTGGAGGAGGGAACCATGAAAACTGCACTTTCACTTCTCTCATAGAATTTTAAGAACCAGTGATTCTTAAAATTTCCAGTGATCTGGGAGAATGTATGTTGAGGATAGCTCTAGTATTCTAATCTGGGAATATTTTTGACCTTGAGCTGGTAATATTTTGAAAGGAGGTTAAAATACACTGTTTAAAACAATGACTCTTGGATCCATGGGTGAATTGAAGTGCATTTCTAATATGCAAGTGGGTTTAATTTCTATATAATTTTGTAATTTGTCTGTAAATAAGGGAACACTGAAAAATGACACTTTGGTACTTGTATGTTTATTGTACTGGCCTCCTATGGCAAGTACTCGACATCCCTTATGCATTATATACATATTCCACCTTTCTTTCTTAAGAGAAAACTAACTTTTCATTGGTCTGAAGAGCTTTATTCCATTTCCTTGCTAACAAATAGTTGGCATATATTCGTAAGTATGCAAAGTTCATCATATAGTCTCATGTGAATTATTATTTTCACCTTTTGTCCTTAATTATTTGTCATTCCTTCTGGCTGGGATTTGGGCTGTGGAATTTGCATTAAGAGAGACCTGTGAGGGGACAATAAAAACTAGAGCTGGAGATGAAAAAAAAACCAAAACCAAAACCAAAACAACGATATAGACGAAGTAGCAAAAGTGCTAGTTTTTAATATTACCTAATGAATATATATGTAGGAAGATAGATAGAAATTCAGTAATCTTCAGTGTAGGTGATAAACGGATTCTTTTTTGCAAAAGCCCTATCCTATCTTGTGCCAAGGAACAAGGTGTTGTGGATAATGGACATTAGTACTACTGTTCTGTAGAGCAAGTAGAATAAAGACGATACAACTGCTTCCTTTCGGGAGTTTGGGATTGTGAGCTTTTAAACTTACTGATTTCCTAAACTGTCAGGCATGGGTGGGCTGAGCTTTCCTCAGTGGGGGCAGTAGCTAACTGGCCAACTGATCATAATGAACATAAGGAATATGGAGTCTTAGATCGGGGTCTGTGAGTTAGGGAAGAGCTTATGAGAAGCCAAGACAGCACCCAGTGTAAAGTCAATCTAAATCTCATGAGACCAGAATTTTCTTAGAGTATATTTTTTTCTCTTTTTCCTCTTTTTTTTTTTTTTTCTATATAAGCAGAAAATTGATTCAAAAGGATTTACTTTTCAAAGAGGAAAATTTTTAATCACATGTTAGGGATTTCAACTGTGGAGGACCTAAAGATAGAAAACAAATTACTAGTGCATTCTTAGATTATAATTGAGCATAAGGGAAGTTTTGTGTAAAAATCCACAGAATGGCTGATTTGATGTTGAGCTTTTTAATTGGCTTTTCATGGCTGCTAGCCTGTCCAAAATGACTTCGTAGTCTTTCCTGGTAAATATAGGGAAGTATGTAATGAACCTTTTCCCATGAGGTCTAGGTGTAAAGAGAAGGGTCTTGGGAAAGGTTGATTGAAGATTCCTATGGCCAGGAATTGAAATTCACTTCCTGCCTTGGAGGATGCTGTCTGATTAGCTGTGGCTACAGGATTTCTGGTTATTAACTTTGGTAAAAGGAGGAAACTTTTGGTCAAAAGTTATGATTCAATCATAAAAGTTCTGATAAATGTAATCTCATGGAAACTTAAATGTCTCTTAGTGTCAAGATCAAGAGACCTGCTATGACATTTCGAAATCTTGGTTTGAAGTGAGATTAGTTAGATGATGCAGGTTTATTCCAAGTCAGATAAATAGGAAAGACAGTCTTATCAACCCTCTGTAATGCCACTTTTGCTGAACAAAATATATGTGGGGAGAGAGAAAAAGGGAAGGAGGGAAGGAGAGGGAGGGAGAATATGAATGAATGAATGAATGTGTGTGTAAGGAGATAATCTGACTTATAATAGGGCAAGGAAGAGTCTAGATTTATTGGGCCCATACTTTCTGGCAGGCACCACCTCCATAGACATAGCAGTGATATTTTTTCATACCATGCATGGGCTGTCCTTCTTGCTTTGGCACATTTTCATTCCCATTGTCAAGAATGATCAATGAAAATAAGTTAAATAATTATTAAATAAAATGGGAGCAAAGAAACCAAAATACGGCCTCTCCTTTAGAAACATGTTTTAGTTCAAACAGCTAGAACTGTTATTTAAAAAAATCAAGCAAATTCTTTTAGTTAAAATAGGAAGCTGGAACCAAAAACAATAGAACATGTTTGAGAAACAAGTCTGAATTTGGATATGAAGTTCCTCTAGGAGAATATCAGAGAATTTTCAACAAAAATTCATGATCCTGATCAGGTATCCCAGTAAAGGAACCTTAGGCTTCTACCAAAGATTGGAGCCAGACAGAAACATCAGCCAAATACCACTCACACCGTGCTTCAAAGTTCTGACCTGCTATTGAAATCTGAAATCTTTTAAAAAATGGATTTAAAATTTTTAATCCAGAATATATTTTAATTGGGTCTATAATTTTTGTTCACTTTTGTTTTAGTTGATTTAGAAAAATCTGTTTTATTGAAGAGCTACACATGCAATTTATTTTTAATAATTTGTTTCTAAGCTCACATTGTATTCTGTTTATTTGCAGTATCCCTAGGAACCAATTAAGAAAAACAATCCATGGATCTAAAATGCTCTACCTGTAGCCTTGTTGTGTTTAAGGTGCCTTAATATGCCCGCTGACAAAAGTTCTCTCTTTAAAGAACCTCAGACTTTAGTTGAAATCTCCCCTGCAGGTTTTATAACAATGCCTAGAACATTGCTTTGTGGATCATGGATGCTGAATAAAGATTTTTTTTTTTCCTTTTTACTGTAGAGTTAAGTGTCCAACCCACTTTAGGTACTTATATCACTCATAATACTTTCTAGGTACTTCTCTCTCAGCTACACACATTCTCTGACACACAAATATCTGCATACAGAAATAAAATTCCCACAGATGCAAAGTCTTCAGCTCAACATACATTAAAAAATTACACATGAAATAAATGTCTAGAGTTTTGACATGCTGATTTTATTCCTCTGTAAAACTGTTCTCCAAATCCTTATTCACCTTCCTTAACCTTCTGAAGAAATCCTCTACATTTCTGTATTATTTCTCTCATCCCTGTGCTGTTGGCTCATAGCTATACATATCTATCCTGGGCCATTCTTCTGAGCTTCAACAAAAATTTCCAGATTTATGCCATCAGGAAATGTTATGGCCTTGGCTTTTTATAGACAATCAGCATAAGAAATGGCCATTTAGAGAATATTTCCAAATCTAATGCAAAACCATTAGACATAGACTATTGTCTAGCTAGCACATTACTCACTATCCCATATACTAAGAGCTATGGAAGTGTATATGTATATTTTTTTTTCTTGTATGCTAACTCCATTAGAATTTAGATGTTTCCTGTGTGACTGATGAGAAGAATTTTCAGGCATGTCTAGGGTCACCAGTAATGGATGGCATGGCCAATTAGTGATGTCAGCCATGGTGGGGCATAGAGGAGGGTTTCCTTACCTGGCATAAGCAGTCTCAGTGGCAGAAAAATGCAGAGTGTATTCTGGGCACAGTGCATAGATTCCTTTGGCACTCAAATATCTGTCAAATGTTGACTGAACAAAAATCTGGAATCACTTGTCACGTTTTAAATCTTAATAAATTCTGCCCTGAATGAATTTGAAAGTAATTATTGTAACACAAATAATAGTCCCTTCACTTATAAGTTATATTTGTCCTCATATTTGTGTTTTTGCTTTTCTCATGTGTTTTGACCCTCATAAGTGATCAATAAATATCCTTGGAATAAATGAAAGTAAATTAAAAATGTCTTTCTGAATGCAAAAAAATTCTATTCATATTTGTGAAATTAGAGAAACAATTCTAGCAGGAGGATGGAATAGAGATTGAATTAGATGACATTTGAATCTTGTTTTATGGTCTTAACACTTGAGCACCCTAAATAATCTGTGATACATGACGTATGACTTTACCTCTCTATAATATTGTTCTCTGTAACTGTCTCTCACCATCACCTTAGCATTGGTATTTATTAATAATCTATGAAATTGATGTACATCAGCTGTTGCATCCAGTTGAACATGCTGGAACATTACTGTTTAACAGAAAAATATATGATGCCCAGAGAAACAGAAAAGCAAATGCACAGTCATATGCAAAAGCTAGCAAATAAACATAGAATCCAGATTTCATTTAACTCAATTT
This sequence comes from Balaenoptera musculus, assembly GCF_009873245.2. Lineage (NCBI taxonomy): Eukaryota > Metazoa > Chordata > Mammalia > Artiodactyla > Balaenopteridae > Balaenoptera > Balaenoptera musculus. The sequence goes on along the minus strand of NC_045793.1, from coordinate 30,962,164 downwards.
ATTGACTATCCCTATGTGCCAGACAATATATGCTTGGCACTATGAAGAAAAGATATAAGTATGAGAGAATAATTTCTATGCAGAACTGGAATTTTAAATCCTGGCTCTTCTCACTGGCTCTCTACAGAGCCTGGATGCAGTTTAAAGATATATTTGTGTTTGCACTGTATAAGATGTGTGAGGAACTTTTTAATGCTCTGAAATGAGTGATGGTTTGCCTGGGTTGGAAAGAACAAGAGTCAACCATCAATTCTTGTAGTCATGTTAGAGACTGTGGAGCATATGAAATTACAAGGATATTTGAACAGGGTTATTCTCCTATCACGGCCTCCTTTCCTCCTTTGAAGCCTGTCCTAGTAAACAGGAAAGAATGGCTAGGATGCATGTAAGCTAACTTTTGAGTTGGTTTCTATAGCTGTTGGTTTTCTCTTAATTTTTCTGTTGGTAAAATATCATTGGTATTTGCTTTTTTCCAAATGGTTTAAGATTGCCTATATCCATTGTAGTTTTAAATGATGCCATCATTTAATAATTTATAACATCAATTGATGTTCAATAAACATCAATTTATAAACAGTTTAGTATTACCATTGAAAATATTATAATATTTGCTCTTTAATATAAATATGTTGATTCAGAGATAAGTACACTGAAATATATTAAATGTCTTTTAAGTGTTCTATATTTTGAAAGACCCATTTCTATGATAAGAAAGCAATTAATTTAAATATTACCTCTCAATTTTCTTAGTTCTTTTGCTCCCTTTGTTCTAATTAACTGTTACTTATTTGCAGCGGTATCCAAATCCCATTTGATTTCATGTTATTTGTTTAAGCCATCATATTCCATGAGACTTACATAAATTCAGTAACATGTTCACAGATATAGACATTTAAGTGAGATTTTTCAAACAGTAGTTCTTTATATTCTTAGAATCATAGAATCTTGAGACTAAAAACTTCTTGTAGATCACCTGGCTCAAACTTCTACCAGTTGAAAGCCCCTCTTTCTAATATATTCTCTATATTTATATGGCCTTCTATGAACTTTTTTTAATATTCTGTGTAATTGGAAGTTTAAGGCAGCACAATTCACGTTTTTATCAAGTTTTAAAAAATTGAGCTGACATGGAACACCTTTCTCTATCACCCGTTTATCCAGGTTAGGTTTTAGAGACTGAACAGAATATGTTTTCTCTTTCACATCTTTTCCGGGGCTGTACTTGAAGAGAGATATCATGTCCCTCCTTAGGCTTTTCTCTGCTGGGGTGACTTTCTTAAGTCATTCAAACTTTGTCATGTAGTGTGATTTCTGGACTCCCCTCATTGCCTTGATCTCAGATATCTGAAGTTGATCTGACTGGAAGAAAGTACATTGAGGTCATGACCTACAGTGACACTAATACTGTGTATCTCTGAATAGGGCCTAAATGCCATGACTTCTATCGATCTTGTGGTAAAATAACAGGTCTTTTTACTTGAAGTGCTATAAAACCTTTCTTTCTTCTCTTTCCTTATACTGTTTACTACTTGAGCATAAATTCTATCAGATTTTTTAAATCCTTGCTAAATTTCATTCTGTGAGCTAATAAAAATACATTGTTTGAATGTTACCTAGCTACATGGCTCAGATTTCTCCATGCGTCTGTTTAATTGTATTATAAAAATGAAACAGAACACACAATAGACAATGTTCTTCTGGAAAAGCTATATAGGAGTCCTTCTCATCAATGGAAGTGTTTATCCATATCATTGTACCTGAAAGCATCTACCCAGTGCAAACAGACATTTAAAATCCAGTAGGGAAGGGAGAAGAGAAGGAGAGAGTATATTAAAAATCCTAATTGAATTGTTCTAGCACCCACGGGCTAGTCTGGTTCTGTTTGACCAGAGGCTGAGGTTCATTCAGGTTTCTGATGATTTTTCCCATCACTCCCTAGGAAGATCATTAATAATGAGCCTATTAAGACAACTGGGATGGAGAGAGGAAAAGGGTCAGACATGCAGCTTTCCTGTTCCTCCTTATTTGATCAGATTAATTCCATGACATAAAAAATGGAGATGATGATGATCATCATCATCATTATGACAGAAGCTCTCATTTAATGAGTAATTACCCTGGGTCAGGCACTACACTAAGCTCTGCTTTACATACATTGTTTCTTATAACATGTGATTCTGCCATATAGGCTTTACTTTTATTTCACAGGTAAACAAAATGTGACTTAGAAAGAATTGATTAGTTCTGTCTCCAAAACATGTACACTATCCTCAGAAACACATAAGTCTAGAAATTATTTATATTTGTCAAGTAACTAGTAGTAGGACTGTAAACTGCTTTTCTAGAGGCAGAAATGCTGTAGAAAAAGGCTTGGTTCAAAGTGTGTCAAGACCAGCAATGACAAAACTAGATTTCCTGCTCTTGAAGTGTATTTACAAAGACTATTATAATAGACTGTTCTAGCAGGTGTTGTTTGTGATTTGCACCATTCCTAATTGAAGTCACTCAAGACGAAACACAATCCTTAACACAGTCATTCTAAAATAGTTTAGTGAAAAGGCGGGCAGGTTGTGGAGCCTTATTTATTTTATCTTATTGCAGAGGGAACAAAACCTCTAGGATGTTTTCTAACATCTTCTGTTTGAAGTTATCCAAGCATCTTTGAAATGATACATGACTGGATAAAATATACATTCAGTACAGCAGAGGATTGATTGTGTCACTACTTTAGAAATAGACTTTATATTGGCTACAAGAAGTTAGTTGTAGACTGTCATCTGACTTGCTTATTAGTATGTTATGTCAGCGGTAATGAACATATATTAAGTCAGAAAATGATGTCAGCTTACACTTGATAAATGGACAAACAATATTTTCAACAATCTTAATCTCTTTTTTCTTCCTGGAAGTAACTTATTACGTTATCTCTCATTTATAAAATCACTAGATTATTAGTGCCTTAAAAAATAAAAAGGTATGATTACAAAGTATATATTTATAAAGACATTTTCATGTAACTTAAAATTTAGAGACAACATACATTTAGGTTATAATGAGCATCTTAGAATGGTTTCATAGTTTACTAAAAATTAATTAGGACTTGACTGAAAGCCATTCCTATGATGAAAAATTTATAAAAATCATTAATGTGGTGAAGATTTCCAAGGAAAATATGCTTGTTAGGTAAACACTCTGGCCTGTTATTATGCATTTAACTTCTCTACATTTCTGTTATGTATATTGTAGCTATGTACATAGATAGTTACACATACATACATACAAAATATATTTGAGAGGCATCTATGTTTATTTATCTTGTACTTTCTCTCTTCTATTAAAAACTTTTAGAGGTCAGGAACTGTATCTAACTTAATTTGATCTAACACTCTGGGCATTGAATACATTATTTTGCTGATTTTTATGTTGGTTTTGATTAAAATATGCAGTATACTGTTTATAAAGAGAAATTATCTCAGCTTGGTGATAATGATTTTCAATATGTAGCACTAAGAATTCATATTGAAAACAAGGAAGCAAACTCAATAAAACATCAGTTTAGTTCAGCTTTAGCTGCAAGAATATTAAAATGTTCTGTTTCAGTAGCTATTAGAAAATATCAAGATTCTATTCTTTCATTTATTCAGCAAATATTTGAATGCCTACTCTGGGCATGCTCTTGCTAAGTGTTAGGGTTACAAAGATGAATGAGGCATAGTTTCTGCCTTGAAGGCATATGCCGTAGTGTAGTCTCTCTCTTTCACAATACACACACACACACACACTCACACACACACGCACATTACAATGTGAAGGGTACAGTAATAAAGTTATGCCAGGGAATTATAGGAGCCTTGGAGAGGGACACCTTATCTAGCTGGGAGTCTCATAGAGGGCTTGCTGATAGTGAGTCTTGAATGAACTATTTAAGGTTGAGTATGGGCTCTTAAAAGAAATGAGGATGAGAATAGGAAGATCATTCCAGATGGAGGGAATAACAAAAGCAAAGGTCTAAGTAGGGTATTTTAGCAGTAATACAAATATTAGATATTATGTGTTCAGTATTTACTATGTATTAGTAATTGTGCTAATGGTTTTACACGGATCCTCTAGTTTTTGTCGTACCATAACTTTATAGAAATTTGCAACTTCTATCAATATTTTGCAGATGAGTTAGTACAAACTCAAGAGTCCAAATGTGGGAAAGTTAGGATTCAAGTGCAGGCATCCTGACTCCAAAATCCCTGCTAGCAAGCACCTTTATACAGTCTTGACTTTTGGGTCGGGATACTCTCAATGCTTTAGAGTGGCTATAAACTGCTCCCCAAGGAAGAATTCACAACAATTGGGCTGGACTCCCTACATTGAGAGTTCATGGAAATTTTTGAGGTAAACACTGAATACTCAAGTATAACCTAAAACAATTGGACTTCTTTTTAATGTGCAGTACTAAAGACTGAATTCTGTTTTTCACACATTGAAAAGGTTGGCATAACTCTTCTAGGGCTGGATAATTTATCTATAGTCATTCAGTATTCTTTTGGCAGGTCAGGATGGTATTCGTGTACAGTATTAAGAAGTGTAATTGTTGCATCTGAAGTTGATATTTCTTCCAATTCTTGAAAGCTGTGTTTAAAACAAACCGTTTTCTTCCATCTGAAGTGTTTGAGGTCATACTTCAAATGTGGTGACTTTTGTCCCACAAAATTTTCAAAAAGTTTCAAAGTGCTGGATCTCATCAAGTTTAATTCTTAGGACCGTGGAGAAAGGAAATCTCTATTTCAATTTAATCTCTTAAAAGTGGATTCCTGATTTCAGGTAATTCTCCTGAGAAACACTTCATCCTAATAACTAGCTCCATATTATCCTTCACTTTTAGAAAAGCAGAACTGAGTATGTGCCTTTAGTGTGATCATATGGGAATATTAATTATTTTTTTGAAAAAGCCTCTTTTAGTCCATAGTGAAGTAGTCTGAGTGAATTCTTTATAGTCATCCTAATTATCTGGGTGGTGCTCATCATATAAATTTGGAAGAATACTTTTTTTAAAAAATTTATTTATTTATGGCTGTGTTGGGTCTTCGTTTCTGTGCGAGGGCTTTCTCTAGTTGCAGCAAGTGGAGGCCACTCTTCATCACGGTGCACGGGCCTCTCACTGTCGTGGCCTCTCTTGTTGCGGAGCACAGGCTCCAGACGCGCAGGCTCAGTAATTGTGGCTCACGGGCCCAGTTGCTCCGCGGCATGTGGGATCTTCCCAGACCAGGGCTCGAACCTGTGTCCCCTGCATTGGCAGGCAGATTCTCAACCACTGTGCCACCAGGGAAGCCCTGGAAGAATACTTTAAATGCGATACTGTACTATACATAGTTCCTGAGAGAAGCAGTTTTCCAATACTTAGAGAAATGAAGAATCAAACATTTGAAGTAGTCTTTGGATCTTCTGGCTAGGTTAGAAGAAACCAGAGCCAGAGCTGGAAAAGAGACATCATTACAAAGAGCCAAGAAAGAACAATTAGAATTCCCAAACACTAAACCTTCCATCCAGTTAGCAATTATTTTCTAAGAATTTTTTAAGCTATTGGTTTTTAAAGAATTATAACTTTGATATGATAAGGAGACTGATTCCATTGTTTTTATTAGTTGAACGCTCTTACTTGACATTTATATTTCCATGATGCCTCTTTTAAATCAGATTATTTTTAAATAGCTTCTCTACATTAATCTTATTTTTCAGAAACTTTATTTTTTTAAACATTTCTAGTCATGGCTATTTTATGAATAGCTATCATTTCTCATGGAGTTTCAAGCCTCCTGGCCTCTAACTGAAATCTTTTGGACATTTTTCTTTTTGTATTTTCTAAATTTGTTCTGTTGAGTAAACATTTTTAAATTAATACTCTTTCAAAGTGTGTTGATACACGAAAACCTAGTTCAGTGTTGTCCAGTAGAACTTTCTGTGATGGTGGAAATGTTCTATATCTTTTTTATTCAAAAGAGTAGCCACTAGCCAAGTGTGTCTGTTGAGCACATGCATTGTGGCTAGGGTGACTGAGGAATTGCATTTTTAATATTATTTAATATTAATTATTTAAAATTTAATAAGTCACACGTGGCTAGTACACCTTGTCGTGTAGAGCAATTCTAGTTACTATATTTTAACTGTGTGGCTAGTAAACTTTTGTATTACTAAAGATGTATAATTGAGGTATTAATTTAGAAAGGCAAGCACATCATAAAAAGGTCTCTATACACAGGTGTCACAGGCTTCTACAAGGACTGTCTTCTCCCTAGGTAATTTTATTGTAAAATTAGAACAATCACCAAAAAGGGAAACTCATTTAACTGGAACACCTCTACCATGCCACTGTGCTACGATGTTGTCGAAAACAAAAATAAGTTTTCACATTGAGAACAACTGGAAATATGAACTATACCAGTCCACTGACTAAAACTTTCTGGCCACTGATACTTTTCAGTCTAGCTATTTAGTGATTGATGAGTTCGTGATTTTAAATTGAATATTCAATGTGATTCAGATGATGGATGATTGAGAGTACTTCCTTATCCAGCCATACATTTCTGGTGCTCCTGCTAATAAACTCTAAAAATAAGTGTTGAGAACCAGCACAAAAAAGTTTTCTGAGAGAAGGATGTTGATTTAAGCATTTCTTTTCATTTCTGCTTTGATGAATTCAAAACAATATATGTCAGAGCAAAGTAGGGAATGTTTCTCTCAAAACCTAATCTTGGAGAAAACACACAGAGGATTAAGATCCAGTTTTATTCTGCTCATGCACAGTAATAATAATTGAGCACTGCTATTAGAAAGTATAGCTCTTAAGCTATGTCTGATATGGCTACTGGCTCTTGATCCAAGTAAAAATGTTGAGGACAGATTCGCTGGTTAATGCAACATATATCGTTTAGCCTTACTTGTTATTACTGTTTGGTTCTGTTTCATCTTGTTTTCTTAGTAATACTTTGTACTGTCAGTAAAAGAAATAGGCAAATGCCATTCATAAACAAAAGTAAATAAATGAGTTACAATCAGTGAGTTAAGAGTTTGATACGGAGACTGTCATAGCTTTTACACTTTTGTCCTTCTGTGTGTGTGTGTGAGAGAGAGAGAGAGAGAGAGATAAACTTGCATGAGAAAATTCTCCTGGATATCTGAGGTTTTCACTATCTTGTTATTTCATTAATATTCACTCATTTTTAAACACCACACTTAATGTAGTTTAGACTTAGATTTAGCTATGAGTAACAGAAAACCTGAAATTAAAATGGCTTAAACAAGAGAGACATTTCTTTATTTCTTAAATAAATGAAGTCAGTATTCCAGAGCTGTTTTGGCCATTTCTTCATCAGAGACACAGGCTTCTTTTATCAGGTTCTCTACCAAGTTCAACACATGGCTTCTACCTTACGGTCAAGGTGGTTAATTGAGCTCTAGATATCACATCTGCATTCCATATAGTAAGAAGAAGAAAAGGAAAAAAGCGGGCAAAGTCCTTATATTAGATGTCTTTCGAGAGATTTCGTAGTAGTTTCCGTAGGCAATTCCAGGCCTGATATGACCTTGTCTCCCTGTGAGGTAGCTCATCCAGGGGTTTTTGACAGAAGAGATGAAACATTTAGGTTCCAGTAGTAAGATTTCCTTTTGAAGATTAATGCTGAAGTATTGACAGTCAATAGATGACTTTCCTGCCTTATTGTAGAAAGAGACAATTATTTTGGCACATACTAGAACTATGATATATACAAAGCTCTGCAAATGAAAATCCAGAACTGGTTTTCTGTTGCAGCAAAGTTGGCATTAAGAAAGATCCAGGCCCTAATAAAGATATACTTGATAAGTGACAAGTATAAGTATAAGTGACAAACTTCTTTTAGAACAGTTTGGAAAAGATTCACTTCACTAGGTTGAATTAACTTAGAATGGACTAATGCATGTTAGTAGGACATTTATAATTTTATAATTCCATTGTATTTTGTCCAGAAAATAAGAGGCAAGTGATAAAACTCATAATGAACTCCTCACAACCAACAAGTAAAATAACTAAATGGTGTTTCCACAACAAGGAATCATAAATTCATATAATATCCTTGAGTACTGGATTTGCATTCTGATGATGAATTGGCAGAAAAACTTAGAGAATAAACTAAGAGCATTTGGATTGCTATTTAAGAATACTGGTATAGGTTGTTTTCATTTTGAAATTATCTGAAGCATATTGTTTATCTTTAAAATATATAATGAACATGGATATTACTCAGAAAAAAAAAACACTGAGTGGTGAACATCTGCTAAGATTATATTTTCTTTTTGATTAAGTTATTTGTATAGTGACTGATGCATTGTGAAATATTCTCACAAATTTAACAAAACAGATTAATTATGGTTAAATGAAAGTCTTCATTATCATCCAGGAACTTAACAGCTAAGAACTATTCTCCCCGGTATACTCCAAGTTCACTAAGCTTCTGATATCCACAAGTGAACTTCACATTAAGCACAGTTTCTATGGCCCACATTACTTTTTGAGGGTCCATGAGAATGGTTTACTTACTTTTAAAGTAACAGGAAAAAATGAACTTTTAGGTAAAAAATTTTTAATATTTAATATTAATGTATTCATATTTATACAAACACAGTTGTAAAATATCATTTTTAATTTTTTAAGGGAGGAAGGCCCCACAAAAGTTATAATGTCCCCTTGGATAGCCAATAAGAATCTGAAGAAATATCTCCATTGGACATGAAGAATTGCATATAACAATCACACAATAACACATAACAAACAATAACTTAAGCTTCTATAGTATTAACTACGGAGCCAATGCTCTTGTGTTTTATATTAATTAACTCATTGAATCCTTACAGCAAGCTTCTGAGGCAAGTATTGTTATTATAAACATTCCCATTTTTACGTGATCGATGCCACTCTTTCACTTCTAGGCAAGATCTGGAAATATCTGCTTCTGAGCAGTAAACATAAAAATGCTACAGCCACTGCATTATTATCTGCTTAGTAAAGCAATGAAGCAGAATTAGTCATCAAATGAACATTGAGTTTCTCCCGCCACATTTACCAAAGAGCTCCTTATTTTGGGGGTGCATTACCATCCAAAAGCTTAAACAGGCTTTAATGGGTTTTTTTCTGCTGCCGTAGTTGTTTCTGAGCTTAATGAAATGTTAGAATGATTTCTGCCAATTTATTAAATCCTGGAATCACTTACTTTCTTTATAAATAAGAACTACAAAAACTGCCACCATGTTGGCTCTAATTCCATGGCAGCTCAGTTTCTTCAGAGGAATAAAATTTGGCAACCTCTGAAATTATATTATTCCAATGTTATCTTTGCTGGCGATAGAATATGAGTTTTCCAACTTAGAAATTTTGCTTGAGTTTTGCACATAAAGGCAGCATTTGTATAAGCTAAGATTCGAATAGAGACTATAAATTGAAAGTATATTAATTAATCAACAAAAATGACAGAAACTGTGCTGCCATCATATTTTGCATAACCTCCCCAGTGCTTACTTGAATAAGGGAACAGGGCAAACTGAAACAGGTAACTAGATGACTATTTCTTACTAAAATGCATGTTTGCTAGAATTGTATGTATAATTTCCGTATTCCTGCATTACTTGTTTCATCGCTAAATATGGCTTTAATTTACTTGTTAGAAGTTAGAACAAACTACACACAAGCTAGTATTTCGACATGTTGGTGTTAGATTCTTTCTATCTTATATATTTATATATATGATGTATATAATACAGAGAACTATTTACCTAGTTAATTTACCTGCAATAACCAGTATCACTAGTGAAGACTTCCTATATGTTCAAACCAGTTCTCTCTAACAACTTATCTAGCTATATTATTACTGTAATAAAATGAATTATTGCATATTCTATGCACTTTAAATAATATTAATTAATACACTAAGCATGATATTACAAAGGGTCTTAAATGTTTTATGTATAGTTGAAATGTTTGGATCTAAAAGAGTGATATAAAAACAGCTTATTAATTTTATTCTACCAGAGAATATAACATCTTCTTGTTAGAACTCATGCACAAACTGTATTTAAAAGCATATTTCTGAACTAAGAAATATGGGATGTCTTTTAACCAGAAACCATCCCAGGACCATAGACAGTTTATCAGAATAAATCATATATTTGGAGAGCTTGAGTAGATTTTAGAGGTTACCTCATCTAATGCTCTCATTTTACATATGAGAAAAATGAGATGCACAAAGGTGAAGTGATCTTTACAAGCTGTTTAGAAGCAGAGATAGAGTAGAAATAAAAACAAGATATTAGAACCTCAGACTCCTCATTACCATCCTTTACAATACACTTTGTTACCTGTGTTACCTGTAACACAGGTAACAAAGGTAACAACAATTTAACAGGTAACAACAGGTAACAATTCAAAGTTCTGTTGCTAATATATTTTACATTGTTTGGCAAACACATGTTATAAAGAAAAGATGGAAGATGTATATTACAAGTCAAAATGACTTGAGAGCTGTCTTTTGGCAATAAAATTTCCCTAGATTATAGCAGGGAGAAATGAAGCAATTACTTCATAAAAGAAGATACTATAGTTTTTGAGAAAGAGTAGATGAAGTTTATTCCCAGAGATCTATGAAGAGACTCACCTATAATTGTGAAAAACACAGCTAGTCTTCCTCTGTGGATTATGAAACAATAAAATTGGGGATCTTTTCCCACAGAAGTTGAGAATTGCATTTCCAAATAGAGCTGCTATTTACTTTTTTGGAATAAGAGGTTTTAGAGGTTAAAGATCAGATCATTAAATACTTGTCCTTGAAAACTCAGAAAAGGCATTACAGTCAGGCTTTCATATCCATGGGTTCCACATCTGACTGTACTATGCCATTTTATATAAGGGACTTGAGCATTCTTGGATTTTGGTATCCACCGGGGTCTTGGAACCAATTCCCCGAGGATACTGAATATAAGTTTGCTTATTGCTTCTTGATATTCTACCAAGGACAAAGTTTTGGCAGAATTAGGGGAAATGCCTTTTATGACTTCAACCTCTTTTTGGACATAGCGAGATTTAGAACTATTTTCATGGATATTCATCTGGAGCAGGAAAAAATAAGTTCAGACTGTCTTCCTAAGCATCCTGAGATGGGTGAAATAGAGAATGTACCTTTCTACTCTCATTCTGAATATATATATATGTGTGTGTGTGTGTGTGTGCGTGTGTGTGTGTGGGCATACATATATATGTATATATATACATATATATATACACATATATATATATACACATATATATATACATATATATATACACATATACATATATATGTATACACACATCTTTCTTCTGTGTGTCAATGTCTCTTTTAAAATAGTGTCTGCACAAGTGAATAAAAAATTGATTTGTCCAAGAAAAAGCACAGTGGGATCCTTTATTTCTCTTAGGGCTGTTGGGAGAATTAAATATTGTAACACATGTAAAATAAAGCACTTAGTCAAATGTCTGGCACAGAGTAAGTGCTCAATTACTGTTATTAATTGTGGGTGCAATGGTACCTTTAGCTGTTGAGTTAGTAAGGCTTTTTGCATATAGCACCAAAAGATATTCTGAAACAACTGGGGCAAATCATACTTGCACCAGCAATGAATGAGAATGCCCATTTTTCTGTCACTACCCCATCAGCATAAATGTGCACTGCTTTCTTGTTTCTGTTTTTTTTTGCACCTCTGATATGTAGTGAAATATAAAATAAATCCAATTAATCATAGCACAAATATAAGTAATAATGGTTCTATCATAGGAATAGGTAGGAGAAGTTCACTGTCTTAAAACAAAATAACACAGCACATAGAAAGAATAATGACTTTTAGAAATATGGTTATTGAGACATATTTTCTTAATAATGTAAGGAGCAAACTGAATGACACCTGTTCTTTTCTTGGTAAGATTCCATATAGATGGAGGCCTGTAACTGTTCTCAAAGTGTGGTCCCCAGACCAGCAGCACTGACGTCACCTGGGAACTTTTGAGATACGCAAACTCACATGCCCCACCCCAGACAGTCTGCATTAAAAACTCTGGGGACGAGAACCATCAGTCTGTGTTTTAAAAAGCCCTTCCGCTTATTCTGATGCCCGTTCAAGTGAAGAACCACTAATATATACAAAAGGCCTCTCTCACCCTCTTCCTCCTTCCAAGTCTCCCTTTCAGTCTTCCTTCCCTTTACCACCATCTCTTCCTCTCTCTCTCATCCATCTCCCTCTTTCTCTCCCCAGTCTTCCCTTTCTGTTCCTCCTATCCTCCCTCTACCGTGAATAGGTGGTCGAAAGTAGGCAGTGAATTATTGTGAAACTAGAGAAGTTGACTAGTTTGACCTAAATACTCAGCTGATAATTAAACGAGCCTGATAGGAATGCCTGTCTCCTTGCCTTCAGCCTGACATTCTTTTCACTATGCCACAGTCTGCTAATAGGTTGAAATGCTCTTGAAGAAACCTCCTTCTATTGTCAATATTATTGTCCTCAGAGACACTGTCTCCCTGAATATAATAGAATTTCAAAGCTTAGTGATTTAATCTTTCATGCTTCGGATCCAGACACTGCGCTATATTCTAGGTGAAAGATTGCTATTTCTTTATTATTAAAGGAGGAATTGTGTCTTCCTAGCTATAATTAGTTACATCAGCCTTCACATCAAAAGGGTAGTAATTTTCTGAACCAGAGCTTGGAAAAGTAGCAAGAAAATAATTTTACAAGTGTCTTTTTCAAGAGCATGAAAATTATGAGGCTGTAGGTTCAAACTGTTCAGTTGAAAATGTGTCCAAGTTAAGCCAGACATAAATTTATATTCTTTCTATCTTTTTCTTTTCTTGTGGCCCTTCTACATTGCTATGACATTTTATCTTACCCCGAAGGCATCATGAGGAGATGGCTAGATAAGTAAAAAAGTAGACAACCTGTAATAAAGGAAATTAAGTAGGTGACATCTTCAACCCAGAGGTAATAAGGGATTTTTTTTCTTATATCTTAATGAAGCAATGATAAAGCCTTACCTGATTCTCTGCTTCCAACTTCAGTCTCCTTTATCCTCAACCATGAACTCATTGTTCTCCAAACCGTTCCACTTGCATTTTCCTGCTCCTCAGTGGCTTTGCAGAGTCTATGGGTTCATCGCTCTTTCCTCAACACTCCAAATATTTCCTCCCTCGGTTTCTACCTTTAAGTTCTATTCCCCTAAATGAAGCCAAACTTGTCTGTACCAAGTTTAGCCCAGGTTTTCTTGGAGGCTTCCTGTAGAATTAAAATCATTATAAGCTCTTAGTAATAAACTTTCTTACTGCTAAAGATTTTTTTATAGATTCTCTTTTTTTTATAAATGAATTTTTTTAATATTTAATTTTGGGTACGTTGGGTCTTTGTTGCTGCACGTGGGCTCTCTCTAGTTGCAGCGAGCGGGGGGCTACTCTTCGTTGTGGTGCGCGGGCTTCTCGTTGCTGTGGCTTCTCTTGTTGTGGAGCATGGGCTCTAGGCGCATGGGCTTCCGTAGTTGTGGCACACGGGCTCAGTAGTTGTGGCTCATGGGTTATAGAGCGCAGGTTCAGTAGTTGTGGTGCACAGGCTTAGTTGCTCCGTGGCATGTGGGATCATCCTGGACCAGGGATTGAACCCGTGTCTCCTGCATTGGCAGGCGGATTCTTAACCACTGCGTCACCAGGGAAGTCCCTACTTACTTAATTTTAATTTCGTGAGCAGGGTCTTAAATTTGAATGCTTTTTAAGGGCCCGGCCACTGGTAGCAGATCATTTTGTGAGAATATTTAAATTTACCTGGCTTTCATCTTTGTCAAGGTTCTTAACATGTATAAGAATGGTACTAATCTTAAGATGTGGGCAGAAATGCGTTTAGGGTAGAGAAGTTTGAGGATTTGTTGAAATGACATATGTAAAGTGACTAGTGTGTAGTGGACCCAGACTTGTTCCTCCACCGAGAATTTTGTGGCTCTTCTCTTAGCATCGGAAATCCTGTGTTGCTTTATGGTCTCTCTCCAGTGCCTCATCCATAAAACATCACTTAGACGTTACTCACAAAATTTACATATATTTTATGAACATACTTTACTCTATTTGTTAATAGCCAATTATCTTCTTTTCTTAAACCCAAACATGATTTTTTGTTAAAAATTAGTATTTTTGAACAGCTGTTTAGTCATTGTTTTGAGCTCTTTATGGTGCCCTGTTTATGGAAAATATTCAGTAGTATTTGATGAATTTAGTTTTAAATTTAAAAAAGTAAAAATTAAATAGCAAAGTTTAGAAGAGGGTGACACAAAACAAGTTGAAATATTACTTGTCACACTGTACATAAATAATATTTAACATAAGTCCATTGCTTATGTTTCTTACTACCATTGTAAAAAACAAATGTTTTTGCAAGAAGTATCCCTGACTTTATGAGGCCATGTTCTTCATCAACTTATAATTGCCAGATTACTCAAAAAGCTCTATAAAACAACAGGTTTCTTTGTGTGTAAGTGGGGGAGGGAGTTGTGTGTATAGAACTTTTTCAAATATTGACTTCTACACCTTCTGCTTTTTTTCTCTCTTCTTCCACCCAAATATTTTATATTTCCAATAACTTAAAAAACTATGGTGAGGCATGAAAAATCATCAGGGATAGCTAGAGACAAGGGAAAGAAGAGAAGAAATACATCTAGGAGTAGGATAAAGCAGAAAAATAGAGAGTATTTACACCACTTTTTAGACTGGTAGCTTAACACTTTACCTTCCAGGACATTGTATTATCATAGAGTAATCTTCAGCTTAATAAAAGTGACTAGAAAGTGAAAATGTCACAGATTGATAAAAATAGTAAGTCACAAATCATATATGATTAGCAGCTATTAAAATCAGGGAGATATATATATATATATATGTAAAATATATACATACATTTTAAATAATCCTATTTTATGAACTTCGTTCTTTTTGTCAAATTGGTCATAACTCCAGTAAATGGGGAAGACCAAACTGTCATAATAAAAAAGCACAAATCTTCCTCCCAGATAAGTGCACACTGGAGTAGCTTCAGGTGATTTTTGGGCTTGGAATACCTCTCAGGTTGTTCTACCTTAAACTAAGACCTTATGGCTCTTGATATTTCGAGATATCTGAGATAGAGTACACAGAAGAGAATTTTGTAAAACAACAAGTTCAAAAATACTTTTAAAATGAATTAAGGGAATTTAATCATGGTTAACTGTCAATTATTTAAATTTAAATTGGGGACTCTGAAGAACATAACATAATATGCTGTAATACATAAAACCATTCTATATTAAGTTGTTAGGCGATCTAGCTGATTTTTGAAATGAGTTAGGTAAAATGTTACTAACATTTCTATGGTAGAAGCTATACAGAAATATTAATTACCACCCTGATGAAAGTCTTAATCAAAACAACCTTTATGTTAATGGCTATTATTATATCCGATGATAAGAAATACATATTTTTTACAATTGCCTAAATGTATGTTTACAACTATTAAAATAAAATAAAGGTGATAAATATGCATTTCTTATATAACTGACTTAAAAAAAATTTTAGGGGTTTGAACATTACCTAACTACTTGTGAATACAATTAAATATTTAAGAAAAATTCAAGGGAATATTATTAGTTCATAAATAATTCTCAGCATCAAAATTACTGAAACATGTATGTACTAAATATCCCTCAGAGTTTTGCACTGTAGTATTTCATACAAATTGTGAATCTGAGCCAATACCCTACCCCAGCCCTGGCAAAAAATAAGATATTTATTCTTAGAGGAAATTAAACTGCACTTTAAATAGTGAACAATATGCAGACGTAAGCATCATCCGGTCACTCTATGGTTTTGATTAAAGTCAAAGTTTATTCATAGGTTCACTTTTAAAATCCACGCTGTGTTTAAGATTAGGAGCAAGTTTTCATGTCTTAAATGATATGTTTCTTTCCTCTACTAGATTTTTCTTCAAAAATCTCATGTCATCAGATAAGAGGCATATATCCTTTTGGGGAGCTTCATTTTTACAGGAAAAATAAAACTTTCATAGCAATTAAGGGGAGCATATATTATTATGACTAGTCTT
This sequence comes from Balaenoptera musculus, assembly GCF_009873245.2. NCBI lineage: Eukaryota > Metazoa > Chordata > Mammalia > Artiodactyla > Balaenopteridae > Balaenoptera > Balaenoptera musculus. The sequence continues at coordinate 30,946,009 of NC_045793.1, read as the reverse complement.
TTCCTTGTACTTATTTTTTTCAACAGTGGGAATTGTCAACAAAAGGTGAATGTTTTTAGAAATAGCACCTGAGAATTTTTGTGATTGTTCTTTTACAAGGTGGCAAAAGTATACAAATATGGGATAGTGATGTACCTACCTACTCTGTGCCTCTCTTACAGGTTTCCTATAACTTGTACCAATATAGTCTTATCTCTTGAACATAGTGCATTCATAATGTCATGATATTTGGGTAAAAACTATGACAAGCATGATTTCTTTCTCTTCTTCTTCTTGAAAATGGTTTCAAGAACTGGAAATTTGACATTTACCTCATTTCTGAAGTGAGACAGTCTTCCCAGTAGTAGAAGGAGGTTCAACAAGTAGAGAGAAGTGTTTAAACATGCCTGTGTGGTCAGATATCTGTTGTATCACAGCATGCATTACTCATGTTGCATAATCTACCCTGGAAGCATGCCTCAGCCACCTGAGTGCGGCATATCAATGTGTAAAAATTGGAGTCACTCTGTAGAACAGAAGCAAGCTTTAATAGATGCTGCGCAAGCTTCTGAGACCAGACACCATGAAGATTCTCTGAGCTATTTCATTAACAAATTGTATCTCTGCAGCCTGCATTTCTCTACTTATTTATTGAACAGATAATAGGAAACAACTACTTTCTTTGTGAAGTCGTAAATAATATGACAGAAGGATATTAAATGCACTGAGATGTGACAGAAGAGCTAAAACTTGTGGGTTTTAGAATTTTATGATGCAGCCTTTTTTTTTTTTCTTCATGAGTACATGTAAAGTAAACAGATATATTTGAGTTGTTTATGTGGGCAATTACCAATTTAACATTACAGCAGCTGAAATGCAACTATCTTAAACTCAGAACTTCTTCTTATACTTCTTCCTGGAATACCACTTGCTGAAGGGCTTTACTAAAGAGAAAAAAAAAAAGTTATCTCTTAGCCTTATCCATAGTCCAACTTCAAATGATGTAAAACCTTTTATGATTATAAAGGTGGTTTTATGTCCATGCTTCTCATAATCACCGTATGGCTCCTGTAAAGGTGATAGGAGGGCACCAGCTCCTCTGGTCTAACATAGCTTTATCCTGTTTACTGAAATAGTTCCAAGCAGTACCATGCCGAGATGATACATTACCATTCTTACTGCCAGCGTCACGAGAGCTCTTTTGGTTTGTCTTTTGAGGGCTTAGTAGGATTCTACAATTATTTTTTAACAGTAAGTGAACAAAAACTCAAGTAGAGATAAAATTGGAGAATTAAGGTTTCAAGGGGCCTAGGCATTGTATTTCTTATTATCACAATTATCTCAAATTCTGTTGGTCAATATACTTTGTTGATTCAAACATTGTTTTCAGTTATTACTGATTACTGAAACATGTCTTAGATATGATCATTTTGGTTTCCTTATCAAGAAGGCTTATTTGTTTTGTCTAAAGAAGTGCAGGGCAGGAGAAAAATGGCCTTGGAGGCAGATACGTCTAGAATTAATTTTATCTTTGACCAGTTACCAGCTGTGTAAATGACAAGTTACTTAACTTCTCTGAGACTCAGTTTCCCTACCTGAATACAAAAAAATAAACGTTTCTAGTTTTCAAATTAACTTGAACATACTTATCTCTACTCCTTTCTGAGACCTCATTAAACTGAGAGCAAAGACTAGGAGAGGAGGTGACAACCAATGAATGTTTACCATAAGTTTTTAAGGAATGGGAAATGTGTGGACAGTGGTAAATGACTCAGTAGATCAGATATGCTAAGACCTAAATGTTTTCTACAGGGAACACCGACAGAAAACAACGCAATGTGGTGTGCTGCAGGAAACCGTGCAGCTCAGGAAGTGGAAAGACTTGGTATTTTGGAAGAAATGAGTGGGGAATGAGTTAAAGGTCTTTTTTGGGAATAGTTGTGAAGTACTTAGAACAGAGCTGGAGACATAGTCAGCTGTCTAAAAACCAAACAAACAAAAACTTAATATTATATTTTATCTATTCCCTAGAGAAACTCTCATATTCTTATGCCTGTTACTTTCTTTTTTCTCTAGGGATCTATCCAGTTACATATAAAATAGTATGTTGACCTTCTGTAAATGTCAACCTTCTCTTATTAATATGGTGTCTCACCTCTATTCTCTGTTGCACAAAGCTTCTCTTTCTATAAGAGTTTTCTGGTTGAATTTCCATGAAGAATAATTCTCTTACCGTTTGCCAGCGTCAGGGAAGAGTACCTGCTTGGATGCAATGGGTGAAACACTGGGAAGGAGGTCTAACTATCCATGTAATCCCCGATTCAGCCATATGAGGTGGTGTTACTGATTCATCTCCTGCCTTCAGATTAACCTAGCCCCTCTATCCAATCTCTGATCTTGTCATTCTCTAACTTAAAACTGTTCAGTAACAACTCTCTGTATACAAAAATCCAATATTTTGGCCTTCAAAAAAGGCTCTTTATTGTCTACACACCAATCATGGGGAATTCTTTGACACAAGCAAAATTCTCTCATACGTTTTTGCCTTTATGCATTCTATCCCTTCTGCTTTACACTCTTTAAACTCTTGTGTACTTGAAGGATTTTCTACAATTTCTTCTCATCTTATTTCAATTGTTACTTCTCTGTGACTCCTTTTGACTTACCCAAAGGAACTGTTTTTTTTTTTTTTCCCATGTTTGCAGAGCACATGGAACATTTCAGAGAAAGGGAGAGAGAGAAAATGAGAAAGAGAATAACGTTAACAACACACAATGTTAATTTTAGGATTAAGAAGAGCTTTAAACTGTGTAAATAAAGAATAATGATTTATCAGAAGCTAAGTCACTTGTATTAACCTAAATTAAAAAAAATTGCATATCTTTCATAATAACAAATAAATAAATTCATAGAACTTGTAATTATCTTTCAGTTAGTAGCACACCATATATTACAGTTTCTAAGGACATTGAAGAACAATTGAACTTGATTTATCCTCCCTTATATTTTCTTTAAAAGAAAAATTTTCTAATACATAGATAATTGACATCGGTCAGCTATTATTTGCAGAAATCTCACATTGATATCTGGCTTAAAACATGCGGATTGACACAGTCAGAGTACTGAGTCTGTTTTTATTCCTTTATTTCCCCCTATAGAATTACTGCTAGTATATATAATTGTGTTTAAATAATGTGATTAAAGAAAAGCTAATATATATTATACAAAGTTAAAGTATATATTGCAGTTTATATTTTGCTGGGTTGGTGGTACGGTACCTTAGACTCATTGTATTCTTACTTTCATAACATATACAGTTTTTTCTTTTTCCTTTTCTTTATTTAGGTTCTTGATAAAGAGCATAGAGGCGTGCCCCATCCTCTTGTTAGCAGAACTGAGCTCTTTGGGAATTTTTGCCAACATATCCATAATTCTTAGTGGAAGTTTCAAAAAGCTGAGATAAAAATGCACATTTTGAAGATCTTTTAAGGGTTTTGTAGATAATTATTCAAGTGGCCTTTGTTATAAAGAAAAAAATTAGAACAATATAAATATTTTAAATATGTCAGAATTTCCCATTACAATGATAGTAGGGATTTTAATTAGTTACAGAATAATTGGGATAGAGTGGGACCTTTTCATTTGAAGAAGACTTGGGAATGAGCCCAAAGTTTCTAAACTGCCTCCTTTTAGTAATAGCAATGACTGATATTAGTACACACAATATTACACCTACGATATTAGAAGAACTATCCTGAATGGATTATCTCCTTATATCCTTAGAACTGTTAAGTGACAGGGACTTCTTTTACCCACATTTTTTAGATGGGTAAACTGATACAGAATTGTAAAGCAATTGCTAAGTTCATGCAGGCAGAAGATGATTGTGTAGAAGATATTTAGAAGGGATATTTGATTCAGTTGTGGCTATTTAAAAATTGACATTCATGGGTATGGCAATGAACATCTTTACATACAGTCTCAGAGTATTACGTAAAGGCTTAACTAATTTTCCCAGGTTTTATTCATTGCCTAAATCAGTAAATGATAGTTCTAGCTTAGTCTTGAATGGATGAGCAAGAAGAAGCATTCTCATCATTGGAATTACAGAAAATAAACTCAAATGAATGGATATTGATAGTAGTAAGGATAATAACCACAGAATAAAGTTGAATAAATGGATATATGAATGGTAAATGGATAGGTGGATGGGTCTCCATCAACTATTTCAAAAGGAGCTCTTTTGTTTTTTTTGGTCTGATGGGATCCTTCCCAACATTTTCACAAATCTTGGGCTTCCAGCTCTGATGGCATTACCTGATCTAGAAGGATCTAACGTGGCATGGCACAGGGCATGGCACAGTTAAAGACATTCTAAGGGCTTTTCCATTGCAGAAATTTGAAAAAGTGAATTTCCTTACGGTAGTTTTTTTGATCATTTGGAACTTTATTAACCACCTCTGCACCCAGGAAGCCAAGAATTGTCTGTTTACTCACACATTTCCATTTTTCTTTGTGCGCACATGAAAACTTCTCTGGAAATATTCTATCTGGTTCAGCAGAAGGTCGGTTTGAAGTAAACATACATAGAGATGCTTGTGGAATAGAAATTTACCCTCTGTTACTGCTGATTAGGAAATTATCTTAAATGAATTGATAAAGATAGTTTTTCATCTTATTATTCTAAGAGATATGGTATTTCTGTTGTATATGTGTATACATGTATGCATGAAAATTAGATAGTGGATAGCTTGTTTCATTGTTAAGGTAAGGACTTTCGGGGACTGAGAACATTTGTTGTTAAATGTTTTCTTGTGAAAAGAAATATTACTAAAATTTAAAAAATACATTGTACCAATATTAAGTACAGAAAGCATAACCATAGTTAATTGAACTCCAACCACATTTTCTGTCCCTTCTGTTTTTCCTTTCAGTAGTAATTACAAGAAGTGGGTGGCAGAGATAGGAAGACTACTTGAAGTTGTAGCAGCTGAGTCTTTGTTGAATGCCTGTTGGCTTCTAAATTGCTTCTAGGTCTGTCCCTGCTGGTGGAGTACCTAAGCTTTGTCATTCTTTAGAAAACTCTGCTCAAGATGTCTACAGGGAATTTTTTGTAAATTTAAAGAACAATGTCCTTCTTTGGAAACATGCAATATTTTTAGAATCCTGTGATATTATACTGTAAGACATAAGCCAACAGTTTACACATCCCTGTCCAGGAAGCTGAATAATAAGTAATCCTGGGAATTTAAACCTCTATTTTAAGCCTCCTTAAGGATACTCTCATTTCTTTTGTGTAAATTCAAAAAAAGCAGAGTCTGATCTTTGACTCACTTCAAAAATAGCCTTATACTAGGGTAGAAAAATGAACAAGTGCAGGTGGAAAGAGCACTATTCAGATTGAGTGAACATATTTCCTATTTTTTGAAATTACTTTTGTGAAAGGTTATATATAACGTGGGAGATATATTTATTACTTTCCAAATGCATTTTTTTGTGTGTGTTACTTGATTGTTTAAGGTCAAACAAACAAGATCAAAGACCATATGGACCTCTTCTTTTTCTCTAACTCTTGGCTTAAAAGGCTAATTAGTAAGATGAATAATTTATAGACAGTATGAAGGAATAAATGCATAATCAAATTAGTACTTAGTAATTCTTTGGCATTTCATATATTTTATTCTGATTATCCCACAGTACTATAAAAAAGAAATTATAAATCCCATTTTATGCATAGGGAGCCAGATTTTAGAAGCTTGACTGGTCATTCATTCAGCAAATGTGTGTCAGAGCTGGGATAAGCAATGGATCTATAAACAACATAAAGAATGCCAGAGTAATTACAAATTTGTTGCCTGTATACATTACAATGCAAACCAGTACATAATTATAGCCAATCACCAAGATATGTGATATGGAGCTTGCAATTCATAATAATCTCTACATACAACACGAGCAGAGAAATCTACACAAAATATGAAAAAATAATGAAATGTTATTATAAAAAGTTAAGTGTGTTAAAATTGCCTCTGCCCATTAGCTACATTGGAAGCTTATGTCATAGAGCTATTTCTTTGCTGAAATACCTACATTATCATCACTGATAATCACCACTTTAAGGGAAACACACACACACACGATCTGCAGAGAATATGAAAAGTACAATGATTAAAAGATATATTGAAGTAAATTATCAATTTATTAATTGATCAAAGCTTAGTCCAATGTGAATTGCTTTGTAAAGGGAGAAAAAACATTAATAAGATTTATTTCAGACCCATGCAAGCTTGAAGGAATTGAACCTTGCTTCTGCTGCTTTCTCCTCTCCCCTCCACCACCACATATACATGTGACTCACACTCACAAAAGCAGAGTTTGAGCAGACCCAGAATTTTCTGTGGAAATTGATGCATTCATAGGAAACAGTGTTCGAGTTAATAATTATTATACTTTAATCTGAAAAATCCTGGTTATGCATAGTATGGGATGCTTCTCAGGGTCTCTAGGAATATAAGCCTTTACAGGTTATTTTACGATGACACAGCAAAACTAGAAAGAGTGGAAACCTGTGGTACTTGAGTTTTTCAAAGCAAAGTGGAAGACTCAGAAGCAGAATGGTACCTAAAACTGTCTACTCCTGCAGTGAAACTCAGTATCTCTTACTTAGCTAGGCATAGAAAATAGCACATTTATTGACTACGAAATATTTGACACATTTTGGTGCCACTCTTCTGCCACATTCTATTCTGGAATAGTCCCTGAAGCCCCAGATGTGGGAGTCACTCTGACTCTGATAATGTCCCCTAGATCAGCATGTTGTAAATTTCCTGGTTCTCAACCACTATTACAAATGTAGGGAAAGTCAAGCAGTGAGATATTGAGTGGCTTGTGGTTTTTCCTTGAACTGTTTTTTGTCCTTTTTTAATACTTAGTATTTTTAGAATTAGTGACTAGCTTCATCTTGGGAGTAAGCGGATTACTAAATCCAATGATGGTATTACATTTTAGAGTGCACAGATCTTTAAATCAAAGGAAAGTACGTGCAATAAACTGTGGGTCTTTGGCATCTCTTAGCTGTTTGGTTTATATCGAACAAATGGCTTTTGCATATTTGTTATACAAATGTTTACACACATTGTGTTTAACTCTTGAAGGAGTATTTCTAGACATGAAAATCCAGTTATAAGATATAATTTTGATGATATTTTAAAAAACAATTACTATATTTAGCATAATATTTATAATTCCCCTTTCCCCTTACATATTCATATAAATTACCCTGTTAGGTAAATTGTTAGGTAAAATTTCAAATTATATTCACCTTAAAAATTAGATAGTTATTATCTTACTAGGTTTTTTAGATGAATAAACACATTTAAACTAAAATCTTTGGGGTGAATTTCCAAGACTAAATGATCTTATTTAGATTGCTTAAAAATTATGTTTCAGTAGTGATGAAAAGAATGAATGAATAGAACCTCAGTTTTCTTCCAAAATAATACTTGTTAAGTTTTATTATCAGAAGTAACATGTGGGTTATGACACTCCGCAATTTGGGAAGTATAACAATAAGTTCACAGTACTGAATTATGTGATGTAGTACTCACATAGAAAACAAACGGATTCATCAATCGAAACTAATTTTTAAAAATTTTCCAGACTCTGAGCATTCATATATCTATCTTTGAGTTTTTTACCACTATCAAGTGGCATTTATGACCAATAATAGACTATTCTAATTTGTAGCTGACTGAGAAACAGCAAATAATGGTGAAGAGCTACAAAGTAACTCTTACTGGGATCCCTATGACCAATGAGTTTCATGATGCTCTCTCCCTAATAATTGGGAGAAAAAGATTCTTAGAATTGTTTTTTGTTATCTGGGCTTTCATATCCAAGAAGAATGAATATGGAGATAACTAATGCTGACACATATTCTTAGATAAGACTTCTTTCCCTAAAAGCACAAATCAAACCACTAGGAGAAAGAGGAGTTATCAGGACAAATATAGTTTTAAAAATAAAACACAGATAAGTTACTTTCTCTTGATGTTACATCATAGTACTTCTTTATAATGGTAACAATTTTGATCTATTTTTGACTTTTGATGTTATAAGAAGTGGTTTCAAGGGACTGCAAAAAGTGTGTCAGCACTCAAGACATTTTTACTTGACTATTTGGACAGAACTAGCTAGGTTGAAGACTAGCTATTCATTACTGAGAAGTGACCATAGCATAGATGAACTTTCATCTCTCATTCTTGGAGCAAATGAATTATTTGAATTAGTGTCATGCTTAAAATGTTTATGTAGCTATTTTTTTTTTTCCCTTAGGGGAACTGCAGCAGTAGTGTTTGCTCGGCTCTACCTGTTAATGTCGAGTCTAGAGGGCTGATAGATGAGAAAATGTTGGGATTTTATTATATTTGGCATGGGTTTCTGAAGCATTCCTCAACATATTGGAAATTAGATGGTTCAACAAGACCTGGAAAATTAGTAAGATTTAGGACTGACAAATTAATAGTGGGTGAGATGAAGAAAACCAACTAGAGAAGTCAACAGACTGCTTGATAAACAAGGAGTAAGAAAGTGCATTAGGGTGTGAACAGATTTCATCAGCAATAGGACTTCCTGGCAAACTATTAATCAGAAGAGAATGTGTGCACTCACCCAGTCCTGGGCAGGTTCATCATAGGAAGTGCAGCAGACTAAGTACAGAGCACAGAATCTGCTAAAATCCTCTCCTAGAATAGTTTGGAAGAAATAACAGCAACATAGCTTTTTTTCTAGAACTGTCCAGAATTCTGTCTCCTACTTGAACCCTCTAAGACTTAGTCTTTCAGTTCGTCATGCGTGATGCATGTGTACTTAATGGCACGAACATATCCAATTTTTTTAATCCAGTACTCTGTGTCTATTTTTCTTACGCACTTTTCACCTAAGTGCCTATGACAATACTTGAGGCTTATATTAGTTTTCTCAAACCCAAGGAAACCTAGCAGCTATCACACAGCCTTGCTGATATTTTTGTGTCCGTTTTTCCATTGCTGTCACAGTTATTATAGTTAGTGAACCTGGGTATTCAGCATCAGACTAAGAAATCTATCCACTGCAAACTGATGAAAATTGAAGATGATTAAATCATTGGTAACATTGCCAAAGCAGAGTTTTTATAGATGCATCAAAATTCCAGACATCTGGAAGGAGTAGGCATAGCTTGAAACAAAAAAAGAAAAGTATAAAGAAATAAATGCATAAATACATCAATAATCAGTTTATGTCATTCTGCGGGGGGAATGTTGGAAATATTATTTGTTTATTCCAAAAATTTAAATATATCCATGGCTGATAAAGTCATAGTACATTATAAAAGAAGAATAAAAGTATCTCCAGTTTTAGAAATTTAAAAGCTAAAACCATATTCTTTTTCATCTGCCTTAATGTGTTTCACAAGATATGGAAATCCAGGTGCTTCTGGTTTCCATACCACTTTTCCTTGCATCTATTAAAATTCCAATTTTACTCTGAGAGAAAGAAAAATGATTCCATTTCTAGGATTATTTAGCTAGCTAAGTGATGCAAAGACTGTTTTCAGATTTACATTCTTATCACTGCTCTGTAAGCTCAATTATTTTAACAAGATCTTTCCAATTTCCCCTAATGTTTTTCATAACTACCTCAAGCTTATGTTTAAATCAAAACTCCTTTTTGAAATAACTTATTTCTCCTAGACTTTTGAAGCTTTCAGCACTGTACTTATATGAAGTTCCTGCTTCTACATGTGAAGTTTGGTATAAAGATTTTCTTTTTCTTCCAGTTGGTTTATTTGAGCTACAGCCAAAGTCATTAACATGAATTTTAGATTTACATTTTACGGGATATTTTCAAATCATGTTGATGTATTGGCTACTTATTCTGGTTACTATGAAGAAGGACTAACCAAACTTCAAAACAGTAAAATTTCCATTATATATGATAAACAAGTTCTAGAAATCTGTTTTACAATATCGTACTTATAGTTAATGATACTGTATTGCACAGTTAAAAACTTGTTAAGAGAGTAAATATTCAGTTAATTGTTCCTAGCAGGAAAAAAAAAGTATGTGTAAAGCTTTATATTTGGCAAAGAAATGGTATAGCTTTTTATTGTACTAAAGTATTGTGCTTTATGTTCAAGATTTTAAAAAAATCAAATCGTGACATACTACTTGCAGATCATTTTTGTAAATCATTTATATATTCAGTGCTTTATTGAGCAGAAATATTATATATTTCAAACTTCGGAAAGAAACTGTTAGGACTACTTTTATATCAATCTATTTTATGATGAATGGTAAACGTTCTGAGAAAAATAAAGCCATCAAAACATGGCATCACATCCTCTAAAAAAATGCATTAATTGTAAATTAGAATATTTTTACATTAATATTTCATTAACCTTTAAGATATTTCAACCACAATGTATATTTGTCGTACCTACGTTAACACATAGCAAGTTTGTGTCCTTACTTGTAATTACATCCTTCTCCAAAAAAAGGAATGCGTTATGCATTCAGATGTGCACAGCCTGAATTACATATCTTTCAATGAGAACATCTCACTAATTAAAAATACTCATTTACAATATTTGGTCCTAATATGACTTGCAAGTTACAAGTTACCAAAGATTTAAAGATAGGTTTAGAGCCCTGCAAAGGGAGACAGATTGGTTTTCATCCTCCAACTTCATCCCACTTTGATTTGTGCGAATCTATGATTTGGCTGAGATTACAGTACATAGCTTAGAAATTAAATTGCCTTTGGAGATTATTGCTACCGTGCCTGTGTAATTAAGTGTTCTCGTTATTGTCTGTAAAGCTGTACAAACCTGCAGTTTTATGGGAAGAGTGTAAAGCCAATGATTTCAAATCAATCAGTTGGAGAGAGTTTTGAGATGTTCCAACCATTAGTTTTGTGAAAAACTTTAAGAAACACAATCTTCCTGCAGTCAGCCTAGATGGATAAAGTAGTAAAAGCTATGCCATGTTAATTAAACAAGCATTTATTCAGCACCTGCTATGTATTTGCCACTGTGTATGCTAGGGTGTGAGGGCTGTTATGAAAGATGTAAGAGTTAGGGAATGTTAGATTTGGGAAGAACTTTAGAGAAAATCTTGGTCCAATTTTTTTACTTTATTGTTGAGACCTAGAAAATGTTAGTGACTTAAGCTCTCATATCTAAAATTAGTGTCAGTACTAGAATTAGAATGCACAAGAGAAAACACAATTAAGCAAGTGAACCTAAGAACGCAGAGTAGGTGTTGGGTTGACTAAAGATAGTAAAGTGTAACTGTTCAAATAAAAGAGTGATGCCATAGGAGGGAAAGTCAAGGAATGATTAAATATAAAATTCTATTTTATTGTTATATGTAGATCATAGACCTTATATTTTTCAAATGCAATCAACTATCACTGATTCCATATGAAAGATGAATTCTCTGTTGATTAATGCATAATGACCAAAACATGTGGTGAATTAAGTAACGCTTTCATAATACTTTAAATTTAATCGTAACATTAACAGAACTCTTACATGTTTATGCAGCATATCTATTTGCTCTAACAGCAATGCTTGCTGCTCATGTGGCTTCAAAATACCGATACCTTGAAATAACTCCCTGGTGGTCTAAATCCAGAGGTTGGGAATCAAATAAAAACTGATGAGAAACTTTTTCCTTCAGTGGTGTATGTAACATTTTTAGGGCTTCAAGGCTCTCTTCCAGGCCTCACATCATGAAGAACAAGGAAATACTTTTTATCAATCTAAACAAATAAAATTCATAGTCAATATTAGCATGCCAGATTCAAAAGATGGCTTTCAAAATATTGCTCTTTGAGAAAATGCTTTAAATGTTTTTAAAGAGATCATCATTACTATATCTCATAGCAATCTGGAAATTAAACAAAATAACCTTATGTCAGCATATGGTAGACTTCTCATTGTGTAAAGATTATTTGTATTTTAAATTATTCACCTATAATTTAGAGACAATTTGATGCTATTGTTATCACCCCTGTTAGATAGTTTTCCTTTCACCCACTATTTTTTACCCTTCTTGTTCCCTATAACATTACTACATGGAAACATCAGAGCATTTAGTTTTATATTTTCTGAGCCATGGTTCCCTTCCATTAACCTAGTTAATAGAGATGATTCTAATACCTTTCTTCCTGAATGAACCCTAAATTTGCTGTTTGGTCTTTTTCTTATTTCTTATAGGGCTCTAAGTATAATCTCTGGCATTCCTCCAAAATCACCATGGAACAACGAGGGACTAGCTATAGAGCTATTTTTATTTTTAAAAGATAAATTGTAGAATAGTAATACACTGTACCAAATTATACTTTTCTTAAACAAAAATCTAAGCCAAAAATAGGACACAGACCTTACATTCTATATTCTGTTCCATAAGCTTCATATGTTATAATAGACTTTATTATTAACATCAGGCACAGGTTCTGGGCATTTAAATTTCTTTGTAAGGTAGAAAAGCTTTTCAAAATATTGGTTATGAAATTGAAGGCAAATGGAATATAGAAGCAAATGCTTTTCTCTGCTTCTAAAGGTAGGTCACAATAAATAACACTATAGTTAATTCACCTAAATGTGCCATGTTTTTATACCTTCTTCTTGCTTTAAGCAATTGAAGAAACAAAATCATGTCAAAATCACTTTGGAATTATTTAAAAATATCCTGTAGATAATTGTATTGCTAAATCAATACTTTAAATATTTCAAGAAGCTAGAGATAAGACTTAATATAATTATATTCTCTATTTCATGAAGTCTTACTATATAAACATTTTTGCCCTCCATTTAATGTAGAAGTCATATAATCAATATTATACTTCATGTTTCTTGCTATATATTCTAATTAGCATCATGTTATCTTTTAAGCAATGAAGTATTTTCCTAACATTCAGATTTTAGCTGGTCAGCATTTAAAAGGTCCTGACACGAATTCCAATGTGTGAAGAGAGGGGTTTTCCCCACACATACATCAAACAATGCTACAGACACCAGCCTGGTGACCTACAATCAGATTCCACAGGTTAAGGGAGAAATAGTACGAGACCAGGCCCTTCCCCTACTTTTTTTGATGCCAGGTGCCTGCTTGGCATCACCTGTATTTATGACCAACTGGCTGTAAATCAGAGGTTCCCACGACCCCCTCTTTAGGTTTGATTAATTTGCTGAAGTGGCTCACAGAACTTAGAGAACATTTTTCTTACTAGATCACTGGTCTATTATGAAAGAATGTAATTCAGGAACAGCCAGAGGGAAGAGATGCATAGGGCAAGGTATGGGGAAAGGGTACTGAGCTTCCATGCCCTCTGCAGGTGCACTACTCTCCCTACATCTCCACGTGTTCACCAACCCAGAAACACTCCAAACCTAGTCCTTTCGGGGATTTTATGGAGGTTTCATTACAAAGATATGATTGATTAAATCACTGGCCCTTAGTGACTGAACTCACTCAGTCTCCAGGCACTCTCCCCTCCTTGGAATTCAGAGGGTGGGACTGAAAGTTCCAACCCTCTAATCACATGACTGACTCCACTGGCAACTAGCCCCCATCCTTGGGCACTTTCCAAAAGTCACCTCATTAACATAACAAACAAAAGATACCTTTATTTCTCTCAACACTTAGGAGATTCCAAGGGTTTTGGGAGTTGTGAGCAAGAAACCATGGAGGAAGACCAAATATATACTAGGAATATATTTTGGTCATCTGAATGAACAAATATATATTTTTCTTATGAGTCACAATATCACAGTATTAAATATTAAAGTACATATATTACTTTAGGCTACCAAAATACAAAAGTAAGAAAATCATTTTTTAAATTTTAACAGGAAATATACTGAAATTAAAGTCTGTCTAGTCAGTTAGCCTGCATGAGTAATTCTGTCCCACCTAGAGCTCCTTTGTCAGTTGGTACTACCTGCATAATAACAAACACTGAGTAGTTTTAGAACTGTATGTGCCAGGCACTAGAAATACACAGAAGTTGAGTAGCTCACAGACCCATAACATAGAGAAGAGTAAAGTGGATTATATAGAGATACAGGGGTATTAAAAAGGAAAGAGTAATCATATCTGTAGAGGGGACTTAAGGAAAAATTCCCAAAGGAAATGTCACTTTCATCTGGTCAGGTAGAGTGAATATGACCCTGCCAGGTGTTCAAGATTGGAAAGAACATCCAAGGCCCATCAGATGCAAAACCCAGAAGTATGAGAATTTGGTATGTCTGTATGGTTCAGTGTGTGTATGTGAAGCATATAATGCAGTCAGGGTGAAGTCATGTAGGCTGCAAATAAGGGAAATGCCTCTCTGTTTAACAAAAGGACTTCAAAGACAGGGGCTCACTAAGGAATTTCAAGTCAAGAAGTAAGATGTGGCTGCGCTTTGGAAAATTGAGTAAAGTGGGTTGAAATTGAAAGCAGAAAAGCCAATTAAGAATTTATCATAATGGCTGAAAAGGAAGAAAATGAGAGGGAAGATTGTAGTAAAGGAGAGAGACACGGTTAGAAAGTAGAAGCAAAGGGATATAGTGACAGCCTGAAAATGGGAGTTGGAGGGAGGAAGGTGATTGCTGTGCCTCTGACCTGGTGGGGTAGAACAAGACAAAGAATGCAAGAACAGCAGGCCTGTTGAAGAAGAGAAGTTCAGTTTTGGATATATTAAAACTAAAGGGTTTGTGGAGATGCTTGGTACCTATAACAGAATACTTTATGAATGAATTGAGGATTGTTCAGTAAGCCTATGTTGCTGTGCTTAGAATCTATATCCAAAGTGTAGTGTTTGAGAGTGTCCAATCCACAATACCTTCTAGTGTTAAGTGCTGTCATTTCCATTCACTACTCATGCATTCATTAGTTAGTTCATTCAAGAGATAGTCGTAGATTTTGCTGTGTAGGCATGTTGCTGCATCATTAAAGACCACAGTCCAGCCTTCTACTATTTTAATTTAGCAGGAAATACTAACAGATAAACTAAATTACAGTACTGTGTGACTTACTCCATTGGAAGTGGTAGTTTGTTGTTTAATTTGCATGTATGTGATTATTAGGACAAACATTTAAATCAATAGTTGTGTTTCTGTCTATGGTTTTTCTGTGTATATCTTTGGACCATCTCTTTGTTAAAAAGTAATGAGTTTAAACATCGTTTGTCTAAGACCTTTATTTTTTGTAATAATAATAAGCTTTGTTTATTGAAAATTGTATTGTCCACCTTTTATATTTGATTATTTGTTGATTTTATTCTATTATTAAAACTACAAGAATGTGTTTATACTTTAAATTTAAAGATATCTCAGGTAGAGATGGAGACTACATATGTGAAATGCATTGCATTGTGCCTCACAGAGAATATACACATCAACACTTTTTTCTTCCATTCTTTGACTTTTCTTTCTAGTCCCTTTCTTCCCATATACTGTCTAATGTTCTAGTTATGTCCAACACACTCTCTCTTCCATGCTTCAGAAATATATCTTGGAAAAAGGAAACCAAATTTTGGATATCTCTCTGTGCTCACCAATCCCTATCACAATTAATCACTCACACAATAAGCATTTATTGGGTATAGCATTCTGGAGATGTTAAGATACATAAAATATGCCTAAAGTGCATTACAGAAGCTCAGAAGAGGTGACATTTACAGTAATGAGAAAAGATGAGTAGGAAATTGCCCCCAAAATACCCAGAGAAAGTGTAAGGATATTACAAGTAGAAAGAATAGGTTCAAAGATTACTAGGCATTAAGTGATTAAGTATATTGGAGGCAAAAGCTGGTTCAGTCTGGCTGGAGAACTGCACACATAGAAGAAAGTCATGCAGGGTGGGAAAGGTAGCCTAGGTCAGATTGTGAAGGGTTTGTTGTGCCTTACTAAGAAACTTTAAGGTTCTTTTGGATTTTTGTTTGTTTGTTAGACATTGAGAGATGCCAAGCATTTAAATCAGGAGAATGATATAGACACACATTAAATGTTAAAAGGTGCCTCTTTTCATATTCGAGGGGCTGACGGAAGAGGAGAGATGCTGAGCATATTAGTACATAGTGATTTACTGCTAGATGGAGTTTTTAACTATTTTGTTGGTGCCTGTGTTGTGTGTGTGTGTATGTGCTTGTGTCTGATTTCTGAAAAATGCATGTTGAGTATGTATGTTTGGTAGGGAGGGATAGAGGGTATATGGTAAAGATGCAGAACTTTTATAGAACGTATATCGAATTTAGACAGTTTAATGCCTATCTGTGTTGATGAAAAATGATTGTTGAGTATTGAGACCAGGACATCTACTGAAGAGGAATGGGAAGATTAGAGTCATTTTTCAGCTCTGAAATTCTATCCTTGATTCTAACAACCATGTTTTGTTTTGTTTTTTCATTGTTATCAGCACTGTCAAAAGATAATTACTAGTAACAGGGAGAAGTTTGTGTTAAAGGAGTTAACGTAGACATAGTCACTGAGATGTATGTTTTAAAAATTGAAAACATACTGGAATTAATAAAGTGCACACTAGCTATTGATCTGAGAATTAACAATAACTAACATTAAAATAAAACAAAACAAAAAGCAAGTATTTGTCAAGCAACACAGTGGTAGGGTTTTATGTTTTCATTGTGGGCATGCCAAATATACTTTTTGTGAGATTTTATATTTTCAGATCTATAAATGACCAATTGAGTTTGAACAAGTGAGTATAAGGACCATTTTAAGAGTATCCTTTGAGCTGAAGAAGCTACAAATATGGGGTAACAGATTAAGAAATAGAAAAAGGCAATTTGGACAATAAAACAGGAAAATAATAAAGCTGATGGATTAGTTTAATCTACACTATAAAGATTTGGGGATCTAATCTATTACATGGCATTTCTAAAAGGTCCTAAAGAGAAGCTATCATAAAACATCTTGAATATCTGTGAAGTAATCATTTACTGGAACAGGAACTAGATGTGGGAGGAGGTAGTTCATGGTTAAGGCTGCTGGCTCAGATTAATCGTTCCTATTTTATTTATTTGGTCATTCTTAAATTCTTCAACATAGTAACTTGGCAAAGAGTCTTTACTTCTCTAGGAACCAACTCCAACTTTTATCGTAAACCTGGGTGAGAAGCAATCTATAATCTCCATTTTACCATTAATTAGTTTTTCTTACTGAGTAAAGAAAACTTAATTTCAGGTGAAATGAATCAGTATTGCAGTGAAAGAATTCTTTTAAAAAAGCATACTTGAAATCAATGGGGTATATAAATTAGTCTAGTTCATAACACTTTTTACGTCAAATATAAGCTACCTTTATAGGCTTTTAAGTTTTAGAAGTATAAGAAAATTCAACACTGAATTGTTCTAGATTCCATACTTTGCAAGTGGGGAAACTAAGACCCAGGGGTAATAAATACCTCATGTGAGGTAGCATTTCCAGTCAGTGACAGAATTAGGAGAAAATCCAACTCCCCTCCCTTGTCCATGGCTCTTTCTGCCATGCAGCAAGGACATGTTATGTCATATGTTAAAGTTTAGAGTATTTTAAAGGAAACAGGTCATAAAGCAAACAAAATTATTTCTAATTATTATAATGTAACTTATTTGTCTTGAGATTGTTATTCTAGTCTTGCATAGCTTAAATAAGATGTTATGCATACTTCAGACAACTTATTCATTTAAGGAAGAAAATATTTATTTTTAATTTTGCCACTGACATCATCTAACATTTAGAAAATGTCTGTATACTGTTCCCTGGGTGTTACATCACTGTAAGAATGAAAGATTGCACTCCTCTCTTTGTTAGCAAGTTAGCTGTTAATATTGTCTATGATTTGAGTAAAACTCAGTAAGTAGTATTATTGGCAAGATAGGTAATGGCTGTCTTTTGATAACAGATAATTTGTTCCAATAAATGACTTTTAGGTGTTGGATCAATGAATACTTGACTTTTTGTCTTGTGCCATTAAACTGAAAGTTTTAAACTAAATCCTAGATATTACTAAAAGAAGTATTTTTGTGTAAATGTAATTTTCTGATTATTTTTGGGCACACGGTGCGGCATATGGGATCCTAGTTCCCCAGCCAGGGATTGAACCTGCACCTCCTGCAGTGGAAGTGTGGAGTCTTAACCACTGGACAGCCAGAGAAATCCCAGTTTTCTGATTTATTAAAAAAAAAAAACACAGTTCTGAAACAAAGTCATTATCAACACAATGGCTTTAATTACTGGATTCAAATAATGACCTGGAAGAAAAACTGTTAGTATTTAAAAATAGAATCAGCCATTTGAGAATAACAGTGTCAGCTGGGTGTGAGATGACTGGCGATTCATATCGATGAGGTGGCATTGACCTGTAATGCCATGTGGGGTCGACCTTTGGTCATAAAGGAGCCCAGTACCCACAGCAGGAAAAGACAACTGACATCAGAGGGAAAGCAGGAGAATAATAGTTCAATAACCAGTGAAATTAGGAACCCTGGTTTTCAAAGTTTTTCTTAATTGCACAAATTGATTTCTTTAAAGACGCGAGTTTGATGAGTGTGATAAATGACATGGGGTTGGGCCCACATAAAAACTTATAAATGAAAGCCTCTCTGGGCACATTCTATTTTCTTAATAGATTATTAAAATATTATTTGTATATACATTTAAATATTTATATTGAGTAAATATATGACTGTTTATTCATATGTTAAATATGCACTTCCTTGATTGGGAAAGACTGATACAGAATACATCCACGCACAGATGCTGCCTACTGTTCTTTGGAGCTTCCTGAGAGGAGCACTCTGATAAATTGAATGTAGCCATTTTAGTACAGTTCATTAATAAATGTTTCATTACTCTATGACAGAGTGGAATAGAAAAATGACACTTGTTTTATACTTTGATCATGGACATCTGGTCAAAAAAAAAAGAGTGGAAACTTCTGACTTAAACCAAAAGGTTCAAAAAGAAAGCGATTACGTTGAAGATTCTCATTAATCTATTTCTTTAAGTGACCTGTTCAGTCACAACAATATACATAAATGTGCATAAACATCCATGCATATTTATAGATACAGAAGTAAAATCAAGAATAATTGGTAACCTACTACTGTAGGAAAAATTTATTTCATTTTGTCTTCAAAATGGAGAATTGGAAGAACTCTTCTAGAATGTATTACAGATAATTACAATCACATTCCCTCAGAATAAGAATATAAAATAATAAATCAAAATAAATATTTATTCATTTTGTTCTTTCACATGTTCTACAAATATGTATTCAGAGCCTATTTGTTTATCTTCTGTCTTGCCCACAAGAATATAAACCACAGGAAAGCAGTGATATGGTCTGCCTTGATTACTGCATTATACCCTGCACCCCTAACTGTGCCTAGACAGGAATAGACATTCAATAAACATAGATGAATGAATGAATGCCTGTTAATGAATGATAAGTGTACGCTGGTGACCAAAATAGGCCTAGCCAGCTGTCTTAATGTCTAGCTGAGGAAGTGAGATAGGATGAAAAAATCAAATCCTTACATCAATAAATATTTAGTGACAATTGTGTTAAACACTATGAAAAAAAATGACATTTTTTTCAGATTTGAAAATGTTAGTTTGTTGATAATAAATTTCTCTTCTATGTTGTCATAAAATATGCAATCTACAAGGCTTGCTAAGTTGCTTAAGTTTAGACTCAAAAGGAGAAAAGAAAAAGAGAATAGAATCTATGACTTTTCTGGCAGTTTACATTCTAGAACTAAGGGCATTAATTTGAATATTGTTACCCATGGTGACCTATTAGCATAAAAGGTCTTTAGAGAGTGCAGGTGGTATTACACAGGAGCTACATCAAAGCTTTAAGATACAGATGTCCCAACATGAGTTTTCACACACCCTAGGAGGAAAGGTTTAATGATCACTAAATTCAGAATGTGTTTGTAGATGTTTTTATCTCTACATTTATCTAAAATATTTCTTATATAGACTAGTTAACGTTTAGAATTCCATCTCCCTCTCTTCCTGTATCAAGCATTACTCTCCCAAAAGTGTAAATAGGAGGATTTACTATTTCAAGACTATAGACAAAACTTTGTTTGCTAGAATCAATCCCAAATTACAGAACCTAAATAAATTTATGAATTAATAAGATTATAGGAAATAATTAATTTTAATATGAGGCACATAATACACTGTTCGACACCTTTATAGCCTTCCTTGAAATTGACTGAAAAAAAAAAAGCACAACCTAAAGGCTGAGAATTCTGTTTCATTTGGTGGACTTGCTGAGAGCTTAAGCCAAGGAGACTGTCTCTCAGATAGCTCTGAGGGACTATTCTGAAGAGGTAAGGGAGGAGCCAGGATATATAGGAGTTTCACAACAAACAACCCCAGATAGTCAGAACATCAAAAGATGACTGTTAATTAAAGAAAAATCAGATCTCTCTAGTTAATGTATTTAGCACTTTTCTATGTATGGGAAGGTGCAAAGGTCTGGGCTTATTGAAATCATTCCTTTGATATGCACCTTAACAACCTAGGGCCTGTATCCTGTTTTTCTCCATCCTGAATCCCCTCAGGTTATACAGGTGGGTGTGGCTGCAGTGACAGACTGCTTGATGGTCACAACATGCTTTGTTTACTGATATGGCAGGCGACATTCTTTGTCCTCGTTGCACTTATTCAACTCTGTTTCATCTTAAAGGAATGGAAAATATATAAACTCAGGTTTTTGGAAAGTACATTACAGAGATGGTCACTCTTGCTGTAGAAGACGTCCTCTTTTAGAAAGTTTTAAACAAAACTTTTTAGGTTTTTTTTTTTTTAAAATTGAATCTTCCTATCCAAGAATGTGGTATAACTCTTCACTTATTCAAGTCTTCATTATTCTGAATAAAGTTTATAGATTTCATGTAAAAAAAATAAGAGCTAGGCGTATGTTGCTATTTCCTAATTATTTATAGTTGTTATTATAATGTAGGATTTTTAATTACCTTGTCACTGGCAACATAACCTTTTAAAAAGCAAACTGTCCCAGGTCATCAAGAATTTTTGGCATTTATTTTTTAATTATATAACATTTGTGAAAATAGCTATTGTATAACATGATCAAATTCCCACTGAGTCCTTTCTTCCTTGGGTGAGTTTCAGAGCATGCCACAGCAATTAGGTTCCTAAGTCTTCAGGTTCAATGTTGTCCCAGATCTCATTGAGCACCTACTAAGACCTATAACACATAATCACCCACTAAGACATGTATCTTAATTTTGCTCAATTACTTCCTGTAATTTTTCTGCCTGCTGCAGTTCTTGTATTTTATTTGTATTTCATGATGTACTGTCATGGCATTCCCAACTGGACCTTGTGGTAGCATCTTGCAATAGCTCAGTCTTTACTGATAGAGGTTTCATTGTTTATTTCCATAGAACACTGCAGAGCTCTTATGAGGTGTTACAAAAAGATTTCCTAAGTGCTTCAGTAGTCTAAGTCATTATTAATTTTTTACTCAGTATTTGATATTTTTTGAATATTAACTTTGTGCTAGGCGCTATACATTATCTCCTTTAATTTTTAGAACCACCCTACTGAGTAGATGCTATTATTATTCTCACTTTATATGTGAGGAAGCTGGTGCTTAGAGAAAGTAATTTGCCAACAGCCATAACTAGTGAATAGCAAGGTTGGGAATCTAGGATTATCTGTTTCCTAAGTAAGCATACTTAAGGACTGTGCTGTGAATAGATGGATCTGTTCAATTATAGCATCAAGAGGAGACATTTTATCTTAAATAATGAATGAATGAATGAATGAATGAATCAGTGAGTGAGTAAATATGTACATAAAATGTGTCTCAACACTAAAGAAAGGCAGGAAAATATTATTAAGAAATGTGGCAAAATTTTAATTTGTAGGTTGCTTATCTATCATTTTCAGATTTTGATTCTGAACTTCAAAATAGGAAAATAATTTTCCAAGCTTATATATAAGATGCATAGGCATACTACAGTCTTAATTTTCCTCAAGTATTGAGTCTACATATACATTCGAATTTGTTTTAGTTATATATTCTTTACATATAAATTATGTGAGTTAACAGATGATATTTCAATAAGTATGCATTTAATGTTTGTGAAACTCAGCTTTCAGTACTTTTTAACAATCATGTTTTTATCTCACTGAAGTCATCTGAGAAATGCCATAAAAATATCTCACTATAAATTGTTCAATTGGTTACTTATTTGCCCTGTCTTAATTCAGTTATGAATCTCCTTAATTTAGCTAATGGGCAGCTACTGCAATCTATTGTCATGGAAATAAAATAATATCATGTGGTAAGATGAAACTACAAGATAATGAAAATATAACTAGCTTAGTATGTTTTTATACTCACGCATACTTTCTGACTCAGAACCTTAATATGAATTTTCCTTGCCATTTCAAAATTAAGTTACATCTCCCAAGAGTTCATTCTGATGCTATTTTCATGAAAATTTCAAAATTTAATGAATGTTAAAGGAAAGAATTCTTGCTTTTCCTAGCAGAAAATGATGGATTTTTGTTCAATAAAATGAGGACATATATCTTTTAATTGTCATGTTGTCTTTTCTGAACTGACCTCCTGCTTGCTCAAGTCCTTTTTGACAATGAATGAACTATTCTGAGCTTCAAAATTTGCAATGATTTGATAAAAATCTTTCAATTTATTCTTAAACTGGCCACTCTGGGTGCCAAATAACTGATTCTGTATAGGGAGTGAAGGAAGTTCTCTCTGCTATTATCCACACAATTAAGAGTTTTTGTTTTTGTTTTTAAGAGTCCAGTAAATTTCAGAATTTCGAAAAATGTAGAAAATGCTTGTTGATTGTGCTACAAATTTGTCCAGGTTATTCATGACTTTAAAAGTCACGTATATTACATTTTATTTTACATCCCAAATGATTAAATAAAATGCTCTGTTAATATTCACAACTGAGAAGTGTTTTCCGTTTGTTAGTTTCTTTTGTTTTACTATAAATAAAACAAGATCTATAGAGGGAGTATATTGATCCAGTCTCTAGAACTATATGGCCTGGGTTGAAATCCTAGCTCCCATTCACTAGATAGGTAAACCTTGGGCAAGTTGCTTAAACTTTTTATGTGTTAGTTTCTTCTTCTTTAAAATGAGAATCACAAAATACCTCCTCTAGATGAATGTTGAAAGGACAAAATGAGTCCATCTATTTTAAATATGCAAAAGAATGCCTGGTATATTAAAAAAAAATCAGTTGGCATTTGCTAACATTACTATTCTCAATACATACTTTTTCATCAAACTCAAACACAAAAGCTGCTGAAATAAGAAAAAGTCACAAGAAACTGGTCGTACACTGATATCAGAAATGATGGATGAGTTCCACTTCAGAATGTGAAAAATGATAGAACAATCATGCACGTGCAGAGAAATTAATATATGTAGATATTTGGCTATTTCATTATTTTTATGCTACTGTTTCTAAATAAAGCATGATGCTTTCAATACCTCAGAAAGGATTTTAAAAATAGATTATTAAGCATCAACATTGTTAACTATGTAAAATTCACAGACGAACCTAAGTGAAATTGAAATGAGGAATGAAACAGGTTCCAAACTGATTTGAGGATTAAAAAAACAAGAATATTAAGTGGAAAATAACCTTTTAATGAAAATTGCATAGTGTGACTTTGTAATCAATTTCTTTCTTAATCAATTTTTTAAGATTTCAAAATAATATTGTTTTCCTGTGTTTTAGCTTTTCACACTACTAGAGTTAACAGCCATATAGCATGAAACATTTAAGGAAATAACATTTTCCCAGATTTAAATTTTAAACATATGTCTTATTGAATGTACTCATTTTAGTATTAGATAGTAATATTCAAGTAAATTAATATGCTTTAATTATAATTTAGTCACTCTTTATGATTCAAATTTGTAATGAAAAAGGATCAAGGTAAAGAACCTTTGCTTTTCCTTTTTTTACCTTATCCTTTTTTTTTTTTTTTTTATTAATTTATTTATTTATGGCTGTGTTGGGTCTTCATTTCTGTGCGAGGGCTCTCTCTAGTTGTGGCAAGTGGGGGCCACTCTTCATCGCGGTGCGCTGGCCTCTCACTGTCGCGGCCTCTCTTGTTGCGGAGCACAGGCTCCAGACGCGCAGGCTCAGTAATTGTGGCTCACGGGCCTAGTTGCTCCGCGGCATGTGGGATCCTCCCAGACCAGGGCTCGAACCCGTGTCCCCTGCATCGGCAGGCAGACCCCCAACCACCGCGCCACCAGGGAAGCCCCCTTATCCTTTTTTTAAAAAATATTCTGTTTTTAATAGTTGAATATTTTGATCTTGATAGTTTTCAAAATTGTTTTGTCCTTGGCCTGGGCTCTCAGGAGTGGTTTTTCATTATGAAAAAAGAAAGAAATAGAGACAGAAGGAGAAAAATACATGTGTAGTCGAGGAGGGATTAGAAAGGTAGATTTTGCTGGTTTTAACCCTATTAACAGAAGTAACAGAAAAGTGTTTTTGCTTTGTTTTAGCTTTTATAATACCACAAGTAATTGAATAAATTAACAATGGTTATAAAATAGCGACTATGCTTATAATTTATTTTCTGGAAAAACATGTAAGAATATGTCATATTAAAAGAAAAATGCCACCATAATAAATTGTCTTGTGGTTCTTCTGAGGTAAGTGAAAGAATCCAAAGAACTCAAAAATCACCCTGATGCTTTGGCTGCACGTTTAAGTACCATATTCTAAAACTTTAGAATACCTTGATTTTATCCCATTCTCTCTAGCCATAGGTCTCTCTTTTGCTTTTTGTTTCTCCTTTTAAAATTTCATTTGTGTCCCATTCTCCAGCTCTACTTTCAGTGTCTTTACCCCACTATAGCCAATACCTACTGCAGTGGTATTAGTGAAATGTAAAGTAGTAAGCGAGTTAGTATCAGAAGCAGCTCTTTATCTTCCACCCAATAAAAACAATAATGAAATAATTACCCTTAAAAATATCAGAGAAAGGCAAATATCGACTTGTGGAATCATTTTAAGTGTTCATAACTTTAAGCCAATTATCAATTCCTGTTGCAGCATATCAAAACTGATTTTTCAGCACTGCCTAATGTGAGACATAAGGCAATTTGCCACATATACGTTTTTTTGAATTTTATTTTATTTTTTTTATACAGCAGGTTCTTATTATCTATTTTATACATATTAATGTATACATGTCAATCCCAATCTCCCAATTCATCCCCCCTGCCCCCGCATTCCCGCCTTGGTGTCCATACGTTTGTTCTTCACATCTGCGTCTGTATTTCTGCCTTGCAAACCGGTTCATCTGTACCACTTTTCTATATTCCACATATATGTGTTAATATGCGATATTTGTTTTTCTCTTTCTGACTTACTTGAATCTGTATGACAGTCTCTAGGTCCATCCGTGTCTCTACAAATGACCCGATTTTGTTCCTTTTTATGGCTGAGTAATATTCCATTGTATATATGTACCACATCTTCTTTATCCATTCATCTGTCAATGGGCATTTAGGTTGCTTCCATGACCTGGCTATTGTAAATAGTGCTACTGTGAATATTGGGGTGCATGTGTCTTTTTGAATTATGGTTTTCTCTGGGTATATGCCCAGTAGTGAGATTGCTGGGTCATATGGTAATTCTATTTTTCATTTTTTAAGGAACCTCTATACTGTTCTCCATAGTGGCTGTATCAATTTACATTCCCACCAATGCTGCAAGAGGGTTCCCTTTTCTCCACACCCTCTCCAGCATTTGTTGTTAGCAGATTTTCTGACGATGCCCATTCTGACTGGTGCAAGGTGATACCCCACTGTACTTCTGATTTGCATTTCTCTAATAATTAGTGAAGTTGAGCAGCTTTTCATGTGCCTCTTGGCCATCTGTATGTCTTCTTTGGACCAATGTCTATTTAGATCTTCTGTCCATTTTTTGATTGGGTTGTTTGTTTTTTCAATATTGAGCTGCATGACCTGTTTATATATTTTGGAGATAAATCCTTTATCCGTTGATTCGTTTGCAAATATTTTCTCCCATTCTGAGGGTTCTCTTTTGGTCTTGTTTATAGTTTCCTTTGCTGTGCAAAAGCTTTTAAGTCTCATTAGGTCCCATTTGTTTATTTTTGTTTTTATTTCCATTAGTCTAGGAGGTGGGTCAAAAAAGAGCTTGCTGTGATTTATATCAAAGAGTGTTCTTTCTATGTTTTCCTCTAAGAGTTTTATAGTGTCTGGTCTTACATTTAAGTCTCTAATCCATTTTGAGTTTATTTTTGTGTATGGTGTTAGGGAGTGTTCTAATTTCATTTTTTACATGTAGCTGTCCAGTTTTCCCAGCACCACTTATTGAAGAGAATGTCTTTTCTTCAGTTTATATCCTTGCCTCCTTTGTCATAGATTAGTTGACCATAGGTGCATGGGTTTATCTCTGGGCTTTCTATCCTGTTCCATTGATCTATATTTCTGTTTTTGTGCCAGTACCATATTGTCTTGATTACTGTAGCTTTGTAGTATAGTTTGAAGTCAGGGAGTCTGATTTCTCCAGCTCCACTTTTTTCCCTCAAGATTGCTTTGGCTATTCGGGGTCTTTTGTGTTTCCATGCAAATTGTGAAATTTTATGTTCTAGTTCTGTAAAAAATGCCATTGATAATTTGTTAGGGATTGCACTGAATCTGTAGATTGCTTTGGGTAGTATAGTCATTTTCACAATATTGATTCTTCCAATCCAAGAACATAGAATATCTCTCCATCTGTTTGTGTCATCTTTGATTTCTTTTGTCAGTGTCTTATCGTTTTCTGAGTACAGGTCTTTTACCTCCTTAGGTAGGTTTATTCCTAGGTATTTTATTCTTTTTGTTGCAATTGTGAATGGGATTGTTTTCTTAATTTCTCTTTCTGATCTTTCAATGTTAGTGTATAGGAATGCAAGAGATTTCTGTGCATTAATTTTGTATCCTGCAACTTTACCAAATTCATTTATAAGCTCTAATAGTTTTCTGGTGGCATCTTTAGGATTCTTTATGTATAGTATCATGTCATCTGCAAACAGTGACAGTTTTACTCCTTCTTTTGCAGTTTGTGTTCCTTTTATTTCTTTTTCTTCTCTGATTGCCGTGGCTAGGAGTTCCAAAACTATGCTGAATAATAGTGGTGAGAGTGGACATCCTTGTCTTGTTCTTGATCTTTGTATATGGCCTTTATTATGTTGAGGTAGGTTCCCTCTATGCCCACTTTCTGGAAAGTTTTTATCATAAATAGGTGTTGAATTTTGTCAAAAGCCTTTTCTGGATCTATTGAGATGATCATATGGTTTTTATTCCTCAATTTGTTAATATGGTGTATCACATTGATTGATTTGCATATATTGAAGAATCCTTGCATCCCTGGGATAAATCCCACTTGATCATGGTGTATGATCCTTTTAATATGTTGTTGGATTCTGTTTGCTACTATTTTGTTGAGGATTTTTGCATCTATGTTCATCAGTGACATTGGTCTGTAATTTTCTTTTTTTGTGGTATCTTTGTCTGGTTTTGGTATCAGGGTGATGGTGGCCTCATAAAATGAGTTTGGGAGCATTTCTTCCTCTGAAGTTTCTTGGAAGAGTTTGAGAAGAATGGGTGTTAGCTCTTTTCTAAATGTTTGATAGAATTCACCTGTGAAGCCATCTGGTCCTAGACTTTTGTTTGTTGGAAGATTTTTAATCACAGTTTCAATTTCATTACTTGTGATTGGTCTGTTCGTATTTTCTATTTCTTCCTGGTTCAGTCTTGGAAGGTTGTACCTTTCTAAGAATTTGTCCATTTCTTCCAGGTTGTCCATTTTATTGGCATAGAGTTGTTTGTAGTAGTCTCTTATGATGCTTTGTATTTCTGCAGTGTACATTGTAACTTCTCCTTTTTCATTTCTAATTTTATTGATTTGAGCGCTCTCCCTCTTTTTCTTGATGAGTCTGGCTAAAGCTTTATCAATTTTGTTTATCTTCTCAAAGAACCAGCTTTTAGTTTAATTGATCTTTGCTACTGTTTTCTTGGTTTCTATTTCATTTATTTCTGCTCTGATCTTTATGGTTTCTTTCCTTTTACTATTTGTTCTTCTTTCTCTAGTTCCTTTAGGTGTAAGGTTAGATTGTTTATTTGAGATGTTTCATGTTTCTAGAGGTAGGCTTGTATTGCTATAAACTTCCCTGTTAGAACTGCTTTTGCTGCATCCCATAGGTTTTGGATCATCATGTTTTCATTGTCATTTTTCTCTAGGTATTCTTTGCTTTTCTCTTTGATTTCTTCAGTGAGCTCTTGGTTATTTAGTAACGTATTGTTTAGCCTCCGTGTGTTTGTGTTTTTTACATTTTTCTTACCTGTAATTGATTTCTAACCTCATAGTGTTGTGGTCGGAAAAGATGCTTGGTATGATTTCAATTTTCTTAAATTTACCAAGGCTTGATTTATGATCCAGGATGTGATCTACCCTGGAGAATGCTCCGTGTGCACTTGAGAAGAAAGTGTAGTGTACTGTTTTTGGATGGAATGTCCTATAAATATCAATTAAATCTATCTGGTCTATTGTGTCATTTAAAGCTTCTGTTTCCTTATTTATTTTCATTTTGGATGATCTGTCCATTGGTGTAAGTGAGGTGTTAAAGTCCCCCACTATTACTGTGTTACTGTCGATTTCCTCTTTTATAGCTGTTAGCAGTTGCCTTATGTATTGAGGTGCACCTATGTTGGGTGCATATATATTTATAATTGTTATATTTTCTTCTTGGATTGATCCCTTGATCGTTGTGTAGTGTCCTTCCTTGTCTCTTGTAACATTCTTTATTTTAAAGTCTACTTTATCTGATATGAGTATTGCTACTCCAGCTTTCTTTTGATTTCCATTTGCATGGAATATCTTTTTCCTTCCCCTCACTTTCAGTCTGTATGTGTCTCTAGGTCTGAAGTGGGTCTCTTGTAGACAGCATATATATGGGTCTTGTTTTTGTATCCATTCAGTGAGCCTGTGTCTTTTGGTTGGAGCATTTAATCTGTTCACATTTAAGGTAACTATCAATATGTATGTTCCTATGACCACTTTCTAATTATTTTGGGCTTGTTTTTGTAGGTCCTTTTCTTCTCTTGTGTTTCTCACTTAGAGAACTTCCTTCAGCATTTGTTTTAGAACTGGTTTGGTGGTGCTGAATTCTCTTAGCTTTAGCTTGTCTGTAAAGCTTTTGATTTCTCCATCTAATCTGAATGAGATCCTTACTGGGTAGAGTAATCTTGGTTTTAGGTTCTTCATTTTCATCACTTTAAATATATTCTGCCACTTCCTTCTGGCTTGTAGAGTTTCTGCTGAGAAATCAGCTATTATCTTATGGGAGTTCCCTTGTATGTTATTTGTTGTTTTTCCCTTGTTGCTTTTAATAATTTTTCTTTGTCTTTAATTTTTGTCAGTTTGATTACTGTGGATCTTGGCATGTTTTTCCTTGGGTTTATCCTGCCTGGGACTCTGTGCACTTCCTGAACTTGGGTGGCTATTTCTTTTCCCATGTTAGGGAAGTTTTCGACTATAATCTCTTCAAGTATTTTCTTGGGTCCTTTCTCTCTCTCTTCTCCTTCTGGGACCCCTATAATGCGAATCTTGGTGCGTCTAATGTTGTTCCAGAGGTCTCTTAGGCTGTCTTCATTTCTTCTCATTCTTTTTCCTTATTCTGTTCTTCAGCACTGAATTCCACCTTTCTGTTTTCCTGGTCACTTATCCGTTCTTCTGCCTCAGTTATTCTGCTATTGATTCCTTCTAATGTATTTTTCATTTCAGTTATTGTATTGTTCATCTGTATTTGTTTGTTCTTTAATTCTTCTAGGTGTTTGTTCTTTAATTCTTCTAGGTCTTTGTTAAACATTTCTTGCATCTTCTTTATCTTTGCCTCCATTTTTTTTCTGAGGTCCAGGATCATCTTCACTATCATTATTCTGAATTCTTTTTCTGGAAGGTTGCCTATCTCCATTTCATCTAGTTTTTTTTCTGGGGTTTTATCTTGTTCCTTCATCTGGTACATAGTCCTCTGCCTTTTCATTTTGTCTGTCTTTCTGTGAATGTGGTTTTCGTTCCACAGGCTGCAGCATTGTAGTTCTTCTTGCTTCTGCTGTCTTCCCTCTGGTGGATGGGGCTCCACATATATTTTATTCATGCTTAAAAATTAGTGATACATTTACGAAACAAGTTTGAGGGGAGTAATTATGTCGAGTAAAGAAAAGTAGGTAGATGTGGGTGACATTTTTTGGAAGGTTCTTTATTAAATGTAAGAAACCCAATGCAGTTAGATTTTCATTTAATCAAGTAGTGTTTCCAGTACAAATGAATGGCTATTGATGCCTTTATATCCTGTACTTTTTCTTAAATGCTTCACTGAAATTTTAATACACTGGCATCCCAGTCTAGAGCTTCTTTTAAAGGAGTCTTTCGTAAAACTTGGGACAGAAACCTGCTCTAGATGACCACATGGAGAGTTTTACAAAAGAGCAACAAATTATAAAAGCTCAATGTTACTTGGTTACTTAAAATGTGTCTTTCCTCTTCCCTCTTTCTCCCTCTTTCGTTTTACAGAAAATATTGATATTAATCACTGACCTACTTTAGCTTATGGAGCCTAAATTTGACAATTTTGTATAAAGGTTCACATAAAATCATTTTATAATAAGTGAAAAGAGAACTAGACGAGTCTTTTGAAATTAAACAATCAGAAATTTGGCCAACACAGTAAAGACAACTTATTTAGCAGATTCAAAATCATTTCACTTCACATGCTATTATAAATTATGTAAATCAATAAATGCATCCAGATTTGTTGTGGACAGTCTTTGGTGTTTTGGGTATCTTCTAGACTTTATATTCATAGCAGGTATTCCTTACAGTATTGTCTGACAATTGGAAGAGCATGGGGCTGGAGAACAAATACCTGAGTCTGATTCTGTTTCAGTCACTTACTTATCTTGTTATTCTGATGTGTTAAGAAAATTGAGGTTCAGCAGGATTATCTGTAAAAGAGGGTTAATAATTCATTTCTTGAATTCTTCATAGGTTTATTGTAAGAATTAATG
This sequence comes from Balaenoptera musculus, assembly GCF_009873245.2. NCBI lineage: Eukaryota > Metazoa > Chordata > Mammalia > Artiodactyla > Balaenopteridae > Balaenoptera > Balaenoptera musculus. Next base: position 30,914,879 of record NC_045793.1, on the reverse strand, counting down.
GAAATATTGTTTGTTTTCAAATTATAAAGAGCTTATAGTAATCAGAGATTATTATAACTACAGATTAGTTGATGTAATTATGTTCCAATGTATTTTTACTCGTTGGCTGGGTTTTACGAAGGCTGAGTTTCTTTTTCCACTCAGATCAGCCACCCTGCAGATGGTTGCTGTCAATCACCAGAAGAAAAAAATGATAAAAGATGGACAGATTCTTAGCAATTCAACCCCATTTGTTGAAAAGTAACCTAAACTGTACTCAAACCAGCAAACTCAGTTTCTAATGAAGCACTTCAGGACCTTTGCCACAATGGCACAGTTGGCAGGGTAAGAAAAATAAAATTTGAAAGTTGTGCAAAGAATTTAAATATATATTTTTTCTAGAATGCAATCCACTCGTTGCATGAATTTTGACTCTGAAATTTAACGGATTATATTATAATTATTCTTTCATTTTGATCAATACAGATATTTTAACTAGCCAGTTCCATCCGTAATAACACTTTGGTACTGGAATCAGTAGAATAGCTATTAGCATTAATAAAAATAAATTATTGTTGCCAAAATTCTACTCCATTTCATGGATTTGTGGACAGTCTTTGAGGACCATCTTCCAAAATACTTTTCAAAACATCTCTTGGTGCCTTAGATCTTTACAACTTGTAAGTTTAAAATTTTTTATTTTTAAATGTCATGTAAAGGTAATCATTTTTATTTCATATAAATTAATCATAATCAGAATTTTGTCAGTATAAGGGTGGAGAGATACTAGGTTCTTGAGATAATATATCTGTTTGACATTTTAAGCTACTTTTATCTTGGTTTTCTGTTGCAGTGGACAGTTCTTTAAGAGGAGCAGGGGAAACTCTAGGTTTAGAAGAAGAAAAAGTCTTAAATCCCTGTCACGGGAGCATCAAAATTGGTAAAATAGCCATGGCAGATTAGCCTACAGAATAGAATATTTAAGCAACAAAATAGAAATTTCAAAATAGTTGAATGGATGACATTCTGAAGACTGATGATAGGTATTCTACCTATTTACAAAGGCTAGAACTAATGGCAGTCAGTGGTGATTCCAGGGTCACTCATTTCATCTTGTCTCTTTGGAAAAATGTTTGATTTTCTAATCATTTTAATCACATATCTATAGAATTAGTTGCTTTCTTCTTCTGATCATTCTCATTTGTTTGGGCTAGGTTCACTATGTTTCTACAGTAACTTATGTGTCCTTACTAGAGAGATTGTAATTGTTTCTGACTTGAAGAACATACATTTCAATCCAGGCCTGGAATAAAAGTTAACCATCTGAGAGCCTACAAAAAAACCAATCGATGACATTCAGCAAAACCTTACTTTCCATATTTTAGTGTTTGTCCTAAGAGTCTAGGCAACTTGGCTCATGCGTAAAAGGTATGCAGAGGTTCCACTTCGAAAACTTGCCCTCTGATAGGGAGAAGGGAATATGCGTGTCACTTCATCTTTAAATTCTAACAGGTCCTGGGGTCAGCAGTAGAAACTGTTTATTTGTGTCACTCCCAGAACCCACCATGCTAAAATATCATGAGTCTTCCTAGTATGTAAGTTTTTTAGGCATAAGATTTTAATCTGTGGTGCAGTAAATAAAGAAAAACTAGCTTTTCCTTTTTTTTCCCCAATTCTTTTCCACACAGTAGGATACTGTCAAAGTTTAAGAACCTATTCTCCAAGATGGATGTGACATGTCATCTGGAGATGACTCCTTGAAGACTACAGCCTGACTGTGCTAAGTCCCCATCACATCACACCCCTCCTCCCACTGATGAGGTGAGGGTGGGGAGAGTAGGATTGGATTTCAAGAAGTAGTACAGATAGGAGACATATAAATGACCCTGCTAGCAAGTCAAGGTGTGTCCATGTCTTTTATTTTTCTTTAATTTACTTCTTCCTTCCCTTGCCTGGCAGCAATAGAATGGGGATTGCCATTTATAGTAAAACTTCCCCAAAGTTACTGCATTAGAAGCACAATTTAATTGCTAACATTCATTTTAATCATGGGTTTTTCCTATGTGGCTCAAATACTTAATCAAACTTAGGGAAGCACAAAGAAGCAATATCACAACCAATATTGCTAAGAAGTAAAAACTTATCCTAATGTAAAAACTCAAAGCCATATATTCTAATTATTTTTTGCTAACCCTATTGTTTAAAATGGGATAAACATAGTTACATTTTAAAAATATTTCCAGTCTCATTCCTTTGTCACAGGAAGTATTTAATCAGAAACTATCAAGGCCTTGTCAAGAATATTATGTAACTAGGATAGGGTGGGTAACTATATTGGATAATGTCTTTAGCTATCTCCAAATCTGAGAGTCTTTGATTCTGTTAATAGTCACCCTACTTTTTCAGTCCAGTCTCCTAACCTTGAAACTGCCCCTAAATTGTCCATATTGTCATCCAAGATGAAAGTTCCACCTACTTTTTTTTTTGTGGTTTATATGTTAGCTTGAGTTATTTCCAGATCCCTTGACAAATTCTGTCATGTGCTTGCCTATGTAACTTCTTCCCTAGGAGGACCTTTGAAATCAGGTTCCATGAATGGTCAAAATGTTTATATCTATTTCCTGCAGTTTAGTAGCATAGGGATATACTTAGTGGCAATAATATTCCTCTTAAAAATGGATAAATAATTATACAAATCTTTCAGATTCTGAGTTTTGCTCAAGCCAAAATAATTCTCTATATTAGAGGCAGTTAGAGTTATTCCAGTTCTCGAATTAAGTACCTTTGTGAAACAATCAGTATACTAAAGGTCGAGGGCAGACAGGATGAGAAAAATGTTTCCCTTAACCTTACAGATACACCCAGTGCCTTAGTATCAGGTAGGATGCTTATTAAAATCTCCAAGTAGGTGGAGGTTGGGGTTGGATTGACAGGAGAGCCTAGATCTGTATTTTGAAAAGGATTACTAGGCAATTCTCCTAAACACTAAAATAGAAAAAACAAAACAAACACTGGTCTAAGAAATTATCTTCTCTCCAGCAAGGATTTGTTTACATTCCCAAACTCTGTGTTCCCACATGAACAGTCACAACTGACTATGCACCGCAAGTAATTTTGTTAGCACTGGTTTGGTCTGCTTTTTTTGTTGTAGTTGTTGTTTCCTTTGTAGAACTTATATAATAAGGAAAAGAAAGAAAAATAATAGATGTCCTCATGAATGTACATACTTACCATACTGCAGGGTGTGACCCATATCTTTAAAATAGTATCATTTTCAGCTTTGAAATAAGAGCAAGCATATAATATTATTTCTCTTTACCTGGCAAATCAACTGTGGTTCTTACATTTATTTTACCTTTGCAGGTAAGTAATTTAAAACATGAAGGATATTGTGAATGACTTTCCATGCAGGTAGTAATCTTTGCAATTGAAGTCATTTTTAATCTATTCAAGCAAAGATCTTCAAACCTAATATGTATATGACATAAAACAAAAGGGTCCATCAGAGATTCTGTTTAACCTGGATTCTGTTGATATGTTTGTTTTTAAATTTTGTTCACTTCTGTTCCTCTGTTGGTAAAATCAGGAGGTTGGAATAGATTCCCAGTAAATTTCCTTACAATTCTAAAGTCCTATTCCTGTAACTTTAACTTTCTAGACCCAAGAAACTAATAAATACGTGTGTATAATGTATATATAAGCAAATGCATATATATATTATATATGTATATAATATGTATATAATGACAAAACAAGAGCACGAGTAGATATAGAGTCTTTGGAGGAAAAATACTCGAGAGAATCATTTTACAAATATTTTAATGTGGTGTGGTTTTTGTTTTAAAAACAAAGTTTTTCTGTTTTCTAACATGGTAACAAGAATTTGCTCCTTCTGAGAAATGATTCTAAGACACCATGTTCTTTTGAAGTTTTAAAAGTTTTTTTTTTTAACATCTTTATTGGAGTATAATTGCTTTACAATGGTGTGTTAGTTTCTGCTGTATAACAAAGTGAATCAGCTACACATATACATGTATCCCCATATCCCTTCCCTCTTGTGTCTCCCTCCTACCCTAACCATCCCAGTCCTCTAGGTGGTCACAAAGCACCGAGCTGATCTCCCTGTGCTATGTGGCTGCTTCCCACTAGCGATCTATTTTACATTTGGTAGTATATATAATTGAGCTGCACCGAATAAAGTCTATTTGAACATGATATGCTGTGACATGGTGCATCAAAAATGTCAAGCTGTTTTACATTTCAGAGTCTCACAGTAATAAAAATTGTCCCTTTATCTGTTAAATATAACATCTTTACAGAAGAACTCTGACAGGAAGATCTTTAGAAATTTAAACAGTTTAATGACACCACTGAGCACTTTGTTATTCATGATGGCTGTGTTGTCTTTAGACATCCTAATTATGACCATTTCATTGACTCTTACAATTTATTAGTTTTTTATTCCTTTGTATCACAGCGTGCTACGGTGAGCAGAGTTCCAAAACATAATTAAAATATGAAAAACTCACAATTCAGACATACTCTGTGGGTTTTGTTTCTTTTTAGTACCTCTTTCTATTCACCTAGTATTAGAATGTACAGTGACTTTTCTAAGTGATATAGTCAATCTTTGCTTGAGTTATTTTGGGAGGGAAACTTTAAAGGGCTTTGTTTTATCTACATTATTTCTGTTCTTGCTTTCATTTTTGTCTTCCTCTTTCTAACGTGAAGGCAGATTTCTTAGAGCGTAGTATAGTGGTGTTTTGAAGTTACCAGTGGAATTCTGTACCTCAGATATTTTGTGAATTCTCTTTCCCTAGGCTTAGTATCACTTGATGCTACTGTTTTATCAACCTCATTGCCTGATAATGAGAAAACTTACAAAATAATTTCAATTTTAAAATGAGTGAGTGTTTTTCAAGTTTTTTTTTGAGGGTTATCTACATATATAGACTCTTGATAATGCTTTTAAATTGACTGCAATTACATAAAAATTTTATAACTGCCAGTTTTAAAGAAGTCATTTGGTCTATTCAGTAAACATATATTTAAATGCACTAAAGGTTTTCTATACAGAGTTGAGTGTAATGAAGGGCACTAGTAGGCAAGAGACCTGGTTTCAGATTCTATCATTCCTACTGTCTTTAATTGCTGTAAAATATCAGGCAACATTAACTAACCTTGAATTTCAGTTGTCTCATTGCAAACTATGCAAAAGGTCCTCCATTACTGCAGTATTCAGGAATAGACTAGAAAATTATCATGGGAAAACATGTAGAAGAAACATAAACATCGCATACGTGACTGGATTATATGAGCTTTAAGGTTCTTCACAATTTTGAGATTCTATTATTCTGTATATAGAATTATTAATTATCATTTAGATGTATATTATCATCATATTTCAATTATAAAGGATAAATTTCCAATTCTCTTTAGAGCTCTGTGTGTTTGTGTGTGTGTGTGTGTGTGTGTGTGTGTGTGTGTGTGTGTGTAGGGTGTAGGTTTGATAAGCTTATACTTCATTATTTGATCCATTTATTATTTTATATATTAATTGAACACATACCATGTGTCTACTATTCTAGGCACTAGGGTTACATTAGGGGAACACACATACACACAGACACACAAAATATTTAGATAAGAGAAAGTAATAAATGCTATAGAAAACAAAGCAGAGCTAAGGAGAAGGGGATCGGGTTGCATTTTTCACTTAAATGGTGAAAATTGATGTCATTGAGAAGATGTTATCTGAGCAAAGACTTGATGTAGTTCAGGGCCATAGGCAAGCACATATCTGGAGGACAGCATCCCAAGAAAGAGTTATGCTAGTGAAAGCCTTTAGAGCATAAGTATGTCTGGTGTGTTCAGTAAGGAGTTCAGGTGGCTGGAGGTGAATGAGTGAGGGAACAATTAGATCAGAAAGGAAGTGGAGCCTCATCTTGCAGTCACTATAGTGCCTTGTTGGTGCTTGTAATGGCTTGAGTTTCACTCTAAGAAGAGGAACTGGTAGAGGGTTTGGAGCAGAGGAGAGATTTGATATGATTTAGATTTGACAAGGATCACTGGCTGTTTTGTTGAAATCATTTGCACATAGATGGAAGCAGGAAAACCAGTTAAGAGATGATTTCAGTAATCACTGGAATAATAATAACCATGGCTTGGTATCAAGGTGGTAGCAATGAGAATTGTGAGAAATGATTAGGTTCTGGATATATTTTAAGATATTACAACAGGATTTCCCAAAAATTGGATATGGATGTGAGAAGGGAAAAATCTGGAATGAAGCCGAGATTTTTGTCTGAAAGCAACTGAAAGGATGGGTCATCCATTTAAATGAAAAAACAAAACAGACTGAGTGGAATAGGTTTGCAGGAGGAAGGGAATGAGAAGTTCAGTTTTGGACAAGTCAGTTGGAGATATCTATTTGGCAACTCAATGCATCTGGCAGGTAGGCAGTTGTGTATAGGAGTTTGAAGTTCAGAAAACATGTCTGGGCAAGAAGTTTAAATTTGGGTGACATTGTTGCTGTTATTAAAATGTATATGCTGATTGAGGCCACGGTGTAGTGGATGCAGACAGAGGAGAGGGAGAGAATAAAGGACTGAGATCTAGGGAACTCCAACATTAAGAGGTCTGGAAGAGCAGGAGAAACCAACAAAGAAGGTTGAGATGTAAAAATAATATTGTTAGAAGAGAATCAAGAGTGTGGAATCATGGAAGCAAAGTGAAGAAAATATGTCAAGGACAATATACTTGTTGTTGATAAGTATGATAACTGAAAAGTGACCATTGGATTTAGCAATTTGGAGGTAATTGGTGATCTTGACATGAATAGTTTTGGTGTAATGATCAGGGGGAAAATCTGACTGGAGAGGATTAAGGAGCATTAGGAGAAATGGAATTGATATTACTGGGTATAGTCAAATATCTGAAGATATTTTGCTGCAGAAGGGAGAAGATAATCAGTTATAGCTGGTAGGTGAAATGGGGTTTAAAAGATGATTCTTTTAAAATGGGAGAAAAATAACATTTTTGCTGGTGGTGATTTTCTCTACTACATAATAAAAAATTAATAATGCAGAGAAAAGGGAATCAATTCCATTGTGCAGTTTCTTGGATAGGTGATGGAAATTGTATTTAGTGCACAAGGGAAGGTTTTAGACAGGAGTAAATAATCATTATCTCCAGAAACTTGAGAGAAAGCAAAGTATACGGGTTCAATTGTGGGTGAATACATGTCGCTGTGAGAGTTTCTGGAGATTCCTTTTAGTTGCTTCAGTTTTCTCAGTGGAGACAAAGCAAAGCCATCGACTGGGAGTATTAGGATGGAGGTGTTAGAAATTTAAGAAGAAAGGAGAAGGTATGAAATCGTCCTCAAGGAGAGTGGAAAGTACATGTACTAGTGAAATATAGTATGATTGTGGGCAGCCTTCAGAGTCCTCCAACACTTTTTCAAATTGAATTTTTGAAGTGAGATCATTCAGAGTTGCTGTGTGTTCCTACATGCATATTTAGCTGTACAAGTGTGGGTGTTGAAGAGAGTTAAATCCAAGCAGAACTGTAATTTTGCCTAGTGAAGGGAGTTGACGGACTGAGATGTGTTTCCTTCAATAGACTGAAGGTCCCAGTGGGCATATGACTGTTAGGGTTGAGATACTGGAGCAAATGAGCTGGAAAGAGAGGAGATGATGGTCAGAGAACTGAGGTTGCATGCAACAGAATTGTGAAAGTAAGGGCATTACGAACAATGAATAGGTCTAGAAATGGCCAGGCAGTTAATTGGCTGAGATAATAGGAAGGACAAGATATTTAGAGAGAAGGAGATTAAGCAATCAAGAGGCCACAGGTCAGGAAGGATCATATATGTATATATTGAAGTTGTCAGTTAAATCAAGAGTCATGTTGGAGCGTATCCGGCCGCCGCCACGCGAGGAGCTGCCGCCATGTCAGCGCATCTGCAATGGATGATCAGGTGGAACTGCTCCAGCTTCTTGATCAAGAGGAGCAAGCAGACGTGTAGCACCGAGCCCAATAACCTGAAGGCCCGCAGCTCCTTCCGCTACAACAGGTTCATTCACCGCCGGACTGTGGGCGTGGAGCCGACGGCAGACGGCAAAGGGGTCGTGGTGGTCATGAAGCGGAGATCCAGCCAGCGAAAGGTAGCCGCTTCCTACATGCGGACCACCATCAACAAGAACGCCCGGGCGACCCTCAGCAGCATCCGGCACGTGATCCGAAAGAACAAGTACCGCCCGGACTTTCACGTGGCCGCCATCCGCAGAGCCAGCGCAGGCCTGCGCAGCCAGAAGCCTGTGATGGCGAAGAGAAAGCGGACTCGCCCCACCAAGAGCTCCTGAGCGGTCTATCCACTTCCCCAATGCGATAAAGCTGTCAGCTGACTTGCCTAAAAAAAGAAAAAGAAAAAAAAAAAAAAGTCATGTTGGAAAGAGTGACCGTTAGGCCAGAGCTAAAATAGTTGGGAAACTTGGAGGAGTTAATTGCAAGGTCATTAAGTGACTTCAACAATGAAGAAAATGAGCAATATAATCTGATGACAGGAGATTAAAAGCCAGGATTTACAGGGAGGAGAGGAGAAAAATGGTATAGAAAGGATCATCTATAATGGAAGTGGACATCTTTCACTGTGACCTTTCATAAAAGGCGAACTCTTACATGAGTTTAAAAACTTTATTCTGTCTAGCATAGTGTTGAAACTCACTAAATAATTATAACTGTTTGAACTTTTATGTTGATATTTAGAATAGAGAAGTAAAGTACTTTAAACACAAAGTGTCGTGAAAAAGTACATAGATGAGAGATGCTAGAGAGAATTCTGTGTTAGAGAGAAAAAGTATGAAAGAATAAGGCAGGTGTGGGTTCCAGTCAGGGCTCTGCCATTTGTGGGGTGCATTCCTTCTTCATTAAGGTATTTCATCTCTGCAATGGGGATAAAAATAACTACCTCAAGGAGTTGTTGTGAGGGGTAAGTACAATGATTTATGTAAAGCACCTGGCACAGAATAAGCCTTCAATTAATGTTAGTTCCCTCCCTAAAAGTACAGATTCAAATATTGAACATATTTACAGGGTACTGTAACAAAGATAGACTTCTGAGGGAAATAATTTCTATTTCTGTCACCACTGATAAATGATTCATGAACTCATTCATACACCAACTGTGTGTTATTTCAGTGACTTGAGAATGTGTTCATGGACTCTTACAGATTTTCTTTTTTCAATTTCTAGCTTTATATTACTTATTATAGCACCTACAGAGAACAACAATCAGAAGAAAATCTGGCCATTATTCTCTTTCATAGTGAATACTAAAGTGTTAATTTTTTGTTTTACTTTTTAAAATTATGCAGATATATGATTAGCATGATCATTGAATAGTATGCAGTTTTTAAAAATAATTAAATATTTAGAATATTTTATGAATATGGAATGCATATTATTGAACAATGATAGTATAAATCTAAAGACAGTATGCATTTTCTATTAAAATATGCTCATGTTGAATGAATGTTATTAATTGTATTTGCTTATATACAGAATTTCAAAAAGCATTGAGATATATTCTCAGTCATTTATGGTCAATGAGGGAAGTAAAAAACGACCCAAGAAAAACAAGGATACCATATAAAGTTGTATATTGGGGCAGAGGGGGGAGCTTCATTCCATCCCTTCATTCATGGAGGTACTTAGGGCCTTTGTGATCACCTAGAAGCTTATAATCCTTATTGAATCCTCTGTGTACAGCCAGAAGAAAAGTACAAAGGAGGAAAGTGCATGAAAGATTTTAAAAGTTTTATAGGCCAGGTGGCAGAGTAGTTGAACGTTGTATTTGCCCACATGGCATTGGCCAGAACTAGTCATAAGGTTCACCCAGATGCAAAGAGGTTGGGCAATGCAGTCTAAACGTGTGGCAAGAAGTAGGATATGTGCTTGTGGATGAATTAGCTGCTCTATTCTGGAGTTGATGTATTACTAGATGTTAAATTAGAAGTTAGGTATGAATTCTGTGGTACTACAAAAATGTAGAAAATGGATAGGTCATTTTAAGCTGTCTGAGTACTAGATAGCCCGATAAATGCTTCACAGAAGATATGAACGATCCAGGTAGGCCTTGCAAAACTCAGGGTATTTGGTTTGTCAGGAAAGGGTCTGATATGTTTTTCAAGGAGCAAATAACAGTGAGAGTAGGAATAAACTTGCAGTATATTTCAGCGATGAAATTAGTCTGAGGGGGAAATTGGCTTTACTTACTAAGGCATAAGAAATCCTCATATATTGATTATGTAAGTTGGACCAGACTAATGTCTGTACTGGATACCAAGGTGAGAAATTGTGTGATTATTGAGAAGCCATATTTGCAACTATGTTGTATTGAAAGTAGTATAATGTTGACAATATACTTAATTAAGAAGTTCATAGCAAATGCAAGCATAATCTGCCATTCTACAGTTTGAATTTTTTATTTTATGTTAATCTGAATAAAGAACTATTTTAACATGATATTCAGGGTAGCTTCTTTTTATAGAAAGCATTGTATAAACTGATGAGTACTTATGCTTATTTCCAGGCAAGGGCTTAGCACCTCAACTATCATTCTGATATCATTCAAATATCATAACTGATAGATCCATAATTTTAGACTTGGAAAGAACTTTTGAGGTAATCTAGTCCTAAGGAGTCAAAAGACTTTTCTAAAGCATCACAGTTTATCCTAAATCTAAATCTAGATATAGATCTCCTAAATTCTGCAGTTTAAGATTGTTATGAAGGAAATCATATTTTCTGTTGTCTTAATTATACCAACTAAAGTGTGCATATCTTACATAGAAAGGGTCTTCATTAGGTTGTCCTATTACTTTGAAAAATAGCTTAATTTAGCTGCAGTTTAAGGAAAAACAGAATAACTAATATGACACACAAGTGGATATACATTAGAAAACAAATTATGGAGAACAGACTATACCGCCTACTCAGAACTGAACCAGACAAGATAAAGCATATAAGAACAGATATTGCAGTAATGAGAGCGCAGCTGTTTAGGATTCTACGGAAATGTGGGAGACATTATTCATGGAACAAAGAAAAGAAACTAAAGACAACTTTGAAGCAGCACCTTCATATTTAGCCTTATATTGCATATTTTACATATTTTAATCATATCTCACTTCCTTCCGAAATAGACTTGAGATAGTTTATAACAAGATAATGTTACAGTAGCATGGATGCAAGGATAAGACAGGATGCAGTATTGGTGTAATAATACCAGATTACTCATACTAGGTTACTAATGCTAGGGGTAAACTTTTATTTAGGACAAACTTTTGGCATTTAGTTTCTTGACATTCAAATCAAAAAAGAAAAACAAAATTATATTTTATTTTTTGGTAAAATAATATTTAGTAAAATGAAGGAGCAAGTGGACTTTTATCCCCCCCCCCATAGTTCTGATCTCTAAGAGGAACTAATTTCTCAATTATTTAATAAGATGGTTTTACAAGAGTTAGCTTCACCATTATCCTGTAAATAAATATTAAACTTTTATTTCTTGCCTGGCTCTCTGCTGAGTTCTTGGGACACATAGCTGAAGGGGAAGCATCCTTACCCTTAAGGAGCTCACAGATAGTAAAAAGGTAATTGGGCAGTAAACTCAATAAATGAGTTACTTGTACTCCATAATGGTAGCCCACAGGAAAGAGTGTTCAGCACAGTCATAGAGAGAAGACCCCCCACAGGGTAAGAAATGTTGAATTGCTCTTAAAGTATGAATAGATCACAGATTAAAAGAGAAATGAGCAGAACTTTCTCTTATCTTAAAAAATGCATAATTTTATGCAGATATTTCTGAGAGAATCTTTGGAGAATGAAAACAGTATAGTTCAGATGCTTAAAATTTAGGAGAACTGGCTGGATAAAAAGTACTAAAATTTGAGGAATGAGCATTTAATCAATCCCTTCGACCCTATTTGAACATAGTTGGTCATATATTTTTCACCTGGCAGTATGCTTTTCTGCCACATAAGTTGTAAGATTGAGACATTCCAAACTTTTTTTTTTACTAAAGTCTGGATTATTTTTAATTGTGGTACAATACATATTAAATTTATCATCTTAACCATTTTTAAGTGTGTAATTCAGTATTGTTAAATATATTTAAATTATTGCACAGCCAATCTCCAGAACCTTTTCATCCTGCAAAACAAACTCTGTATCCATTAAACAACTCCCGCTAAATGCCCATCGACAGACAAATGGGTAAAGAAGATGTGGTACATATATACAATGGAATATTACTCAGCCATAAAAAGGAACGAAATTGGGTCATTTGTAGAGACGTGGATGGATCTAGAGACTGTCATACAGAGTGAAGTAAGTCAGAAAGAGAAAAACAAATATCGTATATTAACACATATATGTGGAATCTAGAAAAATGGTACAGATGAACCAGTTTGCAGAGCAGAAATAGAGACACATGTAGAGAACAAACTTATGGACACCAACGGGGGAAAGTGGCGGGGGGGTGGTGGTGGTGGGATGAATTGGGAGATTGGGATTGACGTATATACACTAATATGTATAAAACAGATAACTAATAAGAACCTGCTGTATAAAAAAATAAATTAAATTTAAAAAATTTAAACAACAACAACAACTCCCAGTTTTCCTCTCCTCCGTTCCCTGGCAACTACCATTCTACTTTCTATGAATTTGACTACTCTAGGTCTCTCATGTAAGAGGAATCATACAATATTTTTTATTGGCTTATTTCTCGTAGCATAATGTCCTCAAAGTTCAGCCATGTGGTCAGAATCTCCTTCCTTTAAAGCCAAATAATATTCTATTGTATGTATATACCACATTTTATTTAACCATTCATACATCCATGGACATTTCTACCTTTTAACTGGTATGAATATTGCTGCTATGAACATACATGTACAGATATCTCTTAGAGACCCTACTTTCAGTTCATTTGGATATATACCCAGAAATGGAATTGCTGAATATATGGTAATTCTATTTTTAATTTTTTGAAGAATCACTATACTGTTTTCCATAGTGGCTGCACCATTTTACATTTCCACTAGCAGTGCAGAAGAGTTCCAATTTCTCCACATTCTCCCTAACATTGATTATTTTATGTTTTTCTGATCGTAGCCATCCTGACGGATATAAGTGGTATCTCATTGTGGTTTTGATTTGCATTTTTCCAACAATTAGTGATGTTGAGCATGTTTTCATATGCTCCATGTTTTCATATTTGTAATCTTCTGTGAAAAAAATGTCGATTCAAGTTCTTTGCCCATTTTTTAATTGAGTTATTTGGGGTTTTTGTTGTTGTTGTTGGTTTTAGTTCTCTATATATTCTAAATATTAACAGCTTTTAGATATATGATTTGCAAATATTTTCCACCATTCTTTAGGTTGCCTTTTCACTCTGTTGATTGTGTCACTCAAAATGTTTTTTGAAAAAAATCAGAGGAAATCCAGTAGTTGAGATGTTAATGGAATAGGGAAGAAGAGTCTTTGTCCTGGAAGGAAAATGAGAGTGTGAGTCACTAATTAATTCTATTTTAAAATATTAGTTGTTAATGCTTCTCTTGACAAGGCTGAGATTATGGCTTTCAAGTCCATAAACCCAGAACAGATTATGTTGCCCCATGCCATATTTAATAAGAATGAAAAGACAATTTCAACTGTAAAATTTTAACTTTTCCAAATATGAGAAAAATGTATATTTATTATGAAAGTAAGTAGTTTCTTCAGAATTTTCTGCCTTTATCTCTCTTTTTCTCATCTCTCTTTCTCAATCTCTCTTCTTCTCTGTTTCTGTCTTTCTCTCTCTAAATTTCTTTATACTGCTCCTGCCTGACTGGTGCCTTGGTCTCTCTATTATGTAATCTAGCACACTGTCTTGATGAAAATGTGAGAGAAACTTCTTTTAGATATTTCACTGACTGATATGAGCATTATTAATAAGAGCTGTCATTTCTGTTGTACGTGCTAAGTGCTATTTTTGCTCTGCTCTGGAAAAAGAGGAGGATATGAGAGGTTATTTCCTACATAGTTCTTTCCCTCAAAGACATAGTTCAGTGGGGAAATGTGAGGCAGTAAAACTGGATGAAATATGTTTGTGGCCTTCAGTGTCCCATGACTATTTTTCATTGAAACTATAGTATGAGTGACATTTACTCAAGTAGTTAAGTCCAAATCTTTACATTGTTTTGAATAAGTTGTTTCTAAGAGGGTTTAAACTCAAAAATGTTAACTAGCATCTATATGATCTGTTGCTTTGAAGATTTTCCAAGCCTTTTTATTGGTCTTCCAATAAATAGTTCTTAAACTCATTATCAGGGTCTTCCAGCCCTTAAAATACTCAAGTAGTCCTAACAGGTTTTGGGCTGTGTATATACAGTTATGAAAACAAAGAGGCCTCATTCTTTTTTTTTTTAAATTAATTTATTTATTTATATTTATTTTTTGGCTGTGTTGGGTCTTCGTTTCTGTGTGAGGGCTTTCTCTAGTTGCGGCAAGCGGGGGCCACTCTTCATCGCGGTGCGCGGGCCTCACGTTATCACGGCCTCTCTTGTTGCGGAGCACAGGCTCCAGACGCGCGGGCTCAGTGGTTGTGGCTCACGGGCTTAGTCGCTCCGCGGCATGTGGGATCTTCCCAGACCAGGGCTCGAACCCATGTCCTCTGCATTGGCAGGCAGATTCTCAACCACTGCGCCACCAGGGAAGCCCAAAGAGGCCTCATTCTTACCCAGCTTTTTAACTTTTGCATCTGGGCCCTTCACTTATGTGGATTTGCAAACTCAGCAGCAACTGCATTAAGGAGCTGAGTAAGCTCAAGAAGGAAGCTCTCATGTTTGACACTAAAAAGTACATTTTCTAGATGAAGATAAATAGGAAATTATTGAACACTATAATGCTGCCTCTTTGATTTCAAATATGGGGAAGATTTCTCTTAGGTGTCCTACACACCACCATTCTACAGAATGAAGTGATTGTTACAGATGAGTCTGGCCACAGTTTTCCTCCTGTTATGGATTGAATGTTTGTGTCCCCCCCTTCCCAGAATTCCTCTGTTGGAATCCTAACTCTCAAGGGGATTGGTATTAGGAGGTGGGGCATTTGGGAGGTGATTAGATGTTGATGGCAGAGCCCTTATAAAAAGATACCCCAAAGAACTAGTTTGCCCCTTCCACCACGTGAGGTTACATCTAGAAGGTGCCATCTCTGAACCAGAAGGCAGGCTCTCACCAGATAACGAGTGAACTGTGAGAAATAAATTTTTGTTGTAATAATACCACCCAGTCTGTGGTATTTTGTTATAGCAGCCTGAACAGACTAAGACACCTCCCTAAAAGGGCTAACAGAGGCATGGCTTCTGGGATGCTGGCAGCTCTTGGAGGTCTTTCTGAATCGAACTTTAAGAAGCCATTGCTGATTGTGTTACTAAAGCCTCTAATGATTATTTTGTTGTTCAAATGATATTAAAAGATTGAAAAGGCTATCAATTTAGAACCAAACAAAGTGGGCTCATGTGCCTTGACAAAGATAATAAATATCTTGCGAGATAAAGGTCAGGTCTTATCTGAGTCAGGAGTTTAGCACTAACCATTTGTGTACATGCAAGGTAGCTGAGACATAGTTCCTCTGACATAAACAGAGATCAGAGCAGCCAGCCTGCTCTATCCTCCATAAAACCTGATCAAAACATACCTCACAACCTCATCGTGAGTAAATGCAGTCCCCTAGATCCAGCATTCTTTCTAACAAAGAATATGAAAGACCAAAGTGACAGGGTCCTATCTTGCTGCACCTTAATAGATGTGCTTTAGCCATTATTAAAGGTATGTTTAGGGATTAATCATATCTGTACTTCTTAGAAATATAAGATTGTATATTTCTAAGTTTATGTGTATTAACTGTTGCTTCTTAATTCCTGTAGTTTATTATAATATCCTTAGAAGGCAGATGCCATGCCTTACTCATCGGCATATCACTGGCAGTAGAGTAGGACTTGAACATGCATAGCCTGCCTAGAGGGCCCATAATAATATACCAAATACTCAATAAATATTTGTTGAATATGTGAATAAACAAGTTGACATATATATTTGTGCTATAGGTTCCAAAAAATAATTTTAATTGACCCACTCTAGAATGGGTATCATTCCACTCTGTTAACATCTCACCATGTCTCCCATTTATAGGAGGCTTATACTACTTGCCATTACCTCTTTCTCAATCCTCTTAAGAGATTTAATTTTGTCCTTTTGCATCCACCTAAGGAAGACTCACCACGCTTTCCTGATGCTTCTCAGGGATTAATTAGATGAACATCTCAAGTGGTGTGGGAAATATGAGACCATCATCATCACCACCATCATCACCAACACCACCATCACCGTATCATGTATGAGCTACTCCCCCACCCCACACACATGATGCTTTCCTAGGGAATGTGATCATTTTAATAGTGTCTTTCTGAATTTAATGCACCTACCTTCGATGTTTATCCCCATGAGGTAACTATGAGTAAAATAGCCTGAAGTGCAGCCACTAGTCTCAGATAGTATCCTTGGATGGATTTTCATTGTGGAAATACTTGATTTTGTTGGTCTTTTTTTTTTTTTTGGAGTGCATAGTTGCTATGCTGGTTACTCAGATTTGCCCTGCTGTTAAACCTTTCTCAAGGACTCTCACTATCTATAAAGAGGAGCTTTTGAACTTCTGTATTATTGAAGGTACCATCCAAGTTAATTTATTCAACAAATGTTTCTGAGCAGCTATTATAGCCCAGATACTGTTCTATATACTTTATGTATCACTGAACAAACCCTACAAAGACTCTGGCCCTCTTAGGGGGTTTAATTTTATTTTATTATTTTTTTTTATTTTAAATTTTATTTATCATTTATGTTATTGTTTTTCTATCTTTTATTCCTTTTAGTCTGTAGTTCATTACAGACTTCATAAGAACAATGGGATCTTAATGTTATTTATTATTCCTTCCATCAAGTGCTTTTTTAGTTCCTTTACAAATGCGATAACAGTAATTGAATTAATTAATATTATTAATAATTAATTATTAATTATTAATATAATTAATTATATATTTGACAGGTAGATAACACTATATTGTATATGAATTTGTCTCCATTATTTAATGGATAAGAATATTGATAACTTGATATAACATGATTTTACAGATTTTGCAGGTATATACAATAATATCGTTTTATGAGGTTACTTTATCAGTGTTTATAAAAACTACTAAATTATTAAAGTTTTCATCTGTTACCATTAAATGAGGTGCTCTAAGTGTTCCATTCAAGAAAACAGACATCATTTTTATTGAGTGAGCATAGTTCATTTTCTCAACCAGTTTATTTCATTAAATTGCAGAATCTCATGCTAATACAATGTTAAGATTGCAGATTTCAACCTTCATAACTCAAGAGAGTGAAAAGTTAGAGTTTTAATAACAACATTAATTTCTTTACATTTCTTATGCCTTATAATAAACATTTAGAACACTAACCAGCAATAGTGGAATTATATATAATCAATGTCGGACAAGTTAATGTTACTAAGAGGATCTTAACTTTCATATTCTCTGATTTGTTTTTAAATTTACAACTTTAACAGTGCAGTAATGGAAAGATTTTGCATTTAATTTTCTAATTTTTCTAAAGCAGACAAGAACAGATAATAAAGGTAGAAAAGTTGATAATGATTATTTCAGCATGATGACTATTTTATTAGATAATTTAGAGACAATCCTGTGAATTTTTAATCAGTGTGTTTGATTTCAGAATGTTTATGTTTATAATATGTCCATGTTATTTCTTACCTCAACTCCTTAGGAAATCTCAACTTAGGGACAGATTTCTATTCACATGATAGCCTGTAGCTGAACACCTTTTAAAATATACTGCAAGTAAAATTAATTGTCAAGTCCTAAATTGTGGTCCCAATCATACTTATATTTTGACAAATACTGGTTTAAGCAATATACACCCAGGTCCACTATATGTATTTAACTGTTAAATCACATAAACTTGTAACACCACAAAAATGAATCAAATAAAAATCTACCTTAAATTGGTATATCCCTAGTAAATGTTGTTGTAAAGATATTTAAATGTAGTTATTTTAAAAAATGGCTTTTTATTATTGATAGAGAGTAATGGCTTCAAATTATATTTTATATAAAAATCTTATGAATTAGCTATATCAAATATGCAAATTATTATGATGGAAAAGCCATAATTTTTTAGAAAACATTTTTATATATTATACATTACATATCATATAAACTTTATTTTATATTGCCTATTACAGTTTACATTTTATGTTACATATGTTGTTTTTAAATGTATATTCATAGTACATATCATATCATGTTATATATATTCTGTATCATTTGTATACTTTTTAAAATTTACTCATTAGTTTAAATTGGATTACCTAAAAAATTGGGAGAATGCATACACACATACACACACACACAAACAAACAAAATCCAAGATTATGATTGTCACAGACTCTCTCTAAGCCCCCTGCAGTGTTGGCAACAAACACAAGGTAGACCGTGAAGAAGCATGTAGCAAAATTGACACTGTGATTTAATGATCTTATTTATTGGCTCTTGTTTAGAGGTCAGGTATTGCATTCAGGGTTGTGGATTTCATGACTTTAATTTTCAAAGTTTAGATAAATATACACTTGGTAGGCAGTTGTCTTCATTGTATGATCTGATATATTCCAAAAAGTTTCATGCTGAAAAATATATCTCCACCTGTCTGCCATGGACCCAGCCAACTCCTGGTACCATATTCTCTGTCATCTTCTGTATCAGTGGTTATTAACCTTGTCT
The DNA here is from genome assembly GCF_009873245.2 of Balaenoptera musculus. Lineage (NCBI taxonomy): Eukaryota > Metazoa > Chordata > Mammalia > Artiodactyla > Balaenopteridae > Balaenoptera > Balaenoptera musculus. The sequence continues at coordinate 30,895,990 of NC_045793.1, read as the reverse complement.
GGTTCATAGACCTCATTTGAGAATGTGAAGAAAGCAAAAGACATTCTTCTCTCCAACATGCATACATGATATTCACTAAAAATTACATACAATTTAATGAGTTTTATAGACCCACCCTACCCTTCCTCAAAGCCAATCAATGGGCATGTTAAGACTTGCTCTTACAAGTTTTTAGAAAACATGTGTTTTAAAAATGGCTTAGGATTTTGCCAATTGAGGACGATATGTCAGCCGGTCAATCCTAGTATATAACTTAGTTTGTATGTGTTTATATATTACAGTATATTTTCATCTGGTAATTAGGTAGAATCTTCAAGAATTGAGACATATGACAAAAAATTCGAAGTCTACACTTGTAGATAATTCAGAGAACACTTTGCAGTCATTAACTGATAATTATTAAGCATCAACTATGTTTCAAACGCTGTGCTATGCCCTGGGATAAAGTGAAGATAAGCTAAAGTTTCTAACTTCAAGGAGATCATAGTCTAGGAGTGAGAAAGACATGTCGGATAATGTTTACAATAAAATTGGGAGAATTTTAAGGAGGGAATTGACAAAATAATAATCCTTAACATTTATTACTAACTCGCTAGATGTCAGGCTATGTGATAACACTCTCTATGAATTCATCTAGATAACACTCTGTGTGAATTATCTCATTCTGTCTTTGCAACCATACGTGATAAATACTTTTACTAATTTTGTCTTTTACAAAGGCAAAAGTATAACAGAGAGAGCTTGAGTAATTTGCCAAGGTCACTCAGCTGAGAAGTGGCAGAGGAGGAATTGAGGTCAGTATGTGTGACACAGAGCCTCTGTTTCTCCATATTGCATCATCAAAATTTGCTTTTTCAAAGGCTAACTTTAGTAGGAGAGTAGAGGATACATAGGAGGAGAAGGAGATTGGGGAAGAAAACTGGTTATAGGGCAGTTTTTTGAGATGCTAAAGGCTTGAACTAACTCAATCTTAATAGTGTTGGACAGAAATGAATAAATGTAAGAGATCGGACTTGGTGACTAATTAGATATAAAGGGTTACAGAGAAAAACAATCACGAGTGACTCCCAGGTCTTTAGCTTGAGTGACTTGTGTAATGATGGTGTCAGAGACAGGAAATGAAAGAGGAACAGCTTGAGGGAAAAGGAAGAAATATGATCAATAATCAGTTAAGATCCTTGAAAGAGCAGTGCCTGTAAGACATCTAGTGGACCCTTGAACATACGGGTCTAGAGCTCAAGAAAGGGTTTTGAGCTTGTGCAGGGTGCTCAAATTGTGCTCCATACCCCCCTAGGCGTCTCTTAGATACTCTTAGGAAATCCATGGGGTCAAACCTTCTAAATACCATTCAAAGACTGTATTTGCCTTTTTCACAGTATTGATATTTGCACTGATGCTGCAAAAGCAATACTGAATAGAGATGCCTTAGCACAAATGAAGGCAGGGATACCAAATTTTCATATTCTTCATCACCACATTTTCACTGTTTAAAAATAAAGAGCCAGTTTCAGTTAAGAATGTGGAAGTGGTAAAAGTTATTAATCTTATTAAGTTTCAACCTTTGAGGGTTTTAATATTTAAATATTTTGTGTGATGAAATGGTAAATATTCACAGAGCACTTCTGCTTCAAACAAAATACTCTTGGTTGTCTCAAGAAGAAACACTTGTGCACTTGCTCAAGTGGCAAACTGAAGTAGCCACTTTTTTCAATGCAATACCATTTTTTTTGAAAGAACAATTGACATGCCTCCTATGATTATTGAGATGTGGGTGTTTGGTAGACATTTGCTCAAAAATGTGAGGTGAGCCTGTCATAGCCACTACTATGAGTTTTCCAGCTTCCTAATACTTAGAGACTTTTATGATAAGGTGGGGGCTATGTTGAAAATGTGTTTTTTTATATATATGGTATATAATGTGGCAGCATTTGAAAAGTGAGTATAACTCAGGGAACTATATTTCACAAATGTTCAGTGCAGGATGTTACAAAATTATGCACGGGCAAAAGATCCATTCAAAGCGCAAAATAGAGGAATGGATTTTAATGTAAGAGAATATGGAAACTTCATTGATGGGCTTTCAGATTCCACCTTGCAACTACTTTTAGAAACTGCCGCTAGTCAAGATTTGGTATAGTATCAAAGAAGAATATCCACAGTTATCTGAGAATGCTATTAAAATGCACCACCCTTTCCCAAATATATATCTTTGTTAGGCGGAATTGTCTTCATATGTTTCAACCAAAAGAACATATCTTAACAGATTGAATACAAAAGCAGGTAGGAGAATCCAACTCTTTTCTATTAAACTGGTCATTAAAGAGATTTGCAAAAATGCAAAACAAAAAGGCACTCTTTCAATTCATTTTAGAAAGTATAGTTGTTTTTAATGATAAAGATGTTATTTATGTGAACAAATAATGAGTTTATTATTGCTTTTTTAAAGTAATAAAATGTTTAAATTCAAAAGTTAGAGTGCATTGGTTGATTTGGAAGTGGCTTCTCCCTCAGTTCTAATGGAAAAGATAAAGCCCAGACACTTGCCATTCCCTGAGGTTTATTTTAGATAATGTGTGGTCCTTTGCATACGATGTCCATTGCATAAATGTGTATACACACACATACACATAAAGAATCATGTACTAACGAGATGCTTATTTGATATAGACAAATATGCTTTAAGGGACTTTTTATTTTGCTTTAGTAACTTTAATTAGAAATATTCTAGAGAGAACTCATAACATTTTATATATTAGATATACCTTTTGTAAACTATAATATTCTTTAGTTTTTGCAAGTATCCAAAATATGTTCAAATGAATAATATTAAGACATATTTTTGTAAGGAATGGAAAAATCATCAAGTCAATATCCTGGTAAACTTAATCATTCTTCTTAAACTTTATCCATCCAAACAACCAAGAAGTGACCCTCTCTGCCTTGCTTGCTTGTTTATTGAAGCTCACTGGCATACATGTATCTTCTAGTAGGAAATTCATGCAGCAGAAACCACACCTTTATCAATTTTTATCATTATTTGTAATTTCTGAGGAACTTCTACTTAATAGTATTTCTAAATCCTCCATGAAAATTTCTTACAATAAATGAAAATATCTCTATCACTTCAGCAAATTTGCATAATTACTTTGTACTTAGCTACTTGGAGAACATTGTGTTTTTGTTTTTCCTAAATTGGTACAGTAAGGAGCTTTTAAAGTGTTATATTTTAGAGGTAAGAGCTCCTAGGATATCAAATAACTCATTTAGATGAGGAAAAGTTATGAGAAAGGGCAAACCAGTCTCAATGGGAGTATGAATTCTGTGATTCCTATGTGTTAACCTTGAACTGAGGGGGGGGCACCTTATTTTTTGTGCCAACTCCGTATCAGTGATGCTCTAATGGAAAACTGCTGAGATGTTATACGCTCCCTGAGCAGACGGAATGCCATCCCTGGTGATTATATAATTATAACATTTTTTACGAAGCCATGAAATAATGTGTGCTCCCAGAGGTACGCCGTTAACATCATACAAACTATAATTACACTGCTGAGAGTAGCTCCTTTAAGGATGACAGCAAATAGTAGGCTCTATCTTTATAAACAAAACATCTTAAGACATTGTAATGGCAATCCTACATCCTAGATGAATATTTTGAATGACCACAGGTCCTACAGTAGTGAATCATGACAACAGGTAAGAAATGAGAGGATCATAAAATTGAAATTCTGTTGCCATGACTTAATTGAAAACAGGTGATCAGAGTAGAGGACCACCCCCCCCCCCGCCCCCTCCCCTCCCCCCCCACCCCCCTCGCCCCCTGCCAGTGTGGCTGGCTCAGTGTTTGGGTATAACCAGTTGTGGAATTTTGAAAAGCCATAGTTTTGGTAAAGTCAAGAAATAACTGAAATGGAAGCAGGAAAAAAAAAATCATGATTTTCATTCCCACATCCTCCCTTGCTGTCAGCTCCTTTTGGGCTTGTCATATTTTCTTATCCAGCGTAGACTAAGAATCTAATATTTCTCATTCTCTCTGTATATTCTTTTATTTTGGCCACACTCTCCAGACTGGTCTCAAGCTCCATGTGAATGCAATCATTCTCTTTTATGTTATTTGCAGGCTATGTTAGCAGTGCTGGAAAGAACTATGTGCCCCTGTGGATAGCTATGTATAAAAAGTTAGGGTAACAGACCGCGCTGTGCTTTTCAGTACTGCCTTGTCCCTAGTAAGCTCTTTATTTTTTTGTCCTCTGTACTTCACCTGCATCTATCAGACCTCTCATAATACATTTACCGCCTTTTGTCAGGTTTTTCCCTACCTTATTCTTTTTCTAATTGTACTATGTAAAATTGTCAAAATAGCCAATGTTTATTAAGCAAGTGTCACCAGAAATTAGAGTCAGTGCTTAACAATTTCTTTTAACTCTAATAATACTGAAAGTTAAGTGTTATTATTATCCAATTTTTAAATGACTAAACTGAAGGCCAACCTACACAGTTATTAATTGGAGGAGCCAGGATTCAAAGTCAGGGTTTTATGATTCCTAAGTCAAAATCATTTACATTACAATGTGCTCTTCCTGTTTTATACTGGGATTCTTAAGTGATTTTAACTCTCCTATCCTAGCAGTAGTTTAAATCTTCCTTAAAGAGTACTTTCCTCTATAAGAATCTGAAATTCACTCATTCGTGTATACAAACATTTAATCATCTAACATTATTGCAACAAATCAAATATCCTGAGCAGTATAAGAGATTTTTTAAAAATTGGATAATTTTATTTCCTGCCCTGCAGAGTATCGAAGTCAAATAAGGGAGATAGGAAAAGTATTCAGTAAATACAGGTAGTGTATTAGTTTTCCAGGGCTGCCATAACAAAATACCACAAACTGGGTGCCTTAAACAAAAGAAATTTCTCTCTCACAGTTCTGTAGGCTGTCCGTCCAAGATCAAGGTGTGTGCAGGTTTGGTTTCTCCTGAGGCCTGTCTCCTCAGCTTGCAGACAGCTGCCTCTTTGCCAGTGTTCTCACATGGGCTTTCCCCCATGTGTGTGCTCCTGGTATCTCCCACTCTTATAAGGACGCCAGTTCTAGGATTAGGGCCCCACCCGTTGACCTCATTTAACTTTAATTACCTTTTTTAAAAGCTTTATCTCTAAATACGGTCACATTGTTGGGGAGAGAGAAGTTGGGCTTCAGCAGATGAATTTTGGGAAGACATAATTCAGTGTGTAACAGGCAGCAACTATGATAATTGTCACCAGTGAGTTTTTAAAAAAATACCGTGGACGTTTAGAAAATTGGGAGTTAAGTATAGTACGGATGGAGGTGATCGTGACACATATGCTGGAGAAAAGGAGATACAAACTAGAACTTAAGTGGATAATTATAATCTGAAGAAAATTTGACACAGGAGAAACAGTACTTCTTATGATGGAAACTGACTGTGAGAGCAAAGTTACTTCTCTAGGGATTAGCGAGGTATGTATAACTGGTGTATACAACAGGTTTTAGAAGATATGCCAGTACAGATGGTGATGGCTTTGAAAAATCCTCTCAGAGTTGGCATTAGGATAGTCCTTCTTCATCCATAGCAAAATCTAGCAGACTTCGGGTGTTTTGTTTCAAATATCAATACATAATCCAAATTGGATTGATTCAAAGCTAAAATGATCTGTTGGTGGTAGATGAGGTAAATAATTACCGTCGTTGCACTGAGTTCAGACTTTTCATTTTAGTGCTGTAATGCTTGCAATTTAAGGTTTCATTTTGTCTTTCCTGCATTATCTCATTCTTTCTCCCTCATGAACCCTGAGTTTCTACTAGCTCAATATCAGCAGTAGCCTTAATTTATAGGCCCTGTATCTAAGTCTGTCCTTATGCATTTACTCATCAGTTTATCTTACTTGAAGCATTCCACCCAACTCCTCTTCGTTATTTTAATTGTTTTGTAAAGGCTGTCTTTAAGTCCAGCTTGCAGAGGGGTAAGCCTTGCTTGAGGTTTGTAAGCAGTGAATTCCTAAACTATGTTTAGGGAAGCATTTGATAATATGCTAGCTATCTTGCATATAACTTTGGATGTTCCATGCAGGTAAAATTTCGTCTCACTGTTAGAAGCAAGGATCTCATTTGGGGCCTCTGCATTGCATTGTGCATACAACGTATACATTGTAAACTTTTTTGACTACAACAGCAGGGTCTATTCTGTGGCATAGGTCAGATACTTAAAAAGAGAGAGAGAAAGAGACCCTCACTAGCCACAGGTGGCATTCATTCATTGCTCCTTAGTGTTTCATCTTTCCCATTATGCTTCATGAGGGGTTAGTAGTGGTATTTTACAAACTGGAATAAATAATCAGGTTATGATAGTCAGTGCTTCCTATAATGGAACATATTGAGCTCTGTCTGAAGCCTACCTTATGAATGGCAACTTTGGAAAAGATTCTATACCCTGTGCTTAAATAATTTCTTGAATTTTCTGCCAATAAAGGCGCCCTTCCTCTCTTCGTAACAACACACATTCTGCACATTAAAAGTAAAGTTGTTTAGACAATATGTGGGAGGAGGGGAAATTGTTTTATATTTGCCTCTCTGGTGACCTTCTGAACATACCGTGGCTTGTACCACCACCAGCGTAGGCCACAAAGTGTTTGACGTCTCCGAGCGTTTCAGATATTATGAGATCTCATGATATTTTAAGATCTTATGTATCTTCACAATGTTAAGTACCCATACAAATTAAAAAATATAACAAGTTACATCTATTTTGTATAAATGGCAAGGTAAATTTTAATTCTCATTGTTCCCTTATCTTTTCTGTAAAAATAAGTGCCAGTATAAATAAGGGAGGGAGACTTTAAGAACATCTTCTTTGATAATGAAAAGTGCTTAGTTTGGGAACAAGTTCTGCATCATAAAAGCTTTTAACCAGAGAATCTAAGTGTGGAAATTATGTAAATATGGCCTTTTCCTCTGGGGGCAGTATAACTCTCCATGCAGAATTCCAGGTAGGCTACTGAGAAAGATGGTAATGATTACTCCCACCAGCTCATTTTCACTATGTCAATTCGATACATTTTACTGACCTTTATTATGTATCAAATCTCTGATAGGTTTTGCAGGGAGAGGGCAAAGAGGTACCTGTCTTGATCTCAAAGAGCTATATAACGTTATCTTTTGGTCTAATAATTTTTCTGACCAAAGATTTCCAAGGACCTTCTAATAGAGATAAAGTTTATCAAAGTCATCTCCACCTACCCTTCATTTTACTGTGTGTGCTATACTCTTGTCACATTATGTCATACTTTAATCTCTGATCTGGAAGCTTTTGAAAACCATCAGATTTAAAAGTTACAAGAATTTAACAGAATATACCCAAGCCCTGTATAAAGATGATGCCTTTGTGCTTTAAATGTATAACCATTATTTGGCTTTATATGACATTCACTTTGAAAGTAGACTGAGTGGCTCTAAATAAATTTTTAATTAAGCATCTGATTTAGATGATTTGGGACAGAGTGAAGCTTAATTTCTTTTCCCTGTCTCATTAACCCTTTTTTCCATATCCTTTCTTCATTAAAGGAAATGTGATTTGGTGCTTACCTCTCAATATTGATGCTATTATTGCATATATTTCAATTTAAACAAAACTTAAATTTTAGATACAAGAAAACAATAAATGGGACACAAATAAAATTCACAATTTTCAAAAAATGGAAATGGCTTTTAATCCATTTTACTTCATCAAAGCCTTAAAATGATGTGTTCATTTTGTTTTTCTTTTTCTTTTCCCACTTTGTGTTATTTATGAGCCTACTGTCTGTAAGCAACAGGTAAAATTCTTTTAAAACATTTGTGCAGACAACGTCATATGTCTTTGTTTAAATAAAATTAAGTTCAGCTCAAATACTCACTCTTTTTCTATAGACACACGTATTGGTAGGACTCTCAATATTGGACATTTATTGTGGCAGGAGAATCCACGCTTGTCTGTGTGACTACATACGGGTTTGGTGGTGCTTACATGAATCCCCAAAGTGGTCCCTCTCTTTTGACTTGCACAGTAGCCTTTATTCCTACAGGTTGAAAGTTACTGTAACCCAAGTGTACAGTGAATGCCTGAATTAAACCTTGAAACCAAGGGCTGCTTAATGAGTTGCCTTTAGCCCATCCTATCCTAAAAATTTTCCTGTCTCGCTCTGGAAAACAAAATAAAAATCTCTTTCTCACTCCTTCGTATAAGCAGAGCTCAGTGCCTAGAAATAATTTCTTACTGCATTCTGGAAGATGAGACAGATTCCCTTTTGTTCCCTAATGAATATAGCTTAGAAATAATACATAAGTTAATCTCTCAGTAGATTATCTGCCTGCATTAAATTTCCAATAAATCACCTTCCTGTGCTTATTAAAAGGACAATTTGTAAAAGGCATTGATTCGGGGTGGAGACTTGGGATTTGAGGCGTTCAGGACAGATGAGAAGAATGAGAAACACCACCACACGGTGAGTGAGTTGCATGTTAAGTATGTGTTTGAAAAGGAGAGAGCCATGATCGAAGACTGAAAAGCAGAAAGGCAAAATCAGAAGTGGTTGAAAACACAGCTTTGACAATTGCACATACTGATTTGCTATAATCGCATTAATCCCTATTTGGCTCATTAATGTAATGAGAGAACCTGGTTGAAAGGAAGTTTCAAAATAAGTTCTAATTCTATTTTAAAGATTTTTGTGTGGCTGTCTATTTAATTACCTTAAGGAAGTCTAGTCTATTTCTACACTGTCGAAGCTAAGTAGAAGGATGTACAGTTCCCGAAGAATCTAGTACCTTCTTTGCGAATCCAGTAAACATTATGGCTGTGTGAGGATTTCCTGAAAAAGATATAGAAAGTATGGCTGAAAAATGATAACCAAACCAATAACATTCCATTTTATATAACTATAGGAGGTTATAATTAAAGCAACACAGTATTACCTACCTGCGTGGTATTTAATCTTTCATTTATTTTCATTTGATCCCAAATTCTTCCAGATGAAATTATAACTAAACCTGTAGTAGAATAAAGTGCTGCTGTAAAATCTTAAGAAAAATTTTTTCTGAATTATGATAGTCCAGCACTCTCTCCATAAATAATTTTTTGGAACTATTGTAATGTCATGGTTTTTATATAGCCCAACTCTACTCATTTAAATGTCTTTAAAAGTTAAAAGTTACATTTTTTTCTGGTTTCAATCTCAGGCCATCTTATTGGTGCAAATCATTTATCTGCTTGACGTTTTGCAATCCATAGTCCTATTCATCTTGAGGTTAACTGAAGGTCTGAACAGGCATAGAAAAAGAAGGAAAAGAAGAAGTTTTGTTTTCAAGGCCAGGAAAGTGGTGACCCTATGCTAATGGTCTGGTATTTAATTATATTTCCAAGTGAAAATATGTAAATAGACTGTGAATGCTGCAGCATGTGAATAATGGCAAAAGCAGGAAATCAACTGAGAATCCGTGTGCTCTAATAGCTTACAGGATCTCTGGGTTCTAGCTCTAGCTCTGTAATAACTAGACGACTGACCTTTTGAAAGTCATTTATCCTCCCTGGGCTTCAGCTTCCTCAAGTATAAAATAAGAGGTTGCCGTAGATTCTGCATAAGTTTCCTAAAAGTCATTAATTCTCTGACATAGGCTATATATTATATGGCTTCCTATCAGAATCAGTTCAACAACGAAATATACTTTATCTTTGGAAATTACACAATATATTTTCTGCTTTTCTACTGAACACTACCGTAGGTTGGACCAATGGTGAACAGAAGCAGGAAAGGTACCAGCAGAATATTTTCCCAATAAATTATTAATTGGGAGATAGGGAGGGGGAGGAGTGAAAGGGGAGAAGAGAGTTGTTTTTTAGGGTGACTCTGATATAAATCCTTGAGTGCCTAGTAAATCTCTCAGACTACATATGCGCAAACTTAAACTTCTGATCTTTTGCACAAAATCTCCTCTAGCTACATCTTCACTATCTCAGTTAATGGAAAACCATGTCCTTCCAATTTCCAGGTGAAACATCTTGGAGCATCCTTGATTCCAACCTCTTTCTCACATCCCACATGTTATCTAAGACTTTACGTTCTAAATTTATCTGAAAGCAGCCGCTTCACATCACTACTGCACTGGCCAGAGCCATTGTAGCTTACCTCCATCACCCCACCATCCACTTAACCGGAATCTCTGCTCAACCCTTACTGCATTCAGTGGCCAGAGTTTTCTTGTCAAAACCTGAGTTTGATCATGTTACTTCTCTACTCAGAGATGTGTAATAGCTTCCCATTTGAAACAGAATAAAATCCAAAGTCTTTATAATAGTCAGTGTAGCTTTACATAGTCTTCTCCCATCCTGGCAGTCTTCCCTGACATCTCCTTACTTTTCTGCCCTTCTGATATGTCTCCTCCAGCTGTTTCTCTTGCTCACTTTGCCTCAGCCTCATTGGCCTTTTTACTGCTTTTCTTATTCCTGGAGCACGTGAGGGGCCTTTGTACTCACTGTTCCTTTGCCTGGAACACTTTTTCCCAGATATCCACTTGGCTAACTGCATCACCTCCTTCAAGATTCTGCATTATCATGCTACTGAATCCTGCACCTTGGTCTGCTTGTTCACTGATGCATCCCAAGCATCTAGAACAGTTCCTGGCACAGAGTAGATACTCAGGGAATACGTGTTGAATATATTAATCTTAGGTGCTATATTTCTACCACTGGAACTTGTCTAACTTTCTTAGTTGCTAATCTCATCCACGGTGTGTCCAGTTTATAAATTCAACCCTGATATCAGCTTCGTACTTTGTTTTGCCAGGTTCTTTAAGGGGGACTTCACCATTGCCCAGTGTGCCATCTACAACGATGTACTAAATGTTCTCCAGAAGGAAGCTTGGTTTAGTAAATGGAGGCATTTTTGATATTCAGGTTTCTCTGGAGAAAAGCAGTGAGAAAAAGAGATCAGCTTTCAAAGTAAAACCATCCACAGACTGAGACACTCCTTAAGGCTTGGATAAGTTGAGGTGATGACAAGAGGAGAACAGAGATTGTAAGAAGCAAAATAGAAAAGTTACAAACTATTACAAAGAACATATTGGCATGCACAATTGATATTGTCGACAAAGGTATAAAACTAGGCACTTAAAGATATAACAAGGTGGTGATGCTATGACAAAGCTAAGGTAAAATTCACAGCTGTTGCTTCTCTCTTCATATTTAGCTTTGAGATAGGAAGGAAGGAATGAAGGAAGGAAGGAAAGTAGGTGCTAATTCAAGAGTACTAACTGACAAAGCCTGCTTTTGAGATGTGTCCTGAGCCAAGGAATCACTTTTAGACGTGGGCAGCAAGAGTTCAAGGCTAGGTAGACAAGTCAAGACCAGGTATCATTTCAGACTGTAGCGATCCAGCAGGTTTCATAACGGGTCAAGACCCTAGAGACTAAGAAGACTGAAAGGCCTGGTACAACATAGGCCGAAGGTCAGTGTATCAGCTAGAGATCCTGTTCCTCTTTTCAGTCTCTACTCAGAGAGCTCAGAAGAGTGTGTTTGCCTCTATTGTGGCCATGGGTTTAGTCAGTGCCCCTCACAATCCTGCCTTCACCTGAGGAAGGTAAGGGCAGAGGTGCTAGGCCTGTAGGGGATGAATGCAGAGATGAGAAAAATACTGGCATGTCAATTGTTCAATTACTTAATACTTTTTGATGGGCATGGTTAAGGCTACAGAAAAAGAAGGAAATGGAAAATGTACCTGCAAGAAAAGAAAAATGAGGTTTTTTTCAAACTGGATGCTCATGTTCTAAATAGAAGCTCTATGCACAGTATTAATGTAAATCTCTTTAAGTATGACAAACAGGTGTTTAGGTGAAGAATCATATATGTGTTAAAAACAACTTGTAAATAAGACAGTTTTGGTGATCATCACTGTGATAGTTAACATCTCCTTCTAAAGTGCCTCTGGGACAGCCCAGCCCAGGAGACTTTGCAGGCTGCAGACAGAGCATGGCATGGCTACAAGGTGAGTGACAAGTCAGGAACCTGGGCAGGGATGGGTAGAAAGGATTGAACTAACCACTGTTACCAAGCCTCAGACATGGTAAACTGCGAAAAGCTGCCTTTGGCCCCATAACCAGGGCTGAAAAGAAATCAGGCAGCAGAACTGAGAGAATTCAGTAGTGGGCCTTTTGTGAAGAGTTATCACCTGGGCTTCCCTTGGTCTGTTTTGGTTGGCTCTACTGGTGGATAACTTTGTGTGAAGAGGATGAGTCGCTGGGGGTGGCCCCACCTGCTTCCACTCTACGGCCACACCGACCCTTCTACAGGGTTCTGAACACCTTCTCCAGCCTAATGGGACATAGGCCACACACCCACATCCATGCAGATTCTAGAAACCTCCCAGAGTACACATCTGTGTGTCCAGGCAGGGCCACTATGCTTGATTCTATATGACATTGTGTCTATGTGAAAGAGGAAATATCAGAGAGTCCAGAGTCACATCCTGGCTCCTCAAATCTTTTAGATGGTAAACTGAGTGAAGGCCAGCAGGAGGAGGGGGTAACCCTTAGAAATATTGGTAGGTTTAAGGCACATGAAGTTCTGGGCAGAACTTCATTGGTTTAATTTCCATGCGGACTGGTTCTCAGACACTTTCTAATGAGATGGACCGAAGGAGTCTCATGCAACGTTCCTCCTAGGACTCCCTGCCATCACCTGTCTGCTGAATTCTACCCTCTGTGAAGGCCCCACTCAGTTCTCACCTACCTAGTGAAGCCTTCTCCAAATATTTGCTTCTAGAGGAGATTCAGCCTGTCCCACGCCCTTGGCAATAGTCACATATGCTTTCAAAAGAAGTATTATGGCCTTTGTTTTTTCTCCTAGTACAATGCACCGCACATAGTAGGTGCTCAATTAGTATCTGTTGATCTGTTTTGTTTTTGTTTTCACGGGTATTTTTGGCATTTGCATTAACAGTCAATAGTACCACATTGATTTAGCCCCTAAAGTGTCAGAAAATTTAGATGTGGTTTGTGGTATAAAGTGATTGCTATTCAGCACAAATTAGAGCTTTTTATTCTAACTCCAGTAAATAGGGCTTGTGTGTTTAAAAAAATATATTTTTAGTTTGCAATGTGTGATTACATAATGGAGGCCTAGTAATTTTTTTTCATTAATATTCATTTCACTTAGCAGTTCCTTTCTGTGTCTTTGTTTCTGATTCAAGCTGTGGTTCAATTTATTAAAATGACATTCCTTTAAAAGAAGTTCTGTAGCAGACTTTTAAACTGGCATCCCCCATCCCTGTATTTCAGACTGGCCTGTGCCTGGGGCAGGTAGTTTGGAGTCAGTGGATTCATCTCCCATTTTACAGGTGGGTTAATAAAGCTCTGTTATCAAGCAGACCACCCCCCTCCCTGCCGTCCCGCCACAAGGGGTCAGCCCTTTGTAGGGAGACAGTCTGGTGCAGAGGGATCAACAGCATGGGTGAGGTATCTGTGATGTAGGTGTCTATACCAGAACTAGAGGTGTGAACTCAGATAATTTAACCTCTCTGAGCTACAGTTTCCTCTTTAAAATGGGGATGCTAAGTCCTAGATTAGAAACTGCACCTGGCACATGGCAGGCACTCAATTAATTATCTTACTGTGCATGGAGACCATGTGAACATCATTGGGTGCCTTGCTGCTTCTTCAGCTGACTTCATTCCAAGAGTTAAGCCATGTCTACCAAAGCCAGAACCCCGAGCTCTGAGCAAAGACAAAGCCCCCAAATCTGAGTACAGGGCAACACCCAGCAGGAGCTAGTGCAGACCACAGAGAGGGTTAATGAAAAGCAACAAGAAATATGCCAGAGAGATGCACTGCAAAAGATAAAAATGCTAGAAAGAATGCCTGCTGGAGAAATGGTAAATACACTTGACCATATTTGAGGTCAGGACAACCACACCCTAGGAATAAACTATTTTGTCCTTAGTAAATGTAGAGTCAAGCTACAGCAAGACACCAAGAGAGCACAGAAAAGCATAATCCATTATGATCAGGAACAAGAAATGACACGGTGACCAATCCCCTGCTGGCCAGGGAAGATTCTCTCCCTGGGGAGGGACCCATGGTCAAAGCTAAACTCACACTTTTAAAGTATGTGTGTAATTAGTGGAAAAGCTTAATTTAGCAGTTTGGTAAATTCCATTAGCAGTTTATCTAAGGTATGAAATTAAGCCATTTTCAAGCAAATTCTTTTGGGCTAAAGGCTCCAGTTGAGAATCCTGATGGAAGATGGTTTGTAGAATACATACCCACATCCATGCAGATTCTAGAAATCTTCTAGAGCAGACACTCACGTAAGAGTCAGGGCTGGCTGTACTTGATTCTATATGACATTCCCAACGAGATGAAAGAGGCAAGATCAGAGAGTCCAGCATCAAATCTTGGCTCTGAAATTACTATGACCTGGAGTATGGTATATCTCTGATGCTGCTTCCTCATCTGGAAAGGGTGGTTGATAATAACTGCCTTATAGGACCTTTGGGAGAAATATATGAGGTGCTGCATAAACGGCTTAGCTCAGAGCCCAGTCCAGAGGAGGGGAGTCTCACAGAAGCTCGTTGGCTGAAACCAGAGAATTAAACCAAAAAATAAGAAACAGCAGCAGAAGGATTGCCCGAGTGGAGAGGGCATCTGATGGCAAAACCAGTGTGCAGAGGAGGGAAGCTGAGACACAGCAAGACTGTGAGGGTCTCTGGAGCCAGGGTTAGTACCAAACCCTGTCAGCTGAGAAGATGAAAAAAGTCCTGGTCGTGGTGATGGTGGTGACAGTGGCACAACACTGTGAATGTTCCTAGTACCACTGAACTGTACACTTAAACATCGTTAACATTGTCAATTTTATGTATATTTTAGTCCAATAAAAAAAAGACCAAGTTAAAAAAAAAGCTTGTAAATATAATTGAAAAAGAAAATGTAGCACTTTGTACTAATTTAAATAAGAGTAAAATAAGAATGTTTCATAGAAGTTTAAAATTATTATTCCAGCATTTATTTAAAATGTTCAAATGGAGAAAGAAAGTGAAATCTAAGAAGGCTTGTAGGGGTTGACAACTGTGCCCTCACTCGTAAGTGATTTTAGACAACTGTTAATTAAAGTAGAGATGATTCCAATTAGCGAACAGCATCACAGTGAATCACATAGTCCCATGAAAAGTAAACTGATGTACTGAGAAATAAACTGAGAAAACCTTGAGTTGTGATGATTAAACACAAGCAGGGCAATGTGTATAAGGAACAGTAGGGTAGGAGTCAAGGAGATTTTCATTTAGAGTTCACTACAATTTTTGAGGGAGGAAGGCCAAGGGATGGTGATCTAGTAAATATATCTCCAGCTAGCTGACTTTTATATTCCTTTCCCATGGAATTTTCTGAATCCAAACTTCCAAAACCAAGAAGTCACCTGGTGTCCTGAAGTTAAACTTTGCTACTGAGGATTTACAATATAATAACTACAACCGGACACAGTATTTTGATGCATTATAGATAACTTCATGCATTCACGATTTTATCTTTTGAAATCCTGTTTCTATGAGGCAGCAAGTCCGTCAATCTGGATATGGCCCTGGGATTGGAAAGGTTGGGAGTCTTAATGGATTAACTTTGTATTTAAAATTTCTAAACAAGTGTTAAAATGGTCGCACTGGGTAGAGTTCTAACTATGTTGGTCTTCTTGGCCTTATTTTAGGGTTTAGTACTCTTTTGTTAATGTTGAATTGTGCAACATAATTATGTGTGTGCGGCATTATTCATATAATCACTTTTTCAATTCTTAGGGCTGGTAATACAGCCCTGGGTATGGATGTGGAAAGTAAACAGGGCTTGGGATTTGGGGAGAATCTCCTGACTGCTCCAGAATAACGTACAGACCTTTTTCTCCCAAGCTCCGGGCGCAGTACATTCACTATTATGCTTGCTCTATCCCTGCTCTAACTAGGTGTAGTTAGAAGACAGCTGTCCTAGAAAACAGCACACCAGTTTGGTTCTAACTTTCTCACTTGAAGTTCTCTGAACTTTTATCTATTCATTTGTTAAAAGCACAGATTGAGCCAAATTATTTCCAGAATCTGAATCGTTATCATTACTGTGGGACCTTGGGTAGTTTACCAACTTTCTGGTCTGTTTCCTCATCTGTTAAATTAAGTGGGATAATAGTTGTTAGCCTCACACATCTCTCCCTCCTTTCCTTCCTTCTTTCTTTATTCTAAGAAGTGAATGAGACAATACATGGGAGAGCATTTTAAGAATTCAAAATGTGTTATATAACCTCAAGGCATTATTTCAGTTTCTAAGGGAGTATAGGTTAACAGCTGTTGAATGCATGTTATGTGCCAGGCACATGACATGTGTTTATCATGCATGGGTTTATAATATTGCATATTATAGTATATAATTTATAATGTCTTATCTCATACAGGCTTAGTAAATTGACAAGGTGGTTATTATACCTTTGCTAGCTGGCATTCATGGATGTAAAGGGATATGTTTAAGGTCAAAACATAAATAGCAGAATTTAGGATTCAGACCCTGGTGTGCCTGATGCCATTCTCCCAAGCTTGTTTCCTGTGGTTTTTAGAGAAGCAGATTCATGAGGTGAACCAAAGGGATCAAGGCAGCTGGGGTTTTCCTGTTCTGTTCTGTTCTGACAGAATATAATGACTACCCTTCTGTTTTCTTTGAAAAAAGATAAAGGGGGTCTGAATAGCTTCTTCTATGGGGTAGAGCTGGGAGATAATTTTGGAAATAGTGTTTCTTTCCCTTGCGATATTAGCATCACTGCAGTATCTCATCACTAGAATCTTGAAGTTTTAATAATTGTTCTAAAGTCAGTGTTGAAGAGGAAGTGCCTCTTTGGGGAATTTTAGGACATGAATAACTTCAAAAAGCCCCACAGGTGATTTAAACAGACCTTCCTTCCAATGAGAACGTCTATGCTATGGTTTAAAGCATTTAAAAAAAAAGTGGAGGGTGGGGAGAGGTCCTTGGCAAATTTTAGAAGTGTCATTCTGATTACTAAACAGCTGTGGGTTTGCTTTTCAGAAGAAAGCCCAGAGACTCAGCTTGTAGGGTCAATTAGTTTCAGAAAATAGTGACCAATTAATTTCATAATCATTTTCAAAAGGAACACATAGCAATGAGGACACAGCTGTTAATAGCAAATCTTTCTCTTTCATTGTCCCATCAAGGTGACCAGGGAAGGGCTGCATCAATCCTGACAAACATCTGCTTTAAAGGTTTAAGTTCCTTTGGGATCTTTCTTGCCGGAGTGTAAAAAGGCCTGGGATAGTTGTTTTATTTGATATTAATTCAGCCGGGCAAGCCATAACCAGGAGTGTCACATCTAAATGTCTGAATACACTACTCATCTTCCACCGTGATTGGTCTCAGATTATAGTACTATGTCAGGGTTCATTTGATCCAAAGCATTTCAGCTTTAGCTTTTACCTCTCGCTGGCTCCAATGAAAGAAATTTCCAGAATGTAAAGGTCGAAGATTTCTTAACCTTTAATAATTTTATTATATTACTCTTCAGAATTTGCTTGCAGATCTTGAGATAATTTTCTCGTTAGTGGTGAAACTGCTAATTGTTGAGAATAGGATAGAGAGTTTTTATTTTTAGTGTGACTTCCTTGGGTTTCAACGTATTTCTTGACAGTTTAAGTATTTTTTTGTGTGGAAGCCAAGCTACTACACTGAAAGAAACCCATTGATGCATCCTTGATGTAAATTTTTGAAGTCTACTTAAAGTGCTTCTTAGTAAACACGGTAATGACCAAATTATCTTTGTTATTCTAAAAGCTAATTTTGCCTGCTAGAGGAAATCTGATTGTAACTTAAGAACATTTGACAGCATTTTTATTTCTAATAAAATGTACAGATTTATCCCAAAGTGTATAAGCTCTCTATACATTCTATTTAAATTTTCAAGAGCAATAATTTTTACTAATTCTCCTTTATCATTTTTAGTTTGGTTAGTCATATGACGGTGTTTACAGGAAATTTGACTGTAAGTCAGATCTCTTGGATGTAATTATTAGTTTCCATTGAAAACTGAAAAGGGAAGAAGACCATAATGGAGACAGAGAATGCTTTCCTGGAAGATGAAGGACAGAACTAAATTAAAGAGGGCATTGCGGAGAAATTGAACCACTAAGTTTCTCCTCAAATATTTTTACTTCATCAGATTTCAGTTATTCATTGTCCTTAATTCTGAGGATAATCTACAGCTGCTCATTTCCCAAATAAAACTGGAGTTACTGTTTGGACACACCTGAGTATGTTGAAGGGCACTGCAGTAGAGGTGGTATTTGGTATTGGTTTTATTATTTTTGCTCCTTCTTCTTTGATCAATGTACATGAGCTAGAGTTTGAGAGTTGACAGTGTTTTGGGGGTTGAGGTAAATTGGTTAAAGTAGAAAGGAATTTTGAAAAGTATAATAACTTCAATTAATATTTCACTAGGATCAACTCAAACTATCCAAATGTGCACCAACCTGCTTTGTTGTTGTCTCAAAAAAAACAAAAAAACAAAAAACCCACAAACCCCACAAACAACCTGCAAAGCATGTGGCTAATTAGTTATCTCGTATTTTGCTTCAGTTTATTTTCAGCTCTGTGAAGTTAGAAAGATGTCACAGCAGTGACTTGTTTTATAAGAAAAAAGGCACTATTTTAATCTTCAAAACACAACAGCTTGCAGGGGTCAATCTTTTAAAGTATATGCTTCACTGGTTGCAGTTATTAATCAGTTTCCTTCAGGAAATGTATGAAATTAAATATTAAAGTAGAGATCTAAACAGTGCTACAGTCTCAGGGCTTCTGAGAGCATGATTTTCTTATTAGCCTGAAATAACTGACCTTCCTCATTCTAAATGTAGAATCTGCATGAATATGAAATCTCTCATTCTGTCTCTATACCTCATCATTTGGGCTTTATTTACCTGTTAGCACTTCCTCTCTTTTAATGGGCACAGTTTCTTAGAAGTTAACTTTCCATGATGGCATAGTTAACTGCTAAATAAAGATTTTGTTTATAAAAAGGACGCTTTCACGTTATGCTCACTTTGTTGTTGGTTCACTCAGCTGACAATATTTATTTTCCGCCTATTCTGTGCCAGGCGCTACTTGAATTGCTTGGAATCAGTGAACACAACAAAGAACCCTAGCCTCCTGAAGCTTTCATTGTTACGGAAGCTAAAATATGTGAATATTAAGCATATATCATAAGCAAATTACATGGTGATAAGTGCTGTGACAAAACTAAAAAAGAAAACGTAGACAAGTAAAGGGTGCCGAGTGCCGATTGCTTGTGGGGTGGGGAGGAGGGTTACAGTTTTAAAAAGGATGACCTGTTTGCCTTATTAGGAAGGTGGCATTTGGACAGAGACTTGAAGGAAGTGAGGTACTTAGCAGTGGGAATACCTCGAGGAAGAATATTCCAGGCAGAGGGAGAAGCTAGAGCAAACACTCAAGAGCAAAAGCATTTCCTGGACTGTTTAAGAGCCAGCAGAAGACAGTTTGCCTGGAGGAGACTGAGCAAGGGGGTAGCAGTAGACGAGATTAGAGCGGGACCAGAGGGTGTGGCCCTGTGCAGGTCTCAGAGGGCATAAGTGGCTATGCGAGGACCCAGTGTTTCCTCTGAAAAAAATGGGAAGCTACTACAAAGGTTTGAGCACAGAGTGATATCATCTGATTTATTTGGATTCTGGATACTTTCTGAAAATTGAGTCAGCAGGAATTTCTGCTGGATTAGAACTGAATTCAGGAAGATGCACAATTACATGTATTACCCGTGGAAAGCATAGCTATCTTGGTAAATAATATTCATAGCAAATAATAATAGTAATAGCCATAGTCACAGTAAATATTAACATCCAAAGCATTGTCGTATGTCGGATACTTCCTCTGTCTTACATGTGCAAACTTCATCAATCCTCACAACATACTCTTGGGGGTAAACCATTATTATTCCCATTTTACAGAAGAAGAATGTGAGGCACAGAAAATTAAGTTCCTAGTCCAAGATCACACAGTGGAAAAGGGACAGAGTTGAATTTAAATCCAGCATTACAGAGTGCCCTGCTCATAACCTGAACTTTTTATATGTTGAAGCAAAGATTATGTATAGGAAAAGCCCCAAATAGGAAAAGGTAATGAATACCTCTTATTTTAGAATGGATCTTATTTTGCTTCTTTACAAGGAAAAGATTACAAAGCTGGGAAGTATTGACAACGCTGAAGGGGAGTGATTATATTACATCAGATAGTAATATCTTATATTTATGTTGAGGGGACAACCACAGTTTCTGAACGAAGGTTTATTTCTCCCTGGTGTGACAAGTCTCTCAAGAGCCAGCTGCAGCTTCACTTCTTACTATCTTCATTCTTGGACTCAGGTGGAACGAACAGCCCTTATCTGGGACAGGTCCGTATCATAAATGATGGCAAAGAGAATATGCCAGGTCATAGGCTCCCTCTTAAGCCTGTCAGGTAGAGACACACGTGGCCTCTGCCCACCTTTCGTTGGCCAAAGCAAGTCACAAGACCACTCCTAAGCTCAACAGAGCAGTGCTATACACACATCCCTCAGGGACAGGCCCCATAGAGAGGGACATGAAATTATGAGTAGATTGTAATCTACCACAGTGGCACTGGCTTCAGTTTAAGCCTACTTACATACTTTGCAGCTCCCAATCTGCTGGCATTTTCCAAGGCTGGACCAAACCTATAAATAAAGCAACACACAGCGCAGCTAATGGATCCCTTAGGTTGGGAGATCTCTTAGACTATTTAAATCAGTGCCTAGGCAGAGAACGCTTGTGAAGAACTGTGGCAGGTTTCCTGATTGGGGCTCAGTGGGGGAACGGAGAGGGGGAGTGCTCTTCTGTATTTTTCTCAGCAAATGGATTTTAAGATTCCATGAAAACCATTTCTCCTGAAGGAAAATAAAAATACCATACCCTAAAATGCTGGGTGGTAATCTGAACTTCAGCCAGCCGTACATATCTCATGAAGGGAGAGAATTAATAGGAGCTAAGTAACTATTATTTCACTATCATATCTTCTTCCTTTTATTAGAAGACATATGTAATCTCATAATGTATCTGTTTGCACATTTCTCCCATGCAATGTGAGCTCCTTGAAAACAAAGCCTGTATATTGTCAGCTTTCTCTCTAAAGAGAAAAAGTTTTGTGTACTATCTGGCCTAGTACTTAGCAAATAGAGAATAGTCAGAATTCATGGAATGAATAAGTGAATGAATGAATGAAATGGCTAACTCGAAGCCAGGTGACTGTATTTGATCAAAGTTATCCTGAAAGCAAGTGGTATGCCAGTGGTTCTAATAATTTAATATTTGCTCTTTGTGCTTCACTTCATGAAATCTTTTTTTTTAATTTTTTTATTGAATGCAAGATTCTTTAAATTCTATAGTATGTTACAATTTTCAAAAGTTTCACACACATGATTTCGTATAATCCCATAATAACCCTTTTCTCCCCTACCCCTGTACTGCCCCTCCCGCCTTCCCTCTCTCCACTCATAACCACTAGTTTGTTTTCTATATCTGTTGAGTCTGCTTCTTTTTCATTTTATTCACTAGTTTGTTGTATTTGTTTAGATTCCACATATAAGTGATATGATATACAGTATTTGTGTTTCTCTGTCTGACTTATTTCACTTAGTGCAATGCCCTCCAAGTCCATTCATGTTGCTGCAAATGACAAAATTTCATTCTTTTTTATGGCTGAGTAGTATTCCACTATATATATATATGTGTGTGTGTGTATATATACATATATATATATATGTATATATACACACAAATGAACTTATTTACAAAACAGAAATAGACTCACAGACATAAAAAAACAATCTTATGGTTACCAAAGGCAAAAGGTGGGGCAGAGAGAGATAAATTAGGAGTTTGGGATTAACAGATACACGCTAGTATATATAAAATAGATAAACAAGGACCTACTATATAGCACAGGGAACGATACTCAATATCTTGTAATAATGTATAATGGAAAAGAATCTGAAAAAAATATATATATGTGTAAAAACGGATTCAGTTTGCTGTACACCTGAAACTAACAGAACACTGTAAATAAGCTACCCTTCAATTATCTCACACCTTCTTTATCCATTCCTCTGTTGATGAACACTTAGGCTGCTTCCATATCTTGGCTATTGTAAATAATGCTGCTATGAACATTGGGGTGCATGTATCTTTCAGAATTAGTGTTTTTGGATTTTGGGGGATATATACCAAGGAGTGGAATTGCTGGGTCATATGGTAGTTCTATTTTTAGTTTTTTGAGAAACCTCCATAATGTTTTCCACAGGGGCTGCACCAATTTATAATCTCACCAACAGTGTAGGAGGGTTTCCTTTTCTGAAGTTCCTCATCAACATTTGTCATTTGTGTTCTTTTTCATGATAGCTATTCTGACAGGTGTGAGGTGATACTTCACTGCGGTTTTGATTTGCATTTCCCTGATGATTAGTGATGTTGAGCATACAACTCAACATCAAAAAACAAACAACCCAATTAAAAAATGGACAGAAGAACTGAATAGCCATTTTTTCCAAAGAGGACATGCAGATGGCCACGCCATGAAATTATGAATGGATCTACAGGATTGATTTTTCTCCACAGAGTTGGACTGTGTGCTAGAAAGCCTTCCTTAGGAATGGGCTGCTCAAGGGGAAGTAGCCACTCTTGAATGTCATAAAAAAGGTCTTTTATATGTCAGAGAACATGTTTTTTGTTTGTTAGTTTTGCTTTGTCCTCTCGGAGTCTCTGGTATTGTTTTAGATACGAGTTACAAACTGTGTGGTAGAAATTTTCTACCAGACTGATTTAGGATAAGAGATTTAGGATAATTTTATGATACTTTTATGAGAGTAATTTACCCTGTTTATTTCTTGAAGTACTTGTTTTGCTGAAGATTCTCCAGTGTCCAAATATTCAGTCTAATTTCTCTATAAACCTCATGCCCCCCCGCCATTTCTTATACATCTAGAATTGCTATAAATCAAACTGATCTGAAAAGGAAAAAGTGTGGAATTCTCTCATGAACAAATACTTTCAAAATTTAATATCACTATTATTATTCTACTATGCAATGAAGGTTAATATTTTAAAATCTGAATTTATTTTATGTTTGTAAAATAATTTTCTTCTCTATATATGTATATATATGAACTAAATTGGTTTGCTTTGTTTTATTTTGCTTTGTTTTTGAAGATGAAAATGTCCTTTTACTTTGTAGATCTAGGGAAAAAATAGCACAGAATTTGGAATGATGTTCAATTTTTTACAAAGAGAAAACTGTCTTATTGAATTGTAGACCCATTTTATAACAACTCTCATTTCTTTCCTTTTCTGAAATTATAATTACAGAGCTTTTGCCCAAATGGTCAAAACTATGAGTAGAAATTATCTTTTTGTTTTACTGGTAAACTTCTTTCGAGATAGGTGTGTTTTCCCATAGAGGAACAGGACTGCTAAGTTTGGCGCTGTCAAATACTCCAGGATCAAAGCCTCTGCTCAGTCTCCAAAATGGAATAGCTGCCACCAGTCTTTCAACTATAAGTCTTTATGAACTTGGACATTTTGGACGCAAGTTAGAAGTCTGTCAGCTGAATTCCCTTTATAAAGTTTTACTCCAGTTAGGTGCCCTTAGCTTCATTTCCCCTCAGGGATCCTGTAACTTCACTAGAATATTCTCTGAAAAAAATGATACCTTTCAGTGACTTGTGCCTGAGTCCTGTTGGAATTTTCATATTAGTGGCCAATGCTCTAGTACTTTTTTCCTTCCATGTCTAATTAATTTTTAAATTCAAGATGTAATTTACTTGATTTTTATAGATTATTTCTACCCTGGGAGTTTTTCATCTTATTTTTGCCTTCCTCTGATCTAGTACTATATATTTTAATATAACATTGATTTACTTCTTTTTTCTCCTATAAAGAAGGTAGAAAAATACAGTTACCTGATCCTTTTGCTAGGTGGAGAGCAGAACTTGTACCTAGGTCCTGATCTCATTTCTGACTAGTATTAACTGGCATATTTCAATCCAGAATAACCAGTGTACATTTATCATCTCAAATTAGAAAGCAGGAAACTCTTTTATAAGAAATGATTCATATGCAGATCTAAAAAGCTCTTACCTCCTCGTTACAATTGACTCAGATTTCACTTGCTTCTTCATTTTTGAAAGTGATAATGAACTTAATTGTTCTTCAGGCCTGTCTGTGCTACTGTAAGGAGGGACATTCTATAGTTTTTGGGTTTGGTCAAGAGCTGTCTCCACACAGGGAAGAAGTGGTCATGAGTATAAACACTTAAAGCTTTAAATATCTAATACCTTCAGAATATGAACATTTAGATCTATGGATAGTAGACAAAATTTAAAAGTCTATATGTTAACAAAACTAGTTTGACTGGCTTTTCCTTTAAACATTTCTTTATTTGTGTGGGTATTGTAGGGAAGAAAAAATATTTTCCCTCTACACTTCTGGGTTCTTGGCTGAGGCACCCCCCCACCCCTCCACCCCTGTAATAAAAGACAGATTAACAGGAGAAAAACCCGCAGAAGTTTAATAACATGCATATTCCGGTATACATGGGAGATACCCAGGAAAACTGAGTAACTCCCGAAATGGCCTAAGCCAACTGCTTAAATACCTTCTCCAACTAAAGACAAAAGAGGATGTTGTGAGGCAGGGATCCAGTTATGGGAGGTTTTCAGGCAACAGCACAGTAAACACAGGTATGGTTGTTATATAGGTTTAAGTCTGTGTCTTCTCCATGGATAAGAGTTTCTAGAGATTTAGTCATCTTCCTCTTCTGGTACAGAAAGGAAGACACCCTTACACATGGAAATTTCCCTTATAAATGTAAATGTCTTTTACAAAAGGGTAGCTTTTGCTTGAGTCCTGTGTCTCCTGTTTCTTAAAAAAATAACCAGCTCAAGATAATCCCTACGCAAAAGAGACATATTTTGGGGTGGCAAATTCTGCTCGCCTTCAGTATCAAGTTTGCTCTCAGATAAATACAACAGGAAATTTGCTGACAAGTTTTCCTATCCACTGTTAAAGAATGAAGGCAATGTCATTCAAATTAAACAACTCCAAAGTTTCTCGATCTCTATTATGAATATGTCAGAAAGATTTGAAATGTCATGAAAATTAAATATAGACAGTAATTTTATATTCTATAGTTCTATATCTTCTGGCTCTTTAATAAGCCCAGAAATATAAACAGTTGAAATAGTTGATCCTACTACTAGCTTATTTATGGTTAAAAAAGTTGGATTCATAATTAGCGTAATTTTGTTGAAAGTGCAGATTGAAAGTATTTTTTAAAATTGCCTCTCTGAGTAAGTTTTTACTGTATTTCATCTATCCTAAGGAGAAGCTTGTCTGTTCTAGCCTGGGATTACATTAGTTTTATTTTGATTAAATGTAATTTTTGGCAATTATATTCATGATTATCATATAATTATTTGACCTTTACATTTGTTTATTCTTACTACAGTGGTTACTCCTTAGTAGATATTCAAGTAACAAATCTTTAAGCAAAATTTTAAAGGGAACTAAAAGGTATTTGTGATCAAAGATATTGCATTATAAATGAGCATTTTATAATTCTTCTTAGCTGGTTTACTTCCTTATACAATACAGTTTAGTGGGGGGCATGAAAAAGAAGGTAGATTTAGACTAAAGGCTAGCATAGTTATATTTTCTATTACTATTTTAAGATGTTCCTTAGCTGAATTATCGCAAGTTCTCTCTTTGCCTTGCCCTGTTTAAAGATCACACATTGCTTTTCAGATAAAATTTAGAATGTGTAATGGGCAACCTCAGTCCTTTTTCATATGGCCCTACTTTTTCTTTCATCCGCAAACCCTTGTAGGGCATGTTCTAAATTGCTAAAGCACTTCTCCCAAAAGCACTTTGCCCTTTGGTATTTCCGTACCTTTAAAATTGTATTTCTTTTGCCTGAGTGAACATCTCCCCCTTCACCTGCCCTACTATATTTTAATAGTCCTTTAAGATGTAAGTCTGACGTCTGCCCTCCACATCCCCAGATGCGGAAACCACGGATAAGGAGGGCCAACTGTGCTGTGTCTTTTTATACAAGGGACTGGAGCAGCTGCGGATTTTGGTATCCATGGGGGTCCTGGAATACAACATGGGGGTCCAGGAACCAATCCTTCCCTCGACTGTATATGTTCTGATGAGCTTCACCAATCCTCATCTATTCAGACCAAAATACTAGCTCTTTTCAGTGTTTACAGACCTTGCACCTTTCTGGAAAAGAAACTTATATCCCTGCCTTTTAATCATTTCTCACATTGGAACCTAAGCTTCTTTAGAAGAGTAGTCACTTGCCTCGTGCTCAACCTTGGCATAGTGCTGGGAACCTATTAGGTGCACAATGCATGGTTTTGTTTTGTTTTTCATTTTTTATTTTGTTGTTGTTTAATGAGTATTCCACAAACTCTGAATTAAAATTTTGAAAGTCTCAGACTGTGGTATTTATGATTTGTGTAGATATTGTTTGTTTTCAGTGGAACATACATTTTTGAAAGAATAAGTAAAACAGCTATCTTTTTCTTCACAAAACACTATTAAAAATAACAGTTTATTATGAATTATTAACTGAGGACTTCTGTCCATGCCACTTCTAATCAGAATATACTTGGAAATTCAGATTCCTTCAAGCTCCTGTATGTAAATGCTGTGTGGCATAATGCTTATCACATAGGATAGAAAGTCTTTTTAGAAGGAAGAATCACTGTTCAGTTCTATTCCTTGTCAGTTTAAATGTACCATAACAATGGGAATATGCCTTTTCAATATGCTACATGAATTTATATCAAGGCTTGATAACTGAACTGTCAGAAATCCTAAATTCATCAGAGACTGCATTATTGTTATGTAGATAAAAAGATATGGTTCTCCATTCTGTTACATGAATTGTCTTCACAATATTACGGTTAAAGCTAATGAACCATTCTCTGGCATTTGAAAAACCAGTTAACGTAGAGTTTTCCTGCCGAAGCTCAAGTTTATAAATGAATTAAGTCTGTTTGTGTGGTCATTGTAATGATCATGGAATTATTTCTCAACATTATGAAATAACCCCTTTTTACTCCCAACTCAGGCTGGCATGACATACAAAAAGTAACAAGTCATTTATTTAATCAAAACAAGTTATGTAGGGCTTTAAGGGGGGCAAATAATCCTATAAGGAAAATTAATTGTCATAGCAAATGTATCTTATTGAAATCTGAGTATTTGGCTTAAAGCAAAGTTTTTGTTTTCATTTTCTTTCCCTAATCAGTCAATCCCAATCAAGCACACACACACTACAATGCGCTTGGTATACTTCTACTGTAAGTAGACTTTCTTGTCTCTCAAACAAGCAACTATTGAGACTTTCTTGTCTCTCTAACAAGCAACTATTTTTTTAAAAGTATCACATAAAATTCCCAGTGAGTTTTTATCTGTATTCTGCTCCCTTGTCTTGAAAGTCCATTGAATTTTAGTTGAATTTCAGATATCAAAAGAAGGCAGTTGAATGGGGGGAAGTCACACTTACATTGTGAGCCAAGAACCCAGTTACAAATAGACAATCCTTGCAAAAACCTCTTAGCAACTTTTGAGGAAATAATTTCAGATTTTCTTTGCCTTATTAAGAGAGTAAGTTATTGAAAAACATCATTTATGTTCACTTAATGGTAATTGACATTTCCCTATTGTTATTTTTTAAAGACTTTCTCTTCTTTTCTTTTTTTTTTTTTAATAAATTTATTTATTTATTTATATTTATTTTTGGCTGTGTTGGGTCTTCGTTTCTGTGCGAGGGCTTTCTCCAGTTGCGGCAAGCGGGGGCCACTCTTCATCGCGGTGCGCGGGCCTCTCACTGTCGTGGTCTCTCTTGTTGCGGAGCACAGGCTCCAGACATGCAGGCTCAGTAATTGTGGCTCACGGGCTTAGTCGCTCCGCGGCATGTGGGATCCTCCCAGACCAGGGCTCGAACCCGTGTCCCCTGCATTGGCAGGCAGATTCTCAACCACTGCGCCACCATGGAAGCTCTCTTATTTTCTTTTTATATAAAAATAAACATATTTAAACACAAAATATTTTATAACATGAATGTAAATATAAAATAAGATATTATATGTATGCATATATATGCATTCTATTAGAATCCCTAGATCTGAACTCACCCTCTTTGAAATATTTTTAGCCTATTGACACCATTTATTTCAATTCATTAGCTAATACTGCCTTTCAAGAATCATGAAAAACTTGAGGCTCTATCAGTTTTAGCTCAACTGGATGCTAAAATGACAACATAAAAAATTCAACCATACTGAGATTTTTAAAAATTTCAACATGTTTATTGTCTCTTTTAAAACATTTAGATGACTCTAAATTTTTTATTTTTGTTCAGCTCTTCTGGTAGTATTGGCAGAATCTATAGGTCAGGTTTTTTCTCTCACATAGGAGATGGGCTTTTTTGTGTATGTCTTCTATTCACAGTGTCTCTTAATGTTTTGACTTAAGGGAAAATGTTTTCAAATTAGAATTAGGGTTTTTGGTTAACATTAGATGTGGTATTGAAGAAAGTGCTAAGATTGAACTCTGAAAAACTGGGTTCAAATTCTGGCTCAGCCATATATCAGCTGTGAGATTTTAGACAGACCACTTAACTTCTATAAAAGTGAACTTTGTCCTCCTAAACCTGAAAGTAATCATCTTGACTTAATTCCCTCTGAGAATTTTTAGAAGGATCAGAGAAATATGGGGTATAGATTTAATTTTAAAAGCAAATTATGATATGTAGGTGAAGCATTTATCACAGAACATTATAATTCATTCCTTAATTTGATGCAGGAAAATACATCCGGAGAAGGCAAACAACTAGAAACGTGGTGGACTCAAGGTTCCAAAACCAGGAGGAGTTTATGTTAGGTTTATTAAAGTTTGATTTTTTCACCACTTGACTAGTTTTCTAAAATATATCCTATTTAATTTCCAAAATAAGTGAGTAGTATGTTAGTAGTTTTCCTAGACATGACAGTGTTTCTAAAGATAGCAATTTTGTATACCTGTCATTCCCTATGCCCTGATCTTAATAAAGAAAAGAGGGACTTCACCGTGGCACAGTGGTTAAGACTCTGCATTCCCAATGCAGGGGGCCAGGGTTCGATCCCTGGTCAGGGAACTAGATCCCACATGCCGCCACTAAGAGTTCGCATGCCACAACTAAGGAGTCCACCTGCTGCAACTAAAACCTGGCGCAACCAAATAAATCAACAAACAAATATCTTAAGAAAAGAATATATAGGGTCAAGGCAGTGTATTAAGGAGTCAAACATAAGTGTGCATTCAGGTTTCCGACTAAGAATCTTAAACCCTCTGTCTTTATTTGTAAGAATGGGAGGCAATATATTTATTTTGTACTATATTTTTAAATGGCACATATTCTAGGAACTTACAATATTCTATCATATTTCCATGGTTTTGCACATGCTGTCGTGCCTGGAATGCTCTTACCAAATCTGTCCACGTAGAAAACCTCTTTATATCCTTTACATTTTATCTCAAAAGGTGTGATGTCCTCAGCAATGTCTCCTGGAATGCAGTCAGACAGCTTAGGTGTCCCACTTCATATGCTCACCCTACATATGAAATGTGACCCCCAATAGAGCTGTTAAATTATTGGTTCATTGCTTTTTTTTTGGCCTGCCCTTTCCCAACTAGACTGTATACTTTTAGAGGAAAGAGAATGATGTGTAAGAAGTACTAGATAATTACTTAATAAGTGAATGAACATAGGAAACACCTAAGCCTAACATTTAAGGCAAATAAAAAGTGTTAGCTTAACATTTCCCTCCCTTTTATTTTTTAAAAAAAATGGTTTATATATATACCATATATCTGTGGTTAAAATTATATACATATATATATGTATATAATTTTAACTTTAAAATAAGACTTTAAAATAATTTATATATGCAATAGTTAAAAATTTACCTTATGATTACCACATGCCATGATTAACATTTTGAGGAATAAAAAGATGACTTGTTAAAGGTACAGAAATACATCAAAAAACATGTATTATATTACTTTCTTTCAATAAGTACAAATTTTGACAAAGACATTTGGAATATAAACTTAGACCAGCAATCACAAAGTTTGTAGATCTCCTTTGATTAAACCCACACCAACTGAAATGGAAGTTTTTTCCCATGCAATATTTTATGGGAATTAAGGAATAAACTACTTAATTAAGGTATCTCAATAAATTATATATCTAAATTAGGAATTTCTTTAGTGACCCTCCATTTTCTCTAGTGACACAAACACAGGATTTTAAGTGAGTACAATAACTTAACTGAATACAATACGATAATAATTGTATAAAAGTCTTGTGTTAACTCTAAAAGATGTTTGAAACAATAGATATTGTTATTAAAACAAAACTACATGCAGAGCAGTTTCACAAAAATGTGATTTTTTTTTTTTACTGCATTACCTAGCCATATAAATCTTTTGGGATAATTTCTGCTTTCAACATAACTTTAAGAGCTCATTGTTAAGTACCAGCTCAAAAATGCCAACATCTCAAAAATGTGGCAAGAAATATAGAAAGTTTCCTTGAATAATTTGCTTTTTTTTTGTTTGACTCTTACTTTTTAAAGAATATGGAATATCATATACTAGAACTATTGTAAGGATTAAAAGGGTGATAAAATCTTAGTTGTAATATTACTTTTCTCAGTAGCAAATGGCTCATGTCTTCTGTAATCTATACGGGAGATTTATATGCATGTTTAAGAGGAGAACTCATTTGTTACTGAAAATACAATAAAATGGAAATAAGTGGCCAGGAAATTTTAATAGTTATTTAAAAGCAGGCAGATCTCTACCCATGCATATTTTTGATACAAGAAATGTGTAATGTGCTTTTTCTTCAAAGTTAACTCTTTCTTAAGAATGGAATAAGAAAGATGATTCTGACATATAGCCTAGTGCAGGAAAGCAAGACAGTGTATTTTCTATGAACCATGGAATTTCCAATCTTGGTAATGCAGTTGAGTTTGAAAATATCACTGATAATATTTTGGTTACTGGCATGCAGCCATGGAAGAAGTCCTTCATCCATATGTAATAACATATGTCAGGGAAGTAGAAATGATTACCGAATTATTATTTTTACTCTTATTTGGTTGATGGACTGATGGCACAGAAAAATTAGGTAAGGTGTTAGACTTTAAGGTCACAATTGATCAATTTCAACTTAACTTTCATGACCCTAGCTTCCTTGCCAATTGACTATACTGCTTTGAAAAATGATATGTTAAATATTGTTTATTTCAATGAAATAAAATACACTCAAAAGTTTTTGGGTGACTTCCAAAGGAATTTCATGTCGGCCTTTCTTGAAGTCATCCTTAAAATCCCTGCACACACAATCCATTTCTGTCTGTGGCCTAGAAACCTTTCTAAAAGATTTGTTTCTTATTCCTTCTTGTTGAGTACACATGAAAGTAGACCTTCCAAATGTCTTGAGTTAGTCAGACTATATAATGTTCTGCCCAATAAAATGTAATTGGGGGAAATATGTGTGACGTCTGGGCAGGGGCAGGGAAACACCGCTACCCAAGCCTCCTGTCCAGGTGGGCGATGCACAAAGTCAAGCTGTCCTGGATCACTAGGTGTATCACATGTACAATAGCCCTGGAGTACTGCAGATACCAACTTTATATCAATGAAATATAAATTTTTCATTGATGCTAGTTATGATATTATGATAAGATACTGAGTTTTGGGGTTTGTTTGTTCCCACAACATAACCTATACTATCCTGATATATATCTTTTTTTTCTGAAGGAAATATGACATATGATATCTGCAATAAATGCATTTATCTACTATATGAAAATATGAATTTATGAGAAAAGTATGGCAAGCATCATAATGCCAGTTCAAATTGTAGATAGCTTTTAGAAATACTTACTGCACAAAGAAAAGGACATCAGTGGTCATAAGTATTTTATACGGGAATATTATAAAACCTTACCAGAATTGCTTTACCAACATCATCATTAATAGTACTAGAAACAGGACCAATAGGAACTGCAATTATGTGGCTAATCGGTGTATTGCAAGATAGCATTGTCTTTGTCCGTTCATCTGTGTCTTTTCTCTTCCTGTTTATAAAGGACTGTATTTGTTCTGAAGTGAGTAGGATCTCTAGGTCGGGGGAGTGTGTGGATGGAGAATTGATGCCTGACAACTAAAGATCTGTGGTGACTTCTGGTGCAGCACAAATTCCTAAGTAGTATGACTTTGGGAAATGACCAAGAAAAAAAAAAAGAATCAATTAATACGTTTTCAAACCTAACTCATCATCAGATGGAAAATATTTAATAAATTTTACTCCTTTTGTGGTTTTGCTATGAGCAAATTTTAGAGCTACAGACTTACTAATGATATCACATTAAATATTTTTGTAAGGAAACTATTCAGTTTTATATAGGTATTGACTACTTTAGGGACAAATCATGGCCACAATATATAGAAAACGCTGACAAAGAAAAATAGGGTAAGTCCTTTCCCTAAATCCAAACTGAGACAGCATTCTGCCCTACAATATATAACCAGGTTTGGAGAATTTAAGTATGCATATTTATATATTATTAAAATTTTTTTAGATGTAATTACCTCAAGAGCACTGACAATTTACCAACAATAGTGGGTTAATTAGATTATTTTAAATTCACAAAATGGTTTCTTAAGGAGTTGTCAAAAACACCAAAAATTTAAAGGTGTTACTCACAGAAAGTTTGAAGATATGAAAAATTTTCAGAATATATTGCTAAAGAAATCAGGTAACAAAATATTACACATAATACAATTTTTATTTCATGAAGGTAATTATATACTGTAATTGGTTTTTGCTCAAGGGAAGTGATTTCAAGTTTTATTGTTAATAATATGATACACAATGAAAATAAGATATGGCAGATTTATTTGTGGCTACATTCTGCCAAATTCTTTATTATCTTTTTAATTTGATATAATGAGAGGGATGAAAGAAAGCCTTTTTTTAGTGCTAGATGGAAAAATAAGTAGTAAATTAATGGGGATAGAATAATACATAGAAATGTTGTTTATAATTTCAAATATAATTTCAAATATAACTGAGGAATTACCCTCAGAGATAAGATACTCCCAAATATTATGAAGAAACAAGGAATGTCAAAATTATGAGTAAATGGTTTCTATGACGTGTAATTGTAAGGTTTGATTAGATTTAAATTTTATTTCTGCTAGAAAGTATTTTTAGGTAGGTAAAAACAATTTGTATTTAAATGTGACTATGCCATTAAATTTTAAGAATGAGAAAGGAGGGAACTAGTACTTTCTTACTAGGTTTAATGGAAAACTAAACAATGATAAAACTCAAAAGTCAAATGCATAATTTTTGTATTTATAGAGATAAGAGTATGGTCAGTGGTTTTATATGATTTATTTACTTGACTTTATAGTTCGTCTAGAATCCAATCAACTTTGTCATGCTGAACACATTTTTATTTTTCCTTAAGGAGTTCAAAGAATATGTAGCTGATTATGAAGCATATTCCAACTAGGAGAAAGCATTTTTTCTTTCTATTTTAATTCAAGAAAATAGGGAAATGTTTTAGAATCTAAAAATATCCAACCTTCTTTTACTCTCCTCCCCAGATAATCTCATTGTGTAAAGAATGAATATGAGACCAATCCTAATCGGTTAGATATTGATTGGGTCATTTAAGAACACAAATGAAAATTTTATATAGCATAAATTTCCAAGCTGGGAACAAGAACATGGTAAATTTGTTAAGCTACTGGAAGAGTACAAGCATAGAAAGCATTCTATTCATTTTAGAATATTTATAGTACATTTTCTGTCCCAAATGAAATAATAATGTTTACCATTAATAAAACTGAAATACAAACATAATGACTTGGTGATTTTTTTTTTTTTTAAGTCCTACATGTTGCTAAAATTTCACTTTGGAACAGAAGTATCTGCTCCGATAATTCCTGTTAACTTCTTACCTTTTGCTACTCTGAGTTAATGATTAACATTAACAGGCAAACTTAAGTTTCTTTCCTTGAGTGTATTTTTCTCTTTTCTTCCTCCACTTTTATTGAGATATAATTGACATACAGCACTGTATAAGTTTAAGGTGTATATGATTTGACTTACAGACATCATGAAGTGATGACCACAGTAGTTTAGTGAACATCCGTCATCTCATATAGATATAAAATTAAAGAAATAAAAACATATTTCCTTGCGATGAGAACTTTTAGGATTTACTCTCTTAACTTTCCCATATAACTTACAGCAGTGTTCATTGTATTTATCATGTTGTACGTTATATCCCTAGTACTTATTTATCTTATAACTGGAAGTTTGTACCTTTCAACTACCTTCATTCACTCTTCCCCCTCCCCCTTCCCACACACTTGCCTCTGGTAACCACAAATCTGATCTCTTTTTCTATGAGATTGTGTGTTTGTTTTTGAAATATACTTGACCCACAACACTATGTTAGTTCTTCGTACACAAAGGAGTGATTTGATATTTGTATACATTTCAAAATGATCACCATAAGTCTAGTTATCATTCATCCTAACTTTCATATAACTAAAAAGTAGCAGCTAAGTAATAGTCAAATTGAATTATATTGTAGTACTGTGAAGACTTCGGGGATATTTACTAAAAAAATTCTATGGAGGCTTTCCAAGGCTTACTCTTTAATTACATTTTTAGATCATCTTTCTTTGTAAGTTGAAACTATAAGTTGAAAATGCATTTAGTACACCTAACCTCCTGAACATCATAGCTTAGCCTAGCCTACCTTAAAAGTGCTTGAACGCTTACGTTAGACTACAGTTGGACAAAATCATCTAACACAAAGCTTATTTCAGAATAAAGTGTTGAATAGCTCATGTAATTTATTGAATACTGTACTGAGAGTGAAAAACAGAAGGGTTGTCTGGGTACAGAATGGTTGTAAGTGTATCGGTTGTTTATCCTCGTGATCGACTGTCTGGCTGGGAGCTGCGGCTCACTGCTGCTGCCCAGCATCACGAGAGTATCACACCACATATTGCTAGCCTGGGAAAAGATCAAAATTCAAAATTCGAAGTATGGTTTCTACCTAATTGCTTTCACACTGTCATAAAGTTGAAAACTTGTAAGTTAAACCATCAGAAGTCGGGAACCATCTGTATGGCATTCTGTCTTCTCAGTTATATATCTATTGATAACTTTTATGAATATATATTAACAGGAAGCAAAAGACTGTCAACAAAGTAAATATTTTAAAAGTGCTACAGTATTAGTTACTACTAGCTCCATCAGCACAAATGGCTCCCCTTCCCTCCATCCGTGACGCATAATTTCAGTGTGCATCTGATACTCCTATGCCTGAATAACATGCTCTATAGTTTTACAATGAATTTTTGTGGGACTATTTTTTTTGAAATTGGACATGTGTGTCAGTTATCTGTTGCTGCATAACGAACCATCCCCAAAACGTCATAGCTCAAAACAACAACAGTCATTCTTTTTGTTCATGGATCTGCTATTTGGGCAGGATTCAACAGTTACAACTGGTTTATGCCATGCTACGCCACCTGGGGCATCTCCACTGGGGGCTGAAGGAGCCATGTCCAACATGGTGCACTCATGCGGTGGGTGGGCTGGTTCAGGTATGCAGAATACTACATACCACTTGAAACTATCCACTAGATGACTTGATCTAAATCTCTTTTACACGGGCATACAAAATCTTTTTAGGACTTTGATTTTCCTGCCTGGAAGATGTTAGGCACGATATAGGTAGCAGGCTAAGTGAATCTTTGCTTAAAAATAACACTCCCAGATATTTTGAGAGCAAAATTCAGAACTGGTTCATATCACTGCCACTCACATTCAAGTGGTCAGAACTTAATCACATGGCCATACCTAGCTGCAGAGAAGGCTGGTAGTGTAGTCTTGAGCAAGGGGACCTTATGCCTAACCAAAACTCTATTCTTATAGAAGAAAGAATGAGTATTTAGTGAAAACTAGCAGTCTTTCATAACTTCGCAGACTGTTTATTCTTTCCTTTGTGTAAACAAAGATATTTGTGCATAACTTCACTTAAAGCATGGATCCTGCCATTTTGTAAGGATGAGATTTTTGAATGCAGGAATTCCCTGTGTATCTCTGAATATCCCATGCCTAGATCCATGCCTGGCCCAAAAAAGTAGGTGCTTAGTAAATATTAGTTGAATGGATGAATTTTTCAAAAACATCCACACTGTCACCAATCATATTTACCTACCCCAATGTAAGGAAAATTAGCAAATAGATGAATACTGAAAAGGGGCAAATTTAACTTCTAATTTGGCATAGAAAAAAGACTACTCAATTCTTCCAAATTCTTAGTCAGTAAAAAACCACTATCAAAGCCAATAATTCAGACAGGAAAAAAATGCACAGTTCCAAGGGATATGATGTTTTCATTTGTAGACTCTTTACTGTTCTAGAAATAGCTGAACTGTGAGCCATGCCTAGCCAAAGACAACATTAAAGGTTTTGAGGAAAGAAAAGTGTTCTTGATATACACAGTTTCATCAGTCCTATACCAGTATTTTCATATGTTTCTCCTTTTCTTTACAATTATAGCTCAGTTGGCCTATGCACTGGTTTCCAGTCGTTCTGCATTGAGCTATTTTCATTCTAGTACATCGTTATTTTCAGTCTCACCTGGAAATGAGTGCAGTGACCACCTGATGATACTGATTCCATCTAACCTTCTTTGTATTCCAAGATGGAGCACACATTATTTTTGGTTTGACACTGCTTTGTATTGATCCTAAGAATTCAGCGCAAGCCTTTCCTTTTTTTTTTTTTTTGTGTAGCCTCAGGAGTCTGTCAGAATGACACAGCCATTAAAATGTAGGTTTGATGGTAGGACAGACAAAGTCGGAAGCATTTGTACATTGTTTACGTCAGGAGTTGTTGCACTCAGATTTCAACTTGGAAGAGGACACTAGAATAGTTCAGGATATAGAAATATTTCTCAAGAGTTAAACATATTTATTTGTATGTTTGTTCCACATCCATTTGTGAGATCTGTTTTATATGATCATGTATAATTGATGTATCACAGGTGATTAGTTTCTCTTGCCAACACCTTTCTCCTCTGGCGTTTGCTACCTTCTTGCCTCTCCCTTCTCAGTACCTCTTTAGAGCACAGGGTTACCGAGGGTGTCTCCAGGTATTTCAGGGCTAGCTGGAAACCACAGGAGGTGGCCCTGAACAGTTCCGTGCAAAGGGCCCAAATAGAAAGAATAAATACAGTTCCAAATATTCCTTGGTAATCAGTTAGCAATACTTCTTAAAAAGGCAAAAGAGTTAGAATTAAGGCATCCCTTTCTTTTATATTTAGGAATTCAGAAATCTTTATGGGATCCTGTCTTCCTTTTTTAGTTTTTTATAACCTAAGAAATACAAACCATTTACATTTATATTCTACTGACAAATGCTGACACTTCCAGAAATTTCACTGTTGAATGAAACATCTGGTCATTCTTACCTCCTCATAAAGAAGTGTCTTAGCATTCTTAACAGTGTCTTAACATTGCTCGTTATTGAAGCTACTTTTCAGAAATTTCCTTGAAGGAAATTGAGGGGAAAATATTGAGGAATTATATTCTACTTAACATTTTCATAAGTATCTACAATCAAAGTATGACAGTAATTAAAGGATGTTTCTGTCCTTACCAACTTCAGTTCTTTAGTCAATGTAATTTTTCCAGCGAGGTCATTCTAACTAAACTAAATCACCATATCCATCACCACTTGCTTTATTTTTCTTCTGGGCACTTGTCACTGTCTAACATACTATATACTTTATTTGTTGTCTTGTTTGTCATCTCCCTTCTGCCACTAGAATGTAAGCTCCTTGAAAGTACAGACTTTTATTCTATTTTGATTATTGCTAGATTCCCAGCTGCTAAAACAGTGTCTGCCACATAGCAGACTCTCAGTAAATATTTGTTATATGAATAATTGAGTGACACGTTGAATAAATATACATGTGATATTTACTTAAAATTCCATGTTATTTGTGAGATTCTCCAAGTTATTGTCAAAGAATTTTTGTATTAATTGAAGTTTATGTAACTTTATTTTGCCTCTTAAAGGAAGTAAAGATGGTGACTTGGAAAAATTGCCACAAATGCTAAATATTATGATTGTTTTCTTTTCTAATGGACAATTTAATGAAGAGTTTTTATTTTTTAATCAT
Source organism: Balaenoptera musculus (assembly GCF_009873245.2). Lineage (NCBI taxonomy): Eukaryota > Metazoa > Chordata > Mammalia > Artiodactyla > Balaenopteridae > Balaenoptera > Balaenoptera musculus. The sequence goes on along the minus strand of NC_045793.1, from coordinate 30,857,542 downwards.
TTTTACATTTGAGTGGCTTATTTTTGCCTATATGTCATTGCATAAGCCAAATGGGGACTTCTGCACTAAATTTCTAAGCAATGGTACTCCTTATATCTATACCCCTCTCCCCTGGGTCTTCTCATTATTCAAGCTATTAAGAAAGCAGCATGAAATCCCAATTGTATTTTATAAATTGATTAGGAATATGATTCTTCAAAATGTCCTTTTGTGAATGACAAAGATAGGGAAACCTTGATCACCAGAAGGTTGGACTAAATGAATATTCTCTTTTAACTTTTATCCTTTAACAGTTGAGGATTTATTTTTTCAGTAAGCAGTGCAACTTCTATTTGTTTTAATTTTATGGTACAAAAATAAACCTCCTCCAATAGTGCCTATCCTTTCTTAATAGGAGGGTGGTGATAATACATTATTATTTTTACAAATATTATTATTACTATCACTAGTGAGGATTTTGCAATGTCTTTTGGCCATCATAACAGCTGAATAACAGTCATCAGCATACATTTATATAATCAAAGAAAGTATATGAGATTCTTAGGCTAAAATTCTGATATATTTGTGTTAACTGGCCGTTGCCTGTTTTCCATAGAACTAGATTATTGTAAATGTGTTTATATTTTTAAAGTTTTGATATATTTAATTGTTTTAATTGAATGGGTTATTTTTTAAGTGTTTACTAATTATTTCTGGGAAAAATAGAAGTTTAAAGCATCCGGTATCTATTTCAAATTATTGGTAAAGTAGAAAACTTTATGGTGATGTAGAAATTAACCGCTGCCCCCAGGAAAAGTATTTTTATAGAAATGAATAAAAGCCAACTTTTAAATTCAGCTGTGTAGAGTTCTCTATGATCAGTGAAATATACCTGCTGATACAAATGAGAGTTTAGCAAGAAACATTTTGGCCTAATGTCATCAGCATAATCCATTGCCCTCTCCCCACTGCCAACATAGGGTATTAGTGTGCAGAGTAGGTGCCCAATAAGTGTGTGCTGAAGGAATGAATGAGTGTGTGCTTAAATCCTCTTTTCTCAGCAAGGCAGAGGCCTGGGTTTCTGACTCAGATTGGGGTAAGAGAGGGATGTGATGGGGTTGGGGGGTAAAACCTGTTTGTAGTTTTAGGGAGGGGGGAAAAGGGAACCAGAATTAAATTGCCAAGCCAGGAAGTTTGGAAATAAAAGGACAGTTGGCAAGCTTTAAATCCTTGGGAGCTGACTGAGAGCCAAAACCACCCCAGTGAAGGTTCTGCCATAGAAATCAATCCAGTGGACTAAAGCAGAGCTGTTTACATGGGCTCGCATGGGCATATTCTCAGGCATGTGAGTGTTCTCTACAATAATTCTGTTTTAGAATGAGTGATATCTCTTTGCTGATAATCTAAAATAAATTAATATAAGCCTCTCTCTTGTTGAATATATATATTCTGCTGCTAGATTTTACTCTTCGCTTTAGAATTTTTATGTACAAACATTTTGCTTCTATGTTGTTCTGTTTAATTGTCTAGGGCTACTGAGAAAAGATAGAAGTAGACAATACATAAATAATACATTTTCATTAAAGAGAGGTCAAATGACCTTAATCCACACCGTAGAAAGATGAAATTACATTGTCCAGTAGGGAAAGTGAGGGGAGAATGATTTTCACATAGCATGTTCAACAGGATGAGCTTAGTGAATTCAAAAGGTCCATAAAGTAGCAGTTACTTAACTTGCTATGTGCTAAAAATTATTAAATTTAAAAATCATCCTTCACATTAACTTGTTAATGTAATTTAGAATTAACCTGATTTGTATTGGTTTTACGTTCTGTTGTGTTTAAATTGTAGCATTTTAGTTATTTTAGGCTTATGACAATTATAAGCATAAGGAATGTTTAACATAGATTTATATTTATATGGTTGTGCAGTATAGAAACAAACCTCTCCTGGGTTGTTGAAACCTTTATATGGAGCCCTTGGCATTTCTCAAGTTTCAGTTCAAGAAGTTGAGTCAAGAGAAATTCCTTTGGTCAGTTATTAAGGAGAGAGAGCTGGTTTGGACTTTTTAATCTCATTATAAATTCATGTTCATGGTCCTTATTGATTAAATGGATGGAAATTATTATTTCCTATTACAATCTTTAAGATTACATTAACTAATGAGGGGAAAATGAGCACATTAGCAATATCTCAAACCAAATACTTTCTTTTTTTTTTTGATTGGAGTATAATTGATTTGCAATGTTGTGTTTGTTTCAGGTGTACAGCAAAGTGAATCAGTGATACATATACATATATCCACTCTTTTTTAGATTCTTTTCCCATAGAAACCATTACAGAGTATTGAGTAGAGTTCCCTGTGCTATACAGTAGGTCCTTATTAGTTATCTATTTTATATATAGTAGTGTGTATATGTCAATCCCAGCCTCACAATTTATCCCTCCCCCCCAAACCAAATACTTTTTGTATTACTTTTCTTTGATTTGATTTCATAAATATAAGATGTTTCACTACCTACTAATGAAAATATAAAAATGCATGACACAGAGTTTAAAAAAATGACATATTCCTTGTGTATAGGGACACATTTTGTGATGATAATTCTGATCACAATGATGATGATTTCTATCACTTAAGGGGAACTTACCACTTGCTAGTGGTATGGTTTATGTTATATAGTTGGCACTTGTATATTTTATCTAATTTAATCCTCACGGTAACCTCATGAGAAAGATACTGTTATTATTACTGTTTTACAGATAACAAAAACTGAGTCTTTGAGAGCTTAGATAATTGAGCTAAGGTCACACAGTTCTTGCAAAGTAGAACTGGATGGGGTTCAATTTAATCTCTAAGCTACATAGTTCCCCTCAAAAGTTATACTAAAGTATTTTTATGTTTAAGATACAGTATTAAATAATGTAGTAATCAAAAGATAATTTAAGTAAGATAATTTGAGTAATCAAAAGATAGTTATGAGTTTTAGTCTTCTTCATTTTGTGTATCAATAAATATGTCTTTGCTCCTAATTTTTTACTTGTTCAATAATAGATACATATGAAACTTATATGTCATTCATCATTCCCTGGATAATTCTCATTTAAAATTTGTATAGATTAGAAGTGGACGATGTTGCCCTTTCTTCTCCATTCATTCAAATATCAAATATCCAAAATATCAAATATCAAAAAACTTGGTTTTTAAAATGTTTAGAATGTTTTGAAAGAGAATATCTCTTCAAAGTTAGACCTATTAATAGTTTCCAGATTTATTGTGTGAATATTATGAGTAATTTTGTCCTTATATCTAATTTGTTCTCCAGGCTATTTTATGTAGAAAGATATTTATCACAACAAAGCTGATGTTAATGACTTTGAAAATGATCTCCTTACTGGGGTGATTTTTTGCTATTCTAGAATTGCTCCACCAGAACTGTCATAAGCACCATTCTTCCTCTTGTAATGTTTATGTTACAATTAGTTAGTTCACAGGCACAGAGCAGATGTTGTCACTTAACATAACTACTGTATATAGGATATTAAAATTGACGAATACAAATACCATAGAATTCAGAGATATTTTATTAATCCTAAACTATTTACCAATCTGGCTTCCCTCTCCTATATGAATTTCAGTGGTAAGAATACATATTTAAAGCAAATATTATTTATCACATAAAATTCATATTTATTAACATACTATGTTGCTTTCACTTTTTTCCTCCAAACACTGTAATGAAAATGTTTGACACTCAATATGAAAAATGAAAGTTAATAGGGTGAAGTTTGATAGCCTCAATTTCTTTTCTTTTGTTTTCTGAATTGTCCAAAATACCCAGACCTTTTGAATTAATGGACTTTGAGTTCATTTCCAATCTAATGGAATTTACTATGTGACCTTGAAAAATATTTAATTTCTTTGAGCCTTAAGATAAATATATATAAAAAATAGGGATAAGAGTACACAACTATCAGACTTGGGAGAAATAAATCAGATACCAATATGTTAATTACCTAGCATAGTACCAGGCTCAGAGAGAGACTGTGAATATTAGTTACTTTTACCTAATACGCACTGAAAAATCATTCAAAATTCTTTAACTCTTAATCTTAGATACCTTCACAGGGAGAAATTTCTTAGTATCAAAGAAATACATTGACTTCTCACATCTCTTTAAGCAGGTGAGATGCACATGTGTACTGTTCAAAAGTTTTATGTGTTGTTTGCAATGTTTGATGTACTTTCTTTCCTCTTTATCATATATCAATATAACCTGGCTAACGTATAGTTTGTTTAAACACCATATATCCTATGACGTTTGATTATGGAAATTTGTGAAGATTTAAGATTCAGAAATTTCAGGCCGATTACTTTGTTTTGGTGCTTAGGTTACTTAAAAAATTCTTCACGTGATGATTTCCTCAGCACCTCATTGAAACGTCACCAGATAAAGCCATCAGGCAACATGGTGAATAGGCGCATTCCTTTCTATTTTTAATGCTTGAAAAGTATTCTTAGAAATTTCTTGCAATTCTGTTGTGTTTAGTAATCCAAAGATATAAAATTCTCTAATCACCATAAATCTCAAATGGTGAAATTTTTGGAAGGAGAGCAACTTTTCACACTACTTTAAAAAACATATGACTTCATAAGGGAGAGATGTGTGATAAATTAATATAGGCAGATAATATATTCTATTTTAGGGCATAAATAATTGTTCTAACTATGTGCTATAATGAATTTATAGGAGGAAAAATAACCAGGAATGGAAGGGACTTCTAGTGACTATCTGTTAGCTCTTCCTGCTGTCAAGTCACCACTTAAACCGTCTAACTCAAATGAAATGTTCATATACGTCTTAAGATAAAAGTTGCTTTTACCTGCCTTTGGCTGAATGAGAAGAAAAGTAGTTTCTTTTAGCTTTATCTGCAATGAAGCAGATTCTTCTTCGGCTACTTGATTGTCAGAAACATGCTGTTCTATGCCATTCAAATTAATGATGCTAAGTTTAGATTCCCTGTTATTGAAACTTTCTTACTTATAACTCCTCTAACCTTTATATACTTGATGCTTAGCTATGCGGGAGTTTATTCCTGAAGATTTTCTAGTTTCACATATCAATGGAGGTGACATTATTTCTGCAAAGAATTTGGCTTTGTTTGTATTTTTTTTTTAATCTTCAATGTATGGTGAACTCTAAAAGATTATTCCACATTCTTTAGTTACAATTTTACATTGTACATAGTAAACGTATTTGAGACACTTTCCAGTAACTATTCTAATATTTAATTTCAAACTCAATATAACTCAATATAAGTAAATGTTAACTAGTAAAACGGCTCCAGTTCTTTGACTTCTTATTTAATTTTCAAGGTAGGAATGTTAACATTGGCTTGGAGTATTGGATAAGTAATTTTTCCAGTGACATAGAAATTGCATTTTTTTCCTCCCTAACCACAGTTACACAAAATTTTGTACTTTCTGCATATGTAAATTGCCTATTTTACTTGGGGCTACCCTTTATGTTCACTTACAACTTCCAACAGAGCAAATCCCAGAAGTTCAGCCATACACTGAGGTAAATAGATTACCCAAATTAATAGCTGAACTTCCAAATATAGTCAGATTAATAGGTACAAGTCCATAGTATGACCTGGCCACATGCCGGCAATTACTTGTTTAACTTGATCCATGAAGATAGCTAAGTTGGTCAATGTCAAACCCAATATTCACTCTTTGACCTAAATGTACATTCTGTGTTGGTCAAATTAATTATAAGATCAATTAGTTTTCCTCCTTATTGTTGAGGACATTATGTGAGGCTGTGTGTAGAGCTTCGCAGAATCAACTAGTGTGCCTCAGCTAATAGTTTTCTGATTTATATCCTCAGGGTCAAGAAGTGTTTTTTATGTTAAATGTCCATGACACTCTGCTGACTTAGCCTGGAACAACTCCAAATGATTTATTCTTTGGGATGGCTATAATAGTTATATTTTAACATTAATAATAAGACTTTATTATATTATCTATATTATTATATATTCAATAGAACATTAGTCACCTAACTTGAAATTATATTTTTCACTGAGTTTGTATTTTTAACTGGCTGCATTGATTATTATTTGTGAGTTCTCATTAACATCAGGAAACAGTGTGACTTCCAGGTAACTCAGTTAATTAGAAGGTAAGTGTTCAGTATTCCTGATTTTAATTTAGCTTTTGTGTGTGCATGTGTGTATGTGTGTCTTAGTATAACTCTCTAAATAATTTCTGTATGTTTAACAAATGTGAGCCATTAGTCATAGGGAGATTCAATGGCAAGGGCAAGAACCTTTCAGATTCATCTCTGACACACCACAGAATACCATGACCATATTATAAAACAGACCAGACATTAATGGGTTTTTGTTATTGTTGTTATTTTACCAAATGACCTGTCTTGCTAAATGACTTTACTGTTGTATTTTGTCAGTATTTAGCATGTCCCTCTAGGCTTTGGAAAGCCAAGCTATCCACATTTAATTATTTTCCATTTTCCTTAAGTTAATCTTTCTGAGTTGTTCCTGCGTTGCTTATCTGATTTTCTTTCTTAGTTTATCTACATGTTCCTAGGAATGAAGGCCCTGTACTATGTACACATTTCATTCTCCATAGAATAAATAATGAGGTATTACCTTAACCCTTCACTTGGTTGAGAGAGATTATGTAGCAGCCAGTATAAAAGTGCCTATTTTAACAGCTAAAATTAGCAAAATTCAAGTTAAATTTAGAGTCTTTTCATTAAGCTAGTTCACCAAAGTAGAAAATATCATTTTAATAAGATTCAAAACATATCCACGAATATTAGTAAAGTACCTGACATGTGTGACTACATATTTTGAACAGATTCTCCACTTATCCAATCAGTAGCTGGTACTTCTTTCCCTTATTCCACGGTTATATATAAGGTCTTTTGACTACAACTACAATACAGAATAAAAAGTTAGAAATCCTAAAGGATGTGTTTCTTTTTCTTGTAGCGTGGTCCTGCCAAATCATGGACTTCGAAGCTGTCAATTGTAGTACCATAAATAGTTTCTACATTTGCTAAGTTTAACAGTGCTCCTCATTTTCTTTCAATTTTGCTATTTAACAACTAAATCATAACTTCGGTTAATCTATTTACTTGGTGACTGAGACCAAAATCTAATGAAAAGCAATGGAATGAACATATTCAGGTTATAGTTTTAGCATTTCTGTTTAGATGGATTTACTTAAATAATCATAATGTCCTGGTAATATTTATGTGTAAGGGTTTCAAATAAGTATAAAGTGCTCTGTAGCTATTGCTGCTTTTTTTGTTTGTTGTTGTTTAACTCGATATGAGCAAACTAAGGTGGTTTATAGAAAAATAGAAACAGAAAAAAAGACATAGATTCAATCATTTAAAAACCGCTTTGAAGTTGGAGAAATGTCATTAAGAATAAAATAATAACCGATTTCAATATTAGAGGCAGCTGTATCATTATAAACTGAGTTTGAAAACTTTTGTTTACAAAGGGAAAATTTATTGGCAGTAAAAGACACATGCAGAGAATATCTTTTTTTTTTTTTTTTAATTATTTATTTTTATTTATTTATTTATGGCTGTGCTGGGTCTTCGTTTCTGTGCGAGGGCTTTCTCTAGTTGCGGCAAGTGGGGACCACTCTTCATCGCGGTGCGCGGGCCTCTCACTATCGCGGCCTCTCTCGTGGCGGAGCACAGGCTCCAGACGCGCAGGCTCAGTAATTGTGGCTCACGGGCCTAGTTGCTCTGCGGCATGTGGGATCTTCCCAGACCAGGGCTCGAACCCGTGTCCCCTGCATTGACAGGCAGACTCTCAACCACTGCGCCACCAGGGAAGCCCTGCAGAGAATATCTTAATAGCATGTTCAAGTAATCATGACAATTGATATGACACCCAAAGTCCTCAGTATATTCCAAACAGGCAAAGAAAAATAAACATTATTACCTAAGTATTTAATTGATGTTCATAGTGATTATTATGGTGGTTTTTTGGTCAGTTCATCTTTATTGCTGTTGGTCATCTTTCTTAAATTTCTGATTGTTTTACTTCTCTACTAAAATCACCAACCAACCAACCAACCAGCCAAGCAGCCAGGCAACCAGCCTACCTGCCTTCTACCTACCTACCTACTGCATAAGCAAACAACAAATAAAAACATTCTGTGGTAAACAAACTAACAAATGAAAACATTCTCTAGCTCTTTAGTATATAGGATGAAATGAAAATCCATTAGTGTGTGTTTTGTTCACTTTTGCCTATTTTTCTTTTCCAGAGTTATCTCCTGTAGTTCTTAGGGTCAATACAAAACCAGACACAGAGGACACTTCACTTTTCCCACCCAAAACTTCCTTTGAACCTCCAGTGCCTCCGCTTTTGCCGCTTCTTTTGAGACACTGGTTTTCTTCTCCGTCAACTCAGCCTAATTCAAACTTTAAAGTCCAATTCATCTCAATTTTCTAACCCTTTCCCCTCCTACCTCCATAAATTTCCATAATACCTTGTAAATACATATGGTTATTTTCTTAGGCACTGCTTAGTAGCTAGAACTTGGGATTCATGAGGGTAGTAAAACATTTTGGTCATTACGAATTTAGCACGGTATTGACACCTATTAGACTCTCATCCATAGGTTACTGAAGGAATAAATGAAAAGAATGAAGGAAGGAATAAAGTGGTATAATTGTATTTTTACTAATAATTTAAAGTTCCCTGGGGGCTCTCATAAAAATTAGCATGTATCATACATCTGCAATCATTTTATGGCACGTGGGGCATGTTTTTATTAAAGTTTTATACACACACACACAAACACATGATTCTACAGCTAGTGCTTGGGAAAATAATAAATTTGTTTTCCAGTGTTGTTTTCTCTTAAATGTCTTCCTGGACTCCACAATGTATATTTTACTCAAGTGTCTTTCATCCTAGTATCTACACTGTTTTGTAACTCATTGTTCACTTAACAATATGTAATTAACATTTCCCCATATGATTAAATATTCTTCTATATTATCATGTTAGTTAGAAATTTCAGATATCTCAAGGTTTTATCTGTTTAAAAATATTGCTGTACTAAACAAGATTAGAGTTAAATGATTAAATACAGTTATTTAGGTGAACAACTTTCTAAAAACTGAATCACTGCTTCCAAGAGCTTGAACAGTTTTGATATATATATATATATATATATACACACACACACACACACACACCCCACACACATATATATATATACACACACACATATATATATACACACACATATATATATATATATATATATATTGCTCTTTTGCCTGCCAGATATATTATAAGTAATTATATGTCAACCAGATGATTGTAAAATTAGCCATTTTCTGAATGCATAGCAGCAATACTGGGATAAATGTGTGTGTGTGTGTGTGTGTGTGTGTGTGTGTGCAATTTCCTTTAACAACAAAATAATGACATTGTCCTAGTAGAAGTGATAATTGAAAGTAACACTAATAAATTCTGTAAAAGCAAACTAGAAAAAAATGTACATTGAGAGCTATCCTGGATATAATATGAAACTTCTATTCAATGAGTATTCATTCATTCATCTTTCATTCACTTTTGTATATAAAAAATTATTGACTGAACACACACTATATTCCAGGCACTGTGCTGGATGACTGGGATACAAAGATCAATGGGCTGTGACCTTAGCCTTACACCTCTGCAGAGTATACTTATGTAAAATAGATCCATTACTGTAAAACATGGCTGCAAGAGATACCTGAACAAAGTGTCCTGTGAGTGAGTGAGTGGGTGGGTGGGGAAGTTGGTAGAGGCTTCACAGAGAAGCTACTTGAGCTATCTCTAATAGTATAAGTAGGAGTTTATCGAAAAGTAAAGGAAAAAATAAGAAAAGTAAACACAAACAAATGTATATAGTTCAAATAATGAATAGGTATTTGTTTGGTTGATTTTTATTTTTTATTTTTAATTTTTTTTAAGTTTAAAAAAAATCTTTATTTCAGATAAAATTATTTCCATTATTAAGGATAAAGCAAACACACTTCCTTGAGTCCATCATTTCAGGTGACTGTGATTTCCATGAACATTGGCGTTCCTGAGTATCATTTGAATATTTGCCTACATGCTTGTGGGAAGCTTCCTCAGCCTTTTCTTGGTAGGTAGGAATTCCAGTTTTTCTGAATTCTTCGCTTTCCTTCAGGTATTCCATTTTGCATTCTTCATGAAAGGCTGGATCATTATAGTAAGCAGTTAGACATTCTTTCAATGCAGAATTTTCTTTCTGGCATTTTACTACCACAAGGATTCCAGAGTCCTTGCAACATTTAGTGAAATCTTGAACTTGTTCAGAACATCTCTCTCGGGCCTTTTCTCTCATTATTTTAGGGATCAAAACATCTTTTTCGACTCATCTGAGATGTGGCTCTGCAGGGTCGAGTGCCATGTCCGCGCCCGGGAGGTGGCAGCGGCCCACACAGGTCTGGTTGGTTTTTAAATGAAAGAGAAATATGATTTGGGCCCACATTGTGGAATACTGAGTGGCCCATACCTTGATAAGAAGTTCCATAATTAGTGTAAAAAGCAAGCGAAATAGGTTTTTTTACTTTGATACATTTGTATATTGTAGTATGATTGCCACTGAGGCAATATTTATCACATTACATTATTATAGTACAGTATTATTGACTATGTTTCTTATACTGTGCCTTAGATCCCTATGGCTTATTATTTACTGCTAGTTACAAGTTTGTACCCTTAAACACCATCAATCTAATTCCCCCACCCACCATCCCCTGGTAACAATCATTTTACTCTCTTTTGTGCAGATTAGACTCTTTTAGATTCTACATATAAGTGATATTGTACAGTGTTTGTCTTTCTCTGTCTGACTTACCTTGTCTAGTACAATATGCTCAAGGTCCATCCTTGTCATAAATGGCAGGATATCTTCCTTTCTCATGGCTGAATAGTATTCAATTGTGTATATATGTACCACATCTTTTTTAGCCATTTATCCATTGGTGGGCATTTGGGTTGTTTCCATATCTTGGCTATTGAGAATAATGCTGCAATAAATATGGGTGTGCATATATCTCGTCAAAATCCTGTTTTCATTTCCTTTGGATTTTTACCCAGAAATGGAATTGCTGGATCATATGGTAGATATATTTTTAATATTTGAGGAACCTCCATATAATTTTTCCTAGCGGTTGGACTAATTTACATTCCTGCCAACAGTGTACAAGGGTTCCCTTTTCACCACATCCTCACCAGCATCTGTTTGTCTTTTTGATAATAGCCATCCTAATAGGTGTGAGGTGATATCTCACTCTAGTTTTGATTTGCATTTCCGTGATGATTAGTGATGTTGAACATTTTTTTCATGTACCTCTTGGCCATTTCGATGTTCTCTCTGGAAAAATGTCTGATTAGTTCGTCTGCCCATGTTAATATCAGATTTTGTTTGGGGTTTTTGTTATTCATATATGTTAATTCTTTATATATTTTGGATATTAACCCCTTATTCAAAATATGGTTTGCAAAATTTTTTCCCATTCTGTAGGCTGCCTTTTCATTTTGTTGACTTTTTTTTTCTTTTTTTTTTTGCCAAGTAGAAGCTTTTGAATTTGATGTTGTCCCATTTGTTGATTTTTTACTTTTGTTATTTGTGCTAGCAAAAGAGGTTTTTAAATGGGAGAGTGACAAACTTTTCATATAAGAAAAATACCATAAAGCAATGTAGAGAATAGACCAGAATGGAGGAGAAACTTGTAGTAAGAAAATAATGAGGAAACTGTTAGAATAGGCCACCTGATAGAGGCCATGTCTTAGCGGTGGTGGCAATGGAGAGAAGCTAGATTATCGTACCTACTGGGTGTGTTGGTTGAACAGAAGGGAAGAAGTAAAGATCTGAGGTTGCAAAGAAACCTTATTACAGAATAAGCTCCTTTGCCATTTTACTACCTGTGTTCTAGGGTACCGTCCTCTCCTGGGATCCAATCCTGAGGTACAGGGATCCCAGAGACACGAGAGGGCCAGTGAATGCACTGAATTTTATGGGCAACAATTTGGAGACATGAAGATCCACAGTCTTCATCAGATTCTCATCTCAGATTCAAGGGGAAAACTTTTAAAAATTGTAAGTCGATGTGTTTAATAGGTACTTTTCTAGGGAGACACTCCATGCTTTTCATCATTTCCTTTTAGTAGATTATAAACACACAAATAGCTGAAGACCACTGATCTATCTGATAGATACCCTTTTATTTTTTCACAGATTTTCTTTGTATTTAGGTCCAGTTGTTAGGACAGGGTTGCAGGGCAGTGTGACATAAAATACACGGGTTTAAGTCAGAGATACCTGGGTTGGCATCTAGAGTCTTCAGTAATGCTGCGTGACCTAGGCAAAATTGCTTAAACTCGAATAACTGCAGTTTCTTCATTTGTAAAATGAAGAGAGTGACATCTAGTTCAAATATGGAGCTATTCATAAGAACTTATTAGCCCAGCACTTAGTTGAGTGGCTGGTCAATAGAAGGCATTCAATAAGTGATAGCAATATTGAACACTGTTGTTATTATCCTTACATTTATTAGATAGCAATGCTGAGGCTCATCTCACTTCTCTCCCCTCTATGAAGCCTTCATTTATCACCCCATCTAAAGTCAGTCTCACCCTTTTCTGAGCTCTTTGCTTGTACTTCCTCTTGAGACCTACCTTACTTTTACTGAGATTATAGTGTAATGTCTTCGTCTCATCCAGTTTACTAGATATTAGGGCTTTATTCATCTTGTATTCCCTTTAGTGATGGCTATCATACATTCTACGCAGATGAGGCACAAAATTTAAATATTTTCTATACAACACAATATTTAATATTTTCACAGTATATTTGGTTCAGTGGCACCTATCAGAGCACTTGTCACACCATATTGTCTCCCTGATAACAGTGGATTCTGTGGGCAGAGTCTGTTGTGTATTCATGGTGCTTATTACATTGCATTAGAGAAAGAAAAGTTTGATCATGGGCTTCTTGCACTTGAAAAACCTTGGCTTTTACTTTTACTCTTTAAAAAATAAATATTAGATGTCCTGTCACTTATGTGATGTGATATAAAACCTTAAATCTTTATATAGTGTTGGAAGTATTGTATTAAAATGTCCCATATTTTCTAAAATCTCATGTAACTCAAACATCTGGAAAAACCTAGTAACAAATAATGTATAGATAGTTCAGATTTGGTTTTTATACTGTCATTCTTCACATAATAATTTCTGTATGTATTTTTCCGGTAAGTAATTTATCCCAAACTAATTATGTAAATTAAAATTTCAGGAAGGCTATGAAACACTAACAACTCAGTTATATTATCTCAAAACATTACAATCACCTCACTGAGTAGCAGCAAAAATAGAGGTCAGAGCATTTTGGTTGTCTTAATGTGGCTCTTCTGTTTTGATATTTTTCTTTCTTTTTTTTTTTTTTTTTAAATAGCTCATGGGCTTAGTTGCTCCGTGGCATGTGGGATCTTCCCAGACCAGGGATCGAACCCGTGTCCCCTGCATTGGCAGGCGGATTCTTAACCACTGCGCCACCAGGGAAGTCCCTGATATTTTTAAAGTTACATCTGAACACAATTTTCTATATCAACAATGATGCCACTTTAAAATATCTAAATGCAAAAGGGCTGTACGATAAGGAAAAACACTGCGGTCTCATTGGAAAAATTTTAAAGAAACATTTTGTGATTTTTTAAGTGTATAAAGTAGACAGAAAACAACTGGCACCCCATTAAAGCAAACCCATGTGATCATAGTGCACAGCTGTCAGACAACCACGTTCCAAAACATCTAAACCTTCCACATGCTTAGACGGCCCTGTGCTTATTTATCACAGCACCAATCACGCTCTATTTCCATCATCTGTTGACTTGTCTGTCCTCCACCCTGGAAGGCATTACTTTCTTTTCAAACCATGTTTACACTCCCAGAGCCTATCTAGCACCTGGCACATGGAAGGCAATAAATGTGTTGTTTATGGAAGCAATTAGCAAAGTAAATAATTATCTAATTAATTAAATGACCTTCTGTGTTTTCCAACAATTTTCAAACTTTAATGTGCTGAAAAATTACCTGCAAATTTTAGTTTAAAATGTAAATCGATAACTTCTGCACACATGGATTCTAATTCCATAGGTTATGCAGCCTGAGAACATGCATCTTAACAAGGCCACCAGTGTTTCTGCTTCAGGAGCAAAAGATCACTCTTTAAAAAACATTGATAGAATATCATTCATGTGATTAAGAACTCTTCTTGATTCAGGTAAACTTCCACAAAATCATTGGGCTGTTGTTCACTGAGTTCTGAATTGAGAGGGTCAGAGTGAGTGAGGACTGAACAGTGTAAGAAAAGTCCTGAGGGGCTCATGGGGCCACTGGTGAAAGGCTTTGCTCAAACTTTCCCTTGATTCTGTTGTCTGTTAGATTTGTGAGGTTTGCGTGAATAGAAGGTAAGCTAAAGACAAACTTGACAATGTGGGCAGGACTGCTTGACAGCCTAAGGATCCAGATAAAGTCTAGTCCTTCCAGTTGGGCCTGCATTGGGGTCACTATCCAAGAAATAAGCAGGGAGAAAAAAATCTAGGCCAGGTAACAGAAGAGCATCTCAAGATACAGATCATGCAAGCATACTGACACCAGAAAACTCTGAGTGTGACTGACTTCGGATACCTGGACAAACCCATCCTTCCTCAGTTCCTATTTAAGTTTCTCAATGTAATTGATGGGAGCTAGCAAAGTATCTGCTGCTCCCAGAGTTGGATATGCTTCTTAGGTATTGGTCATAGTGGAAGGTTAGATCATCTAAAGTGTTTATACTTTCAGATTCCCCAGAATCTTTGAAAAATATTGGTCAATTTTTGGACTCTAAGCCAGATCTAATAAATCAGTATCTCCGGGGAGCCCACGATGGAATTGATTTATGAGCATTCTTTAGGATCGGTTCAGATGATTGCCCTGGTGTGGGAGCCATGACTTTAAAAAAGCCTTCATAGATATTTCATTAATGAAAAATTTTTTGTATTTATTAGGAGTCATATCTTTCTGCCCCCCATCTTTAACCCCACACGTTTCTGCCTCTTGCACACAACCCCTCTCCTCGTATGTCTCTTAGTAGCCTCTTGTCCAAAATTACTTTGTCATAGACTTGCTTTTTTAGGTATTCTAACGCTCTAAACTTAATAATAATTTCCTCTATTCCTTTTCCATCAATTTTCAGTCTAAAGACTTATTTTTCTCTCCTTTTATTTCCCCTGCACAATTTATATCCTAAAGCACATTCAAACTGCATGTCATAATGTCATACACCCTCTCCCCACCCACTTTTTCATGCACCCACATAGGTAGCACGTTAGCTGGCTTACATTTCTAAAAACAATCAGGGGCCAATGACTCTGTGTGAACAAGTGAGCAAGGTCATTATTAATCTTAAAATGTCAGAATAAAGGTCTAAAATGGAGAAAGTTGCTGAGAAAAATGGAAGATGAGTTCACAATTGAGCAGGACGCCTAAGACATTTTACATTCCGACTTGTTTTAACAAGATTCTACTGCTTTGTAATTCATTGACAGAATGCTTATAGCCTCCCATTGGCTCAGTGCTCCCATTTATTCAGCGACTGTAAATAATAGCCATCAGCAAAGCTTTTGAAATCTTCAGATGAAAGGAACTAAATTAAGGAAGCTTCCCCTGTTCATCCCTTTCCCACAAAATGGGTGCTGACTAGAACACAGAAAGCAAGGAGCACAGAAAGCAAGGAGCAGTGTAGTAACCTTACAACCTAGTATAGTCCAGCTTTTGAGAACCATGAATGCTGCTTTTCTATGTACTGAAAGTTTTTTTTTAATAAATATTTTTTTCTCAATTGGAACATGGTATTTTGTCTTAAGCTGTGAGAGGAGATTGGAAAAGGCAATATCAAATCAGTTACATTATGTGGATTAATGGCGCAGTAGTTTCTCAGTTATCGCAAGCTGGTTGCTATTTTAAGGTTATTATTATCACATACTACTCTACCTGAGAGTGAAATTTTTCATTTACCATCAAAGATGCTTCATTTTGTTGCTTAGCAGGGGAAACTTTGATAAATAAATTCCAGCATTTTTTTATGTTCCCATGGACTTAAAATGTACCTGCAATTTTTAAAATTTCATACAGATTATCTTTTTATATTGTTTACTTACACAATCTACATATTTTAAATTATTAGATGATTAAGCTAGCAGCGGATGAGGTTATAATTTTAATGAAGTGCTAAACCTTCCCGTGATATTACAGTTGAGTTAGGGAACCAGTCAATACTCGCTACTCTGGGCCAACGGTGTTTAATTAGATCAGTGTGATAAATAAAATTGGGAAACATTACTTGAAATATAGAATATACTTAACTTAGATAACAATGGATTGGCAATTTAAAAATTTATATTAGACCTCTTTGTCATTTGATCACTTTACTATATCTGATAATGTCAGTATTCAGTACTGCAGAATGCAGTAAGCAAAACACAATGTTGCCTACTAAGATCAAGTTACTGCTGGGCATTGTATGGGATGTAAGAAATACAGACATGTTCTCAGCCTTCCAGGACCTCAAAATGCATTTGAGGGACAGATTGATAGATAGGTAAGTAGATAGATGGAGAGATAGAGAGATAGAATAGATAGATAGATAGATAGATAGATAGATAGACAGACAGACAGATAAAAGGATAGGTAAGATATATGGCATTTGTTTTCAATAACATCTCACACTCCTTATTTTTCATGCAACTCAGCTGACAATTATCTATACCATATAACCTCTCCTATTCTGTAGCTTCAAATAGTTATTTATATTCATGAACTTTTTGTACCTTAGAGAAGATACATTTGCTTGGTGTTTTGTATTTGTTTTCTAGAATAACTTAGGTATTGTGAATAAAGGAAACCCCTATTAAGTGCTAAAGTGTTATTGTAGTCCTCATTATCATTTTGTTATTATAGGATGTAAGCATTTTTAAATGCACTGTCTATTTCCTTGATGTCTTAAAAAGAAAAAATTGAGTTTTTTTTTTTTCTATTTAGAGGCATTATTATGTTCATCAGGGTTTGTGATAATTTAAAGGGAAATTGTCACTATAGAATGGATATGATGGAAATCTCTTGGTTTCCTGGAAAAATGCATTATTGATCTACCTTTATGTCATTTTTATTTTTTCTCCTAAAAATGTGTGAGGCAGTTAGGTGATTTCCTGCACCCCCTTCTACTAAATTACTACTAAATTAATAAGTGAATCAAAGGCTAAAGCATACTTCTTCCAAGGGGTAGTTTCATTCTGTAGAAAACTATCAACTCTATTATTGATATCAATGATCCTGAGTTTGTCAGTATCTTTGAAATGTCATCTCAGAGTTCCTTATCACCAATGTGAAGGATCATCTACAAGACTGCAGTATTCACCCTGTCCTCTATAGCACTTGCTTTGATTTTACTCCCAATGTGGGAAGGAGGAGTATTTTTAACTTCTGTAGTTTTTTAAAGAGAATTACATTTTTAGGGGTGGAGAGCTGGAGTGTGGGCAGGATTTTTGTGACATATCAAAAGGTTAATAAAATTAGAAATCCCATGCTTAATGTTATGGCAATAATAAAATTAATAACTATTTGATAATGTCATGTTATCCTGAGAATCCTTCATTCCTAAATTACATTTGTTTTGTGAACATTCCAGAAGTTAGACTGTATTAAGAAATGAGTTTTCTACAAGATCATGAAATTCTTTTAAAGCCTCAAGGTTTTGCTTACTATCTTTTCTTAAATGTCTGATGTAATTATTCCATTTCAAATGCCAAAGCTTGATTCTGTGACTAATACAGCTTAGTAAGCTGTATCTACTTATTTGTAAAATGCTTTTTTTAGTGAAAGTGGTAGCAATAGTAATGGTCTCCCACAAAGATGCCTACATTCTAATCCTCAGAATCTATCAAAATGTTATGTTACATGGCAAAGGGCTGACCTTAAGATAAGTAGATTATCTGTATTGTCCTGTTGGACCAAGGGTCCCTACAGGGGGAAGAGTGAGGCAGAAGAGTAAGAACCAGAGGGATGTCATCCTGAGAAGGGCTCAGATCATCGCTGGTTTTGATGCTAGAAGGGGGACGTGGCCCAAGGAATAGGGGAAGCCTCTAGAACCTGGAAAGTGAAAGAAAATGGTTTCTCTTCTAGAGCCCCAGGAAGGAAAGTAGCCCAGTGAGACCCATTTCAGATTTCTGACCTCCAAAAGTGTAAGATGATAAATTTGTGTTGTTTTAAGCCACTAGGATTTGGCAATTTGCTACAGTGGCAATAGGAAACTAAAACAGTGAGTATTGGAGTCAAAGGTAGGAGGATTCTGATGCAGTTTCCTGGAGAGTCAGTCAAACAAAATTGCTGAATTCCCATATTTTGGTGATTGTGTGTAAGGGTGCGTCTCTGAAATTTTGCATCGTTCAGAATCTTTGTACAACGCAAATAGATACACATTCCTAGGCCTAATGCAGAGCCAGGGTAGATGAAATACCTCTGCACTGACACATCAACATTTTCCTGTATTTCTTTTTAAAAGTAAAATTATAGAATCATCTTCTTATTTCCGTTTATATTGACATTTCAAGTTATTAGACATCAAATTAGAAGTCTTATAAATGTTTTCTCTTTCTGTAATATTCATGTTATAGTATGGTGCTCCTAGCTTAGTATTTCTGCTATGGCATACAATGAAATAGGCCACTGTGCCAATTCTGTGTTTCGGCTTAGTGTGTCAGGATGCAATTGCTTTAAGCCTTCGAGAACCCAGTACTGACAAGGCTCTGAGGCGACTGAGGTACAGTTAGGTTGGGTCCTATATCTGCAGGCTAACCATAGGCTGAGAAAAATAATATATAAAAGTAACTGCAACTGTGTAGCACAGGGAACTCCACTCACTGCTCTGTGGTGACCTAAATGAGAAGGAAATCCAAAAAATTGGAGATATATGTATACGTATAGCTGATTCACTTTGCTGTACAGTATAAACTAACACAACATTGTAAAGCAACTATACTCCAATACAAATTTTTTTTAAATGACTGGAAAAAAATTTTTTTAATAAAAATAAAAACAACACACACAAACACAAAATAACTGCAGTGACTAAATGTGCCAGTTGGGACTGGACCTTGACTCAATCAAGGATAAGCTCCTCTCCCCACAACCCTTATTCAATATCTGAAACTGATTTAACTCCACAGATGAGAATCAGGAGGACTCTGAACCTGGAGTTTGGAGATTCACTCTGAAGTATCGAAAGATTCCACTTGTTTTTATTTATTGGTTAAGTAGGGTTTCTCAGCCTCGGCGCTATTGATGTCTGGATCAGATAATCCTTTATTGTGTAGGGCCATCCTGGGAAGTGCAGGATGTTGAGAAGTATCCATGGCCCCTGCCCACTGGATGTCACTAACAAAACCCTACTCTGGTTATAACAGCCAACAAGGTCTCCAGATGTTGCCAAATATCCCCAAAGGGGCAAAATCGCCTCTGGTCGAGAACCACGGGGTTTCTGTACTCGAGCACTTAACCTTTTTTCTGCAACCAGACTCCATTTTATAACCCACTTTTAGTAGATGAGCTCTGTTGTAACAGCACCTTTCAAGGTATCTGTATTTATAGCCACAAATGGAACAGCCCCAAATTTAAATACTGTATTCTCCCTAGATCTCAGTCACCACGAGCAGTCATATTCTCAGCTATGAGATTACACAATATCCTTCCTCCCTCCTCTTTTACCATGAACTATCTATCTGTAAAACCTCTGTGATAAAATATTCTACCCTGCTAGATTTTGTCCATTGACTTCTGGAGGCATCTTCCGTGATGGACCCAGCCTGATGGATACCTATAATTTTTTCATCCCATTAATCTGTAGTTTGTCCCATTCTACCAGAGCCTTATTTCTGGCAGTCCAATTTATTTAAAGAAAACGAATCTATCCTTATGTCATTTTCACACATACACCTCCACCACCAACAACAGTTGAGACCTGGGTACCAAATAAGACTCTATTTACAAGTAACAGAAACCAAATCGAGAAAGCTTAAGTAGAAAAGCAATGCAAAGCAAAACAAGAAAAAAATGGTTAACTGATTAAATATAAATTGTCTCAGAAAAATCAAAGCATGCAGAATGACCTCAGGATTGCATGCAAGAATTGGGAAGTGGTCAGGACCTCAGGGAATGTATGCATCCTTCTTCTGTCTCTGTCTCCTCCATATTTCCACGATTCTCTTTTCTTCGGCAGGCTGGCTTTCTCTCATGCACTGTCCACATGACAAGATGGCTGAGCCAAAGCTCCCAAGAGTTTATAAGCTCTCCTTTTCAGAGATTAACCCAAACTGAACTATATATTTGTGACCATAGGTGTGTGAAGGAGACTTCTCACTGTCAGGTAAGAAGATGCCCCAGAGATGAGAGCCACAGATTGGTTCAGAAATTTACCCAAATTACCTGGTCACCAACACAGAATAGAATTCAACGTTTTTTCAAGTGACTGAAAACAATTCCGCATGCAGAATTTTAACTGTATGAAAGCAATTAAAGTAAGAACATATCATCTTCGGGAAAAACACACATTAGGATAATTATGTACCAACACTCATATTTCACAATTTATCAAAGAGACATTTAGAGGCATTCTTGCCCAGATACAAAAAATGTCTTTTCTGTTTAGGGAAATAGAAATTTAATTTTTCTTCTGCATATAAAGAAATAAATGAAAATATCAGGATATTTGAAAAAAATTTCTAAGGGTTTTTGCACATTGTTGAAACTAATGTAAAAATAGAAATCTATTTCCAAGACAAAAAGGATAATACAACCTTTGTGTGAAGGCACAATGATGAGTTTTTTTTGTAAAGCATGTTTGTTCAGACCATGCTTGAAAATTAATATTTCAGTAGAGAGCATACAGGAAATTTCAGTATGTTAAGACAAAAAACTGGGAAGTTTGGACGTTTCTGTTTTCCTAGTAAGGAGGCTCTGCTTTATTTTCTGACAAGTTCACTGACAGAGCTTTAGAGGTAACATAACGGTATCTGCACTTAGCTGTCAGCCAGGAATGAGTCACTCTTGAATTTACTAAAAATGACATGATCAACATGGCATAGTAATGAACCCTGGGGAGGATTTTAAGATACGATGTGGCACCAGATCCTCTCATTAGTGCCATGGGTCTTATTAGTACATGTCATTTTTCTAACCTTTACAGCATGGCTGGTAGAATACAGCAAACACTGAATCTCTCTACATTTGTGACATCTCTTAATGTCACATCTCTTAATAAAAAAATACTGTTTATAGCTTGTTGAATTTTCTAAACATGTTTTAAAGATGAGGAAATGGCATAAAGCAAGGAAAATGAGAAAACCCCTTAGATTTTGTGAAAAAAAAAAAGGTATGCTAATACACTGAGTGGGAAGAAGTGCTTGCTTGTTTCCTGTCAGTCCTTACATCCCAGGGAGACAGCATCCCATAGGGGCAAGAGCCTGTGCTTCAAGCTAGGGTTCTAGACCCAGCTCTGCCAGCAATAACTTGAGTTTCTCTTAACCTCTCTTAGATTCATTTTTGAAATGCGTGATATAGGAAAAGAGCTATAGGATTGTTTTTTATTACACTTGATTTTTTTTCAAGGCTCTTTGTGAATGTTTCCTCTTGTATCCCGCTCTCTCCATTGATGGATCAAATAACAAATGCCAGGCATAATGATAGGCACTGCAGATAAAATCAGGGACTTCATTCTATATAGGTAAAGTTGAAATAAGATTGTAATATGTAAGTGGATTCATTCACCCCCCCCCCCCAATTCATATTTAACTGTATAAAAACCCTTTTGGGAACAAATTTAACAAAGTTTGAATGCTGTTTATTTGCAGTTAACAAGATGATGGAGAGAAGCAGCTGGATTTGGGATTTAAATGCCTCCATCTAAATTTCACAACTTATCTTAAGAAAGCAGAGGATCCACGTTTTTTCAAAAGGACCAGAAATAAAAATATCCAGTATAGCTTTAGCATTTTAAAGGCCAAAACATGTAATAAAGATTGTGTTAAAGTAAGTCCAGTACATCATTTGTTATTTTCAGTTTTTAAGTTAACATTTACCATGTGCTACTTCAAGCCAACTTTACAAAGTCTGTCACGGCTAGTACCTCGTGTGGCAAATCCCAGGGGTGTCCCGACCTTCCTCAAGGGTGACTGATAGTTGGGCAGGTCCAGGTGTACTGAGTGGTGAGGATTGATATGGATACAACTGAGGTTTAGAAACAAGGAAGAGTAATGGATAATACATCTTACTCAAAGATGGCATCTTATTCTGATGACTTGCCAAAAATATAGAATAATTTTTAATGTGAGATTTATAAAAAACACATTTCCATGTATATTTACATAAATATTTCAAGTAAAATGAGTAAATAAGCACTAAAATATATCAGCTACATGCACAGCATTACAAGGTTATATCTGCCAAATTCATAACAGTAAATGTCACCTCCAAATCAAAATTAAGAGAACAACAGATTTTTAAAAAGTCTGATTTGTCAGGTAGTTACCGAACTACCTATCATCATATGACTAATTTGTCTTTCTAAAGGCAGAATCGTGACAGATATTAAATGTAGAATGAAGGTAGGAGGATTCAATACTTTTCAAGGTAGTGGTTTAGACATCAGGAAAGCTCTTGGGGAAATACCATATGCTAGTGCAACTGTAAATTGCATTGAGTGTTTATTGGTTTCTGTCATGGTATGGTAGGTATTGGTTAGTGATAAAAATGAAGGAAAATTCATTTGTTTGTAGCTTTCATTTTTCAGTTGTGTGCTTTCTGGTAGGTGTACTTGTCTTGTGTAGGAGGCAGAAAGGTGCTACTTTAGAATTCAATTCTAATCACAGAAAAAATATTTTAATGTAATTGATTTGTTCTCCAGTGGAATAGGAGAGGTATAAAATATCTGATGAAGTAACTATGATGCATCAATAGTTAATCGTAATGGATGAAATTTGTCTTTACTTCTTGAATACAGTTATTTTTCCCTGTCAAAGAATAATTATTTCAAATAAAATTCAAAGTGCTGTCTTTAAGATATGCATTATTTCTTCTAGGAATCTCAAAGTCAGCCTCATTTGCACAACATAAAATATGTAAATTCCCCATCATTTGAAATTCTCTTTCACTGCATTAATATAAAAGCTTATGATTTTAGTAAATCCCTTCTGCTGGTTTAGAAGCAGCAACAAAAGATCAGCCATTTATGGTGTGCCTGCTATATGTACTTGCCCTGGGTGAACAGTAAGAGAATCCAGGTATAGGTCAAAGAGTTTAAAGACATTTTTTGAAAGGCAAAACAGATGCATGCTAAAAATTTAAGTAACTTTCTAGTCAATAGCAGAAATATGTGACAAAGTAGTACATGATTAATTGCAAAGTAATGGCTTAGGCAATAATTGCTAAAGGGGTTCATAGAAAAAGATCACTTCATTGAAGAGGTGAGCCACACATTAAACAAGGGGAGGAATTGAGCTGAATAATGAAGGATGGGTCAGGGCCAGAGAGGCATTCTAGGCTGAAGAAATGCCCATAGCTCAGACAGAGAGATGAGAAAGTAAAATGATTTTTTTAGATAAGTGTGAGTATGGATATATGAAGAGCTTCTGTATGGAGTGGAAAGGCTAGAAAATTAGCTGAGAGTCAGGGAATAATGTCTTTTGAGTGTCTGGCTAAGTGATTTTGGTTTCATCCGTTAAATAAGTATTTTCCAGATCATAGTCATCAAAACTTCAGAAAGTCCTATGAGATGTGATTGCTACTCCTGGGGAAGGAGTAAAGACAGGAGTGAAATTTAGAAGTTCAATATATTTGGGAACTTCTCAATTAAAAAAAAAAGTAAGCAAGTTCCCGTATAACAGGTCTTCATAGAGCCCTTAATATATTAATGTGCATTGTGAAACTATAAGAGGATACACCTTCATATATGCTAGAAATTTAAAATAATTTGATATTACTGAACAGTACTATATGAATAGGTAAGAGGTGAAAGGTGAGGCTGGAGAGTCATACTGAAGAGTTTTCACTTGATTGTGCAGGTTCTTGATTAAGTAGGTGATGGGGAGTCAAGGAGAGGATATAGGAATATTGTCATATTCAGATTTACAGTTTTGAAAGGTCATCCTGGTGACAAGCCAAGAGGCTCCTATAATCACTCGTTTAAGAAATGGGGGCCTGAATCAAGGCAGTGGCAGCAGAAATGGACAAGAAAGGTCTAGTTCAAAAATATCTAAGGATTGTCTTTTCGTCTTGTTTATGGTTTCCTTTGCTGTGCAAAAGCTTTTAAGTTTCATTAGGTCCCATTTGTTTATTTTTGTTTTTATTTCCATTTCTCTAGGAGCTGGGTCAAAAAGGATCTTGCTGTGATTTATGTCATAGAGTGTTCTGCCTATGTTTTCCTCTAAGAGTTTGATAGTGTCTGGCCTTACATTTAGGTCTTTAATCCATTTTGAGTTTATTTTTGTGTATGGTGTTAGGGAGTGTTCTAATTTCATACTTTTACATGTACCTGTCCAGTTTTCCCAGCACCACTTATTGAAGAAGGTATCTTTTCTCCACTGTATATTCTTGCCTCCTGTGTCAAAGATAAGGTGACCATGTGTGTGGGGGTTTATCTCTGGGCTTTCTATCCTGTTCCATTGATCTATATTTCTGTTTTTGTGCCAGTACCATCCTGTCTTGATTACTGTAGCTTTGTAGTGTAGTCTGAAGTCTGGGAGCCTGATTCCTTCAGCTCTGTTTTTCTTTCTCAAGCTTGCTTTGGCTATTCGGGGTCTTTTGGGAGAAAATATTTGCAAATGAAGCAACTGATAAAGGATTAATCTCCAAAATTTACAAGCAGCTCATGTAGCTCAATATCAAAAAAACAAACAACCCAATCCAAAAATGGGCAGAAGACCTAAATAGACATTTCTCCAAAGAAGATATACAGATTGCCAACAAACACATGAAAGAATGCTCAACATCATTAATCATTAAAGGAATGCAAATCAAAACTACAATGAGATATCACCTCACACTGGTCAGAATGGCCATCATCAAAAAATCTACCAACAGTAAATGCTGGAGAGGGTGTGGAGAAAAGGGAACCCTCTTGCACTGTTGGTGGGAATGTAAATTGATACAGCCACTATGGAGAACAGTATGGAGGTTCCTTAAAAAACTAAAAATAGAACTACCATACAACCCAGTAATCCCACTACTGGGCATATACCCTGAGAAAACCATAATTCAAAAAGAGTCATGTACCAAAATGTTCACTGCAGCTCTATTTACAATAGGCAGAACATGGAAGCAACCGAACTGTCCATCAACAGATGAATGGATAAAAAAGATGTGGCACATATATACAATGGAATATTACTCAGCCATAAAAAGCAATGAAATTGAGTTATTTGTAGTGAGGTGGATGGACCTAGAGTCTGTCATACAGAGTGAAGTAAGTCAGAAAGAGAAAAAACAAATGCCGTATGCTATCACATATATATGGAATCTAAGAAAAAAAAATGGTCATGAAGAACCTAGGGGCAAGACGGGAATAAAGACACAGACCTACTAGAGAATGAACTTGAGGATATGGGGAGGGGGAAGGGTAAGTTGTGATAAAGTGAGAGAGTGGCATGGACATATATACACTACCAAACGTAAAATAGATAGCTAGTGGGAAGCAGCCACATAGCACAGGGAGATCAGCTCGGTGCTTTGTGACCACCTAGAGGGGTGGGATAGGGAGGGTGGGAGGGAGGGAGACGCAAGAGGGAGGAGATATGGGGATATATATATATATATGTATAGCTGATTCACTTTGTTATACAGCAGAAACTAACACACCATTGTAGAGCAATTATACTCCAGTAAAGATGTTAAAAAAAAAAAAAATCTAAGGAATATAATCCTAAACTCCTGATGACTGAAGGGATATGAAAGTCAGGAAGGAGTTAACAATGAATGTTGAGCTTGTAACTCTGGAAACTGAGTGAAAAGCAGTATCAGTCATCAATTCAGGGAACAAAAGAAGAGCAGAATGGGGTGAAGGGCAGGCATAATGAAGGAAGACAAACAGTGAGCTGAATCTGTGGTGGGTGTTGGGCTTGATGTCCCAGTAGTATATCCAGAGGAATCTATCAAAGAGATATTCAAATTTACATATCTGGAATCCAGGAGAGAGATCTGATCTAGAGATAAAAGTTTGCAAGTCACTGCATGCCGTGATACAACATGTGAAGACATGGGAGATGATAACACTTACACAGACCATATAGTGAAGATAGTAAGATCACCAAAGACATCGTCCGAGAAAAATGAAGAATATACAACAAAAGAGATTAAGATTAGCATTATCCAAACACAGTATTAGAAATTGTTTTATACTCCATTACTGTTCAGCTCAAAATGGGACTCCCTATTACTTCATGAGTTAGTTGTGACCAATGACCTCTCTACCCGCCCCCCCTCCACACACACACACACACCACAGGGAGTTTGGTGCTCTTAGTCACTGAGGAGCAGAATCAGATATAGATTACTCTCTTTTTTCCCCCTTATTTATTTATTTAAATATGGATATCTAGTTGTGACAGTGCTGTTTGTTGAGAATACTACCCTTTCTCATTGGTTACCTTTGCTCATTGAAAAGCATCTGACCACATGTGTAAGAGTCAGTTTTTGGACTCCATATTCTATTCCATTAATGAATATGCCTGTATTTATGCTAATATGACACTTATTTCTATACCACTACACTTATAGCATTATACTGAGTCTTGAAATGAAATCGTGCAATTCCTCCAGTTATGTTCATTAGAATTCTTTTGCCTATGATAGGCCCTTTGTAATTCTGTGTAAATTTAGATTAAGTTTGTCACTTTCTACAAAAATCCCTTCTGAAATTTTAATTGATATTGCATTAAATGTGTAGATTAATTTGGTAAATATTAGCATCGTAATAGTATTGTGTCATCTATTCCATGACCATGGTATGTCCCAATACTTATGTCTGTTTTACTTTCTCTTAGCAATGTTCTGTAGTTTTCAAGGTAAATATCCTGAGCATATTTTTATAAGTTTATTCCTATGCATTTCATGTTTTTAGATACTACCGTAAATGGTATTTTTTTTTATTTAAATTTTTACTTGTCCATTATCCTTGAAGATTGTTGAGACAGTACCTATGGGGAAAAGCACACATCTTTTTTTACTCTTACTTTATACCTGGTTATATGTTGACTAGCTTAACTTATTTTCTTGCAATCACTATTTTCAAGAACTTAGCCTCAGATACAGATATTGGTGACCCCAATAAATTCTTTACAGTTCAAATTTAACAATGCTAAAAGAAGTTTAAAAGGAAGAAATATTTCTGTTCTAACTACAGTTATCTATCAAGTTAGCCTGGTCAGATCCACTCTTTGGGTGTGACTATATGTATGTGTGAATAAAAGAAAGAGGGGGAGGTATACATAGAAAGAAAAGACCCTGGATACATAGGTATACATAAAAGAAAAGAGGAAGAAAGAGCACCAAGACACCAAAGAAGTATTTGAAAATATACTAGCAAGAAAATAACATGTAATACCTGTTTTTCACTTCTATATCTTCATAGTGAATGCTCAAACATCATATAATATATAGGTTATATTAGTTATTATTTACAGAAGAAGAGATTGAGGATTGGAAATATAGTGTCTTTCCCAGTATTATGGAAATGGTAAGTAGCAAATGATGTAGCAGTACTTGGGCCTTGTGAATCTCTTTTGATTGTACTATTTTCTTCAGTTACCTAGTTAGGGCTTTTGCAACTCATGTAACTAATTGCATCTTTCAAGAACTATACATAGGCATAATTATCCCTGCCTGAGTACCATCTAGCAGCCAGATGGTCAGTAGGTAAAGCTGAATTCATGTATTTTACTTCTAACAATATCATACTACATTTGATTTTTTTATTTATGTTGTTCCTGGTCCAAAAGAATCTTAAAAAGAAGGCTTCGCTGGGATTGCTCAATCAGGAGACAAACAAAAAGAGATTGATTTATAATAATTTGATCCAATTATGGATAACTGAGTCACTGAGAAGTTACATGTTTAAATCAAACAAATAAATAAAAATTAAATTCAGAATTACTGAATTGTTATGAGCATAGTTTCAATATCGTCTCTCTCTCTAGGAAATCAACAATGGTTGTCTTATGATTGGATTATCATAAGTTCTGCTCAGTTCTGTTCTTCTGTTTTCAGAGTCTTGATGTGCCATTTCCTTATCATATAGGTTGCAGAGAGAGCTTAAGAATCTCACTATACTTTACTAGGTTTGCAGGTAATCTGTTACCAAGACTTTACTTTTTTATTTGGATTCACCTTGGTTCTTCATCTTTTTCTTACTCCTTTTGAAAAATTTACGAATACATGCACTACACACACTCCTTGTGGTCTCCTATATAGTTTATTTTTCTGTAGTTTCTGTTTTTCACCTCTAAGCCTGAAAATAACTATGTGGCTGCTGTCACTCTATCCTGAGCTCCCCACTCTGTTTGATCACCGAGGATCTTTGTATTGCTAGCTTCTTCTAAGACAATGCATACACTGAAGCTATAGTAGTTTGAAATATATTCTAAATGCTTTCTGAGCTATTAATTTCTTCAGGAAACTCTGGCAGTTTTGCTTTCTAGTAGAGTATCATCCTGGGTTGTCACCCAACATCCTAATGCTTTCACTTTAAGATTCTTCAGGCGACATTAAAACAGCAGCCCTTTGAAATCTACAACTTCTGCAGAAGCTCTGGCAGTACTTCTTTATACCAGATCAAGTATTCTGCATTCGCATGTTAAATGTAAATTCCCTGCTTTCGGTTAGTTCTGTTGAAATCCTAACCAATGAAAAAGCTTGAAAATTTCCTGCAGTAGAAGTTTGATATGGTATGGATAGAGTAGGAATTGTGACTAGTCGCACCATCCTCCCAATACTGTAATTAAGAAGACTTTATTTAAGAAGTAGGATATTTAAAGGAAGATTCAACATTCACATCAATGTTGATCATGTTGATAGTGGCTAGTTAATGGAAATCTGCTGAACAATCCAGTGAAATGGTAAAGTACCATTTGAGTAAAATAAAAATTTCAAGAATTATTGAAGACTGTTAAGTTATCTATAGCATCAAACATTAATATTTCATTTAGATAAATTAATTTTTCAACTAGGAAATAACTAACAGTAGAAGAATTTTCAGGTACTAAATAAACCATAACTTCTTCTGGGTTTATTTGTCCAGATGTCTCTACATTTGCATTTTATTAGAGAAAAATGTGTGTTTAATTTTTGACGTTTCTTTGATATATAATAGCAGTAATTGTTCAATTATTGAGCACACTTATTTCAGTTTTCTTCTGCAACCCAATACTTTTTTCTTTTTAACATCTTTATTGGAGTATAATTGCTTTACAATGTTGTGTTAGTTTCTGCTGTATAACAAAGTGAATCAGATATATGTATACATATATCCCCATATCTCCTCCCTCTTGCGTCTCCCTCCCACCTCCCTATCCCACCCCTCTAGGAGGTCTCAAAGCACCAAGCTGATCCCCCTGTGCTATGCAGCTGCTTCCCACTATCTATTTTACGTTTGGTAGTGTATATATGTCAATGCCACTCTCTCACTTTGTCCCAGCTTACCCTTCCCACTCCCCGTATCCTCAAGTCCATTCTCTACGTCTGTGTCTTTATTCCTGTCCTGCCCCTAGGTTCTTCAGAACCATTTTTTTTTTAGATTCCATATATGTGTGTTAGCATAAGGTATTTGTTTTTCTCTTTCTGACTTACTTCACTCTGTATGACAGACTCTAGGTCCATCCACCTCACTACACATAACTCAATTTCATTTCTTTTTATGTCTGAGTAATATTCCATTGCATATATGTGCCACGTCTTCTTTATCCATTCATCTGTCGATGGGCATTTAGGTTGCTTCCATGTCCTGGCTATTGTAAATAGTGCTGCAATGAGCATTGGGGTGCATGTGTCTTTTTGAATTTTCTCAGGGTATATGCCCAGTAGTGGGATTGCTGGGTCGTATGGTAGTTCTATTTTTAAGGAACCTCCATACTGTTCTCCATAGTGGCTGTATCAATTTACATTCCCACCAACAGTGCAAGAGGGTTCCCTTTTCTCCACACCCTCTCCAGCATTTATCGTTTGTAGATTTTTTGATGATGGCCATTCTGACCGGTGTGAGGTGATACCTCACTGTAGTTTTGAGTTGCATTTCTCTAACGATTAGTGATGTTGAGCATCCTTTCATGTGTTTTGCAACCCAGTGCTTGCAGTAATGGGTTGGTGCATGTTGGTGTGATACCCTAGTTGCTAGAGTCTAGTGCCCCATTTTGACCTCCTCATCTCCCATAAACTTTTCTGCTATGATTCAGGCAGTCAGTCTCACAACTGTGCTGTATATTTACCCCTCAAAACCATATCACCTCCACTAATTTAAGCTTCTTACTTTGTGAGTACGCCTTTAATATTGAAGTATACCCCATAGGATGATTTTCCACTTCATCGTCACCTCAGTTTCCTTGATGTTACTGTGATTGTCCTCCCTTCATTCATCAGCTTGATTGTTGAAGTACCCGCATATGATCATTCTTTCACCCCATCTGAAGGAGAGGCCTCTGACACCTTATCATTATCAGAGGCCTCTCTTTCTTCACTAGCTGCTCCCACTCTTTCCCCCTAGTTTCATTTTTCTTCTTAACTAGGTTGAATTGCCTGGATCATCATGTCACTGTGTTCATGTCAATACCCCAGATTCCATTGCCCCCCTGGCTTCGGCCTTTTGATCATGAAAATCCTCAAACCCTGATGAAGGCAACTATTTGTTCTATCTGGCCTGTATCTGTATAGCTGGGCTCAGCCAGATACAATAACAGTGCACGTCAAATTAGTGCCACTATAATTAGTGTGTGTTGATTAACCTCAACTGGACTATCATTGCCATGTAATCCTACTACATTTTGTCATTCCCACCTTCTGAAAAGATTATTTCAAGCCTGCTCTATGCTCTACAAAACTCCAACATCCCTATTACTCCGTTCATTCCCTGTACATAACCTAGCCAAAACAAGAAAGAACAAAATGAAACAAAACCCTCTTGATAGCAACTTTCTCAAACCTTGCTATGATACCCCACCTGCATTTACACTGTCCACTTTTTATCCCGGCATGTTTTTAAATCCAGTCAAAATTTTTGGGTCTTCGGCTTAGGGGATCACACCTTCCTTCTTGTAACACTGTTTTTTTTTTTTCCTATACCAACATAATTTTTTGTGTTGTTTTCCTCCTACCTCTCTGTTCCCACCTTCTCAATGACCTTTGCTTGCCCACTTTCCTCTACTTTTCTGTTAAATCCTGGGATACTGTAGGCTCAGTCTGAGGCCTGCCCTGACCCTTCCATTCTATATTTCATCCTAGGCTAGTTAACCCAGTGAATGGCTTCAGCTCAAAGCCAGTCATTCATGCCAGTGACTCTGGTTATATTTCCATCGCATTCCTCTCCTGACCTCCAGAGGAGTATATCAGCTGTCTTCTAGATATTACCAGTTAGATGTTCAGAAAAGCACATCAAATTCAACATGTTCCAAGTTATACATACTTAGTTATACAAGTTATACAGCCTTCCTCCTATGTTCCATCCCTTAATGGAACGGACAGCCATCTTCCTCTTTACAAAACCAGAAACTTGAGAGTCATTCTGAACATCTTTTTTTCTTTCACCTTTTATTCAATTCATTAGCAAGCCTTGTTGATTTAGGCTCCAAATATGTTTGAGTCACTCTTCTCAACAACACCATCATTATCACACCCAAGTACATCTTCTCTTGCCTGGACTGCTTCAGTAGTATCCTGTCTGGCCTGCTCATATCTTTTCTTAGATCTCTCTCTTTTTTCTATAACAGCCAGAAATAGTTTGAATTATTAATCTTTCTTGGCTTAAAACTATTCTACCCCACTTTGTGCTCCAGCAACATTGGCTTTTATCAGTTTATTTATTGTGTCAACCCCCTATCTATCTCAGGGCCTTTCACATACTCTTGCCTCTATTTCAAAGGTACCCCCTCCTTGCCCTGCCTTTCTCCCTCCATCCCACCACCACCCTTGCCTACTTGTTTTTATGGTCTTGGCTCAGATATCACTTCTTCAAAGAAGTCTGCTTTGATACTCTAGATAATATTAGTCTCCTGCAGTTGGCTTTCACAGTATCTTATAACTGTTTTCCATAAAATCTGGTTTAACAACTCTAAGTATGTATTGAAATAACGATCAATTTCATGAGAAACAGTCAGTCCAATTCAGCAAACGTTTACTGAGTGTCTAACACCAGACCCAGTCTATGCTCTTGAAAATCTCATAATCAGAGAATTCACCCACATTTTAAAAAAATAAGTGAAATGATACTTTCAAAGAATAATGCAGCCCTTATTTCAATTGAATGAATGTTTTCCAAGTAACTACCTTATACCAGGCACAAAGGAAAAACATAAACCTGGCACTAAGGGGACTTAGACTATCAGGGAAAATATTTTAAAAAATAATAATATAATGAGCTATATATAATGCAGATATTAAGGAAGTTTTCTGAGAGGGAAAAGGTTGGCAAGCCTGATAAGTATTTAAGTAAATACCCTCCTAGTAGGACATCTAGTTCTTAAATCCATGTTAATCACAGGAAATGATTGTGCCCCCCCAGGCAAGAAAAATTTCAGTCTGTGGAAATGAAATTTCAAAGGGACTTATACAAAATCATACATTTGGTTTCCTTGGTTGGTAGAATAAATCTGAGCTAATCATGTCCCATCCCCCTCATCCCTCCAAGCTTTTCACTTTTTCAGATGACTGAAGAGATTTATTGAGACCTTATGGCTGTTCATTGTCCCTAATAAGTTCTCCCTCAGTCATCCTGCTAATTTGGTGACTGGTCTATTTCTAAAAATTAGCAGTTTTCAGAAACAGCCTCCAGTAATGTGGCTGTGAAAAATCTGTTGAGAAGAAATAAAAGGCTAAAACAAAATCTAATACTGTAAGCAAGGATAAATTTTTGGAATGATATACAATCCTGTGTTGTGCCAGTTTAGTCCCTCAGGCAGGAAAAAAAGCAATCTGATTTTCTGAAAACATTCAAAATTTCTCACCTAAGCTCAGCTAAGAATACATCATTATGGGAAGCAGGAGTGGAAAGTCACCATTTTATCCTTTAATTTACAAGTGTCAGTGGGAACAGCAACAACAACAGAATCCAAAGTTGAAAGAAAGAAAAATAATCTGGCTTAATGGTGAATAGAAACTTAAATTTCTTTGAACCAGGTATCCAGGCCCTGCTGTGTAGCTTTAACACTGGGCATTCTAAGACTTCTTTTAATGGCCTTTTATAAATTTCAGAAATATAATAAAATATTCACTTAAAAGAAACCACTAAATAGCCACTTGGTAAACTGATCCAAGAAAAGATTTCATTTGGATTATGAAGTATTTTACTTGTTTTAAGATAGAACAACTTTTTTTAGATTGTCCTTCATCTAGTACAAAAGGTCAGTTCTACTTTCTTCCTCAGTTGTGATATTAATCTCTGGTTTTCGTTCTAAATCCTATTAAGAGAGAGTAGAAGCTTAACTTTATCATCTTAATGCCAAGATCTCAGCAGCATTTATCTAGGTATAAACAAGGATGCCTTTCAGAAGGTTATATTCTCACTGTGATAATGAAGAAAGGGGCTCATACATTAATTACCATGATTTCACAAATGTAGTGTTTAGTTAAGATTCATAAGCACCTTTTATTATTTTCCCAACCTGATAAGCAAGAAAAGTTAAGGAAAATTTATCTTGTGATAAAAAGATACACCTCAGGAACCAGCTACTTTCAGCAACAAAGGCCTACCTTGAACTGGACTTAATACAGATCTAAGACACCAACTGATCTCAACTCAAGCAGCTTATTAGAATCACCCCGTACAGGAAGTGGGTGGCTTTCAGAAATACCCATTCCCCAGATGCCTGACACACAGAGATTCTAGTGAAATTGGTCTTAAATGGGGCTCTGTCATGGGTAATCTTGATTAGTTTAACTACGTGGTGCTTATATTCATCCAGGCTTGAGAATCACTGGCTAGATGCTTGACCACAACTCACCTCTCTCAATTAATTGAGCAGCAGCATTCAGGTTAAAGAAACAACTTTGAGTAACTGAAACTCAACTCTGAGAATGCCATCTGGCCTCCCACCCATACTACCCACAAGGAGTTGGACTATTTTTTTCCCTTAATTTTTCCACCAAACAGATCCATTGCTTTAATATCCTAACCATTGCTAAAATGAGGCATTAATTTATTCAGGAAGGCAGGTCATTCCGTGAAAAAAAACATCATGAGTTAAATCACTTGCTTAGCTAAATTGGCACTTGCTGTCTGCTGAATATTTAGTCAGATAGCCCTTCCTCAAGTCCTCTGTTGGTGAAATAATTTATCACTGTACCACTGAATCCTTCTGCCTTTTTAAAAATATATAATTGAATATGAGTGACTCCCTGCCTTATATTTTCCTCTAAAAATGTACTGTTCCTATTGTCAAATTGGAACATATTTTACTTCCTATATATATCACCCACAAGTCATTTTTAAACCTGGATCACTGTCTATCCTGAAATAAAAGGTCTACTACAAGGGAGGGGCAACTTTTTCCTCCCGCATCTCTTAAGCTTCGAATTCCCATCTGCTATGCATTGCTGAAGGGGCTGCTAATGCATTTTCCATAGCTTCTGCATTTTTAGGAAGCAGAATTAAAATGATTGGTCAAAGAAAAGAAAACCCTTTATTTTTAAGTGATTTCTGTTAAATTTAAGTATATTTAGGATACAGATGAATCCCGTTTGTCCTGGCAACGTGTTACTGGCATTTGTATATACAAAGGAATCTCCTTTTAATGCAGTTGACTAAGCAGTAGGATACAATATGAAGCCTCTCTTGGAGCTGATCCAAAATGTGTTCTTGGCTACTGGAGCACCTCAATTGACAAGGCAGGAAATGGCAGTGGTGGGAGGTTGTGTACATACAGTTGACCCTTGAACAAAAGGGGTTCAACTGCATGGGTCCATTTATATGTGGATTTCTTAAAATAGTAAATACAGCCGTACTACACATCTGCCATTGTTTGAATTTCGAAGCTGAACCTCGGTTACAGAGGAACCACAGTACGTGGATTTTTCTCTGTGTGAGGGAAGCCTCCCCTCACCCCTTTACTGTTTCAAGGGTCAGCTATATGTGTGTGTGTGTATATTTACACACATTTTTACACATACGCATATATGTACACACATGCATATAAACACATATATATGTATGTGTGCGTATATATATATATATATACACACATATGTAAGGACATAGAAAAAGTTAAAACCAAAAACACTATCAAAAGCTGATGGCCACAACCTATAGTCACGATCTAAGAATTAATTCCACTATCATCAGATTTTTAAAACTGGATTAGGAAAAATAAACATGGCTGGCCTAAATAAACTTCACTCCCAGTGACCCTCACTGCCTGAAAAAAAAAAAAAAAAACTGTAGAAAGGTACTTTTTTTTTCCTCCCTGACCCCTACTAACTGATCTCTGGGCAGATAATCAAGAACTGAAGGTCATCAATTTTGCATAATGGTAAAAGTACAGTTCTCTGAATTTGAGTTCTGGCTTTGCCAGGTTGTTGCAGTTTGGCCTTAAGAAATTTTCTAATCTAGCTAAGTATCAGTTTCTTTTAAAAAATTTATAATGAAAGAGATCTACCTTAGTGTTGTTATGAGTACTATATACAATTAATCCATGCAAAGTCTTTAGTTAGTGCCTAGCATAGAATAATTTCTCTATAATTAGTAATGATTAATATTGCATTCCAAGAAAGATATTTTTATAAGTGGACATTATACCCATTTTACTTTTACAATATTCAGAGATTTAAAATTATAGAAAACAGAGACACAAAGAATTTATATACAGGAACCCACTACCTCATGCAGTCAGTGGGTCAATAGAAGAGACTCAGGGTAAGATTGCCTGTTTGGTTGAAGGCGCTCAACAGTTATTTGCAGAATTAATGAAAATAGGTCTTGATGTGGGGGAAGGGGAAAGGAAGAGTTTGGTGATGGTGCCTCTTAAAAGAGCAGTTTCCCAGGTACTTAATGAGATGAGCTTCAGGTAAGTAGTTGGGAGACAATCATACCTACAACTGCATGTTCAACAGTCAAGGACAGCTTCAGTAGAAGAGGGTTATATCCATCTGGAGTGGAGAGAGAAGTGTCTAAAAACGGCATCTGATCAGCCTGCAAGTAGACAGTGAAACAAAATCCATAATCTTGTCATCTTGTCTCTTGATGACTAAGGAGGTGGGATACATTTTCATTATCTGAGTACTGTATAGGTCAGAAGGAAAAAAAACCCCCAAATTCAAACTAAAAAAATAAAAACTATAAAGACCAAAGGAAGAGAACAACATCTTCAGAATGATGGCTGGCAAATATATCCTCTGAAAACTATTAACATAGGAATCAAGCATTTATATAATTCGGCATACATAAAATCATGAGCTGTGTGAGACAGAAATTTATGAGAACTAATTGGAGCGCTGAGTGATATTGTTCTAACAATAACAATATATTATACTTTTTACAATAACAATTATAATTATGGCTGTTAATATTGTGACAAGTATTCAATCCTATAAAAAATAAAATATATCAATAAAAATACATAACAATAAGATAGGACCAAAATATATTTGAAGTTATGAGATTATACTTGGCACTGTTAGATTTCCTAATCATAGCACTTGCAATTCAAGTATCTGCCACTTTCGTTAGTGACAGGTGTGGGTAACTGAGAGGGGATACTCAGCCACCAACAACAATAATGTCAATGTCCTTTATGTGTGAATTGAGCACTGTTATCATATTGTCATAGTAATTGTAAATGTAGACAATTACCTCTGTTCTAGAGATGATGAAACTTTGGCTCAGAAAGCTTAGACAATTTACTCTGAGATAGAAGTACAGGACAGAGCCCTTGTCTGTGGCCAGGACACTTCAGCCTTTCCTATGAAGTGACCTGCACGCATGACATCCGTGCTGAAGCTCAGGTTTCTATTTTGAATGTTGGAGAACTGGACGTGTTCGTCACAAAAAAGCAATGTGAAACTGTTTTAAACGTTTTACCATATTGTTGGGTCTGACCATGACGAGACTAGGAATCTTTTTCCAAAGCTCCATGAGTGATTGTTAATTTTCAGCCAGGTTTAGAGCTCACCGTTTGGAAACACTCCGATGAGAATCTGGCATGAACCATTCCATCTCACGTACTCCTTGATCTCAATATATAGAGCATTCCCGTTTTTAGTTAGGACCATATGAATACCAGTCATCATTTCAAGCTGCTCCCTCTTTATTGAGGTACCACACTCTGAATTGCTAGGCTAGTCTACTTACAATCTAGATAGCAAGGTAGAACCCCTCCATCCACAATCCCGGTACCGGCCAGCCCAACACAACTACTCCTCACAAGAGAAGTGGTGGGAACCACGGACCTGCAGTCGCTTTTTAAGGAGCTGTGCACTGTGGAGGCATCACATGTCAGAAGCATGGCTTCTGGGAAATTCCTTGTAGAGATGCAGCAGGACGGCAGCATGGCAGAAGGCTGTTCAGTACATTCTCCTTGCACAGTCTTTAGGAAAATTACTAAGTTCATGAAATGCTAAATGTAGAAAAAGAGTGAAGGGGTGGATCCTCTCATCTGGGCCTGACATATGTACCATGGTTGAAATTTTGCATACTCTAATGCAGATATGCCAAAATCTGTACCTTCTTTATGTTCTGTAAGTGATCTAAATATCCTCAGGAGCCTTACCATTCTGGCTGGTAGAAAATAAATATAAGCTTCTCAAGCTTTCCTTATTTAAAACCTTTTGTTGTTCTTCAAAACATTTTGAAGCATCTCAAGAAAATATGCGATCAATTCGAATCCCAAATCCCACTCAGTGCTGTTTTTCCCTCTTCTCCCTCCTTCCTCAGTGCAGTTATCCTTATGAGATTGGAAAAGGATCCGTTTTCCTTGGGCTAACTTCTGGGTTTGTTCTGGTCCTACCCTCGTGTGATATGGTGGGTCTGTGGCATGGGGTACCCATTTCTGTGGGTCTCTGGCCTTGGCGACTGCTGAGGCATTTCGAGCCCTCTTTGGTTCTCGTGGGTTCCCTGTCAGTAGCCTCTGTTGCTGAGACTATCCTCTGGAGATAACCATGATGTTCTGATTCTTCCCACCTGGTTCTCTGGACTCGACTTCTTTCACAGATGCTGTAAAACCTGACGCTCAGACCCTTCCTCCATCCAATCCCCTGCTTTGGGTCCCCTGGTCTGTAGCCTTAGCTACGTGGTTACTCCACTCGCTGTGAATCCAGCTTCATGGCAACCCTCTGGCCCTCAACTCAGCAGTTTTCCCCCTGTACACATTGTGACCCTGTGCGATTTGGGGAATTTCTTATACTCCAGGAGTCAAGCTAGAGTGTCAGAGTCAGTTCACCTCATGCCATTTTGTGTCTGCTGAGGAGCAGCATGTTTGCAAGGGAGCATGGTACAAGGCAGTCTGTCCCAGCCCTCAGGCTGCATTGATACTTCCCACAGACACTTCTGAACTGCTGCCATGTATGTAGCTTCAATGTGCTGCTGAATATAGGCCTTCTCTCAGAAGCTCGTGAGCATTATGGGTTACACCTTGAGAAGAAAGATGCAAATCCCCTGCCATGGGACTTTCCCAAACTATCTGATCTATCGTTTTGACCTTAAATGGAGACCTTGCTGTCAAACCTCTGACTTGACCTCTTCTCTGCCCCCAACTACCTCCCTTAGACCAGAGGACATTCATTTACTTACCCTCCTGTTTTACAAAATTCTCCCTTTTAGTCTCGTTGCCTCCTCTAAAAGTAGCACGTGCCCTCCTTTCTAACCTGGGGTCATATGGTTGGAAGGGTTGCTGGTGAATATGATTTATTCATCATTCAGCTCAATACTATTTGAAAGATTTGCCTTTTACGTTAGATTTGACACTAGAATCTGACGGAGGCAGTTCTTTGGAGATATCAGAAGTAAATTGTCAGGCTAAACCTTCAGCTTAACCCCCAAAGTAAGAGCATCCTGCGTTCTTAAATGTGTCTCACAGATCACACCTAAATTGATGCTTGGGTTTGTTTGTTT
This sequence comes from Balaenoptera musculus, assembly GCF_009873245.2. Lineage (NCBI taxonomy): Eukaryota > Metazoa > Chordata > Mammalia > Artiodactyla > Balaenopteridae > Balaenoptera > Balaenoptera musculus. Next base: position 30,818,091 of record NC_045793.1, on the reverse strand, counting down.
GTTTGTTTTTCTCTCATAAAGCTGCTTACAGAGTCTCCATATGGTCTGAGCACAAGAATCTACCCCATTTAAGAGGGGACACACTGGACTGACTTGTCTTCCTTTACTCTCTATGACAGACAGGAAATATTTCTCTCTCTGGAAGAACCCATTACACTCATGCTGCATTACTGGCTTTTGGAACAAAATGATACATTTTATTGCCTTGTTTACTAACCCTTCCTGTTCTGGTACACACTGCTGGCATTTTAAAATTTGGCTATCAAAACCAAACTGCTTCTTTTAGTGATTTTACTCTTTATTTTCTGTCAGATTGTTTTAACTCAACTTGAACAAAATAAGATATCATAATTTGGATATATTAATTCTCACAGCCCTTTAAGATAAATTTGCTTGTTTCACACTAGGTTTAACAATAAGGCACTTTTCTTAATTCTTCTCATTTGATAAAAATATTAAAATGGTAGGTTATCCTATAGGCTTCTGAGGAAATGATTAATTATTCTGTATTTCCTTTAAGTTCTGGCGATAGCTGTGCCATTGACAAACTGTTACAGCTTACGTTAATATTGATGACAAAGTTAATATTATTTCAACAGGACTTGACTCTCAAGTCGGTGGAGCTTAGTAGCTACGAAACTTTGGGATCAGAACCTTGGGAGTTCAAGTCCTAGCACAGCCACCGTTGGATTTGTGACCCTGTGCATGTTAATAATGTCTCTAAGGTTGTCATCTCCAAATTGCAGGTGATGTTAAATACTTGACAGAACTGAATGATGCCTACATGAGATAAAGTATGTAGAGTCTGGCTCAGAGTAAGACCTGTGTGAAAGGAGTGAATATGTTTTCTAGTGGTTTGTCACATACAATTTAGGGCAACTAATTAAGATGGTGATATCGGCATTGCCATGCAAAACAATCACAAGGAATAAAAGCGGTGGGATATTTTGGTCACAATCACTTCTATTAATGGTCATGAGCCTAGCTCTGGAAGCCAACAACAGATGCCATAGGAAGAAAGATGTAGTTGCTCTGGAGGTTTTCGCAATGTCTTCGGAAATAGTTCCCCTGTTTAATAAACAATGCATTCCTACAGATGGATTTGCCCTCATCTTCCACTTCATAAGCAGAGACCAGAAATCAGACCCGTGTAAGAAATCTGAACCTAGCTACTAAAGAAAATAATAAGAGGTATAAAAGTAAATGAAGTTACAAATAAATTGCCAGCTTATGTGACAATATTTGTGAAGTCAGGTTTAACCTACCCCTTAATCTAAAGGCAAATTAGTGAAGGACTTCTTTTTTCTCCACAGCTTTAAGACAGAGCTAACTATATTTGTGCTTTAGTGTGACATGCATTTTGCTAGTTTGTTTCCACAGTTAATATCTGCTGCTATCATAGATCTGTCTTGAAAAAAAAAAAACATTTCAAGGCAGAATTTACTAAAAGGGGGAACAGATTGATTCAATTTTTCTACTAAAACTTCAGAATTGTTACTCTCTCCCTGTTCTTTTTCAAAGGTGTATATAATGAGTTTTCTTTGTTTTGCATATTTGTATATTCTTTTTCCTCTTCCTTATGCTCTTCTCTGCTATGTTTATATTTATGTAACAGGTGCAAACTGAACATCGAATGGAGTGAGAAAAGCAGTAATAAACAGTGACATCTTGGCACACCCCCTCCATCTAGGTTGCTAGAAATGCATCTTGCCCTATCCACTCTCATTATATAGAACATTTTGCCACTTTGCAAAGGATATTGGAATGAATACACGGGATATAACACACACACACACACACACACACACACACACCATTGCCAAGGCCACAGATATGTAATGCTTGCATGAGACAGTGTTTCTCAACATTTATTCAGTCCACAGCTATTTTGGGGGGGAATTAATATGCTAAGGAACATGACATACAGTGATGAAATAGCTGAAGTAGACACATGAATTCTGCCTTCATGATGACCCCAGTGCCAGCATCACCTATTTCCTTTGCACCTACCACTGCTGTACATTCTAGCTACTTTTATACTGTAGACATTTTCCATTCTCTGTCACAGGGTTTTCTCTGTAACTCGACTCTACTCAGATTCTCCCTTTGTTATTTAGCATAGCAGCATCTTGCTGTGAGCATGCTGCAAAGTCCCTTCCTCTGATTCTAGACTGCACCATTCACCGAAGTCACATCATTCTTTTCAGAGATGTGCTGGAAGCACATTAATCCTGGCCCTATTGCCGTGCTGAATCATGTTTTCCCCTGGCTTGTGGGGAGCAAGCAAATCAACCTTCTCAATCACCTCATCTGCTACACCATTCTTTTGTATTTTTTTTAAACTCCCTCCTAAATTTCAGCAGGTTTTCTTTTATGTCCCTCTCTCTCTCCCTTACAATCTTCCCCCATTCCTGTCTCATTTTTATTTTTTATAACTTGCCAATTTTATTTTAGAAGGGAATTACCTGAAAATAGTACCAACTTCTCTATTTATATGTAAATTATCTTAGGTGTATCAACAATTGATCGTATTTTTAAAAATGAATAAGAAAATATCTCCCAGGTCTAAAATGAAGAGAGCACATAATTAGGTTTGTATGCAATTATAATGCTTCAGTAAATGAAGGGAAGAAATAAAAAATTCTATTACTTATACATATAGTATTTCCTTAAACTGGAATTATTTTCTATATGTTAACCTCCCCAAAATATAAAATCCTATCCAAATTTAATTTTCATAACACTCTTTTATGTCGTAAAGACAAGGATATTCATTTAGTAGAAATCAAATGGAAGAAAGAATTTAGGATTTCTCCATGTTCTAAGAGACTTCTATAACATTGAAAAGTGATTTACATTTTTGTATTTTCAAGATGCTGATGATCAATTTAATTTTGGGCTTCACTCTTAAAAGTAAAATAACCAAGCTAAATTCAAATGTTGTAATCATATTTCCTGCAGCCTTAGAATACACTACTCTCTTTGGAGAATATCGTAAGGAGCAATGCACTCTTTATTTGCAGGTCTCCCTTGCATTTATAATATTACTTCTGGTAAGAGGAAAAATCTCCATGGGAAATGTCTTCATTGTCAAGTGTATGTGATGAATACAGAAAAGTCCCAGATTGACATTTTAAGCTAGTCATGTTCTCTCAAGTTCGCTTTGATGTAGAGAGTGGTCTCAGAGCAAATCCCCCAGTGTTTCCCAGTGCCTTTGTCACAGTTTGTTTCATGTTTACTTTCCCTAAGTTAATGTCATTTTACTGTTTTGATCATAAACCAGCATCTGCCAGTATTTCACACAAATTTAAATTACATAAAGATCCCAAATTCCTAGGGCATAGCACATAGTTCTTTCTCCCAGCCCTTTTCCCATATCCCCTGCCACTGCTCAGGGACACCCTGTTGTAAGCAGAGTCTTGTCACTCTGCCCCTGTGGTCTGCACCACACACTCAAACATCACTCAGCAGACCAGACAATCTTGACGAATTTCAGCCGGAACCTTGGACTGACCACTTCTGGTCTCCACATGAGAAATCTCTTCAGACCATTAACATCCACAAATGGGAAGGACTGAGCTGGGCATATCAACATTTCACCCACTACTCTAGCAATGCCAAGGCTCTGGTATCGAGTACAATGAGTTGTGAATGGATTATTAAAGGCTGGCAACAAATGTGTATTTTTTTTACATGTGAAACAAATATAAACATCTAAGAATATAAAAATATGTGAGAAAATGATTATCCATTTTTATAAGAACCTTTGTATCAAGGAATTCTTTAACTCTAGTAAAAAGATAATGCTGATATATTTTATTTAAAAAATTGAGATTCTTGTTTTGTTCGCTACTAGAGTATTTTTTTTTAACTCCACTGCTGCTGTGACTCTTTTCTCAATAGAGATAACACAGTTATCTAATCATTGAAAAAGACGCCTATATCAGTCTCTCCCTCCTTTAAGTCTTTGACATGTCTGAAAATCTTTCAAGATTATACATTTTTGTAGCAATAGTATCCTGTATGATCATAAAATTCTCAGAGCTATATTTTTCAATTTGAATATTATAAACACTTGAACATAGGGCATTAAAACAAAGCACATTTATCATGTTCAACTTGATGTTTTATATTATGGATAGCAACCCATTCTTTAAACGTCTGCTCTACAATTAAAATTCTATAAAACCAAGTCAACAGGTAACTGCCTTAGTTGATTGTGTGATGACTACTAAGAGTACTTGTTCTCATATTGCTTAATATCTAACAGGGGCTGCATGCAGTGAAGCAATCAATTCCAATATACTGTAGTAAATGCTGTGATAAAAGAGGTACAGATGCTGTGGAAGCAGAATTGAACAACGATGAAGTGTTGAAACCGTAGCATTAAAGGGGCAAGAATAGGAAGTGAATATCAGGAGAAAAGAAAGAATGTTCCACTCAAAGAGGATAACATATGTGATGACTAGGAATCTGGGGAGAAAGAATATCATATTGAAGAAACTGAAGATGTGTTTGACTTTATCATGAAGCTTGATGTAGATGTGGTAAATGACAAAAGAGGAAACAGTTAAGTGGGTCAAATTAGAAAGTATTAAACGATGAGAAAGCATTTGGGACTTTTTATTGGGGGAAATGGAGAACTATTAAAGAATTGTAAGTGAATCAATGAACTCTGGCTCTACGAGGAGGAATAAATTGGTGCAGTGCATAACACTGAAATAATATTGAAATAATTTGATTGAGAGATGTTTTCTGAACTAAGTAAGAGCATTGGTGATGGATTTTCAATCAAAAGAAAAAATCAAAATTAATGTATAACTTACTCGGTTTCTTGCCTTTAATTCTGGACTACAAAAAGAACACATAAGCCCCTGTAACATTTCTTAAAAGTCCTGTGTTTTGCCTCTGAATTTGTTGACCTCTATTCTTCTGATTCTCCATCACAAAACCAAGAACAGGGAATTGAAATGATTCTAGATGGCAGTCTTAAGGAAACATGTACATGGTGGTGCCTACCAATGAGAGGGGAAGCAGGGAGAGGCTCAGTCCTAGAGGGAAGAAAATTAAAACAGTGTTGGATCTTTTGAATGTTAGGTTTCCAGGGAAGAGACTAACTCAAGGTGAGATTCATTGACCTCTAGGGTTCCCCAGGACGTTTCTGGGAATTCACAAGATCAAATCTAATTTCATAACATTATTAAGATGTTACTTTCTTTTTTCTCACTGTGTTGGTTTTTTACTAATGGTGCAAAAGCAGTGGTGGGTAAAACTCTTGATAGTTTTGCAATAGTCTCTTGTAGTCATTATATTCCTCCCTTGCAAAAGAAACCTTTAAAAGCCAGTAAATTACTAATTTTAATAAATGTCAACCCCTCGGTACTCATTTTTTAATAATATTGCGACCTAACGGGAGGTGTGCAAAGAGAACTTGCACTGCATATAGATTGTCTTGAGGGGAAAGGGGGGAAGGCAAAAAAGAACTTTGTGTGATTGTCTCAGTTTGAGCTAAACTAGCCAATTTTTTCTTGGAGCACCATTTTTACCTGAAAGAACAACTGATAGACAGACTCTGATTGTTCAGATTTGGTTATCTGGCTGACATATCAAAATTGAATAAAATGAGCCCTTCACTTAAAGAAAAACTACTGACAGTATTTGTTGTCAATAATAAAATTCGTATTTTCTGGTAAAAATCAGAAAGTTGTAAAACTAGTGTCTGTCACTGTAAGCTTAACATCTAATAAAGACATTCTTGATAGGATTGGAATATTTTTTAAATATGACTTTTTTATTTGGTATAATGAAATATGTCAACATTTGGAAAATCTGTGTATCTCAATGAATTAATATTTTCCAAATGACCTGTATATGATTTTACAAAATTATGCATAGCTAACAGATCCATTCAAAGTGAAAGCTGGACCAATGGATTTTAGTGTTACAGAGTCCTAAAATTTCACTGATCTGTGTGTTAGTTTTCTAGGGCTGCCATGACAAAATAGCACATGCAGGGTGGCATAACAACAGAAATTTGTTTTCTCACTGTTCTGAGGGCTATATGTTCAAGATCAAGGTGCCAGCAGATTTGATTTCTCCTGAGGCCTCTTTCCTCGGCTGGCAGATGGCCGTCCTCTTGCTGTGTCCTCACACGGACTTTTACATCCCTCGTGTCTCTCCGCTTCTTATAAGGGTACCAGTCATTTTATATTAGGGCCTCACACTTATAACCCCATTTAATCTTAGTTGCTTCTTTGAAAGCCCTATCTCTATAAACAGGCACGCTGGGGGTTAGGACTTCAAACGTAAATTTTGGGGGACATAATTCAGTACATAACAATCTGTTTTCAGATTCCACATTGACATCAACTTTTAAGCATCTGTCACTTCCCAAGTTTTGGTGTAGTATTGAAGAATATCCATAATTACCTGATAAGGCTGTTGAACTACTACTCCCTTTCTCAAATATATATTTTTGTGAAGCCAGATTTTCTTCACATACTTCAACCAAGACAGAGTATCATAAAAGACTGAATGCATGCATCCAGCTGCCTATATTAAGCCACACATTTGCAAAACGTACAATGCCACTCTTCCACTAAATTTTTACTTTCAAAGATATTTATCATCAAAACATGCTTTTAAAATACACAGTGGAATTTTTGCTATTATTTTTAGTGAATCAGTACATTTTTACCTTAATCTAACATGGTCAATATCAATAAATACAACACACATAAACAACAGCTCTGTAGGGTCCTCATTACTTTCTAAGTGTCCAAAGGGTTACTTAGACCAAAAAGTTTAACATCTACTGCTTAAGAATATCAGCATAGATGTTAGCTATGTGAGTTTAGAACTTGTGGTTATCCTGAAGACGATTCATCAAAGTCAAAGAACAAGTACGAAGAAATCAGTAACTGATTTTAAAAAAGGCCTGAGAAATACCTGTATTTAAGGGTCACATAGAGAAGAATGAGCTGGTAAAGAATAGTGACAAGGAAGACCTACTTTTTGTTACGTGCTATGCTGAGATCTAGGTACACAGAAATAAGCAAAACAAACATGGCCCATGCTTTCACTGAGCTTATAGTTCAATGGAAAAAAGGCGGAAACACTTTTTTTTTGAAGGGCCAGGAAAACTAGTTTCAAGGAGGGAGAGGTGAGTGTCAGTGACTGCACAGAAGTCAGTTAGCTGAGGGCAGAAAAGTACTCCCTGTTGAATCAAGGGGGTTGGTTTTGGTGAGCTTGTTGAAAGCAGAGTCAGTGGGTGAGGAATGGGTGTAAGACCTGGAAGCTTCTGCCTTTTCAGCATTTAGGGAATGGATCTTCCAGTCCTGTCTCAGATGAGAAAGGAGAATTGTCCAGAGTCTTTGAGGGAAGGAAAGCTTCTGGGTTACTCAGACTCATCATCATGGTTTGGTGCCCATAACCCTGAGTTTCTCTCACTATAACCACCTCTCTCTCTCTCTCTCTCTCACACACACACACACACACACACACACACACACAGCCTTCCATTTGGAACTGTTCCTGAGAACTTAGATTAGTATGCAGTGGTAGGAGGGTTATTACTTCATTCAAAACATAAACCCCCGTTGATCAGTTCTAATTCCTAAAGCACATGGCCTTAGGATGAATCTACATTTAACTCCACTAAATGTATGCTTATCCATCCTAGAGGAATCCTAGAAAACATCTTCTGAATCAATCAAAACATTAATATTTTCACTATGACAGAACTTCAGATACTTAAAGACAGTCATTACTTTTTCCTTTAGTATTTTGTTCCCCCATGTAAATATCACCAATTCTTTGAAGCAGTTCTCAGATGACAAGATTTTTATTACTCCATCCATCCTGATAGCTCCCCTCAAGACTTATGTTGGTATATTAATGACTCTATAAAGATTGCTCAGGATTGCATACTGTGTTTCCTTAGGTGTGTTTACAGTTATGTACGTACATTGGAACTATTGCACTTCTTGACATAGACACTACATTTTTCTTAATAAGCTAAGAAAACATATCGATGTACATTTACTTGTCTAGCGTGGCAAGGATAATGCTCAGTTTTGTGGAGATGTGTTTAAAATGGAATACTATTCATACTTTTTGTATATGCGTGAGTACATATCATACACATGTATGTGTATGTGTATACAGTCACCATTTTTAGAAAGCAACTTGAAAATAGCTTTTAAGAGAAATGAAAATAGTTGTAACATTTTACCAAGTAACACCATTCCTGATAATTAATTTTATAGCAATAAGTTTTAAAAAGGAAAACCCCTCTGCAGTTGCCTGAGCTTGAACATCATTGTGTCTCTGCTGGAGAATTATTTGTCTCATCTGTAGTCCCTTCCTTGTCAGTCTGTCCACCACATCATTCCCAGACGTATTATTCTAAGTCCCCATTTAGTCATTTCAGGGCGCTACTTCAAAACCCTTCACGGTTCCCCATCAATTGCAAGGCCAAATCCCCTAATCCGATTTCCATGGCCTTTCACAATCTGGATCCTGCCTGTTTCCACCTCCATCTCCTACTACTCCTCAACTACGCCTCCAGGCTTCAATCACACAGGGTGGGTGGGTCTTGCATCTCCAGCTGTGACTTTTCGGAGGATGCAGGAAGGGGATTTGGGAAGGGTGAGAAGGGAATAATAATCAGTATCATCTGGAATCTGTACATGCCCCTCTCCCAGTTCTCAGAGATATTCACATCCCCCAACCAGAGGTGGGACCCCTTGTTGAGTGTGACTGCAGTAATAAGCCATCGTTAACAATGAGAGAGCGTCATGTCCTCTAGCTGAATCAGAATAGATAGAGAGTGCAGTGGTGCTGCACCTTTTATCTGTGTGCCGTGTAAAATCCAAATCTTTCTTCAGAACTCTGTTCAATTATTACCTCTCCTCTGAAGCCCTGTCTGTCTCCTATCATCAGGGGTTCTATACATATTGTATTCAGTTGAACTATGACAACCGAGTATTATTTGGTCATCTTTGGCCCTCAGGAAACTCACTGTAATATCGTTCAATCTACTAGCAGATCTCTGAGCACATATCTCACAGCATTTAATCCTTTGTTTATAAATAAGTCTGTCTCCCACTTAGACTGTTACCTCTGGAGCTTAGAAATCACACTGTATCCCTGATAACCAGCACTATTGCCTGGCATGTAGTAAATGCTCAGTAAATGAGTATTGAATAAAATGATGATTAGTAAAAAAAAAAACTTTTAACCTAATACTCCACAGTAGAAGAAATATGACATTTTATGATCATCAAAATTAGTTCAGCATTGAGAACATGAGCAAACATGCACTAATACTTATAGTATAACAACAGGATTAAAATACTATAGAAGATGGTTTATGCAAGTAGACAAAATTTGAAAAGAAGCAGGAATTGTTAGGATAAGTGATGAGGTTATGATTATTTTTCTACTTTAAAAATTATGTTTTTTTACTTAATATTTTTAAAAGAAATGCATTTTTAAGCTTGGGTTAAATGCAGATTTGGTGTGTGACATACTATTTGCTTACTGTTGAGGACCTAGAATGCTTTAAATCTTTGCATCTCCATAAATCTTCATAATGCAGGTGTGTTATTTATAGATGACCAACAACCATTAGTTAAACAAATGGGAAATTTAAGTGCCCAAAAGATAGGTAAGGGAAGTAATAGCCAGAAAATATTTTGTTAAGGGATTCCAGTGAGTCAAAGCTAAACTTGCTTCATTGCATTTAGAAGAAGCACTGGTGAAACAAATAAAAATGGGTCCAATACTGTTGGGGGTCTGACTCCCTCAGATCCCCTACCTGTATCCTTAAGGTGGTGGTGAAGCCAAGCTTCCTGGGAGAGTTTGACTAAACCACAGGAGGGATCTACCAGAGAAAAGATGGCAAGTTCTTGTTAGTTTTACTTTTTGTCTTTTTTTTTCCCTTTTGTGCAGTGGGTAAAATTATCAAAGGAATAAAAGCAGGTGTGTCCATGCCTAGAATTTCTATCTCTTTCAGGGCTGCCAGTGTAGAGTTTCCAGAGAAGCCTGGGGCAGCTGAAGAATCATGCTCCTGACCCCTGGTTGTGAGCACTGTCTCTCATGAGCAGGGCCTTATAGTACTTGTGTCTAAGCAGAGGCTATGGGTCTAGAAAATACCATTTCTTCCTTGTTTCTCTTTCCTTTCTTGCATCTTATTTATCCCTCTATACCAGTTTTCTCTTCTGTGAACAAGGCAGCAATTCATGTGCAATGAATTGAAGGAGAAACTACACTAAAAGGAGAAATGGTTACACCAAGAGCTCCTATTCTGGCTGGAGTTTATTGCTTGTTTGCCTTTGGACAGTGGCCTCTTGTGGGGACACAAACTAGAGAGACCGTCAAAGCTCATGGGTCCCAATGTGATGCTTTGACCTAATTAGTTTATTTTCACTGCTGTGTAAAAAGAACTTAGAGAAGAAATAGACCTTTCCAGGTGTGAGCTATTACACTGAAATAGCATTTCCCACCTGCACTAGTCTGTAATCATTGCCCATTAGTAGATGTCAGAGGACACCTTGTCTTCTATTTAAGACTTACAGGACTGGTGGACTTTAAAAAAAAGAAAAAAGAAATGTGATATATTTGCATAGTAGAGAACTATTCACATCTAATCTGTAGGGAGAAAACATGAATAATTTATCTCGTGAATATTAAAATTCATATATAGAATATAAAAAATAAATTTTAGATTAGCTACCCTCCCATTCCATCTAGTTTACATTATGTTTTAGAAAACCTGTGTTTCTTAAACTTTAAAAGTAACTGGATACACAGTAAGGAAATCATCTCATTTTTATAGGAAATATTATAAAGCACAAGGTAATGATGGTTGTAACAAATGAAGAACCTTAGGAAAAAATGAATTGTGCATTCATACAATTTAGAACCAATTGAAACTTAAATTGGACATTAATAATAACATTAACAGCAACAACAACAGAATTCAAAGGGGACCTAAATCACTAAACTGAACTACAATTCCCTTGTACGCATGTTATAGCTGGCCTCAACGGAGCCCATCATCTCTGCCCTTTCCCATTTTTCCCTTTCTCAGTGGAGTATGTCGATTTGAATATTTGGGCAATGGAAGTGTTTTCTCAGCTCCCCTAGCAGAGTTTGCTGCCCCATTAAGGCACTGTGCACTGTATTGAGGAAAATTAAGATCCAGGATTTAGATCTGCAGCCATGTGATACCTGGTCTAATCAGATGCAAATGTTAGGAAATTGGTCTAAGACTGGAATATGAAGGCTGAAATGTTGACCATAACAAATTACCATATGACCACAGACTGGAGAATTACAGTGCTTGAAACTAAAATAAAGAGACACACAAACAATAAAGGAAGGGAAGACCATCAAACTGTATTATACTTCTAAGATGGATAAACTATTGTTATATATAAAAAGATTACATTATTTCCAGTAAAAATTGGCCTTCATCATTTTGACAAGCTTAAGGGGAGTATAAGAAAAAAAAAAAAAAAAAGTAGAGAGGAAACCCTGGTTAGACAAATATTCTCATGGTAGATATTAATATGTACTAAGATTCAGGGATGAAGGGTAATCTATAAATAAAATAATGATGATATGTAGTTTAGTTAGGAAATAGAGATTAGAATTTAAAAATAATTAGGTAGATTATGTAAATACAATAATTAGAATGCAGTATTTGATTAATAAGAGTTGTCCTGTGTGTCATTCATAGACTCGTAGCAGAGAGAAATCTCAGTGTATAAGTTCAGGTGTTCAAGTATGCAAAAAACACCATTTTCTGTATTTTTCTCTAGCTGAACTTAATTTGTATTCTGGGCCCCAGTTCCATCAAGTGGCAGAAACTCAATCTCAGTGAGCATTCACCGACTCTCCTCCAGGACTGTGTCTACAAATTGCCAGGTGAGGGGCCATCTGGCCCTCAGTGTCCTCAGCTGTCCCTGCTGGCACCCACTGAGACATCCTTCTTTGAGGCTGGTCTGTGGTCACTGTTCCTTGCAGGTTGCCACTGCAGCCTCCTCGTCCTCATTCCAAGGACACATTAAGCCTGCTGGCTCTCTGTGCATTTTTCACCGGAGAAATTTTGCTTCTCCTGTATGGCTCGAGGCTAAGGACAATTCTGTGAGCTACACTTAACCCACATGCCTGGTCAAATCTTGCTTTTAGAGAGCCCCGATTCATCTGAAGTTTTTGTCATTATTCTCCCAACACTGGGATTATTCTGTGGGCATCAGTAAAGCAAACATCCTTTCTCAGTGATGTCACAAACATCTAGACTCTTCTTTTTTGGCCTCTCACTTTCTTTTTCTTTCTAGCCTATGGAATTTTGCCCCAGAGAGGGAGCTGACATAGGAAGAAGGCTGAAGAAGAACTTTTTTTACTCACTCTGCATTCCTGCAAATCCTTTGGATTTGGAAACTCAAAATCTAGTAACTGAATGTTATTTCCTTTTTTTTTTTTTAAATAATACCCAGGTTTCTTTTTTTTTTAATTAATTAATTAATTTATTTATTTTTGGCTGTGTTGGGTCTTCGTTTCTGTGCGAGGGCTTTCTCTAGTTGCGGCGAGCAGGGGCCACTCTTCATCGCGGTGCGCGGGCCTCTCACTGTCGCGGCCCCTCTTGTTGCGGGGCACAGGCTCCAGACGCGCAGGCTCAGTAGTCGTGGCTCACGGGCCCAGTTGCTCCGTGGCATGTGGGATCTTCCCAGACCAGGGCTCGAACCCGTGTCCCCTGCATTGGCAGGCAGATTCTCAACCACTGTGCCACCAGGGAAGCCCTCCTTTTATTTATAATATGTTGGTCACTAATTGATACAATGAGAATGGAATATTCTAATTATCTGAGTTAGGGGAAGGGGCATAAGAAAAAAAAATATTAAGAACAGAAGTCACATTGGTAATAATATCTCTAGGTAACCTCCTAGAGATAATTTTCAAGTAATCAGGTAAAATTAATTAAACCTATATTATGAATTTACATATATGCTACTGAACAACATAGTGATATATTTATTTCACCTATTTCCGTATCAGATACTGAATACTACAGCAAATATGTTTATAGATTTGAAACTTTTTTTTCTTATAGTACCATTAGAAACAAACTGAAGCCAACACATTAGATGGCAGCTCTGTGTTGTCAAATTCTGAATGGCTAAACAAATGTAATACAATTTTATCCAGTAATAAAGTGCGGAAATATAGATCAATAGAACAGGATAGAAAGCCCAGAGAGAAACCCACGCACATATGGTCACCTTATTTTTGACAAAGGAGGCAAGAATATACAATGGAGAAAAGAGAGCCCCTTCAATAAGTGGTGCTGGGAAAACTGGACAGCTACATGTAAAAGAATGAAATTAGAACACTCTCTAACACCATACACAAAACTAAACTCAAAATGGATTTAAGACCTAAATGTAAGGCTCAACACTATCAAACTCTTAGAGGAAAACATAGGCAGAACACTCTATGACATAAATCACAGCATGATCCTTTTTGACCCACCTCCTGGAGAAATGGAAATAAAAACAAAAATAAACAAATGGGACCTAATGAAACTTAAAAGCTTTTGCACAGCAAAGGAAACCATAAACAAGATGAAAAAACAACCCTCAGAATGGGAGAAAATATTTCCAAATGAAGTAACTGACAGAGGATTAATCTCCAAAATATACAAGCAGCTCATGCAGTTCAATATCCAAAAAACGAACAACCCAATCCAAAAATGGGCAGAAGACCTGAATAGACATTTCTCCAAAGAAGATATACAAATCACCAACATACACATGAAAGGATGCTCAACATCACTAATCATTAGAGAAATTCAAATCAAAACCACAATGAGGAATCACCTCACACCGGTCAGAATGGCCATCATCAAAACATCTACAAACAATAAATGCTGTAGAGGGTGTGGAGAAAAGGGAACCCTCTTGCACTGTTGGTGGGAATGTAAATTGATACAGCCACTATGGAGAACAGTATGGAGGATCCTTAAAAAACTAAAAATAGAACTGCCATATGACCCAGCAATCCCACTCCTGGGCATATACCCTGAGAAAACCATAATTCAAAAAGAGACATGTACCATAATGTTCATTGCAGCTCTATTTACAATAGACAGGACATGGAAGCAACCTAAGTGTCCATCGACAGATGAATGGATAAAGAAGATGTGGCACATATATGCAATGGAATATTAATCAGCCATAAAAAGCAATGAGATTGAGTTATTTGTAGTGAGGTGGATGGACCTAGAGTCTGTCATACAGAGTGAAGTAAGTCAGAAAGAGAAAAACAAATACCGTATGCTAACACATATATATGCAATCTAAAAAAAAAAAAAAAAAGGTTCTGAAGAACCTAGGGGCAGGACAGGAATAAAGACGCAGACGTAGAGAATGGACCTGAGGACATGGGGAGGGGGAAGGGTAAGCTGGGACGAAGTGAGAGAGTGGCATTGACATATATACACTACCAAATGTAAAATAGATAGCTAGTGGGAAGCAGCCGCATAGCACAGGGAGATCAGCTCCGTGCTTTGTGACCACCTAGAGGGGTGGGATAGGGAGGGTGGGAGGGAGACGCAAGAGGGAGGAGATATGGGGATGTATGTATATGTATAGCTGATTCACTTTGTTACACAGCAGAAACTAACACACCATTGTAAAGCAATTATACTCCAATAAAGATGTTAAAAAAAAGAGAGAATATATAGCTTCAATTATAAATAATATACTTAAGGTCCTTACAATCCTGAGATTTGAATTTACGATTATATTACATTTTCTTGTGTGTTATATCATTATATTTTGCAAAATAGTGAAACTTACAATGAACAATGAGAAGTTCCATATGCCTAATTTTTACACTGGAAAAATATGACATGTTAATCAACTTTTTTGTTTAGTGCTCTTATAAAGGAAAGTGTTATAAAGAGTTATAAATTCCTTAGAGAGACAAACAAACAAAAAATCAGATTTTATTGTATACATTCAGCCTGACTCATAGCTTGTTTTTGTTCATTTTCAATTTATTTATATATAGTTATTGAAATTGTAAACCACATTATATTGTTTTGAGCAGCTTTTTTTTCCCCCATAACATTCATGCACTACTCAATTCACAGATATTTATTAACCTTCTTATTCATGTCAGAACCTTGTTCTAGAAACTTAAATCATGTTCAGGGTAGCTGGGTCTTAGTTCAAGAAGGTCAGTAGCGGAATAGCCATACCTGATACTGCTTTGCCCCATACATGAAATATTGGGCTGACAGAATCAAACCTCCACTTAATTAAGAAAGCAGACATTATGTTGTGAAAGACACTGAACTTTGAATTGCCTTTTAGGGGAAGTTAGGGTATACTGTGCTTCAAATATATGTTGCAGGTGCCGTGTTTAAGGAAATAATTGAAATACATTTTTCTCAGGATCTAGAGCCTACCAATTACAATAGGATTTAATTGGTTTTGAGTCAAAGGATCTTCAGCTAGTATTTTGTTTTGAAATATGTAATAAAAATAGTAGTTGTGGGAGGAACAATTGAGTTCCAAACTCAGATGCATCTTGGCTCTATAAAAGTAGGTGCATTAACATAAAATTCTGAGAAATACTTGAATTTCCATTCTTCAGCATCAGTTCAATCATTTATACATCATTATCAAATAAATGCTAAATATTAACTGAATCCCTGTTCTGTGTTGGTCAGCATGGTAGACCTGGGTATAAAAGTACTGACAAGGCCTCCTCTTTAGAATTTAAAATCTTGGTTTATACATGCACCTGTTTTTCCCACAACCTGACTCCTGAAATTGTATCATAAAAATTTACCTTCCTCATTGGTTCACCAGATATTTCCTATATACAGATTTTCAGGGAAAATACAAACCTGATAATGAAGCTGAATGTACTTATTCCCTACACAGCCTCTTCCAGGTTCTCTCTTTCATGCTACCTTGCCAAAAAAGAATGTGTGTGTGCCCGTCGGGGTGCTTTTATTTACCTCTTAGAATCTCTACTCAAACCAGAAGTTAGAATGGCACAAATAACATTCGTAATTCAAGTTATTTTAAACATAATCCAATCTTTGAAGATTCAGAAGGCACAGAGGATTTTATAGTGATGCCTTCATCATTATGAAACATTATTTTTCAATCTCCTGTAAACGTACTGAGTGTTGGATAGTAAGGAATTCCATTTGATATATCATCAAATAAACCATGCCAAATTGTAATTGAATTCTAGGTTTCCTGGACTCATGTTTACTTTCAGTATAGGATTATATTCATTGGGACCCAGTATAGAAAAAGAAATTCTTAAGCTAGCTCTGTGATCTTGGTCAGTCCTCCTTAAAGAATTGTTGAAAACAAATATTATATTTTGTACTCATGTTCTAGGGAAGGAAGAGTAATGGGAATAAAATATAATTTAATATTTGACTTTTAGATGAGGCTGTTTACAAAATTAGACAGATGGTTAGTGATTTCAGATGAGAGATAGTGAACGATTTTCAAAAATGCAAGAATTTATTTCATTTTATTCATCCAGGTAGAAAGCAAGGTTTTCTTTAGTTACTTGTAAGTTTCTGAATTCACTTTGCTGTACAGAAATTGAATGAAGGCAGGTAACAAAATACTAACAAAATGTTTTAAAAGGAGAGTAGTTAACCCCAAATGTGTGCTTAGAACTTCTGTCTCTCATTTATTTTCATTCATATTCGTCCCAGAGAGGCACTTCCAGAGCTCCCTGTATAACCAGCTCCCTCCCTGACCTCTGGCACACTGAATTGTGCTCGCCTACATGTCCTTCTGAAATGAGTGCAGAAATATTTTCTGAATCTCAGGGTTTCTATGATCCTGGTGAGCTTTAATATATTCCTGGGTTACATCTTTCCGGGATTAATATATTCCGGGTTACATCTTTCGTGGGTTACATTTTCCAGGATTTTCTGAAGATATCTCTAATTATTCTATCTTTGCAAAAAAGAAATATCTTTAATATCAAGGACAGTTTTTCAATAAGCAAGTAACCAAAAATGCTCAAATTTTGAGGGTATCCTTTTTCTGTGTCTGTAGTCATCTTTCAGTTGAGTGAGAAGTAGTCAGAACCTTTGTGCTGTTGGTTCAACTTCCATTACGCACACTGATGGCACATGGAAATAAAATAATACAAGAGCACCTCACATTACACTACAACTAGCAATTTCATGGAAGACAAAATACATCAAACCAATTGCCTGGCTTTGGAAAGACAAAACTAGTTAGTGAGTAAAAGGCTAATTTCACAGATATTTTGAAATTAAACAACGTTCCATAGTACCAGAGGGACCTGCATTTGAATCCTGAGTCTTTTCTTTGTAGTTTTGTGAAATTGTCCAAGTTATGTAACTTCTCTGTTATACAAATTGTTCACCTATTTTAATAAAATATGCCTAAAAGCTGTTAGGAGAATGAAATTAGTGTGAAATTTAGTATTATGATTAACATCAGAGGTATATGAGTATGTGGCACACAGTAGGACCTTAATATATATTTCTTTGATTTGTTGCACAACAAGTGGGCACAATCCTATTCATTTTGTTCTTCAGGAAGTAGCTCTTTGACTTTGAGGCTCATTTATCCAAGTAGGGGTTTACTTTTAATTCTGGAAACAAATGGCAGAGTGGGCTTTGTTTACTTTTTCTTTATGTAAAGAGTGACCATGAACTCTATAATAGTCTATAAAATAATAAATGACTTGTAAAAATAAATGGGTATCTAACAGGCAACCCAGAGAAAATGGGACAAAAAATTATCTTTTACGCAACATGTAATTAACCTGTAGACGTTTTTCCTACACCTAGTTAGACAACAACTAATTGCTGAGTGAGTTTAACAAATGGTTAGTTATGGAACTAAAATTAATTAGGGCAAATCTCATGGTGCTTCAAGGAATCAGCTTATCAGAAAATAATGTATGTGCTCAAGATTTATGGTTACCACACTCTGCCCATGGCTGTAAATTTCTTTCTGGAACCTTGACTATTGTTGTGGGTTTGTGTAAACTACCAGCAGGTTGGCAGCCAGATGATATCCAAGCAAGTTCCTCCTAGTTTCCACTTCTTATCTTTTCCCTTTGGTTAACTGACATCCAGGGAAACTCATTCAGAATCAAGGACAAGTCCTAGTTCTTGGTTAAAAAGTACCACAGACCCTGGCATATACTTTCTTCCAATTGAAACAGAGACTGCACACCACAGCTCTTTTCCAGATTCCACAGAGGAAGTTCAGAAGTTCCAGCATCAGGGCACGCTGCCTATTACTAACAAAGAGAATCTTCCACGGACTGTACTATGTGGATCCCCCATTAGCAATTAAAGAAATGAGGGAACGAAGCATTATGGTCTGGGATCTCAGGCTTGCAGTCTATGGGTCTAATGCAGTCAGCACATACGTTGTGTGTCTCCAGCGTGGTGATGGTTAACAGCATTGAATGCCAATACCTTTAGTTCAGTGTGCTTTCCCTAGTCTACTACCATTCCCTCTGCAACCCGTTATCTTAAATTTGTGGATTTGAGTTTGCAACTCTTGATATAGAACCAAGAGTTGCAAACTCAACTCCTCCTTTTATTGTATTAAATAATTAAACCTTTCTTTAATTGAGAAGGAAAATAATAAGTAGAGACTTTAAAGAATTTTATAAAATACCAAATGCTATGCAAAAAAATAAGTGGGAACCTAAAAGTCAGCAGAGTGAAAAAAGAAAACAGCAAATCTTTTTTGAAGCAACATGTAATTAACCTATTGAACATCATGATTTGCATAGCTGGAAAGGAATTAATTGCTGGGTGTGTTAATATAACACACATCAAGTAATTTTTATAGACTCTCATCTAAGAAGTCACAGAACATTTTCTAGAACACAAAATGGTCTTGTGACTGGTTCTCACAGCACACTGTACATAGCCGTCAGTGACCTCTGTACAGAGCTGGCCGGTGTGGTTGGCCGTGTGTGTCCATCATTTCCAGCTTTTGCTTTAAAGCAAACTCAGGAAGAAACAGTCTTAGGCTATTTGAATTTTTAAAGAGAAAGTAAAAGAAGAAATTTAAGGTCCATAAATGTTTTCAGGATTATTAATTGGCCACCTTTATTTCGGTCTGGGAGAGAAAGAGTGTGCATACAGATGTGTGCATGCTTGTGCATGTGTGACTCACTCTATCACTTCCAAGTATTTCTGGGCTAGTAGCTCTTAGTCATGAAGCACTGGAGCTGTGTCAGGTTTGACAGACAACCTCAGGTGTGTAGCCCCAGAGCAGCGGCTCCTGTGCTTGCTTTTAACAGCTCATCAGGGTGAGGTGTGCTGCTGAAATTGCGTTTCTGATGCTTGCTTTCCCACTATCTCCCTCAAGGCAATGTTACTGTGACAGACTAAAGAGTTAGGTAGAAGAAATTCTGGCTTTGAAAGATTAGATGGGATTTTTCTCCCCTTCTCAGGTCCTAAGCCCTTAGAAAAACTTGAATGTCTCACTGGTTAACGATTTCCAAGGAGGGGGAAAAAAAGAGTTCTCCTACAGAGGAAAAGAATATGAGTAAGAGATTGGGGCCACAGCCTCTTTCCATGGAGAAATTGGCATTGCCGCTATTCGTCTCCTATTCCTTCTCACTGCCTATAAACACCACCTGACTCACCTCCCCTTTGCCAGTTTTTCCCAACTCACTCACCTTGCCGATGAGTGCCAAATTCCTCCTGTTGAATCATAATATTCCTTATTCTCAATGCTTTCAAAGACTCATCATATCATTCCTCAATTACAAAACTTTCAAAGATACCCCATTGAAAAAAGACAAAAAGTCTGCTAATTAAGACACACTTATTTGCACAGCATCTGATGTCCAGAGTGATATTGGAGCCCACTTTCCAACTTCATTTCTTACTGCTTCCTTTCATAG
Source organism: Balaenoptera musculus (assembly GCF_009873245.2). Classification (NCBI taxonomy): domain Eukaryota; kingdom Metazoa; phylum Chordata; class Mammalia; order Artiodactyla; family Balaenopteridae; genus Balaenoptera; species Balaenoptera musculus. The sequence continues at coordinate 30,798,126 of NC_045793.1, read as the reverse complement.
ACTGTATCCTTCAGTTTTTCTCAACTGGATTGCTTTTGGCATTCTTGCAGGGGGTTTTGTTGTGTGGCACTAATTAAAGAACCTTTAGCCTCCTTGGCTTTAGTGCAGTCAGTGCCAACAGCACCTCTCAGTCATAGTGACAAACGAAAATGCCCCACCCATTTCTGAACCTTCAATGAGAGTGCTTTACTCCCCTTCAAGATGAGGCCTGTTCTTGAACTTCACTTGCCTTCCTGCCTTCATTCCTTATTCATGCTGTTTCCTTGGCTTGAAATGTCCCTTTTGTCTTCATACACTGACTCATGATGCCTTAATGAAATTACCTCAATCCCTAGTTCAAAGAGATTTCCCCTTCCTTTTGAATTCCCAAGGCAATTCATATTCATCGAATACCTACACATGCCAGGCAGTCTTGCTGCTTGCTTTATATGCATTACTTCCACTTAACTTTGTCCTTCCTGGCTCACAATGAGTGGTATTGAAACTCACTCACTTCCCAAAGGTCACCCCTCCCTACATCTTCCATCTTCTTCCCACCAGAGGTCAAGTTAGAGGTTAAATCTAAGCTCTCTAATTTTTTTTTTTTTTGGCGAACGGGCTTAGTTGCTCCGCGGCATGTGGGATCTTCCCAGACCAGGGCTCGAAACCGTGCCCCCTGCATTGGCAGGCAGATTCTCAACCACTGTGCCACCAGGGAAGCCCCTACGCTCTCTAATCTTATTAGACCTTTAACATTTAGCAGTTTCTATCCTAGGTATGAAGCACCTTTTACTAATTTTCATAAAGGCAATATATTGACTTAGTTATTGCTTAGACTTGCCATTTTCATATCTTACCTTCTGTACCAGACAGTAGCTCTTTAAAGTCAAGGCATCTGATTTTTCTTATTTACTAAGTACCCCTGCGGAGTACACTGGGGTCTCCAATAGGTCTCAGAAAATGTTTGCTGTAAAAATCTGGACAATGAAAAAATGACTAATGGATTCTAATTTTCAGTGCTTATTTTAAAGCCCAGAGCAGTTCAAAAGAGTCAAGATCCAGGATATCAGACTATTGGTTGGGGTTGGGGGTGGTTGGGTGAGAACAACTTAAAAAATTAAAACTAAGGAAACTTCCGGAAGTAAACTTCAGCCTTTCAAACAAATACATGATAACAATGTCATACTATAAAACCAACATAAAATGCCAGGAAAAATTTGGTATTTTAAGGATGTTAATGGGCAACCATTCAGAGCACATTAAGAAGGGTGATTGCACAATTCCCATTACCATCAATGAAACTCATATGGTAAAATTCACACATACTGCAGTGGAAGCATGACCTCAACTGTCATTGGGCCTGTTACTTTTTGTGGTGTGTGATTTCCCCTTCTAATTTGAGGCAATTTAATTTTCTGCCCACTTCACAAAGAAATGTCAGGCTGAATGACTAGAGCATTGATGTTGAACATCTTTCTTCATACATTGTATTTACAGTAAAATTGATTCTGTTATCCTTGATAGCACCAAATAAAAAGCAAAAACTGCAGTATCCTTTAATAGATACTCCCCTTTGAAAATCAGAATTTGGACACAGATTACAGTCATACTTAGAGAACATCTTAGTAGGAATTTGAAATTTTAAAAACAAATTTTTTTGTGAACAAATAAGAAAATCCATTATTGAAGAACAATAATATATTATTTGTCTTACTGTAAAATTTCGTGATGAACTATATATTGGCAAAGTTTCAATACTTGGATTCTGTGTTCATTTTAAATTTCATAAATCAAATATGGAGTAGTGGTTAAAAGGACAGTCTCTGGAACCAGACTGTTCACAGATTGGCTCTACTGGTAACCAGCTTTGTCATCTTGGGTGAGTTATTTAACATTCCTGGGCCTCAGTTTCCTTACTGATTAATTGAGAGTATTAGAATTTCTACCTCATAAGATTAATAACTTTAAAGCACTTTTAAGAGTACTTAGCTCATGGTGATGTCCAGTAAATGTTCATTATCGATATTATCTTATTATAAATATGATAGATATTGTATTGGAAGAAACATAAGATAAACCAGTTCTCACATTTGTTTTATTATTATGCTCTTTCAAAATATATTTGCTATGATTATTCTATTTTATTGTATATTAGGGAAAAGGATAGCAATGTAACACATATGTTATATAATTATTTTAGAGGACTCTTAATGCCTAACTATCAGTGAATAACCAAGAATGGGACTTATTAACTAATCCATATACAATTTTTTATCTACCTCTCCCTCTCTTAATCCTACACAGCCATTCAATCTAATTGCTTGACCATTTCTACTGGATTCTTCATTTTTATCATTTAACTCTGGCATGGCACATAGTAAGCATTCAGTAAGTATTAATTTAATCCAATCTTTTTCAAAATAAGTATTTCACTTTATTTCTGCAATTCTCCATCTAGTCAGTACGCCCAGCCATCCTTAATCGTGCCCTGGGGGCTTTGATCTTTTGTCTTTCCCATCTGAGGAGCAGTTTAAGCTCCGTCACCTCCTGATTCTTGTTTTTTATTTTTTATTTTTTTATTTATGTATTTATTTATGGCTGTGTTGGGTCTTCGTTTCTGTGCGAGGACTTTCTCTAGTTGCGGCAAGTGGGGGCCACTCTTCATCGCGGTGCGCGGGCCTCTCACCATCGCGGCCTCTCTTGTTGCGGAGCACAGGCTCCAGACGCGCAGGCTCAGTAATTGTGGCTCACGGGCCTAGTTGCTCCGCGGCATGTGGGATCCTCCCGGACCAGGGCTCGAACCCGTGTCCCCTGCATTGGCAGGCAGATTCTCAACCACTGCGCCACCAGGGAAGCCCCCTCCTGATTCTTATATACTGCTTTGAGTCCACCCTAATCGCTCTCTCCTCAACTCTCTCACAACCAGATTCAGTGCAATTGAATTTAGCACTACATTTATTTAGTTTCATGTTGAATTTGACTCTTCAACTAGATCATAGGCAAGTTAAGGGCAGAGATGAATTTGATACTTTTTTGTAACATCTCACAGTTTTGTTAGAGTGTAATTGTTCCAATGTTAAAGGAAGGAAGAGTTGCAATATTGCATTTGTATATTACATATTTATAGATACACACAAATATATTATCATGTGAAGTTGGGGAGTTAGGGCAGGATTCTAGCTTCTAACTCACTGACACTAAATGAGTATGTATTTCCCTTATACTCGTAGGCCAACTATGAGTTGGCCCTGTACTCAGTTTCTGCTGTTATGGGAGATGGGGGATGGCAAAGCAAATATCTTGGAGTTTACTAGGAGTCTAATACAGCTATTAATCAGTCATAGAAACCATTGAAATTGAATTAATATAATTTCACATGCCATTCTAATGTATTCTGCATCTCTCAAAATTTGGTGTACCTAGTTCTAATTCTGTAAAGACTCAAAGAGATTCAAAGTTATAGTGCAGTTAAATAATGCAGTGTTTCACTATATAAATTGTAAGCATATACTTTATAAGTAATAGCTCTCCTTAATTGAGTTTGACACTGTTTTATCCCCATTTATATAGATGAGGAAATTGAAACTCCAAGAGGTTAAATAATTACTCAAGATCACACAGGTTGGAAATGGATGAGCTGGGATTCAAAGCTAGGAAGTCTGGCCCCACAGCCCACATCGTAACTACCATGCCATACCGCATAGGTTGCCTACACAAAGCCTCTGCCACCCACTTCCTTTCTGAGAGCCCTTCTGTGTGGTAGTCACTTTCCTGGTCTCCCTGAAGGCAAGGATGGATTATATAACCTAGTTCTGGCCAACAGGATTAGAAGAAATGCCTTCTGGGTCTTTAATTTTCTACACTGGCAAAAAAAAAAATAGAAAGATGTGTTAAAGGAGGCCCAGTTTTTTCCCTAATTTTAGATATTGATGCAATGCTTAGAGCTTCTGTAGCCATCTTGCAACTGAAAAGAAGGTCAAGAGAATTACAGAATCACTCAGTGGCTATAAATATTTAGGCTTGTGTACCAACTCTGTATCTCCATTCTTACGAATGTCTTGTACTGTGAGAATAATAATTTTTTTTTTTTTTTGCTTAAGCTACTTTTTGTTGGATATTGCTACCTGCAGTTCAAAACCTCCTAAAAGATGAAACTATAAATCTCTATCATTTCTTCTACTCTTAGATCTTGTCATAAAATATGACATTTTACTTCTAATCAGCAAGATTAGTATTCCCATCTGAATATTTATGAGCATCTTACATTATTTCAGGTTTTCATATGGGTATGATTGTATTTATAAGACTGTTTTTTTTCCCAGTGTATAGCTATTTTTTATTCTTGGCCAGACATGAAATAGATACAATACTTTTATCTTTTCCAGTTTACCTTTTACTAATTATTAGATCATGATTATTGATCTAATTATTATTGATCTAATTATTATTGATTCATGAATTCATGATTCATGAATTACTAGTTTTAAAAAATGTTCTAAATTGCATTGGCAAATTTGACAAAGAAAGCCTTAATTTTTAAAATGTGGATTCATTTGAATTATTTGCCCTTTTCATATCAAATAATAGTCACTGTTAGAAAAATAAAAGTGTATTTCAGTTTCATTCCCTTCTTTATATTTAAATTGAACTTAAACTTGTATTAATATATTAGCATCTGTCATATGACCTTCACGAGGCCCCATTCACCTAAACCAACAATCATACATGAAGAACTATAAATCTTTCCTTCAAATTTAAAAATTTGGTCACATTGCCCCTCTGCCTTTCCCTGAACAGATTGAAGGTAAGAATCAATCACCATTTAAGAAGATTTTAGATTCTCTGTAAGAGAAGGTAATATATTCCCAGTTTGTTTTAGTTTTATGCTTGTTTTTATAAAACATTGGTTCATTAGCAGCTAAACATTTTTAATATTTGAAAAATACATCTTCATTTAAAGCTACAAGTTTAATTTCATTGTGATAGGCTAGGATGTGAAGACTTAGATTTATTAGCATTAATAGAAGCAAATGCATAATGTTTAAACCATTAAGATAAGAAAATCATCCCTTAGGGAGTATTTCAACTGAGGAAGCAAAAAAAAAAAAGTCCTTAGATAAGCCTGCCATTCACTCTATAATTTAGTTGCAGTGCCTGACAACTGTGATGTCAGAGTACATAACACCGCAGCCTGCTCTGCTCATTTCAAGTCTGAAATTGTAATGACAAAGTGCCAGTTTCAGCCTTTTGTGAATAAGATCACTGAGCAAAATTCAGAGGTTTAGATATATCACTGCAGTCACTCTCTATAATATGAAATTTTGAAAAAACAAATCAGTTAAGAATTCCTACGGTAAGACATCGTAATAGTGTCCCCTGAAGATTGCATTGCATGAGTTACTTAAATACATGTGTTTGATTTAAGTGAAGAAACTACCATTCTCCACCTAAATACATAATAGGGGTTCAATAAAAGTTTACTGGTTTGAATGCATGATCTGATTTTGAGGTACTAGGAGAAGAGACAGAGGACATACACTTTGTCTGAGAGAGTATAAAATCATCTAAAGTCATAGGCTGGGGGTCATGTTTGGAATAGAGCACATCTCCTTCATCTCATATTTTCATAAAGAGATTGAGACTTCTCATCCACTGTCCAGGAGAGAAGATATTAAAGTGACTGTTTATGATACATCTCCCTACTTAGCCTTCCCTGAAGAGGAGATGGAGGGACTTACCTGTTGGTGAGATTGAGGAACCTAACATCCATTGGACCGTGCCCCGAGAATGGGCTGAATTTCCTTTAACTAAAAGTAGAAAGCAATCGTCTGTAATTCTCACTCTCATTCTCACTCCTCTTCCTTCTCTCTCTTGCCTTTTTCTCAAGCAAAGCATTTCCCATCCCCTTTGCTTCCTATCTGCCTGTAGCTCAGACAGAACTTTTTCATTGCAGTGGTCCATTTGGTTTGAGGTAGAAGGCCTGAGTTTTCTATTGTTGCATGTAACAATAGCAAAGCCAGTGCTGTATTGGCTTGTCATGTGGCTCTCTGTGTCTGCTAGCAGTTGGTTGGAATTTACAGGAGGAAACGGGTCTACTGCTTGGCTTACCTTAATGTCCAATAAATCACTAAATCCTAGGGAGCATCAGCTCTCAAGAAAAAAATATATTTAGAAGAACTCAGGGGACAGAGTGGGGAATTTGAATGACAGGCACTTTTGTTATATAATTCTGTGCAGAAGTAAGACATCGATAAAAGTCTTGTAGCTTATTTAGATGTTTCTTACAAAAAATAAAATAATGAAAATAATAATAGGTATAATTGATTGAATATATTGTTATAGGCCAGGTGCTGTACTATGTGTTACATATTTTTATATCAGTTATTCCTGACACCTTCCAAGTACAGATTGACAAACTCCTAATACTAAATAATAACGACTACAGTGTCTCTGTAGACTGGTAAAGCCCAAATGAATGACCTAAGGTTTATACAGAATAGCTAGACACATGGCTCTGGTGATGTCACCTCTCCTTCCAAGACCATTTCAGACTTTGCTAATCAATCACAACATAATCACTACCAATCAATCTGTACTGACTCAGAGAGATGAAATCTCCTTGCCATCATGGTGCTGTCATAACCCCAGAAGGGTCTAAACTCTTGATTTCCTATGCTTAGTTGTCACTTAGAATTCTGGAAATATCAATGGCTTAGAAGAATGTTCCAAATAGCAAGTCATAGGCTAGGCCCACATGTACTGATGAATCAAGGGAACCATTTCCGTTACTCTTCCTGTTTTGTGAACTGTCTGGGTAGTAATCTATGTCTGTGATTATCTAAACGACAACAGAAATCAATAAAAGCTTTTTTACGGATAAAATACTTTTTAATTTTATCATTTTCTTCCTATTTAAGAGCACATTTTACAGACTTGGAGAGGCAAGAAAAATGTGAATATAGAACAGATCAATAAAGTCTATTAAAATGCATAACATTTTTAAATTGAAGGTCTTTGCAGGCTAGTGACTTAGAGAACAGGCTTTGGTGTCAAATATCTCTGGGTTCAGGTTCTAGCTCTGTCACTCTATTTCCCTGTGCAGGTTACTTAATAGCTCTACTCCTTGATTTGTACTCATTGTATAGGTTTGATGGAAAGGTGAGTGAGATGAGATTTTTGAATGCACTTAGCATGGGGCCTTCACACATATAGGCCATTATTATTATTTTTAATTGAAGTATAGTTGATTTATAATGTTGTGTTAGTTTCTGGTGTACAGCAGAAGTGATTCAGTTATACATATATCTATATATCTATATATTCTTTTTCGTGATAGGTTATTACAAGATATTGAATATAGTTCCCTGTGCTATATTAACAAGGTCCAACAGTAGGACCTTGTTATCTATTTTATACATAGTAATTTGTATCTGCTAATCCCAAACTCCGAATTTATCCCTCCCCCCTTTCCCCTTTGGTAACCATAGGTTTGTTTTCTATGTCTGTGAGTCTGCTTTGTAAATAAGTTCATTTGTATCATATTTTAGATTCCACATATAAGTGACATCATATGATATTTGTCTTTTTATGTCTGACTTACTTCACTTAGTATGATATCTCTAGGGCAATTATTTTTTAACTATTATTGCATATTAATGCCAGAAGACAGAGTTGATGCAGAGTCTTCAAACCATGCTCCTCATGGAGAAGATTGGCAGGCCTGTCAGTGTCTTCCTCTTCAACTCTGCTTTTATCTGATTCACATGCATGGGTTTGGCTATAAAATTTCATTTGAACAAATAGTAATATGATGTTTTTGTCTTAAAATGACTGGTCTAGTGAAAGGATTTCCTTTGTAAGTAATGACTGGTTGCTGACATTGGGCAATTGACCTAACTCCTCTGAAACCCATTACTATAAAATAATGACATTGGTTTGGATGATCTTTAATAATCTGTACAAATCTCAAAATCTATTCTTTAGTTGGTATTAATTTTTAGCATTGATTTAGCACTTCAAACTTTAAATCATTTACCCTTATCTTTGGTTTTCACAATGTTAATATCTTTATATCAATATAGTACTTAGAGAAATTCAACTATTTATTTCTGTTTTCCTGGTTTACTTTCTCTCTGGGAATATCACAATAAGTAAATGCAATTTCATTACTATGAAACTGATTATCGTATTAGCTATAAATTTGAAATTATTGTCATGTTAATTATGTGTGTAAAGCAGCATTGTAAGAACAGATTTAGTCTAGTATTTATTTCACCTTTTAAAATGTGTTATTGAAAACTATATAAAATTTTATCAAAGAGAGAGGATGCCAAAGGATTTGATCTCATTAAAACTGCATGAAAAAAGTCTGTGCTTTTGCTTATGTGCAATTTTGTATGGAAAGAATCCATACAATTTATCAGGTTTTCAAATTGTCAGTGACCCCAAAATCAGAAACTATTTCCATTACTTCTCATCTACTTCCTATCAAATCCCACCTGAGCTGCATTCTTTCCCTTCAATATGCTCCTCCATATTTTTGCAAGTGACAAATAGGAAGACAGAAGCGGGGATTGCAAGCCACTATCTTCTATTCCATCTCAGGGTAATGCATATACATTTTTAAAAGTGGGATGTGACATTTATTGTTTCACTAAATGGTTATTTATTGAGCACTGCATTGGTGAGGATTCTTCATTCCAAGTAACAAAGCCAAGTTTGGCTATTTAAGGAGAAATAAGTTATGAAAGGATATTGGGTAACTCACAGTGCAGTTGAGAAGTTTAGAGAACGAAGCATAGGACTCAGCAAGCAAGAATTTCACCCAAAGCCATACCTCAGAACTAATCTGATAAGGGAAGAGCAGCTAAGAAAAGGACGTGCTAACTGTCCCCTGCATCATGTGTACTAACTCTACAGGCTGCGTTCTCTGCGGCTGTCTCTGCAAGGAGGACCCCAGATCACAAATCTGGGCCCAGGACACAAAGGAAGCCGGGGAAGCAAATATTTAACACGTTTACCCTCTGCAAGTCAGACAGTCTTTGATTATCAACCAAGACTCATTGATGAGTCTTCCCACAACTTAGAAATTGTTTCAGATGCTAGAAGGCCAAAATGAATAAAAGTGTTTGTTATTCTATGTTCACCATAACCAGACAGTGTGTGTCAGGTCCTGTACCAGCCCTGAGAAAATGAAAATGAATAATTCATGTTCCTTGTTTCCAAGAGAAACAGAGTCTAATGAGAGTGATGGGCAAATGGAAAATTTGAATTTTATGCGATAGGGTCTATGGGACCATAAAATGAGAACTCCTGACTGACAAGATGAAAATATATACCAGAATTATTTGAGAATTGTCCAGTTATTAACTTTAAATCAAGAAAATAAATGGAGCATTCTTTCTATGTAGAAAAATCCTTGGATTTTCATCCTTAACTCTGCTCTTTTTCTCACACCTTATATCTGATCCACCAGCAAATCCTGTTGACTCTTCCTTCAGTTTGTACCCTGAAAAGTATTATCATTACTATTATTTCCTAACGCCTACTGTCTTTGCAAAACAAAGCAGCCAATGGGAACCAATTAAAGTGGAAGAGCATGGCCCTCAGAACCTTCCAGTGGCCCTCAGTCTCTCCCAGAAGAAAATCCCCAATAGTTAGAGTGGCCTGCAAAGCCCTGCAAGACTTGGCCTGTCATCTCCACCACTGCTGCTCCGGCCACTTCCTCCCTCATTCCTGTGCTCTAACCACACTTGCGTCCTGACTGTTCTCCTGGCACAGGAGATACGTTCCTACCTAGGGTGCTTGATCTCACCTGGTTCTTGTTTGTTCCTTCTTCCTACAATGCTCTTGCCCAAATTATCTGCATAGCATGCTCCTTCACTTCCTTTAGTCTTTACTCACATATACCTTTCTCTGAACACCCTATTTACAATTTCAGTGACTATTCCCACCCCCAACATGGCACTCCCCATCCCACTTCCTTGCTTTACATTTTTCCATAGCAGTTATCGCTGTCTAGTGTTTTATATCACTTGTTTATTTTGTGTGCTGCTTGTATACGCCTCCCCTAGAATGTAAGCTCCATGAGAGCAAGGATTTCTGTCTGTCTGATTAGTTCTCCATCTGCAGTGCCTAAAACCCAGTAAGTTCTTGGCATATGGTAAACACTCAAAAATTTTCGTCCAGTACATGATTGAATAAAGACCCCAACTGAAGGATAAAAACACATACAGATTTCCCTTTCTGCCATAACATTTTCTCCTTGTGCCCTAGAATTTATTTTCATAGTAATTTAACTTTAGAATCTTCTATTTGAACATCATATTTACATCTTCACCCCTATGAACCCACAGTCCAGGAATCCGCCTTGTGTTCCAGATAAATACCCTCTTTTCTTGTCCTCCAAATATCAGAGATAAAAGAACAAGGAAATAGCACAATTAATAAACTGAGACTGCATCTTCTACTTGTTTCTTTTTCAATGCCTCCTTCCTTTTGCTTCTCTCTGATAACGATTCTCATCCTAGAATTTAATCTAGGCAGAAGAGAATGTTTCCCTTGTTCAAACTTAGGTGAGGGAAATTCTTTTCCTAAGTGTGTCCTAGGCCACCAGCTTCCTTCATAACTAAGCATAACATTATTATCTCTGTGTAGACTTTGTTGAGCTCTCCTTAGAGAATTTTAGTAAATGAGGACTATAGACCAGGCACCCTTTAGGAGCTTTCAAAGCTGTAATGTAATTTAATTCCAAGAACAATATTAGAGCTCTAAATTATTATCCCCATACTACAGTTTAAAAAACTGAAGTTGGACAAAAATAGGCAGTGTGCCCACAGTCAGCTATCTAGTGATGGAGCTTACATCCAAACTCACGTCAGCCTGACTCCAGAAATGGTTCTTTTTCCACTTTCTTGTATCCTGATTGCAGATGTCTCTTCATGCATCCTGTCTCCTGTTTCATCATTCCAGTTTTATTCTCAGCCCCCAAAGACATCCTTAAGTTACTAAAAAACTTAAGAGAATTTGTTTCATCACCAAGATCTTTTGTTTTTTTCATTTTAACATTTGTAATTAGAATCTAGAATATAAACCACAGAAGCAATTATCCATTTTGAACACATGAAGGGAAGTAAGTTACCAAAAAAGCTAAAAACAGCCTGTGGAAGTATCAGGGGCATTTATATACTGATGCTGATTGTATTTTACAGGCTAACGAGAAACTAGAGGCAATCACCCTAATTTGAGGGTTCAGTTTGCCCCTGACCACTTTCTTTCAATCTAAACAAAAAGAAGCACAAAGAATACAAAAAGATTTAAGAGGCTTGACACTCTTCTTTACAAATTCAACCAAGACAAGCAGTTCTTTTTTTATAGACTATTGGAAAAAAATTTATACCTTCCCAGATAGTTGAGACATGTTTGTTTTACTGCTTTGATACATTGCTTGGAAAAAAAGTTCTACTTCATGCTTTATTGTTGAACCTAACGTCTGACTTTTGTTCTGCTGTCACCCAGCACCTTCCTTGTTCCTGGATGCCAAAAGTCATAGGAGACAATGTGCTGCCTCAAGCCTCCTTGCTTGTGGTTATGGTGTCATTAGCACCTTCTGCCCCAGGCACCCCTGTTTAAAGAACTCCTGCAGCTCTTACGATGATTTGTACCACTGACAGGATAGCAGCTAATTAGCCTTGGTGGTTTGTCAGCTGCCACTGAGGTCACTCACTTCTGTCCTCCTTGTGGAAAATATTCCTGAAAGCAGGTGCTTTTCCACTAGGACTCCTAGAGTAAATTATAATGACATTGTTTTCTCAGATTGAAAAAAACAATATTTCTTCCATCACTGCTGTTATCTTCAAGCAGCTGGGTATTTCAGGTATTTTGCTACCATGCTTCCCCCCGACCTGCCACTCCTGGTTCATTTTTAAGACACACAGATTCTTTCATCAATGCCCAGTTAAAACCTACTTGGCTCTGTCTCTTAGTTTCCTTTTCATTCATGTTATTCTTTTCACCACATGTATAGTTTTAGATATTTGGGGAGGTTGCTAAATATTTGAGCTGCTATTTGAAGTTATATAATTGACAGAGACTTCTACTGTCAGTTTTCTAAGAGGTGCAGGATGCTTTTTCAAAGAAAACTATAAATATGTATGTAGATTAATGGAAATTATGTTATTTTTGCAATATAGAATGCTATTTTTGTTTTTTTTTTGAAAAACAAAAACAGATTTCTACCCTCATTTAATTTTGCTTTTGTCACCTTTCTAAAATCATAATCTTCCCACTCCTGTACTTGTAGTTTTCCATTGCAGATCTAACAAATCAGTGAGTATGCTTAGTAAATTCACAAAATTTTTAAATGTACTCGAGAAAGTTGGATCCTTACATGCATTCCTCTTTAAAAATAACCAAAAAGACAATTATTTTCATCAATCTAAATGGAAATTAAGGCACTTAAGATATTAAAAATGTCAGAAATAAAGTAATACGATTAAGTTCTTCACACAGTGGCATGAGATGTATAAGAAGGTGCTGACAAATTTTTAGTATTGCTTAATCTCTCTACACATAATTTCATTGATGTTGTTTCCTTAGCACACTTCAAAACGTATTGTACAAAACAATCCCCCCAAAAAAGTGGATTTTTTTGGTGTGCAATGGGCTACAAAGTTAAGGCCCTCAGCGGATACTTAAAATTTGTTATCTGAAATGAAATCCTATAAACAAGTTTATTAAACATGATAAAATTAATACAAATAGAGTATCAACCTTTTAAAAGAGGAAAGTCCAACATGAATACTCACCATTCGACTCTGGTATAAAGTCTAGATTCTGAGATTCAGTCAGCTTTGCCTTGTTGAGAATAAATTTGCAGGTAAGTGAGCATTGTAAGGAGTGTAGATAGTGAAAACTCTAACTGTAATGGGTCTCTGGCCAGGGAGAAATGTTACCATTTCTAATAGTGCTGTTGTAATAGAAAAATACTTATGATTATAGAAACCCCTAAAATGCTTTTGAAAATATATCATTATAGGAAATAGAAGAGTAAATACTTTCTGCCCTGAGTCCTTTCTCTGGTTGGCTTCAATAATCATCTATCTTGTTACTTTATTCTGTATTAAGTAATACTAATCCCTATTTTATCATACAATGTACAGCTCTTTTCCATGAAAAGAAATGAAACAGGAATACAAAGGCACAAGAAAGGAAAAACAAATGAACTTTTCCAATAAGAACCACAATACAAAAATGATATCACTATAATTGATTTTCATATTTTCAGTGAACTGTACAAATACTGAAAATAAAAAAAAATGAGTATACTAGTTTGTTGCTCTGCTTTAATCCTGTTTTCTGTTTATATATTCACCCATACTTATTTTCTTACCATCTGTGTGTCAAACTAAGACAGGTCATGCTGCTACTAGTTACCAATCACAAAATCTCAAAGTTTAGCACAACATAAGCTTATTTGTTCCCCTTTGAAGTCTTGTGGAGATCAGTGAAGGTAGCTTATAATTTACTAGTTTGTTCTGGTATCTACTTTTTTAACGGAATCTTTCCCATACAAGCTGAGATAATTAAATCATGACTTAATTTTAAACGTTGGCAATATAATGTGTCCTTCAAGACAGAAGAATTACGTCTTTTCAATTGTAATGATATACTCTAGAAGAATATATTAATTAAATCTCTCTTAAATCTCTCATAGTAAATGTAACTGATAATATTCTTAAAGTGCTCTCTTTTAAAGTTACTTTAGGGTTTTATTTTTCACATTTGTAATCTCTGAAGTTAGATCCATAGGTGTGTAAATGAGCATTAAGTGTTTCTTTTTAATTCTTCAAATCACTTTGTATTGCAAAGTATTACAGGCAACACAGTGTGATAAGCAGATTTCCTCTATGCCTTTGGGTTTCTCTGTCTTGTTCTTTCCCATTTTGATATGACCTAGTCTAAAATGAGAGACACATTCTTTAACGTGGCTAATCTGTATAGTTTAAACATAATCATTCAGCTGTCAGTCTTCTCTCTTTACCCCTGGGCTGTAAATTATAGGTTGAATTTACCAGGATCCACAGTATTTGATTTACAGAAGGAAACAAAGGAGGCATCTTTGATTGCAACCTCTTTTACCATTTATATCTTGGTTTATCAGAATTGAAGGTGACATTGCTGATTATATGACTCCAAGGAAAGGACCGCTGGTCATGGATTGAACTTTTTACCACACACGTGAAATCTTTGTGTATAGAAAATAATGCCAGTCTATTCTTGAAGGGTAAGAATCGAGGCATGGATATCGCAGTGGAATATCCTGACTGAATGCATTGGATAGTGCAAAGGTTTCTCATTTCTTCCTCTTGCAGTTGAGCCTGTTTTTTCAAGAAGAGCATGTACTGAGCCACCCCAAAGCATATCACAGCACTGCCTGGTTTTCCCCAGGCTGTCATTTAGGCTATCCTGCTATATCAGATTGGGTTGTCAGGGATCCTGGCTCTGGCTGAGTCTATCCTAGCAAACCAGTTAGATAGTTTGATTTGCCTAGTTAAGGTTATAAAATGTTTATTTCCACAGAGCCAAACCAATAGTATAACTAATTATTTGTCACATGAAATTTTTTATCTCATTTGTTTATTTATTCCTTAGATATTATGTGAATAATATACAATGCCCACCTACCTTTAGGACACTTAAAAGCTAGCGGCTGAGGGAGCAGATACATGTAGGAATCATACTAGCTGTTTGAACTGTGGTGTAGAATAAGGAGTGATTCATTCACTGAGATAAAGGGAGAGCTGGGGCTTGCTTAGGATATTCGTTTTTTTTATTGCTACCTAGCAAATCACCACAAAATTAGCAGCTTAAAACAACAACCGTTTATTATCTCACAGTTCTCTAGGTTTGAAGTTCCAGTGGGTTTGCCTGGATTTTCTGCTCTGGGTCTCACAAGGCTGAAGTCAAGATGTCGGCTAAGTTCAGCTCTTACCTAAAGGCTCTGGGGGGAAAATCTGTTTCCAAGCCCACTCAGGCTGTTGGCTGAGTCCCATTCTTTGGGGCTGTAGGTCTGAGCTCCTGGTTTCCTTGATGGCTGTGGGCCTGGGGGCCACCATCTGCTCCTGGAGGCCACCTGCCTTCTTTTTCGTAGGGTCCCCTTCATCTTCAAATCTAGCAATGGCATTTGAAGCCCTCATGCCTCTTATGTCTCTGACTTTTCCCTTTTGCTACCAGCCAGAAAAAAACTCATAACTTTTTAAGGGCTCATATAATTAGAATAAACCTACCTAGGCAATCTCATATTTTATTTTATTTTATTATTTTTATTTATTTATTTTTGGCTGCGTTGGGTCTTTGCTGCTGCATGCAGGCTTTCTCTAGTTGCGGCGAGCGGGGGCTACTCTTGGTTGCGGTGCACGGGCTTCTCATTACAGTGGCTTCTCTTTGTTGCGGAGCACGGGGTCTAGGCGAGCGGGCTTCAGTAGTTGTGGCTCGCGAGCTTAGTTCCTCCGCGGCATGTGGGATCTTCCCGGACCAGGGCTCGAACCCGTGTTCCCTGCATTGGCAGGCGGATTCTTAACTACTGCGCCACCTGGGAAGTCCAACAATCTTTTATTTTAAAATTAACTGATGAGTAATCTTAATTAGAAGGGCAAAATCCCATTTGCCACGTAAGGTCATATAATCACTGGAGTAACATCAGGGAGCAAAGGTCATGGGGGCCAGTCTAGAATTCTGCACACTAAGTTAGAGAAGTCTTTTTTACAGATCTAAAGTTGAACCCCAGTATTTGGGAGAGAAAGGACAGAGAAATGGGACATTAAAGTTAAGGTCATACTGTGAAGGCAGCTGGGAAAGTCCAGTGTGGTTGTATCAAAACCCTCAAGTAATACCCATCTTGGATTCTTAGGGGAAAATATTATGCGATGTCATAGACTTTAATTCCTATGCAGCTAAGTGCAAATACCATATGGCAAACTGTGTAACTGATGTATCAAGAGAAGGATACAATGAGACATAAAGAATGAGCACAGAGGAAGGGCATCTTACTCAGCTCTGGCCAGCTGGAGGTATCCAGAAAGATTTCCATGAAGAAACTTGAACTGAATTTTTAAAAATAAGCATATATGCCAGGTAAGTGGGTGGGAATAATGAGTGGACCACGAAGAGAGAAATAAAATATCAAAGAGGGGAAGAAAGTGGTATGTGCAAGAGGAAGAGTACATTTCAGTGTTAAACTGATGAGATCAGTTTGTACGTGTTCAGTTAGAGGTGTTTGAAACGAAGAAAGGGAAATGCCTAGCCAGCCGTCCCTTAGACCTATTTGTCTGAGGTTTGGAGGTGGAACTGGTTAAATATAAAGACGTGAGCAACACTTGTGTATTGGGAGTATTTAAAGTCAGGGGTTTGAGAGAGTCATCCCAAAGGAGAGCATAAGGGTATAGGAGTCGAAATCAACATGCTGTAGTAAAGGATTAACGGGAAATAAATAGAGTAGAAAATATGAGTGGAGGCTACTCTTTCAAGAGGGTTGGCTTAGAGGAAAATGAGTGTTATAACATTAGTTAAAGAATGATGTATCTTGTCAAACAGGGTTTCTCAACAGCCAATAGACATTTAAGGATGCATAACTTTACTATGGGGGGCTGTTCTGTGCATTATAAAGTATTTAGCAGCCATCCCTGAGCTCTACCCACTGGATGCCAGCAGTATATCCCCTGCAAGCTGTGACAGCCAGAATATCTCCAGTCATTACCAAATGCCTTCTGGGGGCAAATTCATCCCCAGTTGAGAAGCATTGTTCTAGAAGGCGTTCATTTTAAATAAATAATCAGTAAGCATAAATGCAATTAGAAGAGGATAAGACTGAATATTGAAAGATCCAATGGGGAAAGAGAAGCAGTCTGTTGATGGGATCACTGGGAATAAGAGCATTCAAAGAAGGAGGAAAATATGAAGAGTGATACTGTTCACAGGGTTTGGAGGAAAACTGAGAGAGGCTGCCAGACAATGCTGTCATAGCCTGTGATATTCTTATCATTAGATATTTTTAAAAGGAAGCCAATTGTCTCTGTTCCTACCTGAAGACAGTCCTCCCACTTGTGTCCTGGATTCCAGTCATTCTCACCTTCTCGAGAACATTGCTCAAGCAATGCTCCCTTACTCTTCCTCAGTAATAAATTGTCCCTCTCTACAGATTATTTCTGTGGTAAAAATAATTCAAGATTCTGTGAAAAGAGCTCTTGAACCCCCAGACAGGAAAGATTACGTACATTACTTTCTTGTTGCTGCTGTAACAAATTACCCCAAATTTAGTGTTTAAAACAACGCAAATTTACTTGCTTACAGCTTTCGAGGCCAAAAGTCTGAAATGAGCATTATGGGGTTAAAATCAAGGTGCCTGTTGGTGCTGTGTTCTTCTGAAGGCTCCAGGGCAGGATCCGTTCCCTCGTCTTTTCCAGCTTCTAGAGTCTCTCTACATCTCTCGGCTCACGATCCCGTGTCTGTCTTTAAAGTGCATCATTTCAACCTCTGCTTCCATCGTCCCATCTTTCTTATGACTTTGACATTTTTGCCTCTATCTTAGAAGGATATTTGGGATTACATTGGGCCCACATGGACATTCCAGGATAATCTTCCCATCTCAAGATCTTTAAAACATCTCCAAATTCCCTTTTGCCATGTAAGGTAACATACTATGAGGTGCCAAGGATTAGGATGTGGACATACTTGGGGGGCCTACTACTGTTTGGTGAAAGGAAGACTATGACAATATGATGAGAATTATGTAGGTTAGATACATGGGATGGAGGAGGAAGAATTACATCTAGAAGACATTTTGACTGAAAATAAGTCAAACCTTGGTCATAAAATGTGGAATGAAAGAGATGGTCCTATCCATCTAAGACGGAATTAGAATAGGACCTGTGTCCCTAAGGAAAGGGTAATGCATGGTGGTTCTTAATGTTCACTCCATGTCATTCTCATTTTTATCAGTCTACTAGAAAATTTAGCAGTTTAATTTCTGGTGCATTTGGAGGCCATCAGGTGTTCTTTAAATGCAGCCTCTCAAGAAAATAAAGTTTCATCAGAACCATCTGGAAAGTCTACATTCACAAGGGAACCGAGTGGCAGACCCAACCTGCTTAGGATACACATTTCATGCAAATGTGTTAGGGCACAAATACTACTGATCTCACGTCTGAAATGGTCAATGGAGGTCGTGTTATTGCTGTTCTATTATTAGCAATATGAAATTTCCAATCTGTTTACTTTGTTTTGTCACCTGAGATCAATTTCATAATAAGCTACACAGAACACATTCTACTAAGCACTGACTCAGGAAAGAAAAAACGGTTGTAACCAGAAGTGGGTGTTGATGCCTAATACATGTAAATGTAGCAAAAAAACATTAGACAATGAAAGTTAGTTCCCAGATGGTACTACCATCTGGAACATAAATCCATAAAGGTACTTCTGTAGTATTTTTGTAATGAAAAATCAGGCCTTACTGAGAATTTTTAATGGCCACTTACAAAGCTCACTGTTAACATTAGTGTTGATAAATGACAATTATGCATATATATATACAAACATTCATCAAGGTAAGATCTGGAAGCTTCGGACCTCTGTTAAAGAAAAAGTGTGTTGTAAACTAATTGGTCTTTGGGAAAATGCATGCAGCTGGTTTAGTAACCAGGGTGTGAAAAATTTTAATTCCGTCTAAGTACAGAAAACAGCATTTGTCTATTAGGACTTTTCTCTTTGTTTTCCCATTTAAATCCCTCACAAATATTAACTAAGTACTTTACTTAATTCTCTCTTACATTCTCATTTCACAGCTAGATGAATAAGAGAAAGACAATTAGTAATCTATTTGCAGCTTTAAAGTAAATAACAAATGGAGTCTCCCTGCTGTAATATGATTTTCTCTAAAGCAGATAGGGAAATGAGGATGGCTTTGTCTGAACACTGTTTAAGGAGTGTCCTTCTTTTAATGTCATTACCTTATTCATGATACACATCTGCAGCACCCCCAGACAGTACTGTAATAATAGCTCTTTCCACTGATTATTTGCATGAAAATTCCCTAATTTATACTTGTAACATTCCTTTCTGGAAAAAAATCAAGTGACTTCTACTTGGAAACTTAATTTTCTATAGGATATTTTTAGAAAATTGTATTCTTTTATGGATATTTAAAAGGCCATAGCAGCAACAAGCCTATCTATATGCCACGATTTTATTTACATATTTATGTATTTTTTAACATTGAATTGGTTCCACTGTTGCTGTCTTCTACGGGATGAAAGTTGAAGAACTTTAGGGCTGAATTTCAATGTGATCTATCAGAGAAATGTGCAGTAAACAGCAGACAGATTGATTTCCTAGAAACCTGTCATAATGAGATTGCACAGGATATAGACCCAGCTTCAGGCTTATTCTTCATTGATCCCCAACTGAAAGCAGGGATACTGCTGACCATGAAATCCCACTTGTTTCCGTATTAGAACCTACTTAGGAATCATGGCCTCTGGATGATAATGGCAGATTCTGGAAAGATCCTATGTATATGGCATGTGTAGATACACAGACACACACATGAAGTGCCTCTTATCCTCAAAGTTCCCCTCCACAACTTAAGTCCGTATATTTGAAAATTAAATTGAAAACTTACTAACTTTTGATCCATTATGCATTTCATTGGTATAAATTCCTCAAGTGTCAAGCATGAGTAATTCACAATATAGATGAATTAGATCCTCTCATTTGTGAAGCTTGGCACTTCATCTTTGTCATACCTCTGTAATGGAATAGGTTTAGTTATTAGCTGAATATAATCTTATAAAGATGTATATTTGAAAGTAAAATGGAGTTCATGTTTTCATCCATGAGTGGCATATTTAAATTCTGTTCACAGTAAAGTGCTACATATAATTTCATTTTGGAATTCTAAATGCCTTTAGTGGATGCATAGCTTTTTAGCATTAAATATGACCTGCGTGTTCATTCTTAGCTCCCCGGTGCCAGAAAACTTCAACAAAAGGATATGGGAGAGTCTAACAACACTAATATTGTTAGGGAAATCATCATTAGTCAATGCTGTATTTCAGTAGAAGAGGATTGGGAGCTCAAGTCCCATTTCCGTTTCTGTCTGTTTTTAACTGCCAGATGCATAGGATATTTCCCCAGAAAGGTTCAGTGGAATATGACAGAGTCAAAAACCAAATTAGCAACCCTGGACGGTGGCCATGAACTGGGGTGAAATATAGATCAGCACAAATGTCTCTCATCCTCTCTGTTAGACCAATTGTGAGTGTTTTTCTGATGGAAACACTTATAAATCTGATCTGAGTCTGTTAAATTGAAAACTACCAAAATAACTGCATGATACGAGCGTCGGTATTACTCAAATCAGAGGCTGAAAACTCTGTCTCTTGTTCATAAAGAAAGAAAAAGTAAGAACACTGAATTTCTAGGTCCTATTAGTAGTGTAAAAATATCACACTTGCCATTTTGGTTCATTACACAGATTACAAATATTGGTTGAGCATCACTCTGAGATCTGAGATTATGACTAGTCATTTATCTCTCATGATAGGAGATGTAGTAAAATTTCACTTCATTTTCTTACTGAGTGTTGAGCATAGATTCCCAGGGTGACATGATATCTGAAATTGTTTTCCTTTTATTAATAACAAGATTAATAGTCCCTCCATACTCGTGTATGATAATTGGTATACACAGTACCTCTCTTCCTGAGAAACACTCATACTATCACAAAATAATAAAGCTCAAACCTCGCATAGCACCATTTCACCACTACCACTACCAGCTACATCTACTCAAAAGGAAGAGATAAAATTTACTTACATTATTAAATGAATTAAATTTTTGCCAACTAGGAATATCCAGAAGTCTGGGATATTTATCCCTGAAAGCCCCCAGTTCCTTTTCCACTCAACGCACAAGGACTTTAACATAAGTGCATTGTGTGTGCCTTGCCTAGTTGTCTCTTCTCTAGGTGAGCTAGTGTCAGCTTTTTAAATACAGATTGAGGGTTTATGTCCTGGATCTAACACCATAGTAACATTTTTTTTCAAACTTAACCATGCAAAGGCTATTCTTTCCCTCATAGGCTATTCCTCCCTCAGTTCTCATCCAACTTCCGTAAACTTTTTAAATGGAGAATGTGGGGTTTTTTTGCTGGTTGTGGTGGCTTTTTTTTTTTTTTGCTTTCAGAGAAAACGGTAAGTAGAAATGAGAAGGAACTAGGTGACCTTTAACGTCCCTTCCAAAGCTTAGCGAGTTTAGGAGTTTATGATTCTATAAGAATTGATAACTTGTCTAGAAAAGGCATAGAAGGGAACCATCATAGTGGACAAGGGAGAATAGAGAGGGATGGATGTCATGGTAACTCAATGCATTTGTTAGAATATCATACATGTACTATTATATGACACTATATATGTAATATAGAATGTAGTTAAAATGCATCCAGTCTTCATTTATGGATTGAATTAATGTTCTTGGTAATACCTCACAGGCCAATGTGTGAATTGGTAACAGGGCTTAATAACTTCCCATATACATGTCAATAACTTAAATAAGAAAAAAGAAAAATGTGTGTATAACATTAAAACCATTAGAAATTACAAGTGAACCATCAATTAACCGACATGGAAGACACTGGAATTGGTTAATATGCTGATCAAAATTCCATGTAATTAACTGTCACACTGAATTATAGGCAAACTGTACTTAACTATATATACATATATATATATGCACACATTATATATGTATATATATATATATCTCAATCACGTAAATAAAGAAATTTTTAAGTGAGCTACTATGTTTTAATATGATAGGAAAGACTACATATCTTCATTTATTAGCAGTACTTCTTAAGAATCTACTGGAAAGTTATTATCTTTTTTGCCTACCTGTCCTCAAATTGAAGATATCATTACTTTTTTCATAGTATAAATCCTCAAAATAAAGATAAATTATTGTGGCAGGTGTACAAATAATAGCAACTTATGGTTGTCTTGACTGGAATTATACATTCCTCTAAATGTTTAACTGGAAGAAACAATTCTTTTAAAAATATCTCCAAATTATCCCTAAATAGAAAATACATGCATGAAATATTGACACCACAGATATGGAATCACTTACATTTGATACTGCAAGGTGTACCTTTTTTGACTTGGGGAGCATTCTAATAATGAGTGTCCAGAAATTTGAGTTCTTTACTGTCACTATCTGTCCACTTCACTCATAGCCAAGCTATTCATTCTCTCTGAGACTTTAATTCACTATAACCTCACAAGCACTGTCCTCAGGGACTATGCCATGAGGAGACTAATGATGACAAGAGAACATTATTCTTTTGAAAATTAAACTTATAGGATAGGATACTGAATTCTACTCTCAGTTACAAAATATCCGAGTGTATGTCAAATATTCTTTAAAATTGAATAATGTAAAGTGTTGGAGCAAAGTTGTAATAATATGGTAATACTCAGTAAAGCAAAATGTGGGGAAAGGAATCACATGCCTTCAGTGGGGTGGAGGATCATGAATGGTAAAATCTTCAAAGAACATGTGGCCAATAACAAAACAACAATTAGACGAGAAGAATAAGCATTTATCATGCGTCGAGTATTACCTCCGTTAACCCTCACTGTATTACTATAATTATTATCTCCATTTTAGAAATAAGGAAAACAAAATTCTGGAAAGTGATGTAATTTACCTGAGGTTGTATTGCTACCAAGTGGCAAGTGGGTGGGAGTCTTGCTAAAGGGAATATGCCAGGATAGTGTGACCTCAGGAATGAGTGAAAAGCAGGCCAGGAAAAATGCCAGAAGAGATAGTACCTAGAGTAAAAGTCCATTGTGTCACATTGGAAAGTGCATAGGCTTTAGAATAACATTGCGCTAATAGCAAATCCCTGTCATCAGCTTGTGATCATGAGCAATTTACCTTATCAAGCCTCAAGTTCTTGTAAAATAGCAATAATAATATATTTTCTCATAAGATTGTTGTGAGGCTTGAAATATATATACACATAGACTCACACAGACACAGACAGACACACACATAGTTTGTTTTTCATTTCTTTGTTGATTGGTAGGTTGTGTTTTTTTGTTTCTGTTTTTGTTTTAACTTTCTGAAGGAAGCTTGGAGTATTGTGAAAAGCTCAAGCTTTAGAACAACCATAACTAGACTCTGTGAACTAGACTCTTAAAACTTAGGAATCACAAGGATACAGAATGCTATGAGCAATAGAAAATCCAAAACTGACTATAATTGTAAGTTTGTGAAGGCAAATGGTGACACTAGGAAAGACACTCAGGAAAAGGTACAGCCGTGAACCTGGGAATCAGCATGTGGCTGAAATCCACAAGGAGTCAGTAAGAGTTGACAAAGGATTGTTAACAGTTAATAAAACTAGGAAGCAAAACCAAAAAGAAATCCATCTGTGAAAATATAGACCAGGACAGTTAGGAGTGCCCTGATGGCAAGGATGGCTGGAGCCTGACCCGGAATATGGAGCTTTCCAGCCACAACCAGCCCTGGGGCCCGCATGGGGCCAGCACGCAGCCCCAGGTTTGCATGGAGGCAGTGCTGAGGCCCAGATGCAGCACTCAGGGGTGGAGGAAACTGAGCTCTGAGGGACGTGCGAGAGCTGGGTGTGGAGCTTGTGATTGAGCTGGTGGTTGATGGAACGTGTCCGAAGCAACAATGGGTTATGCTTAATTTAGAGGACTGAACCTTGCATGGCCACTGTCACAGGGAATAATGTGTCTGGTGACAACAACAAAAAGCATCATTTTTGGAAGGCATCCAGGTCAGGTTTCATGGCTCGGGGGCTCTGCACTTTCTCTGACTGAAAGACTCTCCACCATGATCATTCGGCTCAGTCTTTCTAACCATTCAGTGTGCTGCTCCAGTGCCGTCTCCTTCAAAGGGCCTCCTCTGATCACCACACATAATAGTTCTTCTTCCACCACCCTCAGTTATTTTTGTATCAGGATAGTAAATGTCACTCAACACCAACTCATGCTTAGAGGTAATGTAATTTCTTTTTATGTCTATGATTAACCTAGCTTCCTTTATGCTTAACCTATGCAGTGGTTAATAAGAAAAAAAAAAAAGCTTCTAATCCAACCAAAAGTATTTTTTTAATTCAATACTTTTAACAGTGTGGAGGAATATTCAGCTTTTATGGATAGAAATGCTCAGTCTTTTAGCTATTCTCCCGTAACTCTGCTTCCCTTTCTCTAGTCACTGGGTATATCGGGGGAAGGAGGAGGGTTTGTGACCATATCATGAGAAGGGAGATTCAGTATCCCTGGGAGGGGATCTCAGGTCCTTGGGACTCAAGGTAGTGTTCTTTATTCAACTAGTTGATGCTCCTCCTGTGGTCATTCTTGACTGAAGTCTGTAGTCATGTAATTTTGATGTGGTTTAATGATGCCCCTTTCCCATGTCCCATTAATCTCAGTGGTCCCTTCACTATGACACTCCATGGTCTTGCTGCGTCTTGTTGTCAGCCCCAGCTTCGGTGATGCCCAGTCCTTTCTACAAAGGCACTGTCCCAACTATTTTCTATGGCACCCTCCACCCACAGATTCCCTAGCCACAGCTTCTAATTAGGTGCTATGGATTCCACATGGACACGGAGGTCTCCCGGTGCCTGACCCTTCTGCTCTGCCAAGTTCACGCGAAAGCATCAGAGGCGCATGTGGGGTCACCTGAGTGGTGGCTTCTTTTCAGAGTCCTTAATGAGGAATAAAAGCGAGAGCATTCTCTGCCCTTTGCTGCTTCTCTCAACTATGTACTATCCCCTAACCACCATCCCCCCACCTCAACACTGGTGATCTTCATCTAGTTTCTCCAGGGAAGGAGGGCAGGGGATGTCAAGGTCATTCATTTGCTTCTCTAGGTATTCTCGTTCTAGCCCTTGCCAATCAGGACCTCTGTTATCTTCTCTCCTCAGGGCATTCACTTTTGACCATACAGGACCTGGTTTTAGATGCGGTGAAATGTACAATGCTCACCCAAAGTGAGCATTGTCCATTTCACTCTTTGAGAACTTTTGCTATGAGAAATGCTAATTCCTTCCAGACATGTTTACTCAGAAAAGTCTTAGGTTCAGAAAGGCAAAGGAGAAAAAAGGGATTAAGAGTTTCTAAACATTATGCCTCTTAAGAAGCAAGAGGTACTTATATTTCTCTCTGTTTTCTTCAATTTGGTTCTTAAAGTTGTACATAAATACATAGGAATACATTCTAGTGTATATCAGGGGAAAAGATAAAGTAAACTAACATTTGTTGAGAGACTGATATGCACAGGGTGCTGCTCTGTCATTTCATTCCCTCCTCCCTTAAGCAGGATCTTTGTAATGATCTCGCATACTGCTTGCTACAGAATAGGCTAAATGCTCTATCCCTTTCTTTAAAATTATTTGTAACTGAAAATGTGAATGCTTTTTAAACATGTCAAAGCCTTTTTATTTACATTTTTCCTGTGAGATCCTCACACCAGCTCTGTTGTTGTGGAAGAAGGTTGCCAGTAGCTCTGTTTCAGAGGGAGAACCTGAGGTTCCCAGACTTTACATGACTGGTTCTAGTGTCAAATAACAGAGCATGGTGGACGAGGAATAGCATGCACGGACGGAATGAATGTCATTTTGCTCTTCTCTTCCAAGCTTCCTCGTGTTCTCATAGCATTATAGTAAGCAACAGAATGTGTAATGTGGCATTATATACGTTGTGTAATATTGTGCCAGTATAACATTGCTGAATGTTAATCTTAACACAGATCTGACCAATTTGCTTAAATTTGGTTAAAATTAAAGACAGAAGAGACAAAATATTATAGAGTTCCCACCACATCAAATCCTGGTACCTCAAATTATATACTGACAATTGCCAGAAAATGGTTATGGGAGGGTGCAAAATGCAGCAAGTTTCAAAGGTGAATGTTCATCATTATAACCAACCTAAGAAGTGCTCCTTAATTCTATTAGAAAAGAATGCGTGAGTTTTCAGAAAACAGTGGCTTTATGAATGTTAATCTTTATTTCTATGTGACCTCAGCTATAGAAGTGGTTGAGTGCACACAACCTAGGGAGAAATTAATCCCAGTGACGCAGTTTTCTCATCTGTGTTAATAGTTCCTATCTGATGAGGTTGCCGTGAGATTTAAAACACATAAACCAACTTTAACAGTGCCTGGCACAGAGCAGGAAGTGTTTAGCTGTCACTAGAGTGTAAGCTCCTGAAAGCAGAAATTCTTGGCTGATTTCTTCACTACTATAATTCCAGTGTCTATAACAGTACTTAACCTAGAAAGATACTTTCAAATTTGTGGCAATTAATCGAACACTTTTTATTTAATCAAATAGGCAAACTAGACAATGTGAAGCTAACCAGCCCATCCCATTCTATTCATACCATGAACCCTTTAAGTCAATTAACACTTTAGACTTGACTCACCCTTCCTCATATTGAATTGCTGTTTTTCTGGTATATGGTGTGCATATAGGTGTCTCTTTGGGAAGAATGAGGAGGAGGTAGGTGAGAAATAGTGCTTTTATACATAACCTTACTAACTGCATCCTTACTCCTCCTTTCAAAATATCCATTATACTCTTTCTCTTTTCAAAAGAAATTTGTGCTGACTTATGTTAGAGTACAACACAACCTAATAAAGTAGAAAGAGGAAACTTTCAATCAGTAAAAGGAAAAGAAAGAAATATCTAAACAGTAAGAGCCATTGCTGTGTTTGAGCATCACAATGGACTCGAAACACTTGCACAGCCCTTAACCTTCACAAATACCATCTGGCAGGGCTGGCCTCGTCTCATGACTGAAGTGGTAAGTTAGGTAGCTATTACCACAGGACATTTTTGAGAAGCAGTTAGATTGTTCTGTAACACCAGTATATTTCTCCCTTTGACCTAACGTCAGTGTATGAATGTTTAGATACAGATATGTAAGACAGTAGCTACAGGATAGCTTGAATTTGTTTAGAAGTACCTCACTCTATACTACTACTTTACTATAAGCTATCTATCTTACTATTTGCTAACTATCTTGCTATGTATTAAGTAGCTTAGAGAGGCATTCTGAACATTAAAATTTAATTTTAACACAAGAGAGAAAGAATTGCGTGAAACTATTTACTAAGGCAGTTGGTCTGAGTAAGGCACTGCAGTCAAGCATGCTGGACAAATTGGGATGGCATTTACCTAGCACTGAGTAAATTAGAATAATATAGGGCCTACTGAATATTTCAGCAACATTGTTGGATATTCCTCATTTGGACTCCCTACTTGTAAGGTGAGATCAGCATGAGTATCTTTAATTATTAGAAAACACATAAATTGGAGTCAAAACTAGTAGTAAGAATTGCTTTCTTTTTCAAAATTCTGCTCACAGACCTGTCCATTTATCTCTCATCACTAGCTTTTCTCTTCAAAGTGCTTAAAGTGGATTCTGTCCCTTTTATGTGAATGCTAAGAATATAATAATAATTATTATAATAGTTATTTTAATCATTTATTTATCTTTACTACAATTAATTCATCAACAATTTGTAGCAAAAATAAAAAAGAAATAGACCATATAAAGTCAATTACATTTATAATCCTTATGCTCTTAAAATTGCCCCTAAATGCAGCCCAAATGAGAAATCTGTCCTAAAACACTTGCACTTGTTAAAGCATTCTGCAAGCATAAAAGATTCTGTGCTGTAATATTATATATGATACTTTTAAATGGTGCTTTTATCACTCATAAATTTTCAGTATGTCATACATTGAAATTTACCTTACATCACCTGTAAGTTATCACTTAGTCATACTAGCTACCCCATTGATATCAACAGTAAGTGCTGCTGATTTTCAGGTAAGAAAAAAAAACTTGTCAATGAAGTAAGATTTTCACTTTACTATAGGGATGGTACTGGCACCAAATTCTGCTACTGTCCTCATTTTTTCTTTATACCAGAGGCCCATGGAAAGAGTGGAAATTAATTTAGCTTCAACTTAGATAATGAATCATGAAAAAAGATTTCTTTTCCTGATGTAATATGAAAAATAAAGAACTTAAAAAAATTTTAAATCTCTTATGATCTGGGTAAAGAATTGCTTAAATATTTTTGAATAGTATAATTACAGCTATAAGAAAAAAATTGGGTTGGAGAATAAGCCCTACTAACAATTCATATTTCCAACTCTATAACAATTTCTTGTACTGGCCTCTGGCTATAATGTTTTCTATCAGACTCCAGAGACAGGATCTTTTATCTCTTTCTTAGACAATCCGGGAAAATAACCATACGGGGATATTATAATTATATCCACGTAAAATAGAAGGAAACTTGATCCTCTCTAATTTAATAATGTATTAAACCATTAATATTTTTCTCCCTCATTATGCATTTTTATAAGAAGGATAGTACCTTAGAGTCTTCTTCTTGATTCAAATGATATAATTCATCTGAATTTGATACTAACCAGGGAAATAAGTATTTTCTGCATCTTTGCTATAGGGAACAGTTGAAACAAATGCATTGAAATTCATGACTCACACTTGACTACAGACAATATCAACTTAAAATTCAAGGTTGTAGTGTTACAGGTGTGTTATGAGGCTTCATACATACAAGTTCATCAATGAGAGGCAAAGGAACAGCAAAACCTCATAAATTTTTTCCTAAGAAGCTTAAAATACATTCCTTTAGTGCGCAGCTACATTGGTGTTTGTTTATCACAAAAATTCTGAATACATATTACAGATTTCTGTTTGTTTTCATTTCACATACAGAACATAGAGTTAAAGTAATATTTCATCTTTAATTACAGATTTAGTAGATCACTCTTATCCACTCAGATTTCGCCATTATATGTATTCTAGTAGAACATTGATCATACATATCTGTATAACAATAAGTTAAGATGAAGATTATACTGGGTGTTTATAAAATTTCAGCTTTCTTGTATAATAAAACTAACCTAATATTTTAAAAAGAGGTATATTATCAAACATTAAAATCTGTTTTTATCAACCCATGGAAATAAAATGGTATTTTCTTTGGCTTGATTTTGAAATACTTTTTAATTTAGTGAGTTAGTGAACTTTAAAGACAAGAAAGAAGTATAAGCATATAAAGTTACAAAAGAACTAGAAAAATTGTGTTTAACTACAAAGGACTTTTTATTCCTTAAAGTGTACCCGTAACGAACCTCAAAACATATATCATTATTTTCAACAGTAGTCACTATTTCTTTTTTTTTAGTAGTTACTTTTTATGGAAGAGTTATTTCAAAAAATATTTTTAAAATATATTCTGATGTATTTCAAGGGATTTCTAAAATGTTTATTCTGGTAATTCTCAGCATGAATTTTCTATTTGGTTTGTATAAATATCCCTCTAAAAGGGGAGAGAGTCAGAATACAGTACTCAAATAGAGAAGGGATATATAAACCATTATTACATGGTAACGTTGGGATGGTGATGAAGGCTGATACCTGCCCAAAACATACATTTCTGTGCCCAATTATCAAGAACTTTATTCATAAAAGACTTTAAGGTTTAAACTGATAAGATTACCATGTCTTATTGTTGACTATTTTTTGACCATATATATCAGCTTTCATGTGGTGATTAAATGAGTGCATTTAATATTGTTTGTAATTAGGGTCTGTGCATATGCTAAATTTTCTTTCACCATTCAGAAGGAAGGTGTTGTAACACTAAGATCTGTGGATGCCTGCAATAAAGGAAAAATACATAATAGAAATGACAAAGCATTTGCAAAGTGTTCTTCCTTTTTGATAAGGCATCATTTGAAAACTTTTGACATACATTTTGCCAAACCGCTAGAAGACACACGGTAGAGGCACATTGTCAATTAATGATTGAATACTATTTTTTAAAAGATATCATTTTGGTAAAATGACATGATATAGGAATTTGTTTTAAAATATTTTAGGAAATTGTAGAGAGTAGTTGAAGTGAATGGGGCAAAATCATGAAAACTGTTGAATCTGATGACTTTATGAGGATTTGGTTTATTTTTATCTCTAGATTCCTATGTTTAATTTTTTCATAAAGTTTTTAAAAGGTATCTTTTGACCATTAAAAATCATAAATTTATAATATTCATTTGTCATATTTGAAATCAGATTTAATTCTCTTATCTCTGTGCTAATTTTAACATTCCTAACTTTAGAAATATATGGGGAAAATATGTCTTGAATTCTTTTTGGTCATTAAAATAAACTTTTTATGGCATTTTTTAGATATCTAAAAAACTATGTCCAGAAAGCTCTTAGAAATCTGTAAGTCAGAATCTTTTCTTCTTACTTTTAAAGGCCAAATTGATTTTTTTTCACATTCTCATACATTTCCCATTTCACTTAGCATGTAAGCTTGCAGTCCGTACATTACTCAAATTAGTTCTAAATGTGAATCTAAGGAGCGGTGAAACAAGACTCTCATCATATTTCTTGAGTTTAACCTGTAAACTTATCTATAAGTGGTCTTGTCCTAGAAGTATTCACAGGGTAACTTAATTGCATTAAGTAAGCTCTACAGCTGATATAATCAAGTCTAATTGGCTAATCTTGCTAAACCTGAAACTACCATAGTCTTTGGGGCAGTGAGGCTTAGTTGCCTGCCTGAAGATCCACTCATTTTTCTCCTTACCTTATTCACAATGGCCCTGCACTCAACAAAAGGAGATATTTCACAGACTTTCTTGCAGCTATATTTTGAGAAACACAAGTTAGGCAACTTCCAGGAAATCTTTTTAAAGAGAGAAAGCGTACCCTTTATTATTTTATTCTTTATTATTTTACTGCTGCTCTCCTCTAGCTCAAACTGCCATTTGGGAGCATACCCTATACTCTAATAATTGCATTTTATTTTTAATCATCATCACCACCACCACCATCATCATCATCACTGGCATTTATTGAGTATTTGTGTTCTGAGAACAGTGATAAATTGCTTATGATTAACAGTGTCACATTACTCATAACCCTTTAAATTAGGTTCTGTTATTATCTTCATTTAACATGTGAGAAAACCAAGGCTTAGCAAGGTTAAATGGTTTGAGAAAGTTCACAACATCACTATGAGGTACAGCTGAGATTTAAACCCGAGGCTGTCTGACTTGAAAGTTTAGGTTCTTAACCACTGTGGTATAGGGCTTTCTGAAATAAAGGCTTTATATTTCATTTAAGAATTGACTTTTTTAAAAATTTCAATTAGCCTTTTTTACTGACAGGATCAGAGACTTTAAGAAGAACGTAGTATTTACATCAGATCTTGAAAAGTGTGTGGCTTTCAACAAGGGGAATGCTGAGGAGAAAAACACAAGAAAAGGAAATATGATTTAGAATTTGTTCAGATTGAGTTTGAGATGCTTGAATGATAAAGACGTGGAAGTAATCAACAGGCAACTGGAATATGAATCTGTATCCCTCAGCTTTTTAAAAGGTCAGAGCTAGACATATAGATATGAGAGTTATTTGCTTGGAAGTGATATTTTTCAATAGAAATATCTGAGATTATCTGAAAGGAACAGTAGAAAGCTAAAAACAAAAAATTGGTGAAGGATTCTTGAAAATATCTGCATTTAGAGAAAGGGAAATGAAGAATGTAGCAATGGCAACTGAGAGGATTCGGAGAAGTGAGAGGAGGCCAGTTAGGAACATACAGTGTCAAAGTAGCCAAGGAGAGAAACAGTGAAGGAAAGAAACAGTGGTAGAAAATGTTACAGATACATTCAATAGGGCAGGGACTCAAAAGTTGAAAATTAGAAAGGTACTCATAACCTTGAAGAAAGCAATTTCAGCCAACTAGTAAAATGATAGGCTGATTGTGTTACTGATAAGTAAATATCTGTTGAAGAATTAGACACACCAAGTATAGAATATTGTTTCTAGAAGTTTGACAAGAGGGAAGAATGGGTATGATCAGGTATCTGAGTAGGAAGAAGAATCCAGAGAAGATGCTTTTGTTGTTATTGTCTTGTTTGAAAATTTCTTTTAGCATGGAGAAGTTTGAATATGTGATAGCTGAAAACAATGGTTAAAGTGTTTTAATGTGAAGATTAAAAAAAGACAAAACAGAAATTTATGAGGAGCAAGGTAATTCATTGGAGATAAGAAGTGAGGTCAAGGCAGGTGTGGACAAAGGACACTCTGCTGTGACTGTTATTAATCTATTTCATTTTGAGTTTTTATTATCGGCTAATCCTTCATTTCTGCTTCTAGATTTGGAAAGGTCTCATAGCTATCCTAAGATTTCAGGGAGTTGGACAGGTGTCCCTTGTCCTCTTGAGGCCACCAATTGTGGAGTTATTTTCCATAATTCTATAAAGGGTTTACACCTACTTTCTTTTATGTTGATATGGAATCTAGCTTATTACATAGGAGGAGAAACAGACATCTCCAAAAAGCAACAAATTTCTAATATGGAATGCATTTCTGTTGAAATACATTCCAACAAATACTTTTTTCCCTAAAATTAAAATGGTCCTTTGCAACATTCCCAGTTGAACTTGCTTACTATATCTTTTCCATTCTAAGTGGTTTTGTGTTTTTTCTAATTTATTTTATAGAACATTTCAAATATAGAATATAAAGCTCTTGCAGAGTCTCCAATTAAGAGATGGATCTACCATTTATGTGACCCCCTCATTTTATTTTACGAACTTGTCAAGGTTGTATTGTTTTTAAAAAGCTATCAATATGAGAGTTTTATACCTTTGGGGTTTTTTTCTTCATAGTAAAATAAAATACGCACACATACCCTATTTCTAAGATCCAGGCTTACCTACATTATATGTATATGTGTGTATACACACACACACACATACACACACACATTTTCATATACATATATATGTAAAGAAAAATGAAAACAAATTAAAAATGCTTTGGAGGCATTTTAGGAAACATTTTGAAAACCTTTAATGTTTATGCTTTTATGTTTTTATTTTTAAATAAAATGGATGGATGAACTAGAAATAATCTTTCATTTAAATAAATGGATGAACTAGAAAATAATCTTTCATTTAATATAATACTTGCACCCATCAACATTTTGTTACAATAACTGGAGTTTTGTATTATATTAATGATGAAATTACTGAGGTTGTATTCTGGACGTTACTTCTTCAACTTATAAAACTCTCATCTAAATCTCAAATCCTAAAATGCCCAGGGTTAATTATCCGAGAGTAATAAAATCTCCATTGTCCCATCAAATAATGCCAAGAAAGAATTGACTGCATGGCAACATGAAATATCAAAGTGTAGGAATGGAAATACAGTGCCTGAACAGGAATCTGGACAATGACATATGACCATAGCTTTTCATAAAGCACAAAAGAAGAGAACAGTAGTCCTTGATTTGGTCAGACAGAAGAGTGACCTCGAGGTGTTTCACAGAAGGCTTGTCTCGACTGGATTCCCTATGGACAGAAGATGTGCTCTATGTGTGGAAGACACTAGAGGATTTTTTGAATCAACTAGGAAATATAAAAAAGAAAATTGATAACAATTTCCACCTTATCAAAGATGCTATCTGTTCCATTCTTTGTAAAATAGTAACTTGAATACCCTTCACAATATTTTATTATTTTTCCTAGCATTTATTACGACCACACACTATGTTTGTTTTTGTATTTTCCATCTCCCTTCTCTAGAAAATAAGCTACAAGAGAGAAGGGACCTTGCTTGTGTTATTCATTGCTGTATTACCAGCCCCTAAAATATATAATGTGTTCAGTAAATATTTTAAATGCATAAATGAATGAATGAACAGATCTGAATGATTCGAATTCATTCACCCGTGAGTTAATGTATTTTTGATGTAAAAAATATTTATATTAATATAATAATTTGTGACAAGCTAATTATAAGCTATATGATAATGAAAACTATATCTAATACGTTTGAATGCTAGAAACACAACCTTTGAGATGTATTTCTGGGGAAAATTTTTGTTGGAAATTAACACTTAGATATGTTTGGTATAAGTGAAGATATATGTTTAGCTCTCCCCCATCCAGGAGGCCTACCAAGGTTATAATAATATAAAATAAAAAGGCAGAAAACTAGGGAAGTCAAAGAGAATATGAAGAGAAATGATGAATGAAAAATATCATAGAAATTTTGGAAGCCCAAGAGTGGAGGAGAGGAATGGTAGTTGACTCAGAAGACCAGAAAACATGAAACCTAAGCCTGCAGGAAGAAGCCAAGAGGGTGTAAGTGATTAATGCTGCAGAATTCTAGAAGAAACACTCAGAAATTGCAGGTACCAAATTCTTCTGAAGGTAGAAGAGTAAGGTAAGACAGATTGATTACAAGTTAAGATGGGGAGGAGTTAGCCAGCCAACAGCAGTACTAGGAAAGGACCAGAGGTTTCCATTCCGCAAAATGGAATCAGAAAACCTGTATGTAGATTCATGGACTCCAGATACAGGTAGATCATTGAAATGAACACAAAGGGAATGAGTAAAAATTTCCATGCTGAATGGTGAGAAATGGCAGGCTTCTTTCTGTGTCTGGCTCACTTCTTGTCTTTTTTCTGGTTTGGCTAACCCACAAATTATGTGAATCAGTTACAGTAATTGAGACAATGCAAAGGGAAATTGTAAAATACTACTACCTACCAATGCTGTCCTTTTAAATATATGTATAATAAGCCCAAATATATTTGACTAGACCTTGAGGAATGCTAGACATTAAAAAGCAAAATCAATGTTAACTTTCAATCCCAATTTAAATGAATTGAACTATTGAAAAATCAGAGCTACAAAGGAAACATGCTGCCGCAGAACAATTTCAATGTTCTTGACTGACGTAAGCAAATTGGAACTATATGAAGGATCAGGGCTGCAAACGGCTTTGAAAGCCATAAATTGTAAAATCAATACGCTAAGCTACTGGAATCCAATGTGAAAAGCATGGTCCGGGAAAACCCTAGTGATCAGCCTCGCTCCCACCAACACCTGGCATCCATTCTATAAATTACATTTTAACAGGTTTAGCTTTCTTGCCAAATAGGCCTACACATCTTACTAGAAATAAAGAATGTTTTTTAAGTTGAGAAAAAAGGATACCCTTAATATTAGAGCAAGCAGCAATTTAGCTCTCAGTATCAGAAACTGAGCTAAATCACTGTTCTATGTACAACTAAGCACCAAAGTCCAAATAGGAGAAAAATCAACAACTATTTGAAAAATGGAAAATCAGGAAAAATGAAGGACCTGGAAGATATGAGATAGAAAAAAGAAAAAAGAAAGGGAGAAAAATGGAATGTCTTCAGCTATCTCCAATGTCACTAAACTTCACAGACTCTAAACAATAGGTCCAATTGCATGGGACATGCACGGTCCCCCCAGGCCTTCCCCATCTATGAGGTGGTGTAGAAAAACTCTGTTGGGACAGCATTACCATCATTATACTTGAAATTCTTGGAAAGGCAAGGTAATGAAATACTGAAACCGCATTTCACCTCAACTGCCCAGACTTCACCTCAGCTAAGACCTTTTTTCAAATAATATGAAAAAGATCTGAAGATTTTACATATCAAGTACAAAAACAGAATCAAAATAGTTACCCATTATGCAGACACCGATACAAAAGATGTGCAATTAAAAAGGGGGGCCAGGATGGTACTACCAGTGGCTTTATTTTCATAGAAGGACTAAGGGTATACTGTTTAAAATATTTGTAAATCTTTTATTTAAGTATTTTATGTAATTATGTATTAATACTTTAAAAATATTGCTTGTAGAAGATTATGTTATTGAAACATTAAAATAATATGTGTTAATGTAAAATAAAATTGGTTTCTTTATTTGGGAAAAAATGTTATCCTCATGCTTTTTATTTAACTTATTTCATGTTTATTTACTAATTCTGTATTCCTGTTTATGAATTGTCTTTTTAGTCCATTATTCTGTATTTGAAAAAAATTAAATTTAAAAAACGTTATTGTCCTTTAAATAGAAGTAATATTAATAGGAAAGTCAACTTAATCACTTGTGACTTATTTTAGGTATCTAGCATGCTAATTAAAGCCAAAGTATATTTTCCAGATTTTAAAAAAATAAGCACATATTCAATAAGTGACTCTAAATAATCTGTCCAATTTTCCCTAACCATTTGAAAGTGTAGAATGTTAGATCATTAGGATAAATCAACAATTACAGCTAAATGTTAACAAGTATCCTGATTAAAATTACCATTCTGCTAGAAATAAATTCAGTCTTTCTGCATATGTATTAATATTCTGTATATTAAACATAAGCCAAAATAATCCTATACTCCCATCTAGAATAGTTTGTATTTGTATAGCTAATACATCATATCTAAACACTTAGCATAAATAGGAATTAATTCATACATAATTAAAAAGGACCTGTATATCTATAGATCATTTTATTATTGTTATAACTATATTATAAGTTAGTTCTCTTTAATTGCTATGTGAATGAGTCAGATATGGGTATAAATTATATATGTTAATATTATTTATATATTATATGTACACAGTATATAAATTAAAGATTAATAACCTTAATAGAATAATAGTTCTATTATTTGATTAGTGAATTTCTTTCTTGTTTTTCTTTTGAAAGACAGGCATTTATACAATTAACACAGTTATACAAGTTAAGCTACAAACTTCCAACTGAAATAAAAGTCATCATCACATGCTCTAAATAAGTAACTTTCACAGAAATTCCACATCCACTACAAAGATCTCCTCCCCCTATCCCTGACGGATCGTCCGACTTGCTGACGAGGCATATTCTATAAAGTTATTTTTCCATGTTGCATTAACAGTGATTTCAGTAGAGATGAAAGTGCTTTCATTTCAGTTGCTGTTATTCACTCAGTCACACCATTATCAGAATCAGTGCTAATCTGAAAAGTGGTGGTATTTTTTGTAGTTAAAGAAAGCACTAGGCTTCTTGTCCCATCCCAAAGGGACATAGAAGGAGTATCAGATTTAAAGCAATAAACATTGTGGATCCTGTAAATTTAAGAAATTAGTAAAGATTACCTAAATTTCCATTATGTGTGCTCTATGATAATTTTGGCAGAAATACAGAAGATATCTGAAAGCATTTTAGACGGCAACTCAATGTAACACCCACCTTTGTAGGTGGGCCAGCCAGATGAGCAAAAAAAAATGGGCAATGAGGCGAGTCATCCTGTCATTCTGTAAACAAAGAAGCACCTTTATTAAACTACACTTAAAACCTAGGCTTTGTCAGGGCAATCTGGAAGCCTAAACCCTAGGAGGGTTACCAGAATGCTCTGTCTCCACATCTCCCCTGGGCAGAGGACAATCGGGTTTGGAGAACAAGAATCAGAGATTTCAGTAATACTCTAGTGTCTGGAAACTTGGGTGGAAACAAAATTATAATTTCATTTTTCCCCAATCTCATTGATATTTAGCATTTCCCTCAAATGTGAATTTTCCTCAAATTTAGCATTTCCCTCAAATGTTTGTAAGCACCAACACAGTAGTATCACTATCCTGCTATGTCATCATATCATATTGCATTATGGTAGTTGCACTCATATAGAGTTTAAACTCATCTCTACTTTGTGATTTAGGTAGTTATTAGAATGCAATTCTAGATATTATATGATTTGTTGATAACAAAGCATATCATGATTTAGTTTCTAATACATTTATAACTGAACTTCGGTATTAATGGTTTTTGTTTTCATCCTATGTATTTATTTTATGCATTTTAGAACTCTATTCAGAAAAGGAACCCATATATTTCATCAAAATTCCAAAGGCGTGCATGACACATAAACATGAAGATGCTCAAAATACAGACCACGAGCTAAGCAGCAGCGTCAGATCACATCAAGTCTAAGATGTTGAGTGATTTTTATGCCATAACTCTGTGGCTCTAGTCTGTACCTTAAGCACTCCCTAGGAGATTGCAAAAGTGCTAAGGGATTTGGAGTGATTGGATGAAAGAATTATTTACAAAAAACAAACATGGATAGCTCAGGAAATAAAATTTCTCTCCATATTCAGCATTAGTCATCACCATCTGGCATAAAACTGCTAAAGCAAGTAAATCTGTCATCTCATTGCTGAAGTTATACTGAGGTTCCGAGAGTGATTGGACAAAGTATGCAGGCCACATCTACAAACCAGAACGAGGAACTTAGTGAGTGCTTAGTGACTAGTAAAGACCAGATGACCAAAGAGCTTCTATTGTGCTTTCACACTGATAGGACGTAGGAGAGAAGACCTGCCACCAGGCTTCTAATATAGGATTAACAAAATAGCTCCAACTCATCAAAAATAAGCAGAGACTTTCACATGTGTTCATCACAATAAGATTCTGAATCATGTCTAAGAAACATGAACACATATCACATTCCAAGTGTTGAGTTCACTGGGTTGAAGGTACCACAGAGGAGCAAGAAAACTTCCTTATTGGGTAATACTGTGTTCCCTGAAATGTAAATGTATCAGTTAATCATGGGACAAGTAGCAATGGGGTGCCCACTATGGGCAAGGCACTAATGTGTCATTCCTACAGCAATAGGACAGACATATGATATCAGACATTCTAGCAACTTAAAGTTTTTCTAGTATTATAGAAAGGTTTCTCTTTCTTTTGAAGAGGTAGAATACTACGGTTGTTAGCCTATATTCATAATTAAAGGTAACTTCTTTTTATGTTTCATGGAGCTATAGTAAAAAGGCTCACCTCAGGCATATGGGAATAATAGTCTAGATTCCTAGTATATAACAGAGCAAGTTCTGTGAAGATTCACAGGAAATAATCATATCTTTAAGTGTTAAATGCATAGGAATAATATAAAACCTTAGCAGAATACCTGTGGATTTATTTTAAGTACTATGAACACTTTAACTCATTTAAAAAATGAAATCTCAGAATTCTGTCATCTCTTCATTTTAATTTTAGCTTTAATTCTCATTTCATGTATTTAAAATTTTAGAAGCAATTAGGAAATGTTTGAAAGTGCTACTA
Source organism: Balaenoptera musculus (assembly GCF_009873245.2). Taxonomy (NCBI): domain Eukaryota; kingdom Metazoa; phylum Chordata; class Mammalia; order Artiodactyla; family Balaenopteridae; genus Balaenoptera; species Balaenoptera musculus. The sequence goes on along the minus strand of NC_045793.1, from coordinate 30,759,062 downwards.
CTATTAACACTATGTGATTAGTGCAATTATGTAATTAATGTAAATAATTACAACCTAGCAATTATAGTTTATTATGTTTTAATGAAATATCTATAATGCTAAGAAATTTCATATAACAGTCAGAATTTTAATTTAAATCTTTGGCTTTTTGAATCATGTCTAATCAAAATTTTTATTAATAGTGCTGTGCAAATTAGCAGTTACAATTTCATGTTTTCAAATGGAGAAATGTCTTCTTTATGCCTTGTATAAGTCTATTCCAGACATCAGTATTTTCCTGACCACACTATTTCAGGGCCATCAATCAAATAAGAAGCAATTTATTTCTCTAGATCTTGGAACATTTCAATTCCCATCTCTACTTATTCTTGTGGAATGAGAATCTACTAAAAAGTAAGATACACATGCAGACAGAAAATTATCTATTCTCTGTAGTAACAAAATCATAACATAATGTGTGATTTAGAAGGAAAGTCTTAAGGTAGGTGGATTTCTTGAAGTCACTTTATAGATAAGCTGGTGTGTTCCACACCAAAATTTGTTAGCATCTCTCTACTAAAACATTGTTATATATATATATATATATATATATATATGCACATTGACATATGTATATATGTATGTAAGTGTGTATATATATACAAACATATGTATATGCTTAGAAGGAAGCTTCTGTTTCCTTTCCACACCCTTCCTATCCCATCATCTTATAAGCATCCTATAGAACAATGATTAGTATTTTTCTTAATGATTTAAGAAGAAATTTTAGCAAAAGAAACATGTTCTCTGCAAAAGAGAGAAATATATAATTGAACCACGATGATGATCATTGGGGATATAACAACGAAGAAGGTACAATCCTTCCTTTCAAGGAATTTAGAGTTTAATAGGCTGGAGACAGACATCTGAAGAAACAACATATGATTTCATAAAGAATTAATGCAAATACAGAAGGAAAAAAACCAATAGAAAAATTGGAAAAAGTCATAAACAGGCATTTTCTTTTCACAGAAGAGCAAACACAGAAACACCATAAACCTATAAAAAGATTCTCAATACTATCAAAAATAAGAGAATACAAATTAAGACCATAACAAAATGACATTCAACACCTACTATTATTTGTGAAAATTAAGAATTTTAACAAGGGCAAGATTTAGCCAAGATATGAAACTTTGCAAACTCATATATGTTGCATGGGAGTAGAAATTGATACCATCAATTTTGAAACTCTTGAATATTTGTATCAGGACATATGATCCAGAGTATACTCCTATACTCATAGGAGTGTAGTCAGAATAGTGTTAAACAAGAAACATCTCAAATGTACAATTGGTAAGTAAATCACAATATATTTATACAATGGTATCTTAAATAAGCAATAAAAATTACTGACCTACAGGTAATTACATTCAAAAGGAATGGATCATTTGATTATGTATAGAACATTTGATTAGTATGTTTGACTAGAACATTATGTATAGTATCATTTGATTATGTATAGAACAGTATAGTTTTTTGACAGTTTAAAAATCAGCAAACAAAACAATTAGGGACACATATATGTGGAGAAAAAGCTGCATCTTAAAGCAATAAAATCATAAAATAAAGCTTAGCATAGCTGTTTCTTTTGGTGGGGAAGATGGAAGATGGCACCCAGAAGGAGCAGTCAGGTAGCATCAAGAAGCAATAATGTCTGGACATTAAGTTAATTGATGAGTTTTCAGGTGTACATTATCATTATGACCTTTAGTTTAGTATGCATTACATATGTTTTTTTTCCTATATATTATGACAACATGTTTAAAAGGAAAGAATTTAAATAAGATATTTATGTCACATGAAAACGTGTCTCTAAAAGAGCAGTATTTAGAAAGCATTGCGGAGGAGCTGCGGTTGCAGTGGAGAGAGAAGTCACCTGGAAAAGCTATATTTAGGTCAGACTAGCATAAAAAATAAAAATTAGATAAGGCACGGGTCTGTATAGGAAAGTATCTCATGGCTTATGGACAGTTTTTGTTTACCTTAAAAATATGGACAGGTTTTGTTTACCTTAAAAATACATTAATGCTCCAAAGAAAAGTGCATTTAAACAATTCTAAAAATATCCAAATTTCCTTACTAAATAGCGCTGCTGTGGAAGCCAAATGATATTTTAATCTTCTAAAATATGGTTGGGGATGTATTCTAATGCAATTTAAATTCTGCAGGAATTTGTGTGCATGGCATGCCATTTTATTTTTCGGTGCTCTAGACTAATGCATTCTTACAGGAAATGATTATATCACTGCATGTTAAAGTGTATCACATGTCTGAAAATAGTCAAAATATATGTAAATCAGTATTTCAAGTAGGACCTAATGGAACCATTTAAATAGGCTTGTTGAAGTTTGACCCATAATTGTGATTACACCAGTGTGTTGTCAATTTGACTTCCCACTGCTAGTTGATCACCAGAGGACATAAATAACCCTGGAGTGTATAATTGGTGCTGCCTTGCCACAAGTAGTTATTTAAATTCAGCTTCTCTCTACTCCCCTGAAATCATATGCATTAGTAATAATAAAGCTGCCGAAATAAGTGGATGCTTGGGAAATATAATCAAATCTTTAAAACGTGTTAGTTTTATTTTTTTTCTCCCTAGTATACTAACCTGGAAACCCTTCATGTTTACATTTTATAAAAGCTAACATTCAAACCTATTCTACAAGCAGTAGAAAAATGCGGGCTGTTTCTAAGCATAGTGTTGTTTTGAAAATTAATGAGATCAAACATTCCATTTCAAAAACAAAAACATTAGCAACCCACTCTTGGATATTTTAAAGCAGGACAGAATGATAACTGTATTTTAACCAATTCAATATGATCCAGCTCTTCGATGAGACCTTCTTTATCATTGTGAGATAAGAAACAAGCCTGTCAAACCAATTTGCCCAGGTCCTTGTGTCCCTTTCGATCAGGAAAGTTGGGGCTGTAATGTTACTGACCCAGAACTGTGCAGATTGTTCATTAGCATAATGGCTGATCAACCTAATGCATTTTAATGCCATTAACTTTTCCCTATCCCCAGGAAGGAGAAGAAATGTAGATAGCTACAATTTTAGATTTGTCATGGGTAGATTTTCGGTTGAGATTCTCTTTTTCCTGAATTTCATAGGCTCAAAGTCACTCATAAACCTCCTTCACTTCTGGCTGAGGTCAAGATTGATAGGTGGATTACTAGAAAGAAAAGTGAAGGCGACAGTCCAAAATACTCTACCCATGTCCTGCTCCACCCACCTTAGGAGTAGTGTCTACCTGAGTTGAGGCAAAAGCAGTCTCAAATCAGTAACTCTGTCTTTAAGGCAGCAAGAAGGGTAAGAACTTCTTAGGCTTTGAGAAAGTATAATATTCTACTCTATTGTTGTTTAACAGGCAGTTATACCAGGGACGGGCAGCAGGTATGTGACGTAGCCAAAGAAATGCTAGAAGGGGATGAATTAACACAAGAGGCAGGCAAAATCAAATAAAGAAAAGGTCAATATAGACAGGTAGCTTCAGAACTAAATACAGGTAAGAGGAGTCATTTTCAAAGGTTGTGGGAATCAAGAAGGCAAGACCAATGGCTGTTAGAAGCGGAAAAGAGATCTTCTGTGGCTTAGAGACCTCCTTGGGCAAAAGCTGTTCCATAAACCACATCACTCTCCCTGAGAAGTTTCCTTGATAGATAGATGTTGGAGGACTTGGATCGCTAATCTCAGACTTACTTGATAGTGTCACTCTTGGTCCGAGTTGAGGCCACAGTTGGCTTCAGATGAGAAGGCCACGTGTTCTAAACTGTCTCGCAGCAGGTGGATGTAACTGCCACCTGCTTCTTGAAGCTTTTCCTAATCCCTGCCCACTGTCCCTTACCTTTCTTTTCTCCAAATCTCTGTTGTACTTTGTAGCAGGTTTCGTACTCTGGTTTGGGTTTTAATTTTTTTTTTTTTTTAAATTTTTATTTATTTATTTATTTATTTATTTTGGGCTGTGTTGGGTCTCCGTTTCTGTGCGAGGGCTTTCTCCAGTTGCGGCAAGCGGGGGCCACTCTTCATCGCGGTGCGTGGGCCTCTCACCATCGCGGCCTCTCCTGCTGCGGAGCACCGGCTCCAGACGCGCAGGCTCAGTAGTTGTGGCTCACGGGCCCAGTTGCTCCGCGGCACGTGGGATCTTCCCAGACCAGGGCTCGAACCCGTGTCCCCTGCATTGGCAGGCGGATTCTCAACCACTGCGCCACCAGGGAAGCCCTTTAATTATTTTTGTCTTACCTTCTCTCTAAGAAGCTAGCCTCCCTAACATTTGGAATTATGGGTAATTTGTATACACACCCTGTACTACCTAGTACAATCACTTGTTAAGCCGAAGAAAATTCATTATCCAACCTCATAAAAAGCTATTAATCTGGCTTAATGATGATGATGATGGCATTTGAATTTGTCCAGGTTCTTTTTACGGTAAAGATAATTTACAAGAACTGTCATATATTTGAGACTATGATAATATCCTTTCTCTGCTAAGTGTTATGTGTAGCATGTAAAAATACTGATTAATTATTCTCTTTGTTAACTAGACTGAAATGTGAAGTGAAAATAAAGGATACTGCTAACATTTAGAGATAAAAATAATTAGCACATAAGAGCATCCAATTCTATCAAGATCTCTTTAATTGCATTGTTATTAATTTCCAGCAAGCTCCCACGGTTCCCTTCATGTGATGTATATTTTAAGAGATCATCTTGCCCTTATGGTCCCTTTGGAGGGTCAGTATGGCCACAATTGGAAAATGAAATTATGCATAAGGACAGGATACTGCTTAGTCTTGGAAAACTTTTTGAAAAAAGGTGAATCCTCAGAATGTTTAAAAGATCAGAGTTAACAAGTTGTATTCCCTAAGATTAGGTTCACGTGTTTATTTAAGTTAGGATCATGTTAATAGGTTTTTAAAAGATCGAGATTTATATTTCCTTTGTGTCAGGAGGTAAATGTGGCTCTGCTCCACAAAGTCCCCAGGGACTCAGGCACCTGCCAGCCATCCCGGGTGTAACCATCCTTGTCACTTTCCAAGATGGCAAGTGTAGCTTCATCCATTACACCCAATATCCATGGACAGTGGGAAAAGTGGCAAAGGTTGTAGCACTACCATGTTTTAAGGAATGATCCCAGAAGCCAGAAGCCCAGAAGCACAGGACATTTCCAACTGAATTTTATTGACGTGAATTTATTACGTAGTCAAACTGAACACAAAAGAACCTGGGAAAGTAGTTTTACTTCAAATATTCACTCAGGTAAAACTCAGGGGTTTGACTTTAGTGGGAGAAGAGGAGTATGGATAGCAGAGGTCACCTAGCAACCTCTGCCACAAAACAGTATCCATTAAAAAGAAGGTTTTTAGAGAAATAAATGAATGACACAAGAGTAGAGGAAGAAACAAGGTCTTCATAATTTTTGCAATTTGCCATGATGTTCTTATTTAATAATCACTTTGAAGAGATATCCATTTACCAACATTTTGTAAGTATCGGATACCACTTTCATTGAGATAGACACCTTATAAGGCTTCTAGGGGCTATTAAAAGAGCATTCAATAAAACAAATGAGAACAATACATTAAAAGGCACCCTGGAAACCCGAGCATGTTAGTGTCTACCTACAGGAAATAAATTTTGTTCATAAGGCCTAGGCTGATCAGTGTAAAAAGTTTTTGTATTTTTTAATTGCTTTTAAAGAGGCCAAATGAATTGCACTAGATACTATTTTCCAGCATGGTCACTTGAAGATATGAGTAAAAATATTAATATAATATACTATTCACTTCATAGGAAAATTTTTCTTTGGGACTAACACAAGAAATCTGTGATTTGACTTGCATTTAAAATTATGGGCAGGAAGCAGTTCATCCACATGAGCCATGTATCATAAATTATATTCTAATTGCCTAACATGTCAAGTTTCTATACTGCTAAATATTCAGCTGAAGCAAAGGGAGGAAAACCTCATTATATACTAAGCTGTATTTAAATGGATTCTCTGATAAGGGAAATTTTACAAAGTCTGCTCAGACTTATGGAAATTAATGAATGTTCAAAATATATTCATGTATTTTATCATAAGTACATTATAACTCAATTAAAAACAAATAATAATCTATATTATCCTATTAATTTTATATATTATAAATTTTATTTTATATTTAAAGTTCCATAATAAAGGAGAAACCGTATTTCCTTATTTTTATCATCAGTAGCAAAAAAGACATTTTATTTCTGATTTTATATGCTGTATTTGGGATCTGTACAATGTACATTTTAAAAATTGCAGTCTTATTTTTTAAGAACATAAAGCCATTTTCAAGTAATAATTTTCATCACAGAAATTCTTATAAGTAGCGTGGCACTTTTAATCATATTGTTCTCTTTATCTAGAATGTCCTTCAATTTGCTCCAATCCCCTCTGCCCGTGTCCCCTCCCCATCACACACCCTTCTGTTAGAGCAAGTCCTACTTTTAAGACCCAGTTTACATGCTATTATGAAAATATTTTATGCTGTCTCCACCTAAAAGCCATGCCTAACTCTTTTGCCTTCCGCATGTACTTGTCTGATGTATCATACAGCACATACTTTTATGGTATAGAATCCTGACTTCACCTTATCTCTTCTATTAGATGACTCATTTTTTGAGCACCAGATCCCTATCTGATTAATTCTGGTACCACCACTTGCCCCCATGTAGCACAGGGTACCCGGCACATAGTGAATGCTCAAAAAATACAATAGTTGTGGATGTAAAATATAGCAACACTTAAATAAATACTGGATTATATTGGCATTTTCATTACATTATGTTTTGTACATGGGCTTTTTTAGTTCCAAAGAGTTGATTCGCTCTGTTCCCTGATAATTGTTTTACTAAATTAGATACTGTTCTCAGAGATCAGAGAAGGTCTCTGACCATTTCTGGCGGTTTTTGGTGTGAGTTAAGAAGATTTTATTTGAACTGACAACAAAGTCCAGAGGTGGGAAATGACTGATTATTCTGTGCTTCACCAAATGCTAGCAAGGAAGGGCCCTGCTAGGTACAGCCTCTATTTAACCCATCATCTCCACCAATCATCTTAAACATTAAGTCAGTGTTCTTGTACGTAAACACTTCGCTTTTCCGTAGCTATAGTATCAGTGCTTATTACTTCTCCTATCAAGTAATGAAGTACAGTGTGTTTTCTGGCATATCTGACTTGATGCTAAGCCCTCACTCTGGAAACACTCTTGCAAATTTCGTGAGGAATGTCACAATTCCCGGTGTTAGAAGTTCCCAGGTGCTTGTACTTCTTTGAAATACTTCCAAAGAAACATTTTTCTAGATAAGATGTTAAAAAAAAGCTTTAAATATCCTAAGGTAATTCAATTAAAAAACCAAAACTGATTAAACCAAAGAATCTAACAGACAACAACAGCAAAATAAAACCAAAACTCTAGGTTATGCAACTTTCCAAAGGAAAACAGAATTTCATCATTACATAACTTAAAATTTTGTCTCATTTCATAAACTTTACTTTTTTAAAACATATGCATCTGTGAGTTATGATGAATGTGGGTTTAAGTATTATTACTGAGAACATTCCTCCTCTAATGCCAAAACATGAATAAATAATGTGACTTTTGGTTCACTTTTCATTCTCTTGTACCACAAATAATGGTTAAATTTGTATTTGACTTCTGGCTAGAATTCGTTCTTTCTGTGTGGAAAAAAAATGCAATGCTAAATTCACTAGGCTTTATAAGAACTCATCAAATTTTAGCTAAAACCTAAAGCCATGTTTTCAGTATGTTTTTCAAGTAAGATTAGTTGCTCCAGAATCTGTTAGTCCGTGTTCTTTGTTTCTTAGTTGCACTAGTCTTTATACTTTGACATATGTCATCTTGGGGAACAGACTCACAGCACAGTAATGACCTTGCCAAGGACCAAGAGGTGTGTCTTAAAGAATTATAATCTCTTGTTAGTCGATTTATGTGATTATTGTGTAAAACAGAACTTGTTCAGTAATGATGGATGGCAATGCTCCAGGTATTGACTGATCTTTGGAAATATTTATATGACAGGTCCCTTAAGGTTTTGTATATTATAGTAGAGAATAACTGCATACAGAAAAGGAATGAGTTGTGATTCAGTTCTTGAGCAATGTGCTTATCATATTTCTTCCATGCCCAGTCTAAAAACAGAACATTTGCCAGTGTAGTAGAAATAAGTGGCATGTAAATAAACGTCCTCTGCCCTTTCAGAGCATCATCTTTGTAAACAAATTTATGATTTTGAAGAGAACAACAAAATTATTTGTTAGGTGAAGAATTTATATAAAACCAAAATCTACTTGAATTTTTTAGCTTCTAAACTCAACATGCTCTCTGATACATTTCTAGGCTGGGAACTGCACACAGACAGAGACACACAAACATAAGAAATTCAGCCTATGCTGACAATTCTGCTTTGTCTAGGGAATTCCAACTCTTGTATGTGAGATCATGTATTTCCATCTGTGGCTTTCTGTATTTCCCTGGGTGTTTCAGATTTTTAAAAATCTTCACTTTTCAAATTTAATTTTCCATGAAATATTTACTTAAGGTGACTAGAAGAAAAATGTTTGACAGAGTTAAAGTTTTTCAGAACGTGTACTTTAAAAATGTTTCATTGAATGAATTAAACAAAGGATATTCACAGAAAAACAATCTGTAAAAATCATAAAATGTTTGTAAGCAGTGCTTTGAATGAGCCGGATGAATGCGATATAATCAAAAAGCATCTTTATTTTTACTTTACTATCGTTTTAAAATTTACTCCATGGGGGGAGGTCTCTAGCCAGTGGTTGAAATGTAATGTAAGGAGCCCATTAACTGCTACCTTGTTTAATAGCAAGCTCAGTCCCATATAACATTCAGTTCTATATGATAATCAAAACACTGATTTAACTGTAAAGTTTTTCATCTCCCAAAGCTGAGGCCTGATAATGGTTGGCTCCTGGCTTGGAGAATATAAGATATTGCCTTTCTTATCTCCTTCCCTTCTCCCAAGCTTTCACTCCTTTTTCCACCATCTTGTGAACTAAACTTTCTGACCTCAGCAGAGTTACAGAAGAATGGAGAGAGGCAAACAGAGAGGGGAGGTAGAGCTCCTGACTGGTACCATGGCTTCGACTTGCCTGAGCCTAGCAGGTGTTTAGACTCTCTCATGGGCCACTTGACCTGGGGTCTGTCCTCTGAAGTTCCCTCAGTCTGGATGAATGTTTCTCTATTCCAGCTGGTTGCTTCTTCAGCAAGCACTAGGAATTCACCAATCCACTTCCGGCTTTGGTTGGCTGAGGCGGTCCTATCAAAACAGGATTCTGTGTTCCTTTTCTTGAACAAACTGCAGGAATTCAAGCTAATTCCAACACCGCAGCCGTTCTCCTTCAGTCCAGCACCAAAGCAGTTGGCGAGCTTCTATCCTGTTAGGTCTCCTAGCTGGAAGTCGGACTCTGGTTCTTTGTATCTCCCATCTGCAGGGAAACATATAAAGGTTTTCTAAGTGGTCCCATTAAATGCTGTCTGTCCTGACATGCACAGTCTCTCTCCAGGAAATCTGCCCTGTAAACCTCCCACTTCATATCACCTTTCCTAACCATGTCATGTGCTTGAAGTAGGTAAGGCGAAACTGGTTTTTCAGTTTTTATTTATCTATTTTGAATTTTTTTGCAGGGTACATCCTCTTAACTTATCTGCTACCTATTGCCTTAGGGTCTAGGCTGAAATCCATTTTAACATCTTGCAAATGTAATCTCCTGCACTACAGCCATTTAGCAGTTCCTTTGCAAGCATCCTAAAATGGATGGAATTCAAAGAGGAAAATAGAGGAGGAAGAGGAGGCTCCCATGTTGAATGAATATTGTAAGATTTTTCTCCAATTCATATTTTATGAAATAAAAATTAAATGGCATATCCAAGATAAAAGTAACAATAATCCATACAAATATTCAGAGTTGATGTTTTAAAACTTGAGATTACAAATTCATTTCTAAAGTAAGAGGGTTGAGGGACTTCCCTGGCGGTCCAGCGGTTAAGACTCTGCTCTTCCAGTGCAGGGGTTACAGGTTCGATCCCTGGTCGGGAAATAAGATCCCACATGCCGTGAGGCGTGGCCAAAAAAAAAGATGGGACTAAAGTGAGGGGGTTGAAAGCTGCGGCCAAGAACACACGTGAGACCCGTGTGTCCTCTTTTCAGTCCCTAAGACTCAAATGATTTTCCACATAAGTTTTTTAAACTTTCTGCTCTTTCTTCTACATCTCTCCCTTATACTCTCTTCCTTTCCTCCACCTTTCCTACCCCTCTTCTCTTTTTCTTCACCTTTCTGCATGCTGTCCTTTGCTCCTCTTCTATATTTGCTTCTGAAGATGATGAAAACTTGTCCACGTTCAGCTCATAATTCTTCAGTTTCCTCTACATTTAGTCCCTTCTCGATCCTGAGGTCCCCAGCTATTTAAAACTGAAAAGATGTCCAGATGTTCATATTTACACACAGGTGTGTCTGTCTTTTATGAAGCCTGCAGCCTTATACAGTTTGGGGTGGGGAGGAAACCATGGTAAGCGATAGAAATAAAATACAAAATAAGGAATATAAATTAAGTTTGGGACCTTGGAAAAGACCCTTGCAAGAAAGGGGCCCTGAAGCTTCATTAGCTTCACAGCAAATCCGCCTCTGCATCCATATATAAAAAGCCTTGAAAAATCTTTTGCTCCTTCCTTCTGTGTTTCTAAAACAGTCATAATTAGATAGCTGCTTCCCTACGTCTTTCCCCTAGGTTATATAAGAATAAATAATGAAAGAAATTTGTTCGTTCAGATCTTCAAGATCTGATTCTTATGTGGGTATTAAATATAAAAGATACATCACAGTAATTCGGTAACTCTTTTTGGTATACACAAATATATTATAGTGTACAAAAACATAATTTTAGCTCATTCAACACCCTCACACTTATATAACTAGTAATGATGCCAAAATAATATTACTATGTCTCTTAAAATAATTCTTTAGTTCAAAACGTGCAATAAATAGAATGATTTTTGAGTTCTTAGACAGTTCCTTGTTATGCTAACAAAATTACTTCAACCCAATGAAATATGGAACGTGTTAGCTTTCTCTTGTTTAACTATTATTTTACATAAACCTTAAAATATAACCTCAAGAATATGGTTCTATTTTTATCACTCATTAAAAAAAGCCTTTATGTTGCTTCTTATTGTAAATAACTAAATTTACAATGCTTGTCCCTTGTGTTATATTTGATGGCAGTTAATTGTTCGTTGGTTTTAATTATACATCATAGTCTTTGTTCTGGAGACAATCCAAAGAGTAGATCATCTTGGTGTGTAATTTACTGAAACAGTTTCTAGGCAGGCTGCCATACTAAAGTCCATGTGGTACAATTGTCATTAAAATTAGAAAAATATTAGTATACATGTTTGAATTAAGGATTAGGGGGTGATTCCAGAAATTACGGAAAGCTCAGCAAAGTATTAAGAAGGTTTGAGTTCAGCCAAAGGCCTAATTTCTAAATATCATTACAATAGACAGATGTACTTCTTGTACTTGTGGTAAGACTTTGATGATCACTGCTTCTTCTGGTAGAATTTTGGATCACTCATAAATACTGATATATTCTTTTTTAGCAGGTGAGTAGGTAAATATTGTTAGCATCTGGTATTGGATAAGACACTAATAAATATTGTCCAATTATGAACTATAGAGCACTTTAGCTTTTTAAAATAAAGGGCCCAAATTCTGGTTAATATTTGTTAAAGATAACATTTTACCCAATTTAAAAAATAGTAAAAATGCTCAGGCAGTATTTAATGTCATAAATTTATTGTCACGAATTTTAAAACAACTGCTCTGCTAGCTACCATTGAATAGCATCATTAAACGTTATTTTATTTTTGAAACTCAGTAAAAATGTGTCAGGCAGAGACTAGCATGAGCTGGCTGAAGATAAAAGCACCAGATACTCTTTTAAAATAAAAGACATGTCTTTCCACTCCTTCTTCCTCTTGACATCTATCTTAGGAATCTTCAAAAACAAATCTCAGGGCAGAGAGCAAAAGAAACAAGACAAGACACAGAAACAGAACTTGGGTTTGCTGAAGTAAACCAGTGAGCTGCAAATACAGCTCTGAAAATCTCAGTCAATTGCTTTTATTTTAGTATTATGCCAAAACATTATTCTTTTACAGTAAAACTTAGGAAAATATAGAGAAACTGCATTGTTGTGATAAAATAACAAAAAACATATTTTTGGGTTTTTCTAAAATAGAATTTTATCATGTCAATCAAAAATCTAAGTTTCAATAAAGTCTCTTGCCCCTGGCCCTATGTCAGCTTACACACTCTCCAGCTTTGACAGTTCCCCCGCCAGGCCAACCTAAACCCAAGGAGCTATTTGCATGATATATGAATAGCTAGCATAGTGGTAAGAATTCTGGACTCAGAGTTGATATCATAGATAAAGGAGAAAAACATACTGCTGGAGTAAGGTCATAAGGACCAACCTGCTTACTCATGTCTAATTTTATTCACCATTCATTGTCTGGGTGTTACTTGCTCTTTTAATGTCTAAATTCTTGTTTGACCTTGTATGGAAAAAGCACATTTGGCATTAAAATCTATTTTCTCATCAAAAAATGTAGATAGATTATTTCCTTTTAATGTTTTTATTCTTTAAATTTAAGACAAGAATTTTAAAAGTCTTTCCTACAGTATATTTGCTTCCAATAATTTAAACTAATTGTTGATTTGAATCCCTGAAAAGGAAAAATGGCAATCTTGCCTTCTCTTTCAAAATTCTTTTTTTTTAATTGTTTTTTTCCCCACAAAATTTGGAAGTAAGAAGAAATACATAAAGAAAGCAGATATTTTTTAAAGTGAAGACTATGAGATTATAGTTTTATTCAATAAATATCAAGCTCAATTCATGTGCCAGGAAATGTGCTAGATTCTGGGTACAAAAAAATAAATATGATTCCTGCCCTTGAGCAGCATATAGGCAAGGGCAGTGGCTAGTTAATTGGATTAGAGCAGCATACTAAATGATGCCAAGATCATAGATTCCACTTATGGACCAATTAGCTCATCTTTGTTCTATGGCCATAGATTGCATACAGATTAGATACTTTCATGGGTTTGTGCATTTGTACTCTATTTCTTGCCAAAAAGAACTTGAAAGAGCATCCAGCAAAGATATATAGAGTACAGAAACTCTGTGAAAGATAATAGAAAAGTTTTTTGAGACTATATTTCATAAGGCTATTGAAACGTACAAAAAATTTATTTCTATTTTAGCCTATGAAACACATTGAAACCGAAATGTACTTATTAATTCAGTAATCTGGAAAATATTTAAAACTGTAAAATGGTCTTAATAAAGAAATTTAACAATTCCCTAATTCATTTATTATAAACCAAGCCTTAAATATAGACTCTAGATTAAGGATAACAGATACAAATACCCAAAGATAATAATTTGCAGAATGAGGGATTTCTTAGCTATCGCTAGACTATCTGTAAACAAATTTTCTGCAATAGAATTATCGGTTAAGTCCTTTTTAATTTTCTTATTTAATTACTATCTATATTATTTGCATGTCTTTCATTGTTGTAGGAATCATAATAATCATAATTTTATTCATTTTCTGAGGAATCCCACAAATAAGAAGAAAGTAAGGATGGAATTTCTGACAAATATCAGAGGCTGTATCTATGCATTTATATATGTTACATATTACATATACATTGTTTTATAATAATAAATTAACCAGCTGGCTTAATTGGTTCAGTTAAACATTTTTTCAAACTGGTTATTTGACATTACTTAGTAAGACCATATATGATCATGGACCTTATTCTTCATCTTTTAATAAAATGTATTAAACATTTTTAGAAAATAGTTTTTCTTAGTCTTGTTCTTCCACTGTAGGGACTTGGAAAGGAGAGCAAGATTTAGATGTTGGATCTATAACAAATCCTTTTATGAATAGGATTTCTACTTATTTACCAGATTTGTGTTGAATGGGGACATCTGTTGATTTTTCTGTACCCACATACAGGGCAGAGACTTCTGGTTACCCTACATGTCAGTCCTTTTCTTCTTCCTTAGTAATAAGCCCTGATTTTTAGCTAGGCTTATGACCACATGGAATAAAGAGCACATCTTTCAGCCTTCCTGCAGTTAGGTGGGACCAAGAGGTGAAGTTCTGGCTAATGGGTTGTAAGCAGAAGTCTTAAATGTGCAATTTATAAGAAAGTTCCCCATATGTCCATTCCACTTCCACCTCTCTGTTGGTTGGAAGGTGCACCTGATGACTAATACTTCAGCAGTTATCTTGAAATGTGAGGTGACCTGGGAAGGGGAGCTTTCGTGTTATGGAATGTCAGGATAGAATGCGTCTGCATCCCTTTTATCATGCAGCTCCTATACCTCTTAGTTGTGGACTTCTGGGTGAGAAAGAAATATATTCTTATCTTACATAAGGCACTGTTGTTGTTGGGTTTCTTTTTTAGATTTTATTTTTACTTGCATTCCAAACTAATTATACTTAACATATAAAAAAGCATTTTTGACATAACATGGCATTATTATTATATAATATGTTGAAGTTGATTTTCATAATAGCATTTCATAAACATAAGCTCCTTGGGGGTAAGTGTCAAATATTTGAAATTTTATTTTGAAACTACATTACCCTTAATTTAACGATAAGCTTGTTCTCTTTAGAATTGTTAAGAGGTATTGAGTCTATATTGGTACTTTGATTATTTTAATGAAATTCAGAGTTTTGTTTCCTTATTAGCCACAATGCAAACCAAGGCACGTTTATAAGATTTTAATTAGTCTTTTATTTTAAAAAATAAAAATCATCAACAGAAAGAATTGGTTGATTTTTTCCTCTTTTTTAAAAAAGTTTCTAAATAGTTTCTAGAACAAATCAAAATTGTTTCTTATAATTAAAATATCACTTTTTCTATTATGAATATTATATCCTTTGCTGATATCCACAGTTTTATATTCTATTAGAAAGCTGGTTTAAAAAATCAATTGTAATGTATTTCTGTTCTCTAGGGATCTGAGATTTCCAATCAGAAATGAGTACTTAACATTATCTGAAACTCTAAACAAGAACTCTATTATTTTTTATAACACCCAAAATGAACTGATAGATTTTGAAGATTTCATACTCAAAGGAAGTTGCTAGAAAGATGGTCTCAAGGCAGGTAGCAGTAGATATAATTCTCCCATTCATTCTGCCCTCTGGCTGCCATACACTACTTATTCCTAGTAAGGTAGAAAGAAAAGAAAAAAAAGCTGTGTTTAAAAAATTAAATTATATCTCCCAAAATGATTGCTCTAGCAGTCTTTTTCTAACAGTCTTTCACTACTGGTCTTAAAGGAAGTCAAGGTGATGTCAACTAGACTTATTGCGGTGATCATTTTGCAATGTATACAAATAGTGAATCATTATGCTGTACACCTGAAATGAATATAATGTTACATGTCAATTATACCTCAATTAAAAAATGAATTAAAAAATAAGTACAAGGAAGCCAAAGTCAATGTGAAAAAACACAAATGCTTCAAGTTCCAAAAATGCCTATTTTAGCTGTTCCCAAAATTCTGTAAATTAATTTAAAAATTGTTCTGAACAGTCTATAAAATCAATGATCCAAACTATAGAAAGCTTGTTGTGCCACAGGAATTGTATATATTTTCTGCCAACTTTGTGGCATCTGCCAATGTTATTACCAAGGCAAACTAGATGAATCCACTTTTAACTCTTCCAGATACACACTTTCAGGTTGCAAGTTACCTTCTATGATTTATTTTTTCCTTCAATAGCCCCTTTTAAAGAAATTAGGGAACAAGCTGTGCTTTTCCCCCAGCCTGCTGTTTCCAGAGACTGGCACTAATTAAAGATTAGATGAAATATTGGATACTAATAAAATACTAGACATTGATAAAATATTAGAAACAAAACATATTTGTGAATATGCATGTGACATAAACTGGCAAAACATGAAAGAAATGTTTCTGCCAAGAAGTTTTCAAATCAGCATAAGGATGAATCAATTAAAACTTTTATTTTACTTGTAATTATACTTATAATGTAAAAATATTAGGGTCACTGTCACAGCCAAGACAAGTCCAAGAAAAAATGACTGCTAAATATAATGGGGTATCCTAAATGGGATCCTGGAACAGAAAGGGGACATTAGGTAAAAACTAAGGAAATCTGAATAAATTATGGGCTTTATTTAATAACAATGTATCAATATAGCTTTATTAATTATAATAAATGTGCCACACTAATGTAAGATGCTAAGAATAGGGGAAATTGAGTGTGGAATATATATGGGAACTCTCTATACTCTGCAATTTTTGTGTAAATGTAAAACAGTTCTAAAATAAAAAGTGCATTTAAAAAAATACATTAAAATATTATGTGGTCTAGAGATAGGCATTCAAAAAGAATGGGCTGGAATTCTCACTTCAGTTTACAAGCTTCACAAAGATTGAATGTTTTACCTGTTTTGGCAACACACTAGAGAGGTCATATGGCTTGTTGGAGATCAAATAGCATCTTAATTTTTTGGATGTTGTGTATTGGCATTTATTATATTTGTGCATAGAATGTCAGGTGCACCCAACATATTAATGGCATTTTCTATGTTATGTCAATGCAATGTAAAAGCAATTTCCAGTTGTAAAACTATTTGCCAACTTATGTTCATGTAGTTAAAATGGATTTTGCCTCTCATTCAGGAAATAATTCCTACAATTCTTGCAGTAAGGGATACAATACCTACCTAGGACTCAATATGTTAACCTTTGGATAACCTTTGGTTCTTTCTTCTAACCAAGCACTTGCCCAGGAGCAGGGGCTGTGAGGTAGCTGTTGTGGTGAAAATACTCTCTCTCTTACATCTCTTACATCATTTATGACCATCTAGTTATAAAACCCTACAGGTTGTCAGTCTGTTTCTCCTCTATCATTTCTTGTGCTTCAGTGTTTGAAGGTCAACGTTTATGTTTTCCTATGTGACAAAAAATTCCCTAGTACACACATCACTAGCACCAACGTTCAGGCTAAGAGGCCTTGATTTTCTGGCCTCAAAGATGCCGTTTTCAGCAAAATAGGTTGATGTTAGCATATGAAATATGGCATGTTCTAGCTGTCAGAGACAACTAGGCAATGGTCTAAGCACTCTACATGTATTCAAGTTCACATTTAACAAACTCTTTGAGGGTGGCACTATTCTTAATTTTAGAGGAAGAGGAAGCTGAGGCCAGAAATTTTCAATTCACTTGCCCAAGATCATGAACTATTTAGTATTGGAACCAGGTTTTCAATCCAGGTAGCCTGGATCCAAATTCTCATCCTACACCACCTTCCAGAATCTTGTCAGTGCATGAAACTATTGAAGGAAGCATTGTTTAGGGAACTTAAGGATATAAATCCAAGGGTCCTTAAAGCACTTTATCTCAATTTATTCATTGATAAATATATGCAATTTAACTAGATGCCAATTTCCCAAAGACTGGTTGGGGGAGGGGACTATTTGATGTCATATCTTTTAACAACCCTCTCCATGAATTTTGAAAATTCTCTATTTAGTAAGCACTCAATTCTTTCCCACATGCAAAATTAGCTGACAACTGTAGCTTTAAATGTATTAATTTTTAGAACATTTTAAGATGTTGGGCATACCATTCACAAATTACAGATTTAGCCATCCTAACCAATTTTCCCTACTTTACCCTCTGCCCCCCATATCAGTTCTCCACAAAGCAGCCAGGAAGTCTTTGCAGACCTGAATCACTCCTCTACCCACACTTTCCAAAGACTTCCCATTTTCAGGGAAAAAAAACACACCCAAATCCTAAAATGGTCTGTAAGCCCTCACATAATTTATTATCTGCCCCCTTCATGTGAGTGCGTGCGTACACACACACACACACACACACACACACACACAAACTTCTCAAAGCTTTTTCTAACTACTGGTTCCCTTGCACACTCCTTACCAACCACTCTCATCTCCTCGCTGTTTCTTAACATGTCGAGAACACTGCAACTCAGAGAATTGTAGTTCCTCTCTCTGAGCGTTTTTTCACCTATGGCTCATTCTCACTTTTTCCACATCTCTTCTCAAAAAATCACCTTTATCAAGGAGACTTTACCAAATCCTCCCTCATCCTGTGCATGCAAATCCTTGTTACTATGCTTTGCTTTTCCCCAAAAGACTTATCACCATCCAACATCATTATACACTTAATATTTTATTTGATTTTTATTTGTCCTGTCCTCCAAGCATGTCATCTTCTTGAAGGCAGAAGTTCATTTTGTTTACTAGATATACTTGGTCCATCATGGGTGTTCAATAGATATTTGCTGAGTGAATAAATGAATGAATGAATCTAAAAAGTGTTATATACCTTATGCAGCATGCAGTGGGATACACATCAATATTTTCTTTTCTTCCTTGGCGATTTATACATCCTAAGAATGATTTCTACATTATTTGAATACAATAAATTGTTACTCTCTCAATTTCTGCACAATGGAGACATATGGCTTTAAGTTCTGATATTGCCATTTCTATTAGAGGGGCTGGGTGTGAGGTTTTTGACCTTCTTGAGATTGTGTCCTCAACTGTAATGTGGGGATAATAACACCAATCTTGCAGATTTCAGTGAGGAGATAATACCTAAAAGATATTAAGTTAGAGTTTTATGGAAATGTCAGGCTACTATACAGCTGTTCATCATTGAGAACATTTATGCCCCTAACAGAAGAGGATCCCATACCAGCCCATTTGTATTATATGATAACAGCCCCACCTCCCCACTACTTCCCAAACATGACACCAATGGAATTTCTTTAGTTATGCTTCCTTTTCATTCAGATGATTGGAGCAACCTGAGATAAATTGCCTTCGCCCTAACCCAGATGTGTGAATTACCAACTACCATTATTTATTCATACCAATACCTCCCTTCATTGACATTGAATAATTGAGAGTTGATTGTGTTTAGGAAGATCAACAACCCCATAGTACAGTTCACTTTTCAAAGCAGAGAATTTGCCAAACTTCAAAAGGATAAAGAAGAATTAATGCATTTCAAAAACAATGCAAGTGCAAAATTTTTATTTACATTGAAAATTGGTAATGATATTGATGAACAATATAGATTAAAGATAAAGACTGATAGAACAGTAAGAAAGATCTGTGATGTATATAGTTGCTAATTTTGTTATAAATATTAGATTTTAAATATTAATTAGATATAAATATTAAACATTTTAGTGTATATTATGTTTAGTTTTTAAATTTTTAAAAATTTGTTAATAAACAGAAAAAATTTATTGAGTCTATTGGGCTACATTAGCATCACATTAACTTCTTCTAACCTTCAGAAATTAGGAAAAGGTAGCAATTATACTCTTAACAATTTGCTTTAGAATCAACCAATTAATCATTCATTGCCCATGGCACTAATAAGTCATTAATCTTGTAGGGGCTCATTATAAAGAGCAATATGTAGACAGGTTCATTTAGGTAATTCTTTCTGAATGTTGATGAGGTTATTTGTAGATGATACATGCATGTTAGGATCAACTTAACAAATTAGTGAGGGTTTTCTTTCTCCTTTTTTTAAAGGCAGTAAGGACAGAGACTGTCTAAATCAACTAAGAATTACAGTTTTGAGATGTCGTTGAAGTTTCTTTAAAGTGGGTGAATGGAGCAATTTTCTAGTGAAACCCAGTTTTTATATCTTAATCTATTAAGATATATTTATATCTTAACCTATTAGCAGCTCACAAAATTCTAATGATTGTGCACACACGTTCTGAAGCATGTGTTGAGAAATGCACATTTGGAAGGTTTTAACTGTAGAAGACTTTGAAGCCAACCAATGCAGGCAATCAATAGTGACATTGCATCACTAGTTTTCTTCATACATACACATACCACACACACACACACACACACACATTCATTTTTATTATCTTAATTCATTTAACTTTTAAACTCTCTTTGCCACTTATGATTCAGATTTAGGTTGTATCCGTGTGAGGTTAAATAATTTAACATTTTTATAGACTCAGGTACTCCAATTTTTTTGGTTGTTTTGCCTGGCTTTCATTTTTTTTTTATTGGAGTATAATTGGTTTACAATGTTATGTTAGTTTCTGCTGTACAATGAAGTGAATCAGCTATATGTATACATATATCCCCTTCCTCTTGGACCTCCCCCCAACCCCATCCCACCCATCTAGGTCATCACAGAGCACTGAGCTGAGCTCCCTGTGCTATACAGCAGGTTCCCACTAGCTATCTATGTTACACATGGTAGTATATTTATGTCAAACCTAATCTCCCAATTCACCCCACCCTCCCCTCCCCTCCGTGTCCACAGGTCCGTTCTCTATGTCTGCAAAAACAACTTATTGGACTAATTTATTTCACTGAAGTGACCCTCCAGTTTCATTAATGGAATCAACCAGTTGCTTTGGTTGATGAATACAATGTAGGTAGATGAGTATAAAGATACAGAGAAACCTAGTTCTAGTTTAATTAGTAATAACACTTGGGTGTGGTTTTTTCCTAATTGCCAGCTCTTTGTTGATATATTTGCACATGTAAGTATAGAAAAATGCATCCTTAAGATAAAAATCACATTTAATGTAGACATTTTTATTTTAGAAAACCAATAAAGTGATTGAAAATATCCATCCAAAGGTCCTACAAATTAAAATTACTCTATACTTCAGGAATTGTTTTGAAGACAATTTGATTTAAACCATACCATTACTCTAGCAAAACACTGAGACTAACATTTAATGTATTGTTGCTAACAATTTAAATTCACTAATGAGCATTTAAATGTGAATTCATTAATAATAATGGCCCAAACTCTGCCCTTGGATACTCACATGTTGCTTCCTTTGAGGTCAATGGGATATATGCTGGAAGGACTAAGCAACTGATAAAAGGATTTATTTTTTATCTGTAGCATATTTATACTTATGGTGGTGTAGTTTCTTTGAAAAGATGTTGCAAATATGAACAATATAAATTAGATCTGATTTTCACAGTAAAAACCTGGTATGATTGATGGTTTTGCTCATGACCAATGACCTGCTCATATTCTTACCTGTCCACACCAAAAACCCAGAAGGCAAAGAACGCTTTGTAACTGTCAAAAATATGAAAAAAATGTCAAAAGAACATGAAATCAGTTGTGAAGCAGAAGTCATGGTTCAGTTTTCTCAAAGACAATATATAAATTGCAAATGTCCAAGTTATAAGCACCCCACTAATACATGTCACACTGTGCCCAGGATACTGATAACCTCGTTCTTATGAATTAAATCAAGCATTACTTAAGTCAACTATAATTTATAGTCCTATCTAATATAAATATTTATTAAGTGTGTTTAAATAGGACATTCCAGTACCCAATCATATAAAAAATTTTAACTTATTTACAATTTACCTTTATTGCAACAAATTAGATAGTGAATGTGTGCTTCCACATGAGTTATTGAAGTCAGGAAGTTCACTTCTACTTAAAATGTACTCTTGTTCCATTTTTTAAAATCTATTGTTCTCTTGTTATATTATTTTATAAGAGCAAAAGGCCTCCAACCAGTACTTTGTGTTTTTTGCACAGCAAAAGAGACAGGTAGTTCTGAGTTGTTCTCACTCTTCCTGTTTGCTTACCCTCCCCCGCAGCCAAAATGACCTAATCGTCTTCCCCTTATAGGCTCCTGATTTCCTGCCTCTGCCACTTCCTCTTATATTTTCCTGACCATCAATCTCAACTCATATCAAAGTTCTCATTCATGGCGCAGTGGAAATACATGTGTTTTGTGGAGCCTCCCCTGATCACTGCATCTGGAAGTGTTTACTCCTTTCTGTCAGTTTTTATTGCTGTATCAGTCGGGATCCAGTCAGAAAAACAATCCATTACAGTTATTTTACCAGAGAGAATTTAATCAAGAATTTGTTTAAACAGGTATGGGAGGGCAAATGGAGAGGGGAACCCTGAGTTTATAAAGAGACAGTAATTGTAGGAAGAAGATATCACCGTTAGGGCTGGGCGAACCTAGCTCTAGAGGTTGGGATTATGAGAACCTAGAATTTTGGAGGAAGTCCCCAGGGGGCTGGGACCTACACCTTCAGGAAGGGACATGTTCTGCCACTGCTGAATTGATGCTCTGAGTCAACTGCTGAGGTCATGTTGGTAGGAGCAGGAAGCGAAACAGTAAAGTGGCACCTCTCTTCTCCCTCCTTCAACCATCTACTCTTTTGATTGGAGAAAACTAACAGGGAGCCAGCTGGCAAAGGAGAAGCCAACTTCAGCATCACAAAATAGCGTAGAAGGGTGGATTTGACACTGAGAGATAGTAATGCGTCTTAGCATTTTAATTACACCTCTTTCAAATACTTAGCATTTTCTTCTTTCTAATGTAGTGTTCTGTATTATCTTATCTCCCGAGATCCTTGAGAATGGTATCTGTATGTGATTCATATTTTGATCTTCCAAATTTCAATTAATATTGTTGAATAAGTGAATATGTGAATTCCCCCAAATCAAAGCCTTTTCCTTTTCAATTGTAAGTACTGAATGTTTCTTTATAAAAGAAGATCACAGAAAATTAGTTTTTCTTTTCCTTGACACTTGAGATAATTTTTCTAGGATTTTATTGAGTATGCTTATGGTAATACATGTATCCAAACAAAAGCAGACAAGATAGTGTTCTTTTTAAAATTAATCTTTTAGTAGTTTATATAATTATGCAAACATTGCTTCAATTTCTCAAGAGATGTATTGTTTCTCAGTCCAGCCTCACCCCATTCTCCTGTCTCTACCAAGAGAGAGAGCAGAATCCAAGAAAGAAACCCTGATGGTGTTCCAAAGCTGAGCCAACTGAAGGAGGAGATTGTATAGGATAAGGCATAAAAGCGTTGGGGAAGAAACTGAGGTTCAAGGTGATGATCTTTATGCTACCTACTCACATCCAGAAATGATTTACTGGTAGAAGTCTATGTATATACTGCCTGACTCTCCAAGTACTGTAAATTGAGCTCACAAGGGTGAATCGGCTGAACTCTATTAATATAAATAGTCTGTATTTAACTTGACAGAAAAATGGGAACTCTGCTGTTGCCCCACAAATACATATCTACTAATACAAAATACACATACATTCACTCAAACATGTGGGCCGTTACATGTTACACTTCAGAGCTTCAGGAAGGCTTTTTAATGGATAGAAAGGTTTTACAATGAGGTCTTTCCTCATCAACTGAAGAAGTGTTGCATAAAATTCTACATAAAACTCAAGAGGTTCTGATGTTAGTCTGAGAGGTATGAAATCAGCATTATAACTTGTCAAAATTTTATCTGCTCCAAAGGAAAACATTTGTTCCAGTGAAATAATTTTATGTCTAGTATGTCAGGTTCTAACCTACAAAACAATGGTAAACTAGGAATTGATTATTCATTTTACAAATTACTGACTACACAATTATTTTTATTAATGTAACCTCATTGCATATTAAAAAAGCAATTCCAGGGGCTTCCCTGGTGGCGCAGCGGTTGAGAGTCTGCCTGCCAATGCAGGGGACACGGGTTCGAGCCCTGGTCCGGGAAGATCCCACATGCCGCGGAGCAAATGGGCCCGTGAGCCGCAATTACTGAGCCTGCGCGTCTGGAGCCTGTGCTCCGCAACGGGAGAGGCCGCGATAGTGAGAGGCCCGCGCACCGCAATGAAGAGTGGCCCCCGCTTGCCACAACTGGAGAAAGCCCTCGCACAGAAACGAAGACCCAACACAGCCATAAATAAATAAAAATAAATTAAAAAAAAAAAAAAGCAATTCCATTTATCAAAATTGGATTTGCACACAATTTTTCAGATAATGATTTTTGTGAATTGATCTGTATTGCAGGAGGCACAATCATAGTTAAATCTGATGAGAGTTAGACCCTGTTAATTATATACTCAATATCCTCTTTGAAGAAAATGAGGAAAATGTTATTCTCAGTATAGTTGTTGAGTCAGAATTGCATCTTCTATAACTATTTCTGTAACTGTTGTTCACAGATACTATCCATAGCTGAAGTTCAAGTTATAATTAATATCAGTAAGCTGTGAAGTGTCAGCAAAATCATTATTTAGTATCTGATTTCTAAAAGAAGCAGTGCAGCATAACAGTAAAAAAGTACAGGATTTGGGTTAAAATACAGTCTCCTTCACTTACTAGCTATGTGACCTTAGGCAAATTATTTATTTGAACCTCTCAATGTACAAAATTTCTTAAATTTGTTATGCAGATTAAAAAAATTTAGGAGCCCAAGTATTTAACACATAACTTCAATAAAGGGTGGCTATTATGAATACATTGCTATTGTCAAATTTAACCATTTTTTATCTGTCTTCATTGCATATTTATACATGAACAACTTATAAGATATTCATCTCAGGAGTGCATTTAAATATAAATCCTCTTGTATTTCACAATCAGTTTTCAATATTATACAGCTCTCCTTACCTGAAACCTTAATGTGCTGGTCAAATAGCTCATTTAAAAAAATTTTACAGGGCTTCCCTGGTGGCGCAGTGGTTGAGAATCTGCCTGCCAATGCAGGGCACACGGGTTCGAGCCCTGGTCTGGGAAGATCCTACATACCGCGGAGCAACTAGGCCCGTGAGCCACAACTACTGAGCCTGTGCGTCTGGAGCTTGTGCTCTGCAACAAGAGAGGCCGCCGTAGTGAGAGGCCCATGCTCCGCGATGAAGAGTGGCCCCCGCTTGCCACAACTAGAGAAAGCCCTCGCACAGAAACGAAGACCCAACACAGCCAAAAATAAATAAATAAATAAATAAAAAATAAAGGAATTCCTTAAAAAAAAATTTTTTTTTAACACTAGTATGAGCTATAGGTCTTCTTAGAAGATTCAAGCATGTGTTTTGTTCCCTTCCCCTCCATACACTTCTCCTTGGGCATACTGCTTTCAGTCATTTATTATTTGCATGTTCTCTGGGCTCTGTCTACATGGCTCAAGACTATACAATCATCTATGTTTAAAGAAAGAGTTTGTTAACCAGGAATTGTAGCCCTGTCTCTTCAAAAGAAGAGCATCAGGTCTGGGGATTAAAAAATGGACAGGGAATTTTCCTTATGTCATAGCATTATACTACCTTGTGTGTGTGTGTGTGTGTGTTATCTCATGATCAGAATTTATTATTCTGCTGTAACATGTTTCTAAGGCAAATCCACACTACCCTTTCCATCCAAGGATTCTTTCTCAGGAATAGGAAATTGACTACATAGTGTTGTCTCAATAAATTTCATTATAAAAACATTTTTAAAAAATTCAGTTGAGACATTGAGGTGAATGCTCACTACTTAAAAATAAAGTAGCTAAAAGAAAAAAATGAAGCCAATAACTTAGGCTTCATTCCAAGAATAAGATGTGAAATCAACAATTTCTTATCATTTTTCTCCTTGTATCATCTGGAAGATTATCACAGTTCTTACCTGCATTTCAATTCAATTCAGTAGATTTTCCCTAAAATTCATCAATACACTAAACCATCTGCTAGAATAAAGTTCAGGAATGAAGTTATATGTACAGATTATATTCATTCACTCTACAAACATGTGGATATGAAGTAGAAAAATATTGTTAGAGTGAATCTTAATTTTATTATATTTGTTATCAATATATAGATAAGAAACATGGTATCTGAGGTAAATAAGAACTGAAGAATTAAAACAACAATTTGTTTCAGTATGATAGCACTTTGCCATAGGATAGATCATGGCTTCCAAAGATGTTCATGCTCTAATTTTTGGACCTTGTGGATATGATACTTGATGGAGCAAAAGAGACGGCAGCTGTTGTTAAAATTAAAGATACTATCATGAATTTTCCAAGGAGGCCCAGCCTAATCACATGAGCTTTGAGAAGCAGAGTACTTTCTCTGGCTGGAAGAAGAAGGAATGCCACAGAAGAGGAAGTCTGAGAGATTGGGAGCTTGAGAATGACTGGACAGACTGTTGCGAGTCTGAAAAGGGCGTGGCCAACATGGCAGGGAGCACAGGTGGCCTTAAGCAGCTGAGAGCAGCTCTTGGCTGACTGCCAGCAGGGAAAGAGGGACCTTAGCCCTACACGGAGCTGAATTCTGCCCATAACCTGGATGAGCTTGGAAATAGATTCTTCTCCAGAATTATACCTCATAATTCCATGTAAGAGTCTAAGCCAACTAACACCTTGATTTCAGTTTTGTGAGATTAGGAGAAGAGAAACCAGCTGACCCTGCCTGGACTTCAGACCTAAGAGAACTGAGATAATAAATTTATGTTGTTTTAAGCCACTAACTTCATGGTAATTTGTTAAGGCAACAGTAGAAAACTAGTATATATTTTTCCCCAGTTCTCTTTCACATGAAGGTGTTATTTCTGTAACAGAGCTATCAGACAAAATAAAAATTTTAAAATAATAAAATGTATTCTTTTACATGTATTTAGAGTTTTTACACTCAAGCCTGATTCATTACCTTCATATTTATTTAAAATAGTTTCTAAAGTTCTTATGTGATTGAAGTTAATGTAATATTTATGCAATCAAAGTTAACGTTAAGACATATAATGATTTTATCAGGTAAGCCATGAATAAAAATTACAAATTATCATAATTATTTAAGATCATAATATTTTCCTGGTGAAAATATTTTTTCAAAAGTTATGGTTATTCTTATTAATTTTGCAAGTGCACTTTCACAATGAATATATTAACAAGAGTTCTTTATGATGAGTAAGTAATAATAACCATTTAAGAATAAAAATAATTACAACATGGATGGAAAGTCCTTGTTTAAATGGTTTTGTCTGCCATTTATGCACAATATGAGTTAGCAGAGGATATGATATTTAACAAATATTGTCATTTCAATAATCCCAATTCTTAGAATATATTTTAATGAAATACTTCTAAATATGAAAAAGTTATGCATAAGGGTATTCATTGCAGTGTGCTTTATGGTAACTTCAATTTATGATACTGACGTGAACTAGGCAATAGCGATATGGTTACCCAAATTCTGGGATACAAATTCAATAAGAAATGATGTACCTGTATAAAAGATAGTTATAAGTATATAGAAACTCATAAGATTATGATTTTAAGTGAAAATACACAAAAACCCATGCTATTATAATAACTTAAAACCTTTAGTATTTGAAAAGGAAGAGAATACCTACAAATATTAATAGCTTTTTGAATAATGGAATTATAATAATAGTTTCTTTTGTATTTTCAAATAATTTATGGTTATATAATTTGTACGATTTTATTTAAATGCATTAAAAATAGACATCATACCTATTTCTTAAGCCCTATGAGTCTGATTGAAGTCTTTCTTCTCACATAATTCCATAGCTTAATGGAGTCTGAGCTTGGACAGCAATGGGTGTTGCATTATGCTTACGGTGAAGTATCAAAAAAAAATCTTGAAAATGAGGGAGAAAAACTGACCCTTGACATTTTGCTCACAGAAATCAATAAGAGAGTCATTCTTTCCTGCTCATCTTTACCAGTACTGGTCCAGGCTACAGCACCAGTCACCTCATCTTCCTTCAATCATTTCTCACATCCCAGTGCAGTCAGAATGATGGATTTCAGTAGGAGATCTGCTCACATCACCTTGCTTAAACTTTCTAATAGCTCTCCTTATCTCTGAGGTTAAAGGATAAAATTCTTAACTTGGCTAACAAAGCTGAGCAGAGCCTGCCCCCCACCAGACTTTCCAGCTCTTTTCCAAGGCCCTCGTATTCTCACTCTCTGCTCTTCAAATGTATCGTTCTTCAGATAGTGTCCCAAACATGGCAGGCCTTTGCTCAGCCTTTTCCCTCTGCACCACTTCCCAGTCTGTTTGTGATGTTAATACCCAGTTATCCTTCAGATATCAGCTCCAACATCTTCATTATAGTTCAGGACCTATTTGTGTTGTATATGCACTTATCTAATACTCATTCCTTTGTAGTGCTCATTTAAATCAATTTGTAAGTATACTTTCATTTTTGTGATTATTTGATTACCTGTCTCTGTCAACATAATGGAAACACTAGGATTAGGTCTCTTTGTTACCTGGTGCTTAGAACAATGACACATAATAAGTGCTCAATAAATATTTTTGAATGTATGAATGAATGGGTGATGGAAGTGATACTATAAATTAGCTCAATATAAAATCAAAAGCACCTTTAAGTAAAAATCAAATTGCTAGTACAATATGGCAAATGAAGGTGCCGTTGGACTTCAAGTATTATAGTTCCATTGGCAAGGTTAGCATTATTGCATAAATAAATTATTGTTAGCATGAATGCATCAGTGTAGCTTAGTCTAATCCATTAAACATTTGAATCAACAAGTTGCTAAGTCTTTATATTCTTTTTCCAATAAACCTTTTGATTCCAAGTTGGCTTTTGAAGTGATTAAGTTTACGGGAAGAAATGTCATGGCAATAAAGCATGAATATGCTGGCTCAGTTGTCAGTTTTGCTCATGTAAATTACTAAGTTAGTATTCTGATTTTATATAAAATTGTACAGATGTGTCTGTGGCCCTAAGAAGTGGGGCTCTTTCAATGTGGTGACAAAATTAAGTTTTGGGATTTGCTGGGTTTCGCTCTAACCCTGAACTGTGGAAAATTTACTGAACACAGGTACTTTATAATTTCTCATTGGATGAGGTCAACTGGCCTTTTCCAAACCATGTACAGTCATTTATAATGTGCCTTTTAATTTAATATGCCAATATTCATTGGCTTCTATGCAAGATGAAAAAAAAAAAGTCTATGTATGTATACGTATGAAAATAGAAGTTTTCATTTAACAGACATTTCATAAATAGGATAGAGAAATGAAGAGAGTTCTTGACCTTGAGAAGGTTAGAGGAAATAGACATGAATCAGTGAAATAAAAGAAAATGCAGTAAACAAAAACAACAACAATAGCTTATGTGCTCAAGGAAGCTTCTGAAAAAGAATAGAGAATATATAATTTCTGAATGAAGAAGTGTGATAGTGTGATAGTAACTAGATAATGAGACAGACATGAAGCTAAAGTTATTTTATTATATTAGAAAATGATCAGCTGAACCAACTATACATTTAATTTTTTATTGGTGACAAGATGCTAGTAAATGAAGGAAAGATGAAAATGTAGAATTCAGAGCAGTTTAAAAAAAAAAAGAAGAAAAAGAGAGAGTTTGCATATGTATACTAGTTAAGGTAACTGTAGATGCTATTACAAATAATCTCCAATTTTTAATGGATGAATATTATGGAAGTTTATTTGGCCCTCACATGTCAAGGTGGGTGGCTTTCCTCCATATAGTGATTCAGAAACCCAGGTTCCATCTATCTTTTAATTCTACCATCCTCTTCTGCATTTAGGTAGCTAAAGATAAAAGAGAATGGAAAAGGCATGCCCACTTCGTGAATAACCTGTACATATTCCATTGGTGGAATCTAGTCACAGGATCAAGCTTGGCTGCAAGGTAGACTGACTGGGAAATGTAGTCTACAGATGATACTGTGGAAAGAGGGTCATTAAATGACAATAGTTTTCTACCAATTAAGCTCTGTGAAATTTATATTGAGGCACATGAAAGCAAAATCTATAATCTTAGCACCCTAACATAAGGATGCTATAAATGCAGTGAAAGGAAAATGAATACATTCTAATTTAAGTAACTTCACCCCAAAATATATTTTATCAGTTTTTGGAAAGCATGAAACCTAAAAACTCTACCCTTAGAGTACAATATTAGGTGGTCAATTTCAATAAATCATTTCTAGGATTATATTCCAAATGTTTCCTTTAATTTTCACTCGTAATTATGAATTACAGAAAGAAGAAATGATTACTAAATCAATTGAGCATGCCTCTTTTATCTGTATCAGATTTATTTCATAAGCATGATTAGATAATCTTAAATTTGTAGAATATTTTTATCCTTCTTGGACTTTCAAAATTTTTAATGCACTGTTTTTGATTAAATAGTGAAAGTATTTAGATATTGAGTCACATGCAGCAAAGGAATAGATAAAATTGAATTTTTAAATATATTCAATTAATGTTTTGGGACATTGATTTCCCAGTGTCTAAATTGAGCATAATAATATATGCCTCAGATACCTCATAGGACTGTTACAAGATTCAAATGAAAAGGATGTGAAAGTTGTTAGAACATTAAAAGTAATTTATAACTATAATATCTATCTGTCTACGTGTGTCTGTGTGTGTGTAGGTGTGTAGTTTGTATATGTATGCACACATACACACAAAAGGACACCTAAAGTGTACTTCTAATGGGGTAGTAGAACAGCAGAATAATCTATTAGGTAAATTGGAAGAAAGGCCTATTTTCTGAGATGCATCTTGACATCCCTCTGTCCTGTATCATCAGCTAATTAGCTGCCTGAAGGCAAGTTCGATCTCTCAGGGTGCCGTCCACCTCTATTATTCTATGAAAAAGTAAAATCGTAAGGATAATGCAATTGCATTTCACACACAAAGTTACAACTCACCCTTTCTAGTCTCAGCCTCCACTTTGATTTGATTTATTTCAGCTTTCGTTCTGGGACGCCACCTGTCACTTTTCCTAATCACTCTCTTCTATAGCTCCATTTGCCCTCTTGTCCCCAGCCTGATGTTAGGAAGTGAAATTATTTTCTGCTGTAGTCCTCTATGTTCGCTTTTGTTTGGACTTTTCAGAAAAGGTCTTGTGTAAGCACTATTCAAAAATCCAAGTTAATGTACCCAATTGGACACAGGGTACAGAATTAGAACAGAATGCACAAAGACTGAATCCTCAACCCAGGACTTACGGCGTGACCATGAGTGAATCACTTAATCCGGCAGGCTTTAGCTAAGGGAATTACCTTAGTTACTCACTCCAGGATACAGAAATTGAAAGATCAATGGGATAATATATGTAAAGTGATCTTTGGAAAGAAGCAGAGGGGTAAACAAGACTTCTTCGCATCCTCTTCTGCTTTTAGAAATGAATTGCTCTAATGTGCTTTGTTATGATTGCCATGTAAGTGGTTCGCTTTCAAACACTGCTGCAAATCCTAGCAAAAGTGGTTGTTCAGCATAAGTTAGAATAACGGTACTAAGAATCATCTGTGCTGGACCAGAGAGGGTAAATAAAAGTGATGAATATTCAGGTTCATTATGTTCTAAATCCCAGTTTGATAGAGCTGCTTTGTAACATTAGAGAAATCACATTGTGTTAAGTCTCAGGTTCTGTGTCTCTAAAATCTGGTAAATTTACTGCTGATTTCATGAATAATAAAGCAAATCTCTATAAAGTGCTCATTTAGTGGATATACTAAATAATAAAGGGATTCCTTGTATTCTGCTATTTTCAGTAATGCTTCTTGCCTTCGTTACTTAGACATACGTGTCTTTTTTATTTTTATTCTGAATTCATACTATTTTTCACTAGATTGTGCCTAAATTGAAGCAACCAGAGACAGAAATAAACCAGAGCCTATGTAGGTGAACCATACAGATGAGGAGGATAAAACAGTCTCCAATTCATTGGATTCTAGAGTACCAGGAAGTGCCTTTTAAATGCAGGCTGTGTGTATAAATGGATTTAAAACACAAAGCCAGATGCAAAGCTGAGGGAAGCCAAATAGCCCTTGCCCTAAACTGGCAAGGCTTAGAGTTCTGGTGCTACAAACCATCAGCTAGACCTGGCATGTTTTCACGAATTACTGTATTAGACTGGACCATGAAAAAATAATTTATTGTCAGGGACAATTCGAAGGGTGGAGAACAACCCTGATTGCCAAGAACACTTGTAAATTTTGCAACAGATACACAGTTCAGAAGGTTTACTACCGTCTGTTTCTCCCCTCTTCATCAGCAATGCTGGTAGGATCATAAACCTAATCACTGATGCTAATTTATTTCTCCTGCCTGCACAGCTGCACTTTTCTAGGACTTGACACAGGAAGTGATTTGAGCATGTATGGATTTCACCAATCTGACTGTCTAATCAGGGATACTATGGTGAAAACTGTAGCTTTACAATCTCCTTGAATCTTCATTTTCGGCACTTACATCTTTAAAGACACCAGTTTATTGTGTGCTTGCTAATATAATACTGGTTTTTAAATTCTTATAATAGTTATATATAACTCTTATAATAGTTAACCAGACTAGTGAATTATTCCTATATGTAAATTTGAGCTGTCTGGACCACTAGATACAAAGAACATGTAGGTCCAAATCCCTAGCTTTCATTCAAGTTCTCCTCAAATGACAGATCTTGCATAGAGTCTTCCCTGATTCATGTAGGGGGAAAGATACTTCCCATCTCATTTTACAGGTATGTCTACATATCTGATCTCTCCCACTAGTCTATAAAGTTCTAAAAGTTCAAGGCTCTGATTTATTAATTCTTCAGAGAAAACAGAATTTTTTCTCTAAAGAATTAATATACGCTTCCTACTGCATATAGGATAACCACCAAACCTTCACTATAGCTTATAAGTAGAGTGGACATAGCATTTATCTCATCTTTTTGAGTGAAAGGAGGAATTGCTACTCATTACTTTTGTGATAATAAGTATCAAGTCCTGAGAAAAGTGAGATGTATGGCCGCTGTACTTACACAAGTTCTTCATGATTTGGACATTGCCTTGATTTCCAGACTGATTCTCCATCATGCTCTCATACGCACTCTGAACTATAGCCATGCTAAATTGTTTGCAGTGCCCCACAGGTGCGATGTTCTCTCTCATGTCTAAACCTCTGCAGAAGACTCAGCTGAAATGGCAGTTCTCCGTAAACCTTTTTTCAGCTCTCAGAAAGAGTATCAGCCCTGTAGGACTGTGTGCAGATTCTGATCATCTTCATTTTTTTTTAATACCGCCAAAGAGTTTTTGACTTATTGTAAGTACATCATTAATTATAGTGTTTTGAGAAAGATTTATTTTAAAAAAATTAATTATAATCCAAACTGGACCCAAATATTACATTCTGGTCTGAATATAAAACTAGAAAATAAAATCACATGGCATCAAATCTGGCTTTGAATTTTACATCTTTAAGGTGACCAGTGCATGACATTTACACCCTGACTCACCCATAATGTTTAATAAATTGTTAAAAGAGAAGCAGTGAAATACTTGTAAGTCACCATCTGTCCTTTCAATTGAGCCCATAACATTTCAGGTATGGTAAACCGTATTGTGATTGTGCTATTGATGTTAGATAGTAACTTCAGTTACTGGAAGCTATGTTCTTTAACATTACTGTTCTATTATAACTGTGCTTGGTTTCTGCCATTAAAGAGTATTGTGCAAAAATACAGGGAGACAAAATTTTATGTGTGCTTTGAATAATGAAGCAGATTTCCAGACTTCAGAACAAATTAGTCTTATTTTGTTGAGTAAATAAATATTTAAAATACTAATGATTTTATCTGATTAGGTAGTAGTCTGTGTATGTATGTTTGTGTATCTTTACATGGACAAGCGATTTAAGATATATATATATATATATATATATATATATATATACATACAGATTTTTTAAGCTGACATGATTTTTACATAAAAATAATCATAAGCCAGAGTATACCAATTCAACATTTTGAAACATCTCAATGAGAAGTAAAAATACTGCTATTCTTAGTAAGCCAAAAAAAGGTGTTGCATCAAGAAGAGTGAAATGTGAAAAGTATAGAAGTTTCATCAGAAAATTTTTGAAAATCAGTATTGTTTGAAATTACAAAAATTAGAAAGTCAGCTAATGTCCTCAAAGGCCAAAGTCAGAAGGAACTAACAAAACGTACTAAGAATAATAAGGCAGTAGG
The DNA here is from genome assembly GCF_009873245.2 of Balaenoptera musculus. Lineage (NCBI taxonomy): Eukaryota > Metazoa > Chordata > Mammalia > Artiodactyla > Balaenopteridae > Balaenoptera > Balaenoptera musculus. The sequence goes on along the minus strand of NC_045793.1, from coordinate 30,725,051 downwards.
AGCTGAGAAATAGGAGTACAGTCTGGTAGTGAGATAAAATATGCAACAATTACATTGCTTTTAAAAGTTTTTGCTTCAGTTCCATGCTAGCTTTAAAATATATATTAAAATGCTTTTACTTTTAAACTCAGCCTTCAGGCTGTACTAAATATGTACATAACCTCCATTTGTTTAGAAATGTAACTTCATTTTCCATAATTACCATCCTAACTGCTATTCCAGTAGGGCTTTGTTAATTTACACTAATGACAGGGAGACAATTGCTGAATTTTTGCAAGTTACTAAGTAAGTAAACAAATATAAAAAAAGTCATGGATATTTCATTTCAGGATGTAGTTTATTTATTTATTTTGACAATTTTAGTATAGTTCTTAATTATTCTAATAATACTAGGACCAGTCAATATCCTGATGTGTATTCTATGAAACTTAAAATATAAGAGATGCTTTCTTGCCAACAAATTGCTTGGGTTAGCCAGCTTAGGGTACCAAATTATCCTGAGATAATAAAGTTTACTTTTTTGGGGAGTGTATTCAATGTATTCCCATTTTTGGGAGTGTATTCAACATTTTTTGGGGAATGTACTCAAAGCTGTTGTATACTATACCTGTCTTTGAGGACCTCACACTCCAGTATGACTTGGAACTTGTATTTTTTTAAAATACTTAACAATCTTCATTTATTCCTGATTTCCTTCTTTAGTCATTCTAAATTAATGAGGTATAATTATAATTTATCTTGAACTATGTTTTAGGCTAAAGGGCATTTATCTTTTGTTAGTTACTATTGGTATTACTGTTAGTTTTAGATAGGATAAATTCCCAGACTCTGTGACACCTCCTAAATCTTTCCCTAAATGTTTATTTACTATTCTGTACAAATTCAAGCTATCACTTGAAAAAAACTTTAAAATTATATGTTTAAACTATGATTTGGGGAATAACTTTTAAAATTTATAGCTCCAGAGTAGAAATTGAGATTTTTTGATTCTGAGCCTAAGTCATAAAATGAACCAAGGCATGAGACTTACCCCCTTTGAGTCTCCAGAATTTTAATTAGTTTCTGAGTTCTTACCTTACTTTCTTGGAAGGTTTTTATTTTATTTCAGGGCACTAACTTTTATTCAGTATTCTATGACTGTAAAATCTTAAATCAGCATAATAGAAGCTGGTGTAAGTGAAATAAATTCAAAATTCCTGCTTACAATTCTGAGGACACAATTAAGTATCTGGCAGGAAATCCCAGTCTTTTCCCCAGGGCGCCACACACACACACACACACACACACACACACACACACACACACACACTTGGAGAATTCATACTTTTGCAAGATTTGAATTGACTCACAAATCTCTCTACACCCTTCATATAATTTTCCAACATTAACATTATACAGTCTTTACTTACTAATGCAAGTAAACACCATGTGCCTTGTGTAATGCCATTTATCCATTCAGTAATCATTTTCTAAATTAGTGAGTGAAAAAAGAAAACCTATCATAAATGCCCTGTTGACCCGTACTACCTCAGCAAAACCATATTGAGACTTCTTACATTCGTTTCTATGCACACAATCCTGTCTGATTTCTCCTTTAGAAATGTTTTCAATTTTCCCATGTTAATAACCTCATTATAACATAATTGTGTTTACTGTGTTATTCTAATACTCATAGTCTAGACAAGCATGTTTGCATCCTCTTCTCCATCCTTTCTTCTCCTTTAACAAATGATAATCTCCCCTCATAATCCTGGTATTCCCAAGGTCTCTAAAGCCTTCTCCACAGGAGAAAAGAAGTCACTGCCTTTTCTTGACCCAACACATTCTCACTAGATCATGCTTCTTATCATGCTGACATATGAGTGTGATCTATTCATTGTCTTTTATGAATTTTTATGTACAATTCACCCAACATTACTTTCTGATTCTGATTCATTTCAGGATTCAACTAATCAATATTGACTGCACATTTTAGAAACACGGTATAGAAGAAAAAATGGATCTTAAATAAAAACGTTTGAAATGAATCCCAACTATGAATTTTATGTGGCTTTGGGGGAAAATAATTCCCTTAAACTCTCCTGAAGTTGTCTTCTCATATACAGAAGGAAGATTATACTTGAAAGTAAAAATGCAAGGATGTAAATGTTACCTTACAGTAAAATGTTAAAGAAAATATCTTATTATCTTCTTTTGTTCTGATTGTACCTAACAAAGGAATCCAAATACAGTGCTCAGTATCCCCATGCACCCCAAAAGAAAACTGATTTAATTAGTTTGAGAAACTTGATAAAAACAGTCTCAAATTTTGATTTTTTTCTATTTTTGAAAATATCATGTGTCTTATAAACCAATAAAATAAATGACTTAGAAATGAAACTTATTGTAGGGGGAAAGATTTAATTAAACCCTTAAATATCAAGTTTTGATAATTATTTATTGTAGAAAAATGTTTACCTCAATTTATAATTGTCCTACTTCTTGTTTTTTAAATGCCATGACATTCATGCTGGACGTGCTTCTTTTTTTCAAAATAGGGATCTGAGTTTTTTTGTCTTTCAATTTCTATTGACATCTTATTCGTTGTCAGAAGAACAATAAGCTGAACCCCCAAATAACCCTCCAGAATCAATTTTTAGAAGGTAATAATGTCTCTTTCCGATACCTAAGAGCACATAAAATATTTGACTTTAATTCAATAATAACAGCAACGGACCATTTTAACTTTTGTAACCAATAGAGCTCGTGGTAATATAATGAAGTACATCAGATTCACTGAGTTATTATGATGGCACTTTATCAGCTCTGCACAACGTGCTGGCAGAGAAGGTACATCGATATATTTACTCTAATATATATTGTTACGCAGTATGCGATAAATTCTCTAGTTTATGGCCTTCTGGGAACTGAGGGAAATGATTCAATTAGCAAGAACACGTGAACTGGGGGAAATTAAATCAACTTTAATAAAAACATCTATAAAACATGTTGCAAGCAAAGTATAGTGGTCATTAGGGGCCTCATTCCTGGAAATCAATAAAACATTTCAAGGGTCGTATTTTTATAACTTCTTCTTGCATGTTAGTTGGACTCGGCTCAAGGGCATCCCGAAAACTGCCAAAAACTGAAGACTCCTGACTTCAGGGACACCGCATTTCTAACGAGGTTGCTAGCTGTGCATTAGCCCTACGTATGGAACTGGGCCTGTGAAAGCGTCACAGCAAGTGATACGTGAATTTAACGTTGGTAGGAAACACATGCAAGAAAGGCGGAACTCATGAGATTTTTGTTTTCCCTCAAAACCCAAGGTTTCCTTGACCAGATATGGTTTTCATCCATTTTTACCTATTCAGATCCTGCTTCTCTTTCATAATTGTGGGAGTGGCGATGCTTTCTATTGCCTCTTTATACATTTATGTGTTTTTTTCAACTTTTCTAAAATACCTATGTATTTTTAATTGCCCTTACAAAGTAAATAATAAATTCAAGCATATTTGAAACAGAGCAAAAATGCAAATATGTGCCTCTCTTCTTCACTGCTTCCTGCTTCCCGTACCTCCATTTTCAATTCTACAACTAGCCTCTCAGGTAATTGCTGTTTACAGTCTAGTATGTGTTCTAGAAATATGTCGAATATTTTTAAAATTTTTTAAATCTCTATGCACGTTTCAGGGCCCAGATCAGGGAGCCACCTGACCCTAAAACATTTTTTCAATCTTCCCCCTGGTCAAATTGACTTCTTTTTTTTATGTTCCTATAGTTCTTTGCTTAAACTTCTACTGCAGCATTAATTGCACTCTGCATTGTCTTATTATAGTTATGTGTACGTGTCTTTCTTCCACAGAGACCCTTAATTAAGTAAAGATCAGGATAATGACTAATATATCTTTACATTAACTGCCATACTCACAGGAAATATAAGGACATATTTATTAAATGAATAAATGGATGAATGTATGGCGTATCTGTGAAACAGGACAAGTAATGGATGCTAAGGGGCAGACAGGTTTGTAGAAAAGGGATATTTATCCGTCTGTTTTGATCACAGAGAATTGCTGTGACCTAATTGTGGAAAGTGATAAAATAAATACATTTTTAAAATGTAGCTCTGGCTTTTACTATTGTGCTACACAATAACATATTACAACAATTCAGATACACTTACTTTTCTCTGTGATTTTATTACTATTCTGCTACAAAGACAAACATTGTTCCAATACTCTCAGACCCTCAGGGAAGGAAGAATGATTTTCACAGTAGTTTATACAAACACGGCTCTTTAAATTGGATCAGGAAAGCTTCTTTACAAACGACAGCAGTCATAGAATTTAGACTCTCAATTGCACTATAAAATTAAATTTTCAGTTTTTCCTAGCTGTGGAGAATGATTTAGAGGTTAGATTGGAAAGGAAAACTTGTTACATATGTAGAAGAGGTTTTAAAAGTGATTCATTATAAGAAAAACAAATTGATGACATTTTAGAAGGTCCTTAGCAATGAGCTATTTTAGTTTGGGGTCCTTGAATCAATCTAAATATACAATTTGGGCAAAACATTAATTCATAGTCATGTAAGGTATTATATGTCATTTAAAAAGAAACGAAATTGTCATAGGAGTCTATATCTTCTATTTTTTTGGACTCTCTCCATCTTAATATACTCAGACTAGCCAGCACCTTCCAGAACATGGAACAGAAATTGGCTCACCTTAATGACATAACCCACAACAAGTAAATGAAACAGAAAGGTGATGCAAACTGCCCTGAAATGATAGCCCTCTTCTATGCAACCATGGCTACAGTATTACAAAATTTTTCCACTCTTCTGTTGCCAACTTTTTGGTAGTATTATGTATTTGTACATAATGATAACGTCTGTTCCAGTTTGACTACTGTTCTCAACTTCAGTGTCCCTTAACATTGACCTATGTGGCACATGAGAGAATAAAGCTATAGGATTCAGGGGACCTTCAAATTGACAAACATCTTTATAAACATCTGTAACTAATTCCTTCCTATGATTTTTTTTTTCTACTAGCAACTAATACAGAATTCAATGCAGGAAAGGTAAATATTATGAGTCGATGTCTCCTAAAAACAATATTTGGACAAATTCTCTGCTTAATAGTTTTCCTCCGTGGCTGTTGGTAGCTTTCACAAACAAGGGACTTCAGTGAAGGTGGTGTCCAGCAAATGTGTGCTATGAATGATTATCTGGGAGCATATGGACCCATTTTGAAACTAAGTCTGGGCCATGCTTTCTGTCTCCTTTCTTATGTGCCCCTCTTAGGTTCCCACAAGCACTAGTTGTATTAAAATTTGTGATTCGATGGTGTCTACTTTTGAGCTTAAGTGAGAAAGAGGTTCTCCTAGTGGCTTATTCAGCAATGAAACAGAGTATCTGAATTACTGGAATGTAAAAGACGCCAGACTATTTCACCTTCACCCTGTTCTTCTCTTCTAGAAAGCTTTTCATGGCAGCCCTCCAGCTGCTTTTCTTCCAGTTGAATTTGAAATGCTCTATTACCTTGGCTAAATTTCAACTATGTCAGTAAAATCCCAAAGAGCAAATCAAGCTAGCAGCAAAAGTGCCTTTCCTAAGTAAATAGACTGCTGACCCCCAAATTTGAGAAGAGACACCATACCATCAAGATTATTTCATTGTCAGTTTTAATAAAGGCAGTCATTTTCTTGTGCAGGGCTATCCATTGATGAACTCAGTTTAAAGGAGCTGCCTATCTCCTTGGACTGAATACAGCTCATGGCAGTACTTGAGTTCACTTATTGTGCTACCAGTATGACCAACACTACCCCAGTCGCCACTGTAAAACGCCAGAGACTGGCCTCAAAAGGGAGGCCATCCATCTTCCCCTAAAAAGCAATCAGGACTAAGTCCATCATGTCATACATCCTCAATAACCTCAGCTTCTATAAACAACCCATTCCTTTCTCTTCTGAAACAAACTAATCAAAGCATGTGGTTTTTGTTGATTACATCCACCATCCTTCTTTGTAGTGCCAAGTAACATTGTCTTCGCTCCCAAAGTCATCACTGGTTGAAATCAACTACGCTACTCTTTCATCATTCTTGGTGAGTCCAGGAAGGTCTTCCATCTAACACTGAGATCCTTGGTCGTGTCTTCTAATGAATAGCTCTTCTATCCCACCTTATGAACCCATTTCCAGGGTCTTCCTAGACCTGGTCAATCCCAATCATTATAGGCAACATCTCTAAAATCTCAATTTCAAGTATTTCACTGTCTGAGCACTGCTTATTACCTCTCCACCTTACTTCTTCTATGAGCCCAATTTTAGCCATTAGTCAACCCCATAGGAACCTGCAATTCATTGACACTATTAATGTTTTACTGTCCCTCACCCGCACTTAACCTTACTGCCCTTATACATAGCTTAGATTACATGACTCACCATTATAATTGTCACTCCCTTGCCTACTCCCTCATGTTCTTTGCCTGTTTTTTTCCCTTATCAAACTCACCTGTCAAACTTGAGCTTTAGTTAAAAATCCATCTCTCCTCCTACTGCCAGCCTACAGTGAGCAGTGAACATGGTTGAAGAAAACCAACAGCTGTACTGATTGATGTTAAATTTATGGCCACAGATTTATGACTCAGCATTTCGCAGAAATCCTCCTGCATTTATGTTGTCAATCCATGCTCCCACACTCTGAAATGACTGTTTGATAACTTCTCTCCTCAAACCTCAAGTGTCTCCTTCCCCATCCTAACTCTTTCAGTTGATTACCTTGACTTTTATATCCTTTGAAGAAAAGCTATCAGATGATAACTTTCTAATTATTCCACCACAGATTTACCAACCTTTCTTCACTTTACCCATATACTTCTGTTTACTCCTGTTTCAATGGGTGAACTGTCCCTGACACTACTGAAGTCCAGCAATTTAATCTCTATGCCACGCCTCCTCATGCACTCAAAGTCCTTGCTCATTTTTCTCCTGCACCAATTAATTGATTGTTCCCATCAGCATACAAACGTTCTGAAATATTCCCACCTTAGGGAAAAAGCTTCTTTGATCAAAAGTCCCTCTCCAACTATCACCCTTTATAGAAAAACTCCTCAAAATGTTTGTTTCTATTACTTTCTCTCTTGATATATTTTTTTAAACATCTTTCTTGGAGTATAATTGCTTTACAATGGGATACAGCCGGGCTTTTAAGCCCACTTGGCTCCTGAACGTTCTCTTTCCTGGGTCCCCAGTAACATTAACCCTGCTTACTTCAGTGGTCAATTCTCAGCCTTCATTTTATTTGATAGTTGCTTTTGACACATTAATTTACTACCTCCTTACAAAAGGCCTTCTGTACTTGGTTCCCATGCCACGACACTTTTCTGGTTTTTAGCCTATTTGACTAGCTACTCTTTTTTTTTTTTTTTTAAATTTATTTTTATTTATTTATGGCTGTGTTGGGTCTTCGTTTCTGTGCGAGGGCTTTCTCTAGTTGTGGCAAGCGGGGGCCACTCTTCATCGCGGTGCGCGGGCCTCTCACTATTGCGGCCTCTCTTGTTGCGGAGCACAGGCTCCAGATGCGCAGGCTCAGTAGTTGTGGCTCACGGGCCTAGTTGCTCCGCGGCATGTGGGATCTTCCCAGACCAGGGCTCGAACCCGTGTCCCCTGCATTGGCAGGCAGATTCTCAACCACTGCGCCACCAGGGAAGCCCGACTAGCTACTCTTTTAATCTCATTTCTTGGTTCTTCTTTCCCTCTCTAAGAAATGCTGGAGTTGTGCAGCTATCTGACCTTGGGCCTCATCTCTCTTTAATCCGCATTCACTCTCCAGGTGATCTTATCCAGTCTTATTGCTTTAAATATTGCACAAACTCTCAGGCCTCAGGCTGAAAATTCTCCTCTGAGTTCTGCTTAACTGTTCGATGGGCATATCAAACAGAACACTTGATGTATGTAATGTGGGGATTAAGTCATATTTTTTTAAGTTCATTTTTAAAAACCAGAGGGAAGGCAAGGAAAATGGTGATTCTTGCTAAATCTATGCAGTACTTGTACCAATATCAATTATATTTCTGAAATTTTCTCTATGATTTCAATGCATCATTATTTCTTTTAAACTAAAAAATAAAAGCTATGTCCATATTCTTTAAATATATCAAATATCCATACCTGTGGACATGTAACATGGCTACAGAGAAATAAATAAAACAAATAGGCTCACATCCAAGTAAGTTATAAAGTACAGACAATAAGCCTTTAAATCACTTAAACCTAAGCTAAATAGTTATTTTTAACATCCTAATACAACTGATGATGTAACATTAAAATTGTTATAATATCCTCGTTGTAAACTCCTGTATTCTTTCAATAAAAAGCCATGTCACAAAGCTAGTTGTGACATATCAACAAAAAATGAAAGTGCCCACTAGCTGAAATAAAAAGATCATATAGTCCTTTCAAATTACTACAAAAACAAAAGATATGGAAGATTACTGAAATTTAGTGGGAGAATGATGCAGAAAAGAAGCATAAAATAATAGGAAAAATATGATTAAAAGTCAAGATGTAATATATCAGTTATGAAAATAAACAAATGGAACAAAATGCCCATTTGAATATTTTATATATATATATGTGCTTTTTATATGTCACCTCTAAAGCAAATTAACACTAAAATAATTATGAATAGTCATGAGAGAGGAAAATGCTCACAGGCAATATAAAATGAAGATATAGGATAAGCTATTATATAGTCATATATAATACTGTCTTAAGAATAAATGCATATGCAAACACAGCACACACACACACACACCACACACACATTCCCCTGGAAAGATATGAAGTACATGTTTACAGTAGTTTGCAGATGAAAAGTTGACAAATGATATTACTCTCTTCTTTTTACTTCCCTGTATTTTATATTTCTGTTGGTAAATATTCATTATTTTCATATCAGCAAAGGTTAATATCAATACATTATTTAACTAAATTACAGCTCATCTTTAAAACCTTTAGTCTCCACCCATTTACAAAGTATTTCACCTTGAATTCAAGGACCTCCAAAGTCTACTGCACTTACCAACTTTCCAGTCATTTTTCTGATCTATTATGTTAAAACTGCTCCAACTAAAGAGGTCTACCTTCTAATCTTCAACCACTGTGCATGTTTTCACCTTTAGCCAAAGTTGTAATGCCTTCAGGATCCAGCTCACATTTTAGTTCCTTCATGAACCATTTGAGACCATCATAACCTTTGGAGATTATTCTCACCACAGATTCTCAGAGCATTTTTTTTTTTAATAATTTATTTATGGCTGTGTTGGGTCTTCGTTTCTGTGCGAGGGCTTTCTCTAGTTGTGGCAAGCGGGGACCACTCTTCATCGCGGTGCGTGGGCCTCTCACTATCGCGGCCTCTCTTGTTGTGGAGCACAGGCTCCAGACGCGCCGGCTCAGTAATTGTGGCTCACGGGCTTAGTTGCTCCGCGGCATGTGGGATCTTCCCAGACCAGGGCTCAAACCCGTGTCCCCTGCATTAGCAGGCAGATTCTCAACCACTGCGCCACCAGGGAAGCCCAGAGCATTTTTTCATCGGACATTTGACAATGGATTTCTGGCATAGTTTTTAAATTTTCAGTAATTATGTTCCCTAAGTATTAGATACTACTAAAGAAACAAAGTAGATACCCTGCATCAAGCTCAGAACTCTACCTACAAAGGCCCTTAAGAAATTTTGGTATTGTTCTAAAGGATAAATGAACTAACATAAATCCATTACTAATGTTTGAAAATAATTTCTATTAAACCAAGACATGTATTTGTTTAGCCTCAGATAAATGTGAAATATGCTGGTTTTATGAAAAACTAGGATAGGTCATAGTAATTGGATAAGTGGATCTACCACATCCCCTTCTTACTCCTTCTTGTCCGGATCTGTCTATGGTCCCCCCCATCCTGATGTATAAATGTTTCCACAGATCTCTCTTTGCAGTCCCTTGGCCACTGTAAGTATGGGGAGTTAATAGCTTGAATATCAATTACATAGTATAACTCTAGTTAAATAATAATTGATGCAGAATAATTAATGGTCTCCTTTTGAAAGTGACTAGTTTGAAAAATGATTGAAAAATCCCAGTCATAAAATTGGAATGGTAAGGCCAAGAAAAATTCTCCATCTCCCTGATGCACTATGTCATTCATAGCTCAAAGATTTTGGAAAAAAAAATCTTTGTTTTGTTTGACAACATTCCATGGTAGTCTAGAAAATGGATATTAAAATGTCTCTTGGGCTTCCCTGGTGGCGCAGTGGTTGAGAATCTTCCTGCCAATGCAGGGGACACGGGTTCGAGCCCTGGTCTGGGAAGATCCCACATGCCGCGGAGCAACTAGGCCTGTGAACCACAACTACTGAACCTGCGCGTCTGGAGCCTGTGCTCCGCAACAAGAGAGGCCGCGATAGTGAGAGGCCCGTGCACCACGATGAAGAGTGGTCCCCACTTGCCGCAACTAGAGAAAGCCCTCGCACAGAAACGAAGACCCAACACAGCCATAAATAAATAAATAAATAAAATTTAAATAAAAAGAAGTGTTTATTTAAAAAAAAATGTCTCTTGTATGAATCTCCTATACAGAAGATGTCCAAATAATTTATGTAGATACATGCCACTCAAGGAGGTGAAGTGTAATTCCTTCCCCTTATAGGCTGCATTTGGTGACTTCCTTCATAATAGTAGAGTATGGAAGGAGCAGGGAATAACTTACATTTAAGAAATATGAAAAGCACTACCTCAGGCATGTGATCAAGGTTCACATCATCAGTGTAAGTCCTACTGATAGAATGTACCATTATAAGATATAATAGGAATGGCATTTTACTGTAGTCTGTAGTCTTCCTCCCCAAAACCCTAACTTCAGTCTAACCACAAGAAAAATAACAGACAAACCCAAATTGAAGGACATGCTACAAAATACCAATTAATATTCCTCAAAACTTTCAAGGTGATCTAAACTAGGAAAATCTGAGAAACCGCCCCTGTCTACAGGAGCCTAAGGATACATGATGACTGAATGTAAGGTGGTATCCTGGATGGGACCCTGGAACAGAAAATAGACAGGGAAAAAAACAATTAAATCTGAGCAAAGTGTGGACTTTAGTTAATAGCACTTAACCAGTGTCGGTTTCTTAATTGTGACAACATACTGTAGTAATGCAAGTTGTTAGCAATAGCAGTTGTCGAAACGGGGAGGGGTAAATAGGGGTATAAATCTAAATCTATTCTAAAATAAAAAGGTTGTTTAAAGTTTAAAATGTCTCTTGTACTATCCACTATAAAATAGCATTTAATGTTTACAGGAACATACCAGATCAAGTAGAGTGATAAAAGAAATAATTTTTGATCTTTGGTATGTAATATTCTTTAAATGAGAAGGGTTCTGGTTAAAGAAGAATGTATTCGAGAAAGTCATTCTATCACTCCAGCAAGACTGTGTTTTATGTATAGTCTTTGGTTTTAAAGAGTTGTAACTGCTACAAATACAGTTGAAATACATGTCTCAATAAATAAGAGGGAAAGTGGATGAATCCTAGTAAAACCTTACTATTTTAGGAATCTTCTGGAGAATTATGGGTTGTTCTGTATCCTTTGGATGTCTCCATTCTGCTGTAGCTAAAGCATGACTTACTTCCATCATTATTCCCTTTCACAGATAACAATACACACACATGCTATGTGCTTGTCTCATCTGGCATACGTAGTTCAAGAATGCAGGCTTATTCTGATGATTTGTATACTTTGAGTCATAAATGGTTTAATAGTATTTTCCTCTCTGCTGTTCCATTACGATTTCTGGCTTCTTTGAACAAAGGTAATTATTGGTAGTCTATCTTAAAAACCTTTACTTAATAGGTGTTTTGTGCGATAGTTAGATGAGGACATGTCATTTGTTTGTAGCAGAGTTTATTTTGGAGCTGGAAGGTAGCATAGAGTTCACTTGCTACAAAACCTTTATTCTTTAAAGGAAGAAATTGAGGCAGAGAGGGGTAAATCATTTACCTAAGGGTACATAGTTTATTGCAAAGCATGTACTGGAAATCTGACTCCTACTGTTCTAAAATACTTCCCACAAACTAATATTCACAACAATTATTTTCCCAACATTTTGGATTTTAATAAAGTTATTTAAATTTGTAGTTATCACAGTTTCTGACAGAATATGTTGATATTCATATTTTTGACAAATGGAGCAACCATTCTAAAATCGTACTGTATCATTTGTGGATGATAATAGGATATAAATGAATGTGCCACCCACAGCAGGATGAAGGACCCAGCTGGAGATAGTCCATGATCCTCAGAAGACTTTAGCAGGGTCCATAATGCTGAATTACTTGGGTTTTGTGTGTGTGTACGTGTGTATGTGTGTGTACGTGTGTATGTGTGTGTATGTGGCACAGCTGAAAGATAATTTAAAAGAAAATACAGTCCACTATTTTTTGTCTTTTATTCATTTATGTGCTAGAGATCCCCAGGCAATGTAGCCACTAGTTAAGCTAGTTATCCACTGAAATTATTTTGTGAAACAGACAATTATATATAATATATTAATTATAAGTAATATGTAATAATTATAAGTAATATATATCAATTATATATATTATAGGTAGATAAATCTATACATATCTTATAGGCAAGAACAAAGGGGGAGATTATTATAAAAAGTCAAATAAATAGATTATCAATTGATAGCTGGATATTACAGAATGTATATACACATATCTTTAACTTCACTCTTTCTCATAAGCAGTTAATTTGCATATTTGCCTTGGGAGTTCAGGAACATCTGTGGTAACTATCTGGATTTGGTTGCCAAAAGCCTCTAGCCTTATGAACCCAAAGTCACCTCTGAAGAGAGCTTTGGGGCTTATGATCAGTGTGATGATTCCTTACAAGGGTATCGGTGTCTGTGGTGCATCTGATAGAAAATCTTGCCAAAGAACACTAAGCACAGGGCAGTAGAACCATGTAAGGAAGAGGGGAAAATAAGGCTCACAGAGGCGCTGACTGGCGTCCCCCATGTAATGCCTGAGGATATAGCTCAGGCATCACCAAAAATGGAGCCCACTGATGGGGACCCAGAAACAAGCTTTGGCTATTAAGCCTTTACCTGAACTGTCCTATAGTGCAGCTGGGCATCCCTATTAGCCCTGAAGTCTTAATAGCACAACTTGAAGATGTGTGGCACATCCAGAGATGAAAATAAGAAAATGTCTTCAACCAGAAGAGCAAGCTTCCACCATAGTGAAGCTTACAGAATGGGAGTTAGAAAACAAAATAGCTAAGGCATCAAGTGAAATGATATACTTGTCAAATGTTTCAGCAGTAGGTGTTATATAACAGGTAAAATGCTATTTAAGCTTACCTTATGATACAAAATTCTCAAAATCTCTTTAAGGCTATTTTTATAAATTGTGCTATTTTAATGTGAGTATATAGGCATTGATAGATCTACACATTAATGATGTACTTTTCATATAGCCTTTAAGCTTCATGTCCTAATACAGTTACTTAAATATTCTCCAGCTGGTTTGAGAAGACCCATATATAGCAACTTTTTGTCATAACTTGTTGATATATTAGTTTTGACTGTGTTTTGAAAACATGTCAAAATTTGGGAGTGACAATTACAATTTTTCTTAATTAGAGCCTCAGACATTTGGATGATGCCAAAGGCTTAGATAAATATTCATATATGGAGTAATGCTCAAATTTCACACACTTTGTTAGCATGCCAACTACAAGAGAAGTTGTGCCCAATAAAGCTGCCTCCTAGGAGGATGTCTGTGTCTACACAGGCAACTTTCAACTACTGTAGTAGATAAGTCAATCAAGATAATAATCAAATTCATCAAGATAATGTGTCCATTTTTGGATTGGGTTGTAAGCAATTATACTCCAATAAAGATGTTAAAAATAAATTAATTAAATTAAAAAAATAATGTGTCGACTTTCTTTTTATTTTATTTTATTTATTTATTTATTTTTTAACATCTTTATTGGAGTATAATTACTTTACAATCATGTGTTAGTTTCTGCTTTATAACAAAGTGAATCAGTTATACATATACATATGTTCCCATATCTCTTCCCTCTTGCATCTCGCTCCCTCCCACCCTCCCCATCCCACCCCTCCAGGTGGTCACAAAGCACAGACCTGATCTCCCTGTGCTATGCGGCTGTTTCCCACTAGCTATCTATTTTACGTTTGGTAGTGTATATATGTCCATGCCACTCTCTCACTTTGTCCCAGCTTACCCCTCCCCCTCCCCATATCCTCAAGTCCATTCTCTAGTAGGTCTGTGTCTTTATTCCCGTCTTGCCACTAGATGCTTCATGACCTTTTTTTTTTTTTTCCCTTAGATTCCATATATATGTGTTAGCATACTGTGTCGACTTTCTTAACTGATTTCCTTGAATGCGATTGACTCTGCTTCACTAAAAATAGAAATGTAACAGCTTTCATTGGTCAATGACTGAATTGGTTAGTGTCTGTCTGTATAGCTAAAACATATTTCATAAGAGCAAAATAGTTAACTTACTGACTTGATAGTTTCAAAATCATTTGAAATTATTTTATTCTTTTTATTAAAAATAATTCAAGATGGTAGAACTCAAAGCAGTATTGGTCATTTATCCTCTCTCCACCCCAGCTTATGCTCTATTTCACTTTTTCCCCCAATACTTTTTTCAAATGTAGTTAAAAGGATTAATAGAAAAATAAAGACCTATAAAATGCTACCTAATAGTAGATTCAAAAGTTATGAGCACTCATCAAATTGCTATTACATTTCTAAACCTGTACTCTCAATTTCTGTCCTTATCTCAACTTAAATGCGGGGGAAGGGAAGAACCCTAGCTCCTTTGCGTACCTCTGCTATAGAATAGATCTGTTGTTAACAAACCTGGCTGATCATTAGAACCACCATTGGGAAAGCTCTATAGAAGAGAGATGTCCTGATTGAGTGCATTTATTCAGATGATGGAGGAGGTGAGAGTATTTCCCGTTTAGATAAGAGTGTGGAATGCATCATCTACTCACACAAAAACCAGCTGCCACAGCACCTCATGAAATATAGAAAAACCGGAGAGCTTACAGGTTCAAATTCCAGAATCCTTAGTCTGGAGGAGGATTTTGTGAGCTCATGCACGAGGCTTGCATGCTCTAAGCTCAGAAAGCCCTTCAGTTGGTGGCCACCAAGACAGGCCATAGTCAGCTTACTTTCCAGCTTCCTCTGACCACAAGCCTGGAAGCACCAGATGATCTGAGAGCAGGAGGAGGATCTTGGCCTCGGTGGTTTGCATAAACATGGTGTGATAATTCTTCTGGTCAGGAGGAAAGAGAAATGGGCCATATTATGTCATTAATCATCAAAATTGTATGTCCATGTATATATTGGATAATAAATTCACAGGCATCTGGGCTAATTCATTTTAAAGTATTTTATAACCAATGTCCTATTGGGTCTTCTATTTAACATTTTTCTTTATGGTGAAAGATCATTATAATATTCCAAATGTTTACCTTAACCACATATCATCTTACAATCATTTTTGGTTTAATGAGATGTTTCTGTGACCTATTTTATTAAATATTTTAAATGCTTTGATATCAGGAACACGAGTCAATTATTTGCTTATTACAACTTGATACATTAATGGAGTTAGAAATAGAACCCAAAATTTCAGATTCTCAGGACTCAGCGCTCCAATTTGAAAGGCAATAAGTAAATCAAAGACAGTGTCAGTGTCAACCGTCAAACAATAATATTAATATATTGGATTAGGTTTCAATTCATTACAGTAAGCACTTTTCATACATTGGGTAATTTTATTTCATTTTCAAGTGTCAACACCTTTTAAGTGTTTTAAAATCAGTTTTATAACTGGCTTTGGGAGAAACACAACACTTGACACTATTCACTTAGCTGATTATCATGTATTATGAGAGTGAAGCAGTTTTAAAAGAAATTGACTCATTTTATTCCTCTCTAAATAGCACAGGATTTCTAAGGTGTTGATTCTCCATAACTGTGAGAAAAATAGTAAAATTACCCTGGTAAGTGTCCCAACTTCTAGCACAGCAACAGCATTAAGTGATTAAGACCTAATTCTAACATTGTTCTAAGTAAAATACCCTAACCAACCCTCTATGTTCTTTTCGGTTCACTTCGGCATGTTTCCAGATTGTTTAATGAAATGTGTCCTGTCAGTGTCTGACCCCTCTGGGAGCCAGTGAATACTTTTATTCCTAAATAACATTAGAGAGATCTTTACCTTTTCCAGTAATCTATTGATAGCATCTGATACAATTTGGAAGCCTGAGCACGTGGCTTGGGAAGCATGACTTAATGTTGAAATATTGTCTATTGTAACAACTCTTTGCATTAGGATGCAGCAAATGACTTCTATTTATTGCTCACTTGCTATGGGTCAGACAATGTAATAAATAATTCTAGCTGTTATAGCAGTCCAGCAAGGGGAGGAGTATCCCTGTTAACCTGTCCATTTGACCCTACTTGCTCATAACCAGAGTCAATTTTGATAAATTTGCATCCAGAAAAAGATGACTCACAGGGACACACCACACACACACACACACACACACACACACACACACACACCCATGCTGCACTCAAACTGGTCTTTAAAGGTATTGAAAAATATCACAGCTATAATTAAAATTTTCTTGCAGACTATAGGTGGTCTCCATTGCATACATTATAGAAATTCTTCTTTCTATAAGCTATGTTATCTCCAAAACTTCCAATCTCTTTCTTTCTTCTTCCAACATCAGTCCCTCTGGCCTTGCTCTGCTCTAACCACTCCCCTCTCTGGCTGCTTCTCTGGTCTCCTCCTCAGTCCAGTGTCATGCACCCTAGGATTTCTTCATTCTTCTCTAGTAGAGCAAGCCTTTCTTTGTCTTCTCCAGTTGTCCTCTTATTACATATCCTTTTCCAGTTCAACAAAAGACTAGCACGTTTCTGCTTTAGGAGATAGGGGAAGAAGGAGCGCATGTAAATCCTTAAATTCTAGAATTCTTTGTCACATTCCCATTTCCCAGATGAGAAAAATGAGATTCTGATAAGTAAAGTAACTTGTTCAGCTGCTTAAGTCGTCAAAATACTGCTAAGTATTTTAACAAGAATTTAAAGAAAGTGGTTAGATTTTTTAAATTTATGTTTTTTCCACTACATAACACTGTTTATTGTGGTAGAAATTATGTCCAGATGTATGAACTTTTAAAACCAAAGATAGTTGTCTGGTATATAGGATGTATCCTCTGTAGGAAACTCCTGTTGATTCTCAAAAATCTGTCAGTCCCTTTTATTTTATCTTTCTTTTTAAGTCAAGGTTGCATAACCCATTTAAGTGTTTAATTTGAAAAGAATCCTGGGAATTTTTCTCAGCCAGTCTGCCTTCTGAATGATAGACATCACTGAATACAACTGACTCTTGTTCATTTCTGATAAGAACCTGCATTTTAGACAATTATTATCTCCTAAAAATGTGTCACTTTGTGTGAGCTTTTTGGTGGCATGTGTAGTTGGGATAGACCATCATTCTGACCAACTAATCTGAAAAACTGAGTCAATAGACAAGGAAGTGATGATCACATGACTCCTGAGAAAGCAAATATTAGTGATTGCTGTCTACTTCCATGACCAATTTGAATTATGGGTTTCCATAGGTAAAAACATTAGCATTCATATGGTAATGTTTAGTCCTCTCTGAACTGGCCACCTCCAAAAAATTAGTTTTGATTGAGATAGTAACATATGGTGAAATATAAATTTCTTAAAGGGATAATATTCTATGTTAAGGCAAATTATAACAGGTTAGGAGCAGTAGGAAACAGGAAAGCAAAAAAACTGCAGCTGGGAAGATTAGCAGAAATTCTAAGGAATGGTTCATGCTTGGATTCCATCACGTAACAGATACAACCTTATCTTACACACAATTTTGAGCAAGGATGTCATTTAACATCAATGTATTCTTTAATATTTTTCCAACAATGGAATTACAAAAAAAGCAATATCATCATTAAAATATCTTATTTGTTTTATTCTAAATTAAATTTTATCTAAGGAACTATTTTTAGATTAGTAACCATTTATAAATTAATAATCCCTATGCAACCACAAGATACTGGAAATATTTTCATAAAGGATGAACATCAACCTAAAATTAGCAGTGGGCTCTTGACCTTGGCTTTGTAATTGGTTAATCCTTAAAAAAAAAAAAAAAAATCTCTGAATCATGGCTCCATCTGCAATATCAATTTAACAATGTCAGGATCAAATTCCCAGGACAAATTTTGCTCTCCTGCATTTCTGTCCTTGATAATAATTACACATGTTCCCACAAACTCATTCTCAATGACTTTTGCTCATTTCTTAATTCCTCGGTGACAGAAAAAGTTGGAGTTCAAAATCACCTGATTTTCTTGGGAAGTCAAGTGGTAAGAGATGATTAGAGCTGTTCTGTATAAGTCTGCTGAGAATTCCCTAAGTTAACTTGGAAATAAGAACAAGTCTGAATATCAAAAAATAGAGATAACGCTTACTTATAGAAAGCCTCTGAGAATATTCAATACTAGTAGTTCCTTCATGGTTCTGAAAACTACATTAGAGATTTTTTCACATTTCTATAAACTTCCCTCTCTCCTATCCAATCAAACATGGCCATGGGTGTAAACTACATATTTAGATTCTAATCCTAGACATGTCTTTGAGAGGAAAAATGTCTTGCAAAAGTAAGTTGATTCATGCTGTCATTATGTGCAGAAATTACCTCTACTTCCCACCCATCAATCTCTGTATTTCTAGGTACCTACCCCTGCAGTAGTTAGGCACTGAGAATGAGATAGTAGAATTGAACAACAAGGCAGATATCCATCTTGCTAGTTCGCCCTCATTGAAGTTAAGCCAGATCTCAGAGAAAAGATTGGAGAGCCTCGACTGATACAGAATTATTTGAACATTTGAGTAACAGGTCAGCCAGTATAGGACTGATACACTAACAAATGAAATGTGAGTTTTAGCAAGCATGACTTTGAAAACAAGATAGAAGTTATTGGTGTTGAAGCAGTTTAAAAAAATACTCAGAGTTACAGAAAAAAAAAAGTCATTCTGAAAATAAATGAAGAACATGTTCTAACCTCTCATTCAGCAACTGCTGTTACCAAGAAAAAAAATCAAATTTGAAATAAATCTTCCTTCAACTAGCAAGCCATTAGAGCACAAAAGTCATTGTTTTTAGAATCCAGGGTTATTAGCTTCTTGACTCTCTGAGCTGACCATATACAGAAAAATATGCTTAGAGAGGGGAAAAATCGTAATCTACAAGGAGAGTTCACTCAAGAAATTTAAATAAAACATACAAAACTAAAATATACAATAACTTATTCACTATATATATAAATGTTTAATTTTCTTCCCCAAATTTTGGCAAGATAAATGTCAAATGGCAATTATCTGGCCTCTGTCTCTGCCTCCCAGTAGGATCCAACAATTCCGGAAAGTAATGATCTCTATTTTGAAAATCAAATTTATTAGTGGGTCTCAAGACTTGTTTATTGAGCACAGTTCTAACCCTGTTAATGCAACAGTGTGAATGGGTTGGGAAGTAGGAGATGGGTAAAATAGGGACATCAGCAGTAATACTCTTCTTTCCTTGAATTTTAGAGATGGATCTACTTAGCAATGTGTGAAAGAGAAATCATTTCATATGCACTTTTCAAAGTGATTCACATCCATTATTTCACTTGGTCCTCTTATTAACTCTGTGAATTAAGAGAAGGAAGGTTTCCCTATTTCTCTATTTGAAATTGGAAATCCAAGACTCAAAGCATTTATTTTCCCAAATCACGTGACTGCTAAGTCATAGATGCAAAAGTAGAAGCCACCAGGTCCTTCTGACTGTAAGTTCAAGTCCTCTTCTTTTAAATCCTTCTGACACCTGGAAAACATGTCCTTCCACAAGTTCACCCTGACAGTATCCAAATTGTGAGCTGGACAGCTGGGTTGATAAACTCTTGGGCAATAAATAGTTCATTGAGTACTCAAAAGAGAATTGTCTACGTGGATAGGGATACGATACACAATACAGACTTAAGTTATATTTAGCACAATAAGAGAATTTATCCATTTTACATGTGTCTAGTATAATATGTATTTCATGCTGTCTACAATGTAATCTTATTTTTATAAATTTATTTATATCTTATTTACTTATCTTTGGCTGCGTTGGGTCTTCGTTGCTGCGTACGGGCTTTCTCTAGTTGCGGCAAGCAGGGGCTACTCTTCCTTGCGGTGTGCGGACTTATTGCGGTGGCTTCTCTTGTTGCAGAGCACAGGCTCTAGGCACGAGAGTTTGAGAAGTTGTGGTGTGTGGGCTCAGTAGTTGTGGCTCGCCGGCTGTAGAGCGTGGGCTCAGTAGTTGTGGTGCACGGGCTTAGTTGCTCTGCAGCGTGTGGGATCTTCCCGGACCAGGGCTGGAACCTGTGTCCCCTGCATTGACAGGTGGATTCTTAACCACTGCACCACCAGGGAAGTCCCTACAATGTAATCTTAAATACAAATCTTATGTCTTTAAACATTGTTTATGCTCTCGTGTTGTGGATTTTCAGTCAATATAAAATAATATTCATAATTTTTAAAATTTTTATCTTCTATTTCACTCTTCCCATGAAATCTAGATCTGTTATCAAAGTCAGAAATGATAAGTCATCTTATAACCAATGTTCTTCAGTAACTTATAAACTGGTTACTTATAAACTGTAAGCACTGGCACTACTAGAGTAAAAACAATTAATTTGAAAATAAAATTTGTAATATACACGAAGTTACAAGAAATCCATCTGAATGCTCAATAGTTATTTATATTTAAGTCTTCATTCTGTTAAATTAAAATGAGACTTAAAACGTCAAAGATAGACAGACAAATTGTGAATGAATCAATTTTAGCCAGCATTGGAGTTGGCCAAAATCTCTTGGACTTTCACCATGGACTTCAGTAAGAGCTGAATGATTGAAATCATTGTCTATTCTACTCTAATGGTATCTGAAGAAGTTCTGCCTCTGAGTTCGCTTTCCAGGAAAGTGGATTTTTGTGGGTCTTATTGTCCCTGAGCCTCCATTTTCTTTTCAGTTTTTACTGCAAAAGAATCTTCCCTTTTTCTTTGCTCTGGCAAAATGACAAGCAGAGACTCAGGGATATGCTTGTTGCAGACCCATAGAAGCTATTAGAACTCTCAGTTGGCTCTGCTTTTTCTTTCTGTTGTTGCTATTAAAGGGTCCAGTACATCTAGGGGTGATATGGATTTCAAAGTCAGCCTGAGGATGTAGATAAATTATTCACTCATCTTAAAAAAGCACTTTACTTAAAATAACTCTAGGCAACTAAGAATTATGCTGTTCTTCTATGTTTAATTTTAAGTGCAAAAAAAGACTAACAGGTGCTTCCTGAATGTTCTTTGTATTGTCAGTGGTATAGAATGTCATCACATGATTGATGCTATGTGAATACTGACTTGAGACTTGAGTAATATATTAAGAATGTGAGGCAGTCAGCTTTGTTCACCTTCATTTGTCCTACAGATTTTTAGATACAGCGTTTTGAAGGATGGAGTGAAGCAGCAGTATTTCAGGCAGAGCTCTGGCCTCAGACTGTGTGACAAACAAGTGTGATAGTGACCAGGAGGCCTAAACTCATGGGGACTCAGTTTCCACATTTCTGTATGGAAGCAGCTGTTCCAACTTTATGACCTTAAAGACGTTTTCCAGCTTTCTCAGTTCTATAAAGAAAAGATGTTTCTCTAGTCAGCAACTGGGTGCTCCAGAGAACTGGCCAAGAGAAATGGCTGGTAGGATTTCCAGCAGGGCATGCATTTACCTGGGTAATCACCACCCAGTTCAGGAACCAGAGGAGGAGTCTGGAGACTCATTAAAAATAACCAAGCTCTCGCTTTTGTGGAAGTCTGCTTTGCTTGTGACTTTTTACTAGTGTGAAATTTTGTGTCAGAATGAAATTGTCCCAGGACTTACCTGGGGGCGCAGTGGTTAAGAATCCACCTGCCATTACAGGGGCACAGTTCGATCCCTGGTCCGGGAAGATCCCACATGCCGCGGAGCAACTAAGCCCCTGTGCCGTAACTACTGAGGCCGTGAGCCACAGCCACTGAGCCCACGAGCCACAACTACTGAAGCCCATGCGCCTAGAGCTCGTGCTCTGCAACAAGAGAAACCACCACAATGAGAAGCCCACGCACCACAACGAAGAGTAGCCCCCACTTGCCACAGCTAGAGAAAGCCCATGCGCAGCAGGGAAGACGCAACGCAGCCAAAAATTAATTAACTAATTTTTAATAAAAAGAATGAAATTGTCCCAAATCTCATTGTTAGGTGGGGGGGAAGGAATGGAAGGAGGAGGTAGAAACTTATTTCTGACTAGATGAACTAATTAAAAGCACTACTACTAGGGAGGTGAGCAGGAGTCTTCCTTAGTTTAAATTGATGTTATCAGTTTCTATGTGGAGGGAGTTAGGAGAATCTGAAAGCCCAGCCTGCCTTCCTCCTTCTAGCCAGCATGTATTCCCCAAAGAGACTGATTTCTCTGAGATCAAACAAGGGAGGTCTTGCCTCCATAACGCTCTTAGTGGGAAAGGAAGGTTCCACATCAGTACCTTAGCAGTACATGCTCATTAAATATTTGTTGAATGAATGAATTAAAAAGAAATGAAGGAATGAGGCTCTTGTGGCTTTCCCTTGGGAAGTATGCTGTCAGATTCAGTCATTTTACCAGAGCCTGCTGAAGGGGAACTGATATGGAAGTTATATTTCAGTGAGAAAGAAGGAGCGTGATGTTACCAGGGGCAAGCTCCATGGTTACATGTTGCTGATGAAGACTGTAAAAAGGGCTGGACCAGAAAGGCTGGCAAAGGAGGCGGAAAGCACTGGACAAGGAGCAAATCGAGGGACATACCTGGGAGGACTGACCACAGACGGATGTCGAGCTCATTGACAACATGGCAGTGTTTCGTTTCAGTCACCGTTTCTGTTTGGTTGTGGCATTCAGATGTCGTCTATTTTACCCGACTTCGGATTCAAAACAAGCACTCAGTTGCAGGAATTGCATTTTAACAGGGTTGGTATCTCAGGGAAAACTGACCCTACATCCATTAAGCTGCCAAAAGCCACAGAAACAAGGGCTGACCCTTTTGAAGTGAAAGGAGAAGCAGCACATCAGCTTTAGACATGGAGACTCTAAAGGGAAGGCACATTCACACTGTACTGTAATCGAGCCATGTTGGAAATTAAAAGCATGCCATTTTTAAGAGGACCTCTATCCTGATGATCTGATTGAATAAAACATCTCTTTCTGTTCTATAGATCAGTCACCATTTACAGAAATTAGCCATTTTCTATTGAGTACACAGGGGGAATATGTAGGAAAGTTAAATGGGAAGAGGACGAAGAGAAAGCAGAGAGATGAGAAGAGTCATTTTCTCTAAGCATCCCAGCACACTTCTGCCGCCAAGGCTGCATCTTTGCACACTTGGTGCTTGTGTGTTGATTAACACCAGTATAGTGTATCTGTTATTACTTAACTGACATGTTGCTGCAAATTATAGCTAGAGCACCGTAGTGGGTTACAGATACAAATAACATTTAAAATAATTTCTTTCCTTTATACCTGGAGGAATTGCGAACTCAACAGCAGGTTTTCCCTTTACTCTAAAAGTCCATCCTGCTAACTGAGTAAAATAGCTGTTTTTCGGTTCCTGCTGAGTTTTAGATGTAATGAGTTATAAGGTGTTTATCCTCTCACCGATTAACTCCCATTACCATTAATGGGAGTTGCCTGAGCAAGTGCTCCATGAAGAAGTGAAAGTATTATCTTCTCAGGATGCTTTCTAGGGAGATGCTTTCTTTCAGTGAATTATTTTCTTCACCTCAGCTATCCTAAGTGTGACATCCTTTCTTGTCCTGTCAGGTTTTGTTTTTTTCTATAGTGTTGGCAAATAACATAGAGCCATATCAAAAAGGATTATAATGAAGGGCATAAAGATAATAAAGGAGAGTTGGAAGAGTAGTTGGAAGCGTGGATAATTTAGCAATCTCCCCCAAGGGCACAGCCAATCTCACACAGAGCTGGGGTTAGAAGGTGCCCCTGTGGAGGGATTTTTTGGATTGCAAGACACCCATCTTCTTAAATCCCCCCCACCCATAACCAGCTCTCACTGGTTCTGCCTGTTCTCTTGCCTTTTGGGGGAATGGTATTAAAATTGGAGTGAATTTTCTTCTCTTTTTTAAAGTTTAAATACCCTAAAAAGCGAAGTATATCACCAGCTGGTTTAGTAAGGTACGCAGTGAATAGGACTATTCTCATTTTACAAATGGAGAAAAATGAGGTAACACAAGATTCAGTGACATTTCAGAAATTGGCCAGAGATGATTGTCTCTTAGCCCGGTGATCAGAAGAAAATGGTTAGAATTGTCCCATCATTTCATTTCATATTTTGCTTGAAGCAGGGAGACCCACAAGATATGGCCAAACTAAAGAGACAGAATGAATAATATTCAATTGGTCAGATCTCATTGTGGGCTGATATATCTGCAGATTTGCCAAATGGTATTTGACTGTACTTGATTCCATTTTATGTTAAGAAACAGGAAATGGTTTTGCAACCAAGCACTTTGTCGTCAACCACAGGAAGCTCGCATGTTTGCATTCACACA
The DNA here is from genome assembly GCF_009873245.2 of Balaenoptera musculus. Lineage (NCBI taxonomy): Eukaryota > Metazoa > Chordata > Mammalia > Artiodactyla > Balaenopteridae > Balaenoptera > Balaenoptera musculus. Next base: position 30,700,268 of record NC_045793.1, on the reverse strand, counting down.
TGCTCTTCAAAGTCTCCAGGGAGCCATTTCAGGATAAAACATGCCGTCATTACTCTCTGCCTGTAGAGTAAGAACAATTTGCCTTTTATGTTTGCGGACTCTTCCTATCAGTTTGAGAGAAAGCAAATTCTGAGGAAGGAGGCAAAGTAATAAGTCACTTTCCTATGGACTTTCCCAGTCAAACACATGAATGGAGTTGGAAAAACAACCTTGAAATAGCACTTCTCAAATGGAAATACCTCCTTTTAAAAGATTAAATTAGGGTGTTATGATCAGCAGCAGACCAGCTCTAAAGAAAGAATTGTGTTGTGTTGGAAGCCCACAAGGAAAAAGGAGTAAAGAATAAAGAGAATTTGCAATTATTTATTCTAGAGAACCGAAGATTGAAAAATGCCAATCAATATTCAAGTACAATAAAAGCTTATAAGTTGCTTTTCTATTCATTCAGAATTTTTAATAAACTGGCAGGACTCTAATAAAGTTCCTCTTTATGTTATGTTCAAGAGAGAGACTCTAGGAAAGAAAGGGGACAGAATAGTTACTTGGAAATATTTGAACAATTTAAGAAAGAACGATTTCCACTATCAGTAGGCATATAAAACTTTTCTTCTAAAATAAATTCTATACAATTATAAACCATTCATATCTATCAAAAGCAGATCCCTAAGAACCCCTAGTAGTGAAAAGCTCAACATATGGATGCCTATCCCCTAAATTTCCTTTATTTGTTCATATATATTTACTCATTCATTGATCAGTTTTGCCAGGCCCTGTACTAGGTATTGGAGATGTAAAATTGAATCATGCAAGGTGTGTGGAGAAAATATGAAATTGTATTTCTCTCTGTTAATAACATTGTACCTGTGAGTCAGGGTTTTTTATGAGATAGAACTCATCAGATTTTCTCAGTGCACAGGAAGACACCATCACATTTGTTTCATTGTAAGTTAACTTTCACACTTAAAAAAAAATTGCCACAGAATACCATTGTAAAAGCCACATGATTTCTTATTAGCTAAACCAGGAGAGGTCTAGATTTTTTAAGGCCCTCTTGCTTTTCCTCCTATCAAACCGTGTCTATGCTATAAAGGATAGCAATGTCTGTTCGCTGTAGCCTGTAATCTGTGTACCCAGTCATTCATTCATCTAATATTCATTGGATGTTTATTATGTGCCAGGCACTTGCTGTGCTCAGGTACTGAAGAAATGAAGATGAATGAAACAAAATCCTTGCCCTCAAGTAGCCTCTGGAGTTATAGCACTTCCAAGAGGACATCAGATAACCAGGAGACAGAATGTTAGTGCTGGTTACAATGCATTTCTCTTTGACCTTCTTTGGGGATCATAACAACTTGGGTTGACACAGGACACAAGAAACCCAATGAGAAATAGACTCCAAGAAAATAGACTGCAATCACTCTCTACCCTCAAGGGAAGTAAAAGTCTTATATAAGTAAATGCAAATCCTAGAATGGAATGTTTCCTTATAATCCCACATATGTAAATTATAGTGAGATCCAAGTATATTAAAATTTCAGTTTTACTGCAGCAAAAGAATTCACAAAAGTTACTTTCTGTTGGATTAAGAGAATGGGCAGTGTGTTTATTCATTGGATATAAAGGGCTAGCTAATTATGATAGAAGATTTTAAAATCCACATTTTTTACAACTCATATTACCTATTCCTGCCATTAACCACCCCTCTGAACACCTTACCCTTTTGTCTATAAATTTTTTAAAGCTCTGCTTTGCTTTTACAACTGGGTTATAAGTCCCTTGACTGTGCAGCTCCTGCACCTACTACAACGTACTGTGTACACTGGGTACTCAATATGCCGTTTCTGCTGCTACAGCTGTTGATGAGGTTGATAAATCATCATCTCAATCCATCTCTAAATAGAGAAACGGCCTGCATCTGTTGGGGATGATTTTAGACCATCCTGTAGCACAGAGATTAGATCACTCAGCAAAGGAAAATGATTCTCATAGTATTTATTGGCTGAAGGGAAATTTTTAAAGAGATGGGCTGGAATTAAGTAGAGGAGAAAAGGAGATTCTAGCAGCTTTTTACACCCATGTTATATGGCTCAGAGAATGGTGTGAATGGGGGCTCCCATCCTGGGCATTGCAAATTTTCCTTCTCTCCCTTAATAAAAGTTTATTATGCAGATTGCTTAGGCAAAAACTGGAGGTCTTCTGGGTCATCTCATCCTGTGACCTTGATAAGCAGCTCACACCCTCATAGGCGTTAACATTTAATGTGCTTCGTGTGGGAATTACTAGTGTTTTGTTATTACTCCCAACAGAGTTAGCCTACTTTCCTGCTGAGCTGGAAAGGATTCAAAAATCAGTTTTGGCCACAAGTACACACTAAAGAGTAAAGGGTAGCTTTGGACCCAAGAGGCAATAACTGTAGTTCAGAGAATTAACTCAATTACATCTTCTAGAGTAAATACAATATGTCCTTCCTGCTACTGCTATCAAACCATACTTGGGTCCACTTACCTGTGCACAGTAAAGCCAACCTACTGACACTGGGTTGTGGTGAAGGAAAGTACAGTGTTTATTGTAGGTACCAGACAAGGAGTACGGGGCAGCTAATGCTCAAAAATCCTGAACTCCCCGATGGGTTATAGGGAAGAGTCTTTAAGGGCAAGGTGAGGGACGGGAGTCACAGTGTGTGATCAGCTTGTGCACAGTTCTCTGATTGGTTGATGGTGAGGTAACAGGGCTGTGTTAAGAAATGAACATTATCAATTCTTAGGCTCCAGCCAGTCTTGGGGCCATGTACTCATAGTCATCATGTAGTTAACTTCTTCCATTTGGTGGGGGTTTTAACATCTGTAAAACAACTCAAGCGCAGACATTAGATACTGTCATCTATGTACTTCAGGGAGGAACTAAAGATTCTGTGACTGCCATATGACTGATTTACTGTTTAAATTGTTATCAGTTCTCCTCGCCCAATTGCTACTTTTGTCCCTACATGTTCATGTCCTTTCAGTCACTGATTCTTGAGCCAGGCTCTTGTGACTCAGGGGAGGCAGAGACCATGGCTGGGGTGGGGGGGGGTCTGTCCCTGGAAGGCTCCATAGGATCCTGCTCAGTTACACTACTCCTGGCTGGTTTCACATCATCTCCACTATCAGTCAGAGCCACAGTTCTCAAACATTAACTGGCATCAGAATCACCTGGAGGGTTTACAAAAGATTGCTGGCATCTACCTCCCGAGTTTTTGGTTTAGGAGTTCTGGGATGATGCCAAGAATTTACATTTCTGACATTCCCAGGAGATGCTGATGCTGCCAGTCTTGGGACACATTGAGAACCCCTGCATTACAGAAAGCAGAAGAAAGAAGTTCTCATGGCTCTTTGGAGTTAGACACAGAATGAAACATAGCTAGCTGCTGCTTCTTACGTGACAGGCTTTACCCTCTCTCCTTCGCAGTTGCCTGACTTTCTTGATTTCTCCTAATCTCCTTCCTCCATCCATTCATTTACATACTCAAAGGCAGCAGTGGAGCTAAGAACAAAACCCTAAGAATCTACAGAGTCCTGATTGGTCCCACATTTAGTTGTATGGTGCTTTTCTTTCACTATAATCTGAATTTCAATGTAAATGGGTGCCAGGGAACCACATTGCTGTACACCCACCCAGAGATCTGCAGGTCCTTTATCTCCTGATTCCCTCACAGGGACAATGATGCCACACATTCCTGGTGTCTGCTGACCCCTAGTGGCTCGTGATGCCATCCCCTTTCCTATGTTGGTTTTCACAGACTAAACTAGGGGAGGATCATGGTTGGGGTGATGGTAATAATATTGACCAACCATTTGCAATTTGGGGAAAAACATGGACATGTTAATTATTTTTTCCTGCTTTATATTTTCTTAGTAGAAAGTAACAATGATTGGCAAAGTCTTCTACTCCATAAAAATCAAATCTGACAGGTCAACTTCTTACAAATTCAAGACAGTGAGCTATCTACAAAATCCAACTGTTTGCTCAGGATTTAGCTTCTTTTAACTGTAGAGATGAAAATCTGAGTGAAAAGGAGGTTTTGTGTGGTTCCAAAGAAATGAAATTTAAAGGCATATTTAAATAGGTGTAAAATGTAAATCAACTGTGAAGATAATGACACTTGTTTCAGGGAACACTTAAGTCAGATTAAGTTTCCAATTGAGTTGCTCAATATTCCTGAATATGAGCATATCTGCCAGAAAATTTGCGGCTTTTAGTATAGTACATAGTTGTTAAATGAGTATACCCATAAACAAAAAAAAGAGATGGTTTTCCTTATGGGCAAAGAAAATAGCTTAAAATGCACTAACATTCTATATTGTTAGTACTAAGGAATTATAACTTTTAATGTTTAAACAAGGGGAGAGTTTAAAACTGAAAAGAACAGCATTGGAGATGACTGGCACTTGAGCAATTCTTCAACTAAAGGCAAACTTGAATGGACACATGTGAGGTACAAGAGAGTGCTGACTACTTATACAAACTCATCATCTTGTACGGTGAGTCCCCTACATCCGAACAAGTTCCTTTCTGAGAGCACGTTCATAAGTCCAATTCGTTCATAATACTTTTCACACAAATAGTACATAAAAGACAAACACAAAAAATAAAGAAAACATTTTTAATCTTACAGTACAGTACCTTGAAAAGTACAGTAGTACAGTACAACAGCTGGCATACAGGAGCTGGCATCGAGTGAACAGGCAAGAAGAGTTACTGACTGGAGGAGGGAGAGGAGGTGGGAGATGGTAGAGCTGAAGGATCGTCAGCAATGGGAGATGGAGGGCAAGCTGCAATTTCACTCATGTCTGACGTTGATGGCACAGGTTCTGGTTCCTTGCTGGATTCAATTCTATGTGCCCTCTTGAAAAAACGATCCAGTGATGTCTGGGTAGTACTGTACCAGCTACATCACCACTGCTTTTATGCTTGCTTCTGGACATCCTGGGCTTGAAATAAAGATACTGTACTACTGTACTCTATACAGTACAGTACAGTAAAGTACACAAAAGCACAACCACTTGTAGAGGATGCACACACGTGACAATGTACGCCAGGCACGTGAACTAACTTACGTGACTGGACATTCACAACTTGAAGGTTCGTATGTAGGGGACTTACTGTATATGACTTCAAAGAGATCGATATTAAGTGAAAAATCGTGACCAAAATAATCTCCCAACACTATTTGTTGTCCTCCTATCCCTCCACGCCTCAAAAGTGAAGGGGCGTAATGAACACTAAAATGAATATATTTTCTTGGTGAGCCACAGAGAAGGAATCTTCTTTACAAGGAATAATCTTTAAATCAAGGGTTGGCTTGACTGTGCCAGAGCACACACACAGGGAGCCTCTGATTTCAACCAGATTAAGGTGACCCGTGATTCTATGTGTATTGTTAGAAAGGAGAAGCAGACAGAAGCTGGTGAGGTGGCTTTTCTCGAGGAGCATGGAGACGTGTGCTGGGGAGAGCAGAGGGGTCTATGTGGGCACCGTTGCCACCTTGAAGGCTCTCCCCTTAGAACAGCTGGATCACTACCCGGGAATTTGCTTCTGTTTTCTCGCTATTTCAAAGTCTTTTTCTGGCAGGTTCTTTTAGGATCTCATCGGGTATGTAGCTATAGTGCTTTATTCACTACGACATTTTACTTTATTGGGATGCAGAAAGAAGACTTGCTACCAAAGCACAGATTTGGAAGAGAGAGGATTTAGTGCACAAATGCGCAGAGAAACAGTATTACCTGAAAAAATGTGAGCTGGAAAATGACCTAGACTTACAACATGAATAAAACAGATTTACCTGTATAATAGACACGAAATATAAATCACTGGAAGGAATTTTGCATAAAACCGACTTTCCTTGGGTAGAGGTCTGTCTCTCTGTTATCTTCGTCCCAGTTGGAGATTTTGCACTGTTGTTCACTAACATTTTACAGGTGTTCCTGTGCATATTGTTAAATCAACGAGTGTGTTAATCTATAAAAGTTCCCAACTCTTGAAGTTTGTAACCCAGGGTTTTATTTCTGAATCTTGCACTTGCTGGCTGCGAGTGTTTCATTTTTCCTGTCTTCGAGGTAACACATTGCTTGTTCCTACCAATGAAAAATACTTTCCAGAATATTTTGTGTCATTTTTTTAAAAAATTGTTTATAAATATCTTTAAAACCATATATAAAATGGTGAAATAAAACAATTTGTATAAGTAATCGCTCAGGTTCTCTGCCATGCCTTTAATCATGCTGTTGGTCTTGCTTGAAATGTCCCTTCATTCCCCTCTTCCAATACAAAGTTCGTCTTCTCCAAGGAATACTCCTAAAACTCTCAATGCCTACATTTTTCTTGTTTTTATTCCTAACAACCGACTTACTGTACTAATAACATACTTACAACTTTCCTACTAGAGTACATCCATATTTTTAATTGATTTGCATGTCTCTCTAACTCTATGGCCTAAGCTCCTTGAGAGGTTCAGAACTTTGTTTTCTGTTATTCCTGAATTCCAACTAACAGAACATTAATACAATAAGTGCTCAGTAAAAATCCTTTGCGTTAAATTTCATGTCAAGACCCAGCCTAATCCTAGTTTATGCGGCAGTTGTAGAGGCAACTAAGAAATAATGAGCAATTAAAAAAGAATAATTCTTGTTCTGTGGTTTGTAAGTACCAAACTCTTGAAGAAATATTAAGATGTGAATATCTGCAATTGTCCTAATTGGCTAACTTCCTGCATCCTGGCTGAGAAAATTAACAATATAGGCCTCTTAAATTTTTATTAATGTTTCCCCCTGATGCTTTTACTATTAATGTTTTTCCCTAGCTCTACAAAATATTCAGAGGCTTTTGGAAAATTATCATATAGATTTTCATGGCATGTTTCATCATGTTTTCATATAGTTTAGAACTCAACAAAAGGGTGCACCTCCAAAAAGTTATGATCTGATTATTATAAGGTAAGATTTTATTGCAGGATTAAATAATAAAAATAACTAGAAAACTGTGCAAGGGAGAGAATATAAATGGCCCTGATGAATCACAAAAGGAGAGGCGTTGCAATCATAGGTAGCGGGATAAGACAGTCAGGGAAGGACAACTATCACACCCTTAAATTATAGCATGCTTGGTGACATTCACAGTTCTGAAAACCTTTTCCTCCTACACACAGACACATCCTCATCCTAACTGTTCACCCCCAGAATGGAGGGGGACATTAACACCTTATTTTCAGCTCAGAATTAAATTAATTTTATCTATCTGTACATCACTTGGAATTCTAGGAAGAACTAAATAGGATCTGTCGGATATATGTGAACAACTAATTAGCCACTCTGTTTCTTACAATATCTTCACTTGAATGATTCTGTCTTTGAAAATAATGGTCTTTGTCCTATGGTGAAACAGATTGAGTCAGCTGTTCCCTGAGTTTTTCAGGTGATGAGCTGATGAATGTGTCCTTTATTTGCAGGATAATTTGGGCCTTAAATTTCTATTTTTTTATAACTGTCCGTTCCCTCAACGGCTCTGTCCCCTTCGTCTATGTAGACTCAGCCTCGTCTGATGAGAAGCAAGAGCAAATATTTAGGAAATCATTGCATCCAACAGGGCACAATAATATAAAAGGAGGGAGGTAGTCCAAAACATCATGCCAAGACCCTTTGGTTTATAAATTATCTGAATAGATAAATGATTGATAAGTGATATAGCCAGAGATCACAGAGTAAATACTTCTTTTTTCTTTTACATTTTTACATTTTTTTACATTCATTTTTACATTTACATTTATATTTTTTCTTTTACATTTTTACATTTTACATTTACATTACATTACTTTTTTCTTTTACATTTTACATTACATTTTAAATGACTGATAAGTGATATAGCCAGAGGTCACAGAGTAAATAGTTCTTTTTTCTTTTACATTACTGACATGTAAACCTAAATATTGGTTAAAAAACATTAAAATGTTACTACATCCCTCAGAAGTTGAGTCACCTTTTATGAGAATACAATTAGCTTTCAGCGTATAACTTTATTCCTTGGTGAAGTGATAGTCATCGTGCTATCATAAGGAAAATTAAGTAAAAATTACCTAAAGAACTTTGAATTCCATTTTATGATGTTAACCATACTAGGATGACTACTACTACTATTACTACACTACTACTACTACTGATAATCGTTACAGTTAGCAGAGTACTTTCTATATGCCAAGCATTGTGCACACACCATCTCACTTTTCGATCTGACAATTTCAAGTGGTCAGCACTACTCCTGAAGAGTACTCTTCCCATTCTACAGATGACAAACCAAAGACTTACGCAGATTAGAAAATCTCCTCAAGCTCATACAGCTAGAAAGGAGTAGACCAGGGAGTCAGGGCTCAATATCAGCCACCACCCTTAAAGACAAGATTTACCCTAGGGACTACCATTTCATTATTTTATATCTAGTTATGGCAATATTTTCTAAATGAAAAAAATTAGGCAAATGGTCTGATAGGAACAAAAAAGGATACTCATGAGAAAGTGGGACAGTATGCATGAAACTGAGACTCTGTTGGACAGTTAGGACTGTGGAATAACTGTGCTTTGGAGCGCTCGGTGGAATCCAGTCTGCAATACAGTAAGTTGCTGTACGCTAGCATTTGGCTTTAGTTAATTGTGATCTTTGAAACTCGATATGCTAATCTTCCACATCCAAATCTGAGCTCATGAATTAAGTTTCTAATGATATCCATCAGAAGATTAATCAACACCTTAATAAATAGTAACTCTGATCACCGAAGGAGGTATTGTGAAATATTCACAGTCCTTTTGTGTAGAAAGTTCTCAGATAAAGGACAATGCTAACATAAACAATTGAATGTTGCATTCAAAACAGCTTTCTGTGGACCATGATACAGCTGCAATGACTTTCCTGTTCCTCTACTGAAATCATAACGTGACTGTCTTTCATAAAATAATAATTTTAAGCAAACAGTGCATGTGGGCCAAAATCGTTGGGTCGATCTCAGGTAAAATTTAGCATTAATATGGTTGACTCATAAATAATTCATCATTGATATAAACACTCCTGATTTCCACAGGAAAATCTTTTTCCCAGTTCCCAGAAATCATTTTTGCAGTCCATTTTTACTACACAAAAGCTTGCCATAGATTAATCAGCAGAAGAAATTTTAGGTATTCAGTAGTTTTAAAAGGTTACATTTAAAAGACTTGCTACTTGAAGTGGAATGGTGAATCAAATTTGATTTAAAATATATGCCTTTTAAAAAATCTCCAATAAAATAACCAGTGGGAAAAGTGACAATAAAATATTGGAACTAGTCATTTTTAAAAGCCAATATCATCTTAAATGATAGGGATTCAGTTTCTATAGAGCACTTCCTGGGCTCAAGGTCAAAACTTTAATGTGGTAACTGGCTTAAGCTAAAATCTTTTGCATTTGTGAGAGAGAAGGGTTTGGTGTTTGAAATAGATGCAAATGAATACTAAGACAGGGGAAATCTTGCAGAATTAAATTTAAACAGCTGTCTTTTAGAAAATTCTGTCTACCAGCCTGTCTCACTGACCTAAGCAACAGGCTGAGAAATCAAGATCATTAGTTTAATATCCCCCTGCCTGAAATTTTCTACATGATGTGTTTCTCTCAGTGTCTCATATTTGAAATGTTGAATAATTGCTCAAATCTATTGAAGTCATAAATGTTAAAGGATCATTGGGATAATTCTTGTCCACCTTACTAATTTTAGTGGAGAAGAAAATGGATCAGAGAAACTGTATATGACCTGCCCAACGCTACAAAAATAGTAGGGAGCAACATGGTCAATTATTATGTCAAATGTTGGTTAGCCTGTAAGCCAGCCATTAGTACTGTCATATCACAGCAGCTTTACAAAGAGTAAGGCTGATTAACAAATACACCAATATGTTTGTGTACAAATGATCAATCTTTCAAAATGATTACCTTAAGAGGATATACAAATATTCCAGTGATTGCCAAAAAAAAGAGTTTTGGAGACCCCTTTTTAGAGCCAGATCTTCCAACATTTATGCGTTTATTTAGTTATTTCTTAACAGTGACTGAGAGCCTACTATGCATTGGGCACCACAAATAAAGAGATAAAAGCCACTATGTCCTTGTTCTTAAGGACAGCAGTAGAAGTGAAGATGGACAAAAGGAGACGTGAGTAGGAAGCACAGTTAATAAAATTGGAAGATTGATTGGATTTAAGGTACACAAGGAAGGTGGAGAGGGTGAAGGTTAATAATAACTTACATATACTGTATCAGGCACTGTTCCAAGGATTTATGAAAATTAATCCTCAAACCAACATATAACGTATAACTATTCTCATCTTTATTTTACAGATGAGGAAACTGAGACTCAGAAATAATGAGCTTTCCCAAAGTCACAGAGCTGGGATATGAACCCAAGCAGTTCAGCTATAGAGTCCACATTCTTAATCACTAAGCTATTATAGGATGGTTTCGATGCCTCGAGTACCTAAGCAGATGGAAGCATTTCTAAAGTAAATTGGATGTGAAGAAGTACAAATAGGTTTATGAAGAAGGGAGAAAGATGGCCATCTTTTTTTATTTGGACAGACTCAGGGAACTGTTATGGAGTCAAATGTTTTTACATAGTGGTCAGGGCTGCATTTATCTCTCTGGGAGTTATCAGTGCAAAGGTAGCAGTTGATAATATGGGTGTGGCCAAAATTGTTCAGAAAGGGTATACTGAGCGATAAGTGGAGTTCTCTGAAGTACAGACACCCACACTTAAGGAAATAGAGCAGAAAATAAACCAGCAAAGTTGATTGAGATGGAAAAGTCAGAAAGAAAAAGAATAAAACTTAAGAATATTGTATTAAAAATTCAAAGATTAGAACATGTTCCACAGTGTCAACTTCAAAGGCAAGCCATGGAATCGAAGGGTGAAAATACATCCACTGAAATTGATAACAAGGAGGTACCGAGTGAAAGAGTAAAAAGCCATTGTGTGGTATGTCGAACCATGAATTTTCAGTGGTCAGGAATTAGTGATGAGACGGACTTCTTGCTGAAAAAAATTTATTGTGAAGTGGAGAAATAGTTGGGGTTGAGGTAAGCCAAAAAGGATTTTTTCTCGCAGATAATAACATCCTGATTTTTATATAAAAAAATGTGAGTTGTTCTCTCACTTATAAAAAACAGACTTTTAACTACATTCAAAATAAAACAGTCTCTTAAAGGACAATTATTTGGCATCATTTGAAACATTAAAAAAATGAATCGCAAACTCTAATGCCATAAAATAAAACAGATACCTTTAAACAAATGTACATAACAGGAACTGCACTTGACTCTAAAGATCTGTATTGAGCAAATATGGGCACAGTCAGGAATGGTTTGGTGAACAAAAGTAAATATGTCAAATTACTACAAGATAATGAAATATACTACATGCCAGTCATAGAGTCAATGAGATGAAGTGTCTTTGTGAAAAAGTATTTGGAAACTGTACTAATATTCAGGAAAAAACTTCAGCCTATCTGCAATATGAACAAATTTGAAATGTCAGGCAACGTGAAATGTGTATATTCTTGGTTTACCATAGACCTCAACCAAGCCATTTATTGTTTACCACAGTTAGAGGTTCTAATATTACAAGTGTTTCTCTAAAATAGAACCTTAACATACCTGTTAGAGGAAAGCTCAATATAATTATTTTCCCTGGTAATCAAAGAATTATCCTTTCTGAGAAAATGCTATGTCTTAAAAGCTGAAAATTCTGTAAGGATACACGTACTGTGATGAAGAAGGAAATAAAAGGAGTGCCTGTCAAGCTCCATGAGCTCATGAATAGCTGGCTGAAAAATACTATGACGTGTTACAGCCAGGTCACTCTTAGAAATATAATTAGACATTCTTCCCTTTCCACTATGACGAAGGATATGCACTAAGAGAAGCCACCGCAATGAGAAACCCGCGCACCGCGGCCGCAACAAAAGAAAGCCCGCGGGCAGCAATGAAGATCCAACGCAGCCAAAAATAAATAAATGTATTTATAAAAAAACAACAAAAAAAGAATAATTTAGAAGAAAAATACCAAAGTAGTGAAGGGCTTTTCTCTTACCGTAAAAGCCTTTCCTCCTGAATTTCCTGCCTCACATTACAACACTGTTCACTTAATTGCCCAGCATGTGAGATACCCTTCTCTACTCTTTGTTTCCCCATCACCCACATCAATCACTAAATCCTTTCAATTCTATTCCCTTTCTATAGGCTACACCAATCTATCATCTGTTTCTCCAGTGTCCCTACCTAGACTTGAATTATCATTTTTTAAGCCTTCAAACTGGTCACACTGCCTTCAATTCTGCTCCTCCCCAATTCATTCTCCACACAGGTAGGGATCATTCTAAAATGTAAATGTAATTTCTTCAGTGTCTTGACATCACCAAAAGACTGGAGTCCAAATTCCTCAGAATGATGTATAAAATCCTTAATGATCTGATTCATGTTTTCTTTCGCCTCTACATTCAGGTCCAAACATAACCACCTGTACCATTTCAAATAGTCCAGGCACACTCCTAAATCCAAGCCTTTGCAGAAATTCTTCCCTCTGCATGGAATACCCTAATTGCACCTTTCCCACTTCTTAACCTGGATAACTACTACTCTTTAATTTGTCTACATAAGTGTCTTCCCCTTCAGGAATCCCCCCATAATGTCCCAAAGCTGAGTTAGGTATCTCTTACATGCTCCCCATACAGCCTGTACTTAGCCCATTGGAACATTTATAAAACCACATTAAAATAGCCTGTCTAAAAATATAGATCAATGGAATAGGATAGAAAGCCCAGAGATACACCCACACACATATGGTCACCTTATCTTTGATAAAGGAGGCAAGAATATACAATGGAGAAAAGACAGCCTCTTCAATAAGTGCTGCTGGGAAAACTGGACAGCTACATGTAAAACAATGAAATTAGAACACTTCCTAACACCATACACAAAAATAAACTCAAAATGGATTAAAGACCTAAATGTAAGGCCAGGCACTATAAAACTCTTAGAGGAAAACATAGGCAGAACACTCTATGACATAAATCACAGCAAGATCCTTTTTGACCCACCTCCTAGAGAAATGGAAATAAAAACAAAAATAAACAAATGGGACCTAATGAAACTTAAAAGCTTTTGCACAGCAAGGGAAACCATAAACAAGACGAAAAGACAGCCCTCAGACTGGGAGAAATTATTTGCAAATGAAGCAACTGACAAAGGATTAATCTCCAAAATTTACAAGTAGCTCATGCAGCTCAATATCAGAAAAACAAACAACCCAATCCAAAAACGGGCAGAAGACCTAAACAGACATTTCTCCAAAGAAGATATACAGATTGCCAACAAACACATGAAAGAATGCTCAACATCACTAATCATTAGAGAAATGCAAATCAAAACTACAATGAGGTATCACCTCACACCAGTCAGAATGGCCATCATCAAAAAATCTACAAACAGTAAATGCTGGAGAGGGTGTGGAGAAAAGGGAACCCTCTTGCACTGTTGGTGGGAATGTAAATTGACACAGCCACTATGAAGAACAGTATGGAGGTTCCTTAAAAAACTAAAAATAGAACTACCATATGACCCAGCAATCCCACTACTGGGCATATACCCTGAGAAAACCATAATTCAAAAAGAGTCATGTACCACAATGTTCATTGCAGCTCTATTTACAATAGCCAGGACACGGAAGCAACCTAAGTGTCCATCGACAGATGAATGGATAAAGAAGATGTGGCACATATATACAATGGAATATTACTCAACCATAAAAAGAAACGAAATTGAGTTATTTGTAGTGATGTGGATGGACCTAGAGACTGTCGTACAGAGCAAAGTAAATCAGAAAGAGGAAAACAAATACCGTATGCTAACACATATATATGGAATCTTAAAAAAAAAAAAAGAAGGTTCTGAAGAAGCTAGGGACAGGACAGGAGTAAAGACGCAGACATAGAGAATGGACTTGAGGACATGGGGAGGGGGAAGGGTAGGCTAGGACGAAGTGACAGAATGACATGGACATATATACACTACCAAATGTAAAATAGATAGCTAGTGGGAAGCAGCTGCATAGCACAGAGAGATCAGCTCAGTGCTTTGTGACCACCTAGAGGGGTGGGATAGTGAGGGTGGGAGGGAGACACAAGAGGGAGGAGAAATGGGGATATATGTATATGTATAGCTGATTCACTATGTTATACAGCAGAAACTAACACACCATTGTAAAGCAATTATACTCCAATAAAGACGTTAAAAAAAGTTATATTAAAAAAAATCACCTGTCTATATATTTATTTATTTATTTTATATATCTTTATTGGAGTATAATTGCTTCACAATGCTGTGTTAGTTCCTGTTTTACAACAACTTGAATCAGCCATATGTACACATATATCCCTATATCCTATCCCTCTTGAGCCTCCCTCCCACCCTCCCTATCCCACCCCTCTAGGTCATCGCAAAGCACCGAGCTGATCTCCCTGTGCTATGCTGCTGCTTCCCACTAGCTATCTATTTTACATTTGGTAGTATATATATGTCGATGCCGCTCTCACTTGGTCTATATATTTATGTTTCTACTTGTAGCTACTTAAGGATAAACAGTGTGTCTTCTTTACTTTTAGATGTATACTAACAGGAAAAAAAGTGAATAAATGAATTTTTAAAAAATCCTCATTTCTGTAATACTATACGAAAATATGTGAACAAATAACTTTGTCTCTGCAAGCCTCTGTTTGCTCATCCATAAAAGCACAGGATCACTGAAAAGATCAAAAGGGATAATTAATCTAGAACTCATTAATAATAGTAAGGCAAATATCTAATGTGTGCTATATTGTTGTAATTTTTGTTCTTGTTAATGATTCCTTGTGAAATTGATGCCATAGATACGGCTGCTTTTATGATCAGCTTGAGACAGCACCCTATGTTCTTCTCCATATTGCAGATCTGGGCTCTCCCATCCACATTTTGACAGCCCATCAGTCAAAGGATTTCCTGGAGAAAACCAGAATAGTAGCCCATGGATTAATGACTGGTTACTAAGAGTTTGCATCAATAAATTAGAGCTGTTTGATTAATCAAGATGTTACTCAACAAGGATATAAATACATATACTTCTGCCATACATTTCTTAATAGGGTGTAATAGAATTAGAGTTAACCTCAAACACATCAGAATTAATTTAGCTCTTTGGGGTTTTCTCCATAGAATTACTTGTGGTTTAGAAGTTTTAACTCAGGAGGTTTTACATGCATTCTAGGAAAACATATGTAAAAGTCAAGGGAACAAATGTATTTTTTATAAAGCATGAGAAATGTCCAGATTGTCTCTAATAATCCTTATGTAGTTATATAAGGCCTTAAACATCTGCTTCTCAATTTTTCTGTGTCTAATTGTTACCTAAGATTTATAATAAAATATATAATTAATATTCCCACTGCTAGAAATTCTGATTCAGTACTCTAGTTCAGGGCTGAGGAATTTGCATTTTAATGAGAACCTCGAATGATTCTGATACAGGTTTTAATCAGTTCATCCTTTAGAATCCTCTCTACAAAATGTGCCCAACTTCATTCTTATTTTTAATCATACTTAATATATTACCGAACATGCCTGCTCATGTAAAGTGACATTTGTAGATGCTTTCAATGGGGGTGAGGTTCTCATTTTCAAAATTTGCATTCACTCATGCTCAATTTAAATTCCAATAATATAAATAATACATTTCTCTTACATTTTAAGTAGGACACTATATATTATGAATAGTTACCCACAGATTAAAGATAAAATCATTTTCATGTGACTATTATCCTCTTATCGGCATTGTGTTAGAGTGGAAAGACCTGAACTGGACACGAGGGGATCTGCATTGTCACTACTTCTGTGACCTTGGATGAGGCAACTCATAGCTGTAGACCTCAAGATCCATATCTGGGCAAGGAGATTGTACTAATAAATACTCTTTAAAATGCTTTTCAGATTGAAGGCTATGACATTCTCATTTTAATTTATAAGGAAAAGATTTTGACATCTGACAATGGTTGCTAATCTGAATTTAAGGAGGAAATATGGGATATTTTCAAAAGCATCATTGCATTATATATTTTATGTTACTTATAGTCTACCCATCACAGAAAAGAGAGGGAATAAAACTTAGTAAAAATAGACATTCCAGAACTGTAACAGCCCCTCTGGTTGCATCTCCAGTAAAGAGAACGATGGCAAGGTCATATTGAATATCCATCCAATGAATAAAATTATCAGTTCATAATATAGTTGTGTTGACAGCTTTTCTGTGAAAAGCCTGTTTAGGATCTGGTAAGTTCTAACACAGTTGGTTTAGGGAATTCTGTTTGTAAGAATCTTTCTGCATAGGTGTGAAACCATAGATCATTTTCTAGAAAAGAATGAGAGTTCCTGAGATTTCATGATTTTCATAATGAAATGCATGTCTGTTAAGTCAGGGAAAAAGAGGCTTGGGATTCTCTTCGTACAGTGTTCCTTCTTTGAATAATAAAAATATGACTGTATATCCTTGCAGAATACCTGAGAAAGAATTTGCAAGACTCTGCTTCTGTTCTACTTAGTAAATCAAAGTCTGCATTGTTGACAGGTATTTTTAACTTTCAGAAATTCTGTCGAGATGAGAATGATTAGTCAATTTTCCAGTGATTTAACACAAGGATTACAGAATTATTCTCTAATTCCTGAGTATACAAGCCATCCTATTCATCAAAGGAAACCCAAAGGACTTAATATTGAGGGCTCCCAGACCATAATACCCATCCATAGGGGTTAGCTGATGGTTGCCATGGATAGTAAGAGACCCTGAGAACTTCTAATGCTAAAAAAAAAAAGATGCTCTTGCTCAGGGACTTGTAATTTTTTTTCTCTTACTGACATGTGTATGTTGAGCGTGTCACTTTGGCATTTGTATTCATCTACTCTGAAATAGCAGAACATTGTATGGATTAGGGGAAAGGGAAAGAATTAATCGGGAAAAGAGACACTGTTTTCCTCATTGTTCTAAATTACTTGATGTAATGTAACCTAGATATTAATATGTCTTTTAAAATATTTCTGTCACCTCTTTAGCAAGAATTTCCATTACTATTTTATAAGACTCACTGAGGCTCAGGGAAGTTTAACAAATCAACAGAACAGAATATATACATACACACACACATACACACACACATATACACACACACACATATATAAACACACAAACTTATGGTTCCCAAATCTCATTTCCATATATTTTTCTTTTTTGTTATTAAGACATTGCTTCTTCTAAATGTTCAAGTTATTCATCTTTTTCACACATGATTTTCATAGAGAACTTTATACAAATAAATTTAAATACATTTACATTCATACCTAAACCTCTAACAGTGGGCTAAGATGTTGGCTCATATATGGAGTTTATGATTATGCTTTACTAATGAGTGCATTGAAAAATGCTAAACATTTTGTTTGTATATAAGCCTGTTTTGCATTTTTAGAAATAGGAAATTATTTTTCATCAGTGCATCTATTATCAGACATGTCTCTGAAGGAAAAAAAAACTCCAATAAAATAATCCCCATGTTCTTTCTCCTGTTGTGCTTATCTGTATTCAAAGACCATTGCAACCAACCCTTTTATTATCTCTTCAGCAGTCACAATGATTTCTATGCTTTTGCATAGAATATGAAGGTTCTTCTTTATAAAAGCTCTGTAATAGGTATAACCATACTCTGCTACCTGATCTGTGAACAGCCATATATAATTGTATATACTTAATGTAATTCCTTAGTGATCCAAAATTTCAATAGAAATGGTATCCAGTTTATATTTTTATATCATTCCCTCCACTTGATACAAACGACTGCCTCAAGTATATTCGTTGTTTTGAAATCCATGCATCTGTCATCTGAAAAGTAGCCAGCAATCTGAAAAGAAAATAAATTTGTCACAATTTCGAACTCAGAAGTAGATTTTCTTTCAGGTATACCTACAAAGCTTGAGCTACAGTTTTGCATGTCAGACAGGAATATGGTAGAGCACTTTCAGAATTTTAGCTACCAGGGTGAGGACAACCCGTAAACTTCTGCAATCACTTGTCTTTATATGCAAATATTTTCAGAGAGACCCAAATATCTAAAATGAGTAAATGCTTTTCGCCTCCCAGTATAAAGCATTGCTTATAATTGCTTCCTGACACAATAATTATGCAGTATAACATTTTCATTAAGATTTATATTGCTGCCTGAAAAAGCTGGTTGCAGATTTTAAATCTTGCGCACTGACATCATGTGTGCCATCATGCCAATGCTTAGGGAAGAAAATGAGATGTTTGTCGATGAGATCACCATCTGTAGGATCAAACCAAGTTAGCACTTACCTCTTTCATCTTTCCAGTTACACATAGGTTGTATCAATGGTGCACGTAGTGCTCCTGAATTTAACCAATGCATGCAT
Organism: Balaenoptera musculus; assembly: GCF_009873245.2. NCBI lineage: Eukaryota > Metazoa > Chordata > Mammalia > Artiodactyla > Balaenopteridae > Balaenoptera > Balaenoptera musculus. The sequence continues at coordinate 30,681,723 of NC_045793.1, read as the reverse complement.
AAAGGATTAATTTAGGACTTCCCTACGTATGTTCTTGGTAATAGACCTACATGAAAAATGGTTGATACAAATCAGTTTCCAATTTAAAGCATTGCAGAAATATCCAGGAACATTTACATAAGCCTTTTCAACATAAGTGGAGGAACTAAGTTTAATGACTTTGAGGCAGGCAGCAAATAAACCCTTTTCTAACCCTGAAAATTAATACCGTAGAAAATTTAGTGGGGTTATGTGATGACTGCTCTATATTAAACTAAAAATCTCAGGCTTAAAACTCCGTTAAGTATTCTGTGATGAATTAAAAATCATTTGACTCTAGAACTACTCAGTTTCTAAGGAGACTGAGCAGATTCTTATTTATCCTTAGCAAAATGTGCATTCCCATTATTAGGATAAAGACTAATCAAGAAAAAAAGTCTTATTGAACTTCAAATAATTCAAATGACTATAAAGGAATGAGAAATTAAGACATTGCAATTCCTTTCAAAACACTTTTGTATCTTACTTTAGGGCAAAGGTTTTATCAAAACCAAACCCCAAGACTTCCAAAAGAGTTACTTAAGAAATGTGACAAATGTCCCAATCATGGAAATATGGCTTTAAAGTACAATTAACAGTCAGGATTTTAACACCTAGAATTAGTGTTGAGAGGTAGAATAGCGCATGAATTCTGGAATTCTGGGCCAGGCTGTCTGGTTTCTAACATTTTTTAATTTTATATCTTCAGCAAGTTACTAAACCTCTCTGTGTCTTTAATCCCCTTACCAATAAAATGGAGCTAGTAAGAGGACCTACCCCTTCGAGTTGTTATGGGAAAAAAATGAGTTAATTTAGTAAGTGCTATATAAGTGTTTGCTATGGTAAAGATGATGAGGGTTTTTATGAATCATTTGGTATTTAGGAGTTGATTATTCATCAATTCATAAAGGCAGGGTATGTCTGGTTTTTGTTTTTTTTGTTTGTTTTTTTTGTTTTTAATTTTTGTTTCCCCTGGCACTTCCTAGATGTTCAATAACCGGCTGAATGAGTGAATGCATCATTCACTTCTGGTCACTCTATTTCTCACTAGCACCACCAGCAGATAGAAAGGGTAAGTGCATAGGAATAGAGTGAAAAATAAAATGTTAATTTGGCGGCATAGTTCTGAGTTGATCCAGAAGGAAGTTTGCATTAATAAGTACATTTATTTCTCAATTTATTCGTGCTATGCACGTGTCTTTCATATAAAGATATTTCTGAGGTGACCACATTGTATGCTCTAGGTAGCACCTTCCTTAACTATAGTATTACTTAAGAACCTTTACAAATAAGTGGATGCTCTAATTCCAGACTTGATTCCTTGATTAATCTAGTTCCTGGATTAATGATAAGAGGAACAGAATACCCTCCAGTGCTGTATTCCTAACAATACGATGTCTAATTGTTCATTGTTGCCTCTGAAAATTATTGATCTAATTATTTCCTGATTGCATCCCCTTATTTATAAATAAAACTTAATAACCCAAACCATTTATTTCACTTTGGGGGATGTTGTTATTAGTACAAATCAAAATTAAGAACTCAGACTGGAGTAATGAAGCCTTTTTTTTTCTGCTTGTTTACCACCTTTCGCCAACCCCTGCCCACCCCCCTACACAGAATGCTCCTGCATCACGGAAAAGAAACACAATCGATATTTTAAAAAAACAAACTGACTCTGCATCAGTAAATATAAAATACTGTCGTATGGGAAATTTTTCCTGTGTTTGCCAATTATATACCTAGCAGGTGTAACTTAAAGAAAATCTAGTTTGGAGAATAAAAAAAGAAGATTTTTTAGCTTAAATGATCTTTCCAGTAAAATACAGTATAATATCTCTCTAAGGTGATTTTTATAAACTCTTGTTTATAAATTGAGATTCTGAGATAGAGGACAGTGGAGGTTGATGTATAATTGGAGAGCAGCCTGCACTGGGCCATAAGACTGACAGGTTGATTGAGCTGTAATGGAGACAAGGCACCTTTCAGAAGGGGGATTGATTTTTATTTGACAAATGCTAATGATGGTTGCAAAAAAGATCACTGAAACACTCCCACCACTGTCTCTGTTAGGTAATAAATTAAGGATGTTTAGAGAAGTGCCAGTCTCCCTCTGTGTGTAAATACTTGTTTTAATTGATGTTCCTCCTACCTCTTAACCTTTGTGTAAATAATTTGTGTTTGTTAGAATATAATTTTAGAATATCTGCATAATATAAGGAAATTAGATGTTTGGAAATTGGCGGTTGAATTCTAGTGATATTTAAGTTTCTCCCTTTCCTTCAATTTTTCTCTATTTCAGATCATCTTTGTGTGATCTTTGCATTTTCTCTTGTGCTCTCTCAAAACAATTTATTACTAAATCTCATAATATCTTCTTCTATATTCATGTATAAATAACATATTACCGGGGCTTCCCTGGTGGCGCAGTGGTTGAGAATCTGCCTGCTAATGCAGGGGACACGGGTTCGAGCCCTGGTCTGGGAAGATCCCACATGCCGCGGAGCGGCTGGGCCCGTGAGCCACAACTACTGAGCCTGCGCGTCTGGAGCCTGTGCCCCGCAACGGGAGGGGCCGCGATAGTGAAAGGCCCGCGCACCGCGATGAAGAGCGGTCCCCGCACCGCGATGAAGAGTGGCCCCCACTTGCCTCAACTAGAGAAAGCCCTCGCATGAACCGAAGACCCAACACAGCCAAAAATAAAATAAAATAAATAAATAAAGTAGCTATAAAAAAGCCCAGTGCCTTTTCCATTAAAAAAAAAAAAAAAAAAAAAATAACATATTACCTTTCTCACTAAAGATGCTTCTCAGTTAAGAATTTGACCATTCCTGTATTCATTATAGTTTTACCTCTATTATAGTTTCCTCACATTGTTACCTTCATCTTCGGATTTCTTAAAATTCCAATCACCGAGCAGCATTTCTTTCACAAATATAACAGCACCAATCCTGTTCTTAACAGCAAGTGTAACTTTTCCTTTCCTGGCTAATGTCCAAAGTGGTATAAACAGTTGGTATTTCTTAAATATGTCTTGTGTTAGTAATGTTAAAAAGGTTTGAAAAATAAAAGTGCCACTGTGATACAATTACTGCTGTAACTTTGCCGAATCTAAGGACTTTCACCCCATTGCTCCTTTCTAGGCTTCTTTAGCATTTCTGTGACCACACCCACTCCTCACCCCACCTGAGAGCTTCGCCAAAGCAGAGCTTATATGTTCCTCTCCACTGCCACTCACATTCAGATATTTATGGTATGGTAGGTATATGGACTGTGTGTACCTAAGCATCTTTGCCTAGCTCAGCATTTACTATATTTACCCTTTATTTGTGACTAGTAAATCTACTAGCTTTACAGCTTTGAATTGAAGAGAGAAGCTGAAGTATGAATAAAATAGAGAAAGGGATTTAGAAAGACAACATTATTCGGTTTAATAAATGAATTAAAACTGAAATCAGATAAATGAAATGGAATCTTGGCTCAACTTGGGTACAGTTCTTGAAGCTCTGTGCAAAGCACAGAGCAGTGGTTCAGTATGGGTTTGTGGAAGGGAGGGAGGGAGGGAAGGAAGGAGGGAGAGAAAGAAAAAGGCAAAACGTAAGGCACTCTGGCTGCTCTTTCAATCAGTTCCGGAATTGAGGACAGACCAGCTTTCCATGCCTCTCTCACTCTACCCTGAAATAATGGACAGGAAACAATTCAGGTTTAGGTTTTTATTTTACATAAAGTATCATGGCAAGGAACTACTCCTTAGGGTTCCTTTGCATGTTCAACATCTGTCTTCTCTTTAGAAGCTACATAACTCTTTCTCGATGAACCATCTTCCACAATATGCAGCACCTAAACATCTGGCTAAATAAAACCAATTATACTATTAAAAATAAACCAGGATTTGGCAACAGTATGATCCACTAGCCTAGTCTTCCTCAAAGGCAGGCATTTGTACTCAAAACACAGTTGTATGGATTTGCTGTTTCTGTTTTTCACCAAGACTATTTTTCCTCTTTCTTCTCTCTGATATCATTTCACTCTTAATCTCTACTCCCAGAAACCTGATTAGAATGGTAAAACTAAGGAATAGTGACCGAAAGGGGAACAATAGTGAACAGAAATGCTTAGCTTCCAAACCTGGATTTTCCCAGCTTTATCTTTGTGACCAGTTTCTTATTGGTGGTGTTTATCTGCATTACCTTCATCTGTGTGTCACTTGGGTAAATAAAAAGAATGATTTCCCTGATTCTTACCACATAGGCTTAGGCAGAAGCTGAGAATGGAGCTATTGCTTGATTTTTCTCATCAGTACAATGTCTGCTTTTTTTTTCAAGTAAATTAAAATACAGTTCATTGATTGCTTAAACAATGTACAAAGACCATCTGTTCAAAAATATTTTTACATTAATATGAGAGTAGTAAATATCTAGGTGCATAGGTTGTGGTATTAGACTGGAGAATGGATTTCAAACGCAATTCACTCTACACTATCACTGTTTGCAAAGACAGTGTAGAAGTGTATGGTTTCTACATATAGATCCTCTTCAAATTACTTACCCTTGTGACCTCATGAGAACACATGAGAGAGGATCTTACTACATATGGCTAGCCTTGGAAAAGATCAAAATTCGAAGTTCAGTTTTGCATTGCTGAATTTGTATTGCTTTTATACCATCACAAAGTTGAAAAAATCGCAAGTCAAAACCTTATAAGTCTAGGAGTGCCTTTTTTTAAAATTAATTTTTATTGGAGTATAGTTGATTTACAATGTTGTGTTAGTTTCTGCTACACAGAAAAGTGAATCAGCTATACATATACATGTATCTACTCTTTTTTAGATTCTATTCCCATATAGGTCATTAAAGAGTATTGAGTAGAGTTCCTTGTGCTATACAGTAGGTTCTTATTAGTTATATATTTTATATATAGTAGTGTGTATATGTCAATGCCAGTCTTCCAATTCATCCTTCCACTCCTTTTCCCCTTGGTAACCATAAGTTTGTTTTCTACATCTGTGACCCTATTTCTGTTTTTTTTTGTTTGTTTGTTTTTGTTTTTAAAAGAAGTTCTTTATTTTATTTTTTGTAAACTATTTAAATTTATTTATTTATTTATTTATTTTTGGCTGCATTGGGTCTTTGTTACTGTGTGCAGGCTTTCTCTACTTGTGGCGAGCAGGGGCTACTCTTCCTTGCAGTGCACGGGCTTCTCATTGCGGTGGCTTCTCTTGTTGTGGAGCACGGACTCTAGGCGCGCGGGCTTCAGTAGTTGTGGCTCGCAGGCTCTAGAGCGCAGGCTCAGTAGTTGTGGCGCAGGGGCTTAGTTGCTCCGCGGCATGTGGGATCTTCCCGCACCAGGGCATGAACTTGTGTCCCCTGCATTGGCAGGCAGATTCTTAACCACTGTGCCACCAGGGAAGCCCCTATTTCTGTTTTGTAAATAGGTTCATTTGTACCATTTTTTTACATTCCACATAGAAGCGATATCATATGATATTTCTCTTTCCCTGTCTGACTTACTTCACTCAGTATGACGATCTCTAGGTCCATCTATGTCACTGCAAATGGCATTATTTCATTCTTTTTTATAGCTGAGTAATATTCCATTGTATATACATACTACATCTTTTTTATCCATTCCTCCGTCAATGGACATTTAGGTTGCTTCCATGTCCTGGCTATTGTAAATAGTGCTGTGATGAGCATTGGGGTCACATGTATCTTTTCTAATTACGGTTTTCTCCAGATATATGCCCAGGAGTGTGATTGCTGGATCATATGGTAGCTCTAGTTTTAGTGTTTTCTGGATCACCGTAGAAGTGAAGTGCAATGTTTAGAAACGTCTTTACATGGTTTATATGTGGTTTATTACTTGTACAAATTCTTATACATGTATACATGTATACATCAGACAATACATTGCCTTATTAAATGTGACAAATTATGATGATTTAAATTCTATCTTTAAAAATTCTGATAAAGCAGCAAAACTTGATTACTTTAATCTCCCACAACAGGTAAATTTACACATACAAGAAAAATAACTATGTCACTCATGTTGTAATGCTTCAATTTTTTTTTTCCATTTTTGTTTTCTATTACACATTATCAGTCTTCAGATGCAATTGTAAAATGCTCATTGGAAGCTAGCCTCAAGTGTCATTTTCAAGGTTTGACTGAAATGTTGAAAGTCTACCAGAAATGCAAGAAGAAACAAATTTCCAAGCTTTGCTCATCTGAAGTTCCCATAGCACTGCAAATTGAAGTGAAGACTTTTCCTGAAACAGTTGTTCTGCCACTTGCGTTTTTCCCCCTTAAATTTATTTGACAATTACTGTCCTTACCCATCTGCTTCTCCTAGCAGTCCAGGGCATCTAAGGACATTTTTCATAACAAATGAAGTGGGGGGGCTTCCCTGGTGGCGCAGTGGTTGAGAATCTGCCTACCAATGCAGGGGACACGGGTTCGAGCCCTGGTCTGGGAAGATCCCACATGCTGCGGAGCAACTAGGCCCGTGAGCCACAACTACTGAGCCTGCGCGTCTGGAGCCTGTGCTCCATAACAAGAGAGGCCACGATAGTGAGAGGCCCGCGCACCACGATGAAGAGTGGCCCCCGCTTGCCGCAACTAGAGAAAGCCCTAGCACAGAAACGAAGACCCAACATAGCAATCAATCAATCAATCAATCAATCTTTAAAAAAATAAAAATAAAAAAAATTTTTAAAACGAAGGGAATGGATTTGGAAAATACATCTTTTGGAGAGAGGTTTCATTCATTAAAAAAAAATCTTTTTGGTGCTATCAACTTGAGAGTAATGTAAATGCAAGCCTACAAGGGTAAATAAATATCCCTGTGAGAAGAAGAAAGAGCCTTTTGCATGTCTGATACAATCACAAGGCCCAAACCTTAATATGTAGTCAAGTGAGATACCACATATTGAGCAAGATACCAGTTCTGTAAAAGCCCACTTAAATAAATTAAAGTTGAGAAGTTATTCTGAAATTAAATCAAGAAAAGAAAATTTAGAATCCTGTGAGAAATTCTATCTTCAATTTTCTGTATACTATTCTCATTTTAAATAACTTAAATTTGGGCATTAAAAATATTTGTATATTGCTTTAATGCTTTAATCTCGGCAGTTTTGTCCCTGTGCTAGTATTAGGCATTTAAAGAGAGGCCAAGTTAAAGATCCTCTTAGAATGAGGAAAAAATAAAACTAATTTAAGAAAATCCTAGAAAACATTAAGGCTTAAGATCCTCGACTTTTTCTTGTTCTTTCACTAGATAGAGAATAATATTTATATTTTTCCATCACAGAATTTAATCTAGAATATGAACAAAAATAACACTGTTGACAGTTGTTTATAATGCAGTTAAATGTATTCAGTTTTAAAATCTGAAGGACTTCCTTTTAATTGCCTCCAAAAGGAATTGATTTTAGGTGTATGTTGACCAAGGTAGCTTGAACTCAATCACAGTCAACTGTCTTGTGACCATGCAAGTGAACAGCAATACTCGACAACAGCCAAGTTCCACATATCATATGTGAAAGTAAAAATGAAAGGTGATTAAAAATAGCAATGACAATACTTGAGAAGGAACAAATGAAAACAAAAATGGCACTTAATGTGCTCAGGAAGGCCTTTAGTTGCAATATCTGATCAATGACCCAAACATTTAAAAGAAATGGAGAACCCGGGCATTGAGTAAAAGGCTATTGCAGCAAAGGACAAAGTATCAAAGAACCAAAATAAATTATCAAAAATAATGATAAGCCAAGTTTGAGAGCCATCTAGACTGATGGCTCTCAGACTTGGCTGCACATTTAAATCACCTGGGGAGCATTAAAAAATACCAGATACCAAAGCCTGAGTCCTACTCTCAGAAATTGTTTTTATTGAGCTGGGGTACAGCCTGTGCATTGGGATTTTTATAGCTTCTAGGTGATTCTAATGTGGTGCCAGGGTTAGAAACCACTGTTCTAGACTGTTTCTCTCAAGCATGCTCACTCACTCCTTCTCACTCTTTCTGTTCAAATCAGCTTTTGCAACTTGAACGAAACAAACAGTAATAGTTTGATCTTTGGGGGGACTATTATGGTGGTTTTCTAGAGATGTTTTTCTTTGAAGTATCCAAAATTTCCTTACTTATAAATAGAGCAGATCCTTACTATAAGACGGATCCCATTCTTCACTCTTACGAAGAGATATCGTAAATAAATAAATAACTCCTTATCAAGAGTCTCCTTATAAAATGATTCTGACGATTTAAAATCTGTACGCCTGGCCATATGGTGCTCAGAGTTTGGGGAACCTGCAATCAGGAGAATATGCTCTTATTCAGCCCTGAGTCTCAAGCTGTGTTTGGACCAGAAGCAAGCTGTGACTCTGGCATCACATTATGGACAAGCATACTCCTAACTCACATGCCCTTGGAAGAATCTTTTCCCATCTCTTACCTCAGCTTTCTCATCTCTAAAATAAATGAGTTTGACAAAGTCATGTGTAAAATTCTTAGCAGTTCTTAGATTGTACACTTCATTTTTTCACATCTTAGTGAATTTATTTTCCTTTCTATATGTACATATACATTGCTCTACTACTCAAATAGGATCATGATGTATACAAAGTTTTACATCCTAATTCTCTCACAATTTTATGTCGTGGCTGGTTGGAACACATCATGCTTATTTTGGCAAACAGAGAAAGTTAGGACAAAATTATTTTCAAATATCATGCAATTTTAAAGTACAATATTTTAATCACTGCACAGTGTTACGTCTTACAAATGTGTTAGCTCTTACGCTACTGTTAAACATTTAGGTTGCTTCCAATGTTTTGTGTTCATAAATAATGTTATGAGGAAAAACTTTATGCCTTTGATTACCCCTAATTATTTCCTTGGGCTAGATTCTGTGGGACTGCAAGTTCAAAGAGTATGAATAATTTTGGAGTTCTTTATTCATATTGCCAAACTGGATGTCAAAAAAATTTGTTTGCAAATGTAAATTTCCTCTGGCAGCTTGTGAAAGAGCCCCGGGCACCACCCTGCCACAAAAATGAAGTATCTTTTTTGTTCAGTTGTATAAGTGAATGGAAGATTTACCTCTAAACCTGTTTTCTTCATTCTCCCGAGAAATAGACAACTTCATCCTTAGGCCAGTCGTAGAAAGTGAGAAGAATCCACAGATGATGACAGCCTGATAAAGACTGATGTGCACAATTGTGTAATGTCTTACTGTTAAAAAAAAATGGATCATGTTGCCAATATCCTTATGAAGAATATATTAACATGTAATGATGATTTTTTAAATTTTAACAATGAGAGATTTTTAAATGATCTCTTTCATGTTTTAAGAAAAACTAAACATTAAATCTGGGAAGAGAGAAAAGAACAGTAATAATATAGCTGCAAGGTCATTTTGATTTTTCCCTTTTAATTTTTGTCCATAACTTATTATGAATGTGCCAGTTGTGAACTATGTCTTTCCTGGAACACGCGTCATTCCTACAATTCTGTAAAGTGACTTTCTCTTGGCTGCAAGGATAAGAATGAAGACCTACTCGCCTCCATTTCAGCCCATGCTGAGCAGCACTTAGTTAACTATGTCTTCCTGGACTCTTAAAACAAACAAACAAACAAACAAAAACTTTAGTATTCTTAAGAAAAAAGCCTTTCAGATAAGTTTTTATTCATTCAAAAATAATCCTCTTGTGAAGCAATGAAACACCAACTTAAAATTCTACTCATTTTATATTGCCATAAAAAATGCTAATCTAGCACATTAAATCTTATCACTTATGGTTGCTCCACGAGCCTACAGTTAGCCAATAATTGCTTTGTAATTATTTTCTATCCTCAGCAAGGTCAGTTATAAGATATACCATTCAAGAAGTAAAGTTTATGAAATCTACATTTGTTCTTATAAAACAAAAACTATCCCTCCCTAGAATTCCACTCCAGAACGAGCACGTTATTTTTTATTTATTTATTTTTTAACATCTTTGTTGGAGTATAATTGCTTTACAATGGTGTTAGTTTCTGCTTTATAACAAAGTGAATCAGCTATACATATACATATATCCCCATATCTCCTCCCTCTTGCGTCTCCCTCCCTCCCACCCTCGCTATCCCACCCCACTAGGTGGTCACAAAGCACCGAACTGATCTCCCTGTGCTATTCGGCTGCTTCCCACCAGCTATCGCTTTTACATTTGGTAGTGTATATATGTCCATGCCACTCTCTCACTTCGTCCCAGCAGGATGTTTTTCCAAAGATGTACAGAGTCCACATATTTCTAATTTTGCTTCAAGTTAAAGAGCGTTTATTTTAACCATAATAAACCAGAAATAAACTATAGAAAGAGTATAGCGTAAAATTGGGCAATTTCCCTTTGTGCTAAGTATGCTAGAGCAGAAGAAAAGTTAAGCATTGAAACAATGATGGAGGGGACCTAGACATGGCATATGCCAGCAAATCTGGGAATGCCCTTAGTGGCCCAAGGCTGGACGTCCTGTCTCCATCCTTGATACTGAGAAACATGTGGTTGAAGACTGAGTCTTAGAAGCCCCCAGTGTTGCCTGGATTATATCCATACCCAGAGATAACATTTCACATGAAAATCCCACTGTCTCCATCCCATTTCTCACAGATATTAATGTCCTACTATTTCCTTCAGGGTTTGCATATCAGTAGACCATAACCATTCTCAGTAGGGCAGTGAAAACCTAGAGAAAAAGAATAAGAGAAGGCGAGCTAGTCCAGAAAACAGGTGAACTGTCCCTCCTCCTCTTCTTAGTCCTCTCCCCTCCTCCCCCCTTGGCTCCCTCCTCTTTCTGCTCCCAAACAGTCAGCAAAGCAGACCTGAAACTTGAGAACCAGCAAAAGCCACTAATCCAAATTAGGACACTGCATCTTCTAAGTGATAATTATTCAGACAGTCTCTCATTGTTTACAAACACCTGCCCCTGTTCCAAATGTCTAATGTTTTCTGTTGATTCTTAAATACATTCACAATTCACCTTTTCTTAGAACTTGTATTCTGTTAATAAGAAAGACATGATTTTCTTTTACATTATAAGAAGCCATTTTTTTGTGTTTGACAAACTACTTTAATATCTTACGCCGTCTGCTTTGTAATTTGCAGCCAGAATCTGAAGATAACTTCCATATCTTTAGTGTATGGGCTTGTTTTCATTCTGACACAATGATCAGCCTGAAAAGGTAGTGAGCCCCCCACCTCTAAAAGCACTCGAAGAAAGGCCAAATGACCTTCATGTAAGGAGAGCTGAGCAAGGAATCCTAAATTCAGTGGAAGACTGGCCTAAATAATTTCAATATCATATGTCAACTGCAATAATTCATATATGATACCTATTTCCAAAATTATTTGAGATGACATACAGTAAAGTATGTACTATGAGTCTGCTAAACTGGAATTTGAAACTAAACTTCTGAGAACTCAAGATAAATGATTCCTAATGTAATGCCTTATTAGCAGGTGTAATAACGAGGAGTATTCATGAAGCAGAGTTTTCTAAGCTTATTCATGCTGTTCTGAACAAATTTGCTAAGTGTGACAGTGTCAACAGATTGTAGTTTTTAGAGTCAGTTTAAGTTCCTCTTTCTAAAAGCAAGTTTACAGTTTGTTTCTCACTTGCCTATAGAAGACCTATTGAAAATATTTTCTGAGTCTGATAGAGTTTCTATCATAGGCGGCCCTTAACACAGTCTTGCCCCCAGTAGGGACGATGTAAAAGTGTGTGGATTGAACTGAAGAGAAATATGCATCCTGATGGGGATATAATTAGATTATAAAAGAGGAATAAATTACAACAATAAGGAGCAGAAATAGCAACGGTTCAGTTCCTTTCTGTGCGGAGAGAAGCAATGCTCCACCTACATTTATTCCTCACAGGAGAAAAATGTGACTTGTAGCTTTAGTTTCTGTAGCTTTCGTTTAGTGGCTTTTATTTCTGCTCAAATAGAGAGTAGGCATGGTGAACAAGCAGCAAGCTATTTGCCTGGAATCCAAAATTGGCAGATATTAACAATTTATCAAAATGTAAAAGGAAAAGAAAAGAAAGCCCTCGATCCCCTTAATGTTTAAGGATAATACATATCACTCTTCATCTAGAAAAAACAGTATAATTGCTCCCCACCTTTTCTCCTTGGATTTTTCAGAACCTGGTCCGTGACCTCTCCCAGCCCCAATGCTGCAGCAAAGTTAATCACTCCCTTCTCGCTGCCCCTCAAAGATCCAAACGCTTCCTCATCAAGATAAAAGAAAAAAATCATGTGACCCTTCTCCCACTAGCTCCTCTTCAATTTTTAAAAATTATTTCTAGCAAATCTAAACTTTTCAATGAAGGGTTTTTGTTTTGCCATCATATATACCCTCCTCATTCTAATATTATGCAGTGAAGCTTCTGTCCTCACCCTGTACTGATATTGTTTTAAGGACACAAATGATCATCTGCTCATTAAATTAGTCTGTTTCCCTTCACCTTTCTACTGCCTTTTCTATTATTGGCCACTCACTGCTTCTCCCACAGGTTAGATTCTGTCACACTGGGAGGACTTGAGTCTCTTCCAAGCCCTCTGACTGATCCTCCTCCACCTCTTTTGCTGGTATTCTCTATCCAACCATTCTATAAAGTGTGCTTTTCCCTCAAGGTATTTAGCTTTGTGCTCATTTTTTTCTTTATGTCTTCATCCTCAGAGATCTTTTCCACTCCTAAACTTCCAAGAATTAAGTCAATGTCTCAGCAAATCTTTAAAGGATAATAAATAAACAAACAAATAAATAAATTTCCCCTAAAACACATCTCTTCTCTTTTGGTCAATTTTGGTCTTATCCTTGGCCCCAATCCTGGCCCATCAGGAGTTTTATTTTTATTATTCATTTTCTTTCCTTCCTTTCCAGGCTTACCTTCAGCCCTTATATAACCCACAGAACTTTCAAAATGGCTTCAAACAGTTTTCTTGGCTTTTAATTCTAGTCTGTCCTCTCTCGTCCTATCTGGTTTTCATTGCACTCTCTTTCTGCATATGTGAGTTGTTTTGTGTGTGTATATCTTCTTTTCCAACTTCACTGTAAGCTGCTGGAGGGTAGAAAGCATATTATGTATTTGCAGTATAACCTATAGAACAAGCAGAGCATCTTACTCATAGTTAATATTGAATAGGTACCTGTAACCATGATGATAATTGATAAGAACTCAGTCACTGTTAGGAGCGTGGATAAGGAATATCCTGTACCCTTTCCTCCCTTATTTCGGATCTCTACTCTGATCAATACGCTCCACACTGCAGGACCACTCCACGTTCATTGCCATGGTCTCTAATTCTTCTTTTTTTCCTTTTTATTTTATTGAAGTATAGTTGATTTACAATGTAGTGTTAGTTTCAGGTGTACAGCACAATGATTCAGTTATACATGTACATGTATATGTATCTATTCTTTTTCAGATTCTTTTTCCTTATTGATTATTACAAAATACTGAGTAGAGTTCTCTGTGCTGTACAGTAGGACCTTGTTGTTTATCTATTTTATATATAGTAGTGTGTATATGTTAATCCCAGCCTCCTAATTTATCCCTTCCCCCCCTTTCACCTTTGGCAACCATAAGTTTGTTTTCTATGTCTGTGGGTCTATTTCTGTTTTGTAAATAAGTTCATTTGTATCTTTATTTTAGATTCCACATATAAGCAATATCATATGATACTTGTCTTTGTCTGGCTTACTTCACTTAGTATGGTAATCTCTAGGTCCATCCATGCTGCTGCAAATGGCATTATTTCATTCTTTTTTATGGCTGAGTAATATTCTATTGTATATATGTATCACATCTTTATCCATTTATCTGGCGATGGACATTTAGGTTGCTTCCATGTCTTGGCTATTGTAAATGGGGCTGCAATGAACATTGGGGTACATTCTTCTTGATGACTATTTTTATTTATTTCCCAAATTTATGTTTAAAAATATGAAAATATGATTTTTTCTAATGTGTTTTATATTATTGATATAATGTTGTACAGTTTTTGAAACTGAACTATGAACTGTTGAATTGAACCAAATACGTACATACAGATAGTTATGTTTATACATGCACACACAAAGACATATGTATGTGTGTAAATGTGTGTGTACTATATTTTGTATTATTTTGCTAGTGCTGCCATAATAAAGTACCACAGACTGAGTGACTTAAATGCCAGAAGTTTATTTTCTCACTGTTCTGGAGGCTAGAAATCTAAGACCAAGGTGTCGGCAGGGTTGATGTCTTCTGAAGTCTCTGTCCTTGGTTTGTAGATGACAGTCTTCTCCGTGCTTTCCCATGGTCTTCCCTCTGTACTTTGCTGTGTCCAAATTTCCTCTTCTTATAAGGACAACAGTCATATTGGATTAGGGACCACCAAAATGATTTCATTTTAATTTAATTGCCTCTTTAGGGATCCTATCTCCAGATAGTCACATTCTGAGATTAGGACTTCAACATATGAATTTCGGGGGGAACAAATTCAGCCACTCTGTGTGTGTGTGTGTGTGTGTGTGTGCGCGCGCGCGTGTGCGTACAGTGAAAGAAACTCAAGTAAAAAAATTAAGACAGGGAAGTATTGGAAGACATTAAGCTTTGAAGGAAAAAAATATCAAACAAGAATTTAATCAACCATCCAGACTAATGTCTAAAGAAATCAGCTGGGAAGGTGTCAACCTCAGGACATCAGGGAGGTCATTGGATTCAACACTGTTGGGTCAGTGAGGAAAGGAAGTGGCTAATAGATCCAATGGAATTTCAGAGGGTGTTAATCATATCAATTTTTATTCCCTTGAGAAATTCTCATGAAACTGAGGTAAATATCTGGAATGCACAATTGACAGAGACATATGGAGCGCATGCTTTACTCATATAAATAAGCTTTCTATCCTCTTCAGGGGCATACATTACATTTTGAATTGCCTCATAGCACATATGCTGCCCTTGTATATCAACAGCTTAGCCTTCCGTGCAGATCCATTTCCCAAAACTTCCCCTAGACCTGGGTCACTTATTGATTGTGTTCAGTCGTGGCTTTTACTGATCATTGTTAGTTTCACTTTCAGGTGGCTCTTACAGCACATTTTAAAGTCTCCTTGCTGATATCCCTGCTGTTATTTCTTAGGTGACTCATGTTGTAATTTTGCAAACCGACTCTCTTAACAGAAAGAAGAAATACATTGACTCGGCTAAGATGGATTTTACGTTCAATGTCATTCTAAACTGTCAGTGAAAAAAATTGAACATGTTAGTATTTGAAACAAGTACATTGGGAGCAATATAAAGGCGCCCCTTTTAGGAATTAGCTTCCTGCAGAACATTCTCCCGCCAGAAGGACTCACCCCAACTCCCCCAAACTCTCACAGAAACATAATGGGACTCTCAACAATCCTTACTGGTCATCCACAAGACATGAACCACGTACAATCTCTGTACAAGGCATTCTGCAAGTGCAGGCACACTGGGTGAAAGATGAAATATTCACTAAAACAAAATAAAAGCTGAAAATGTGCAGTTGTATTGGGCTTATTAAAATATACCATATTAGTTCTCATGATCAGCATTGAAATGAAAAAAAAAAAATTCAATGGCAGAAAAAGAAGAGATCCACAGGTAGCCAGGATTTCTTTGGTATATTTGTGTGAGTTAGAGCTGACTTTTTTCACCTGGCTGAGCACACCCTTTTCAGGATGGCAGCATAGGAGAGCACTTGGGTTGGGCAGGGGTTTTTTCAAACTGTTTATGTACCTCAGAGTTCCTGATACATACATAGTGTGCCTCTCTTTCTTGGGAATGACCAAGTAGAATAGTGACATTACTAATGCTTGCTTTTTTGTGAACATGAAGTGCTGAGAAATATTAGAGTTATATAAATTCACCTCAGTGAAAACATGTCAAGCCCTTAGATGACTCACAAGGAAACATGGAGGGAAGAACATAGGCAGAGAAAGGGGGAAAGACACGGGAAAGCAAGGAATATTACCAAAGTTGACAAAGGTTTAATGTGATCCAATTTGAAATTCTTAAAATATATGGGAAAGGGGAGGTTCGTGAATGTGCTCACTACATAGGCACGACTTGGGCAGACAGAATAAATAGAGGAAAGAATGCAGAGAAACATACTGTGCCAGGACTTTGTAGAGGAAGCCAGGGTCTGAAATTCAGGTAGACTGGAAGAGGGTTAGTTTGTAACATACATTTAAAAAGGTAAGAGATCACACACCAGGCAAGAAGGAGAGAAAGCACAGTAGGAAACAAGTAGAAGGCAGGTGCCATTTATAAAAGCAGGTAAAGAATGAACTCCAGGAGGCAGGGCAGGGAATCAAGAAGCTGGGCCAGGGGACTAAATTCAAAACGTGGTCAGTGATACAGATCAATGCTTAGCTGTTGGAACCAGGGACCTCCACCAAAGGTGATATTTGATAGCAATGGTAATGAATCTTAATCCCTTAAATGTTCACCGCTAGTAAATTAGATGATCTTTCCCGATGTCTCTGAGCCATCACTGCCTATTCATTGAGTCCACATTAATGAGAAAATTCCCAGGTTTCACTGGGTTGAATTGGCAGATTTTCAAGATTGATCCTTTAACAGTCATGTGGCTCAGTCCAGCTCAGTCTATAAATTCTGAGCTCATTTGTGTAATCCTTTCTCAAGAAAAATACAACAGGCTATACTCTCTCTGATGTCTATATGAGCTTTTTTCCGCAATATACTATATGATCAGATTCTAAATATCTTAGATAGCATACAATATAAACACACAGTGATTATAAACACACACAAACGTGTGTGTGTACATAAAAGCCAGGTAATTGCAAAATAATGACATTATACCTTCTTATTATGAAAATCACGCCTGTCTATTCCAAAGTTAAACTAGTGATGCTGGCTCTTATTTATTTTTCTTGCTGAAGGCTTTTCCATTCTCATTTTCTCTATTTAAATACTGAAATGCTCATCATTGTTGTATTTTTTTGTCTTTGTTCTTGTCAAAGGACAAAAGCGATCTTTGGTTACACTTAACATTCACCAAAATCTTTATTCATAATTAAACTTGTAAGATATGGTGTTGTTATCAAAATCATTATAAATTGAACCTGTATCAGAAATTGTCAGGTACAAATAAAGAATGTTCTGCCACTTTTAATCAATTGAGTCTCCCTTTTCTCTACTGTATAAGTCTGTACAATTGTGCATTTTGTAGACTAACTGTCAAAGAGCTGAAAATATATTATTAGTGATTTCAGTATTTTATTGTTGAGATTTTCACTGCTTCCTCAATGGTTTCCTGACTTTCAGAGGATTTTTTTCTTTTTCTTCTTCTCATTTCCTACCGGGGTAGCATTTTAAGTAGATGTTATAAATCTCTGCCAAAGGCACATTCATAGCCCTGCTTGAATGGTTTCATTTAGGCTAAGACTACCCTTACTTTTCAAGTCTCTTCAACATCTTTTATCATGATGAAATAACACTTTGTTTTCATTAAAGAATCAAGCCCAACTACCTAAAAAGCCCCCAAAATAAATATAGATGACTTCTTTGATTTTGGAATAGATCCAATATTAGACCACATTATTAAATTAACTTCAGATTTCTACTTGAAATCCAAACATGGCTTTTTAGCTAGTCTTTTTTTTCCTTAAAGATAGAAGGGGACAATCTCTGAATATATACATTTTTAATATATCCACTATTTTAGCTCTATAAATCAAACACATTTGATGCCCAAATGCTGTAAACATTTTCCGTAAAGGCAAACAGAATTCTGGTATCTTGTTTTGCAATTTTAGTCAAACATTTTCTAAAATGCTAGTGATGAGTGTGGTATGTTTTTTTTAAAGCTTCCAAGACCTCTAATTCAGGCCACAATTGTTTCTTTAAAATGCGCCAAATCTAGCGGAGACATGTGTTGAGTCACAGATTCAAAAGGGAACGTGGGAAATAGAAATCTTTCCCAAATTCCATTTCTAACCTAGACAAGTAGATACTAAGAATACTATTTTTTTAAAGGTGTCATAATTTTTCAAAATTTTAGCCTCAAGGCAGCTATATGCTATTCTTCTTGATCTGTTTTGCAATCAGTAAGAATAGTTTATTCATGTGGTCATAAGTGACAGGGGAATGCATATCATAATGATTTACAGGATTTTTTTTTCCAGGTGAATAGAGCTCCTAACAGATATATCTATCTTTGGGGAAAGAAAAAAAATCAAGTGAATCACAGATGAGATAACCTTTCTCTTCAACATTTCTTTTGTAACATCACTCTGTTCTCTCCATATAATGATGAAGAACAACCATTTTCAGGTTTATAAAATCTCCTATCTTCACAATGTCCCAGTCTCATGAAGTATTACACTGCTTTTATAATAATGCATGAAGTCCATATTACAGCTCCTACTGTGTGCTGTTGCATTTCTTATAACTTTAATTTTTTAGTGCTTCAAATAACATAAAAAATAATTTAGTAGTATTCACAAATGCTAATCTACAGACAGCTCCTATAGATTTTGCAGTAGACTCAAAGATCCCCTAAAGTCTGAGACCTGTGTTTAGAAGCCAAGGGTGTTTTACAAGTACTTTAAAAATATCTTTGTATTCATGTTCACTCCTGAATAGTAAAATATCAGTCAGAGAAAGGATACCCGCTTCACCCAGTAAATAACAAAACTATCTCTTTTTATTTTAAAATATGTGCTTCTCTCCTTAGCTGAATGTTTATACAGTTATAATTTGTAGGACATAATTCTATGGTTGTTAATGTAATAAAAACTCACATGAAATTTTTTAAACATCTTTATTGGAGTATAGTTGCTTTGCAATGTTGTGTTAGTTTCTGCTGTATAACAAAGTGAATCAGCTATATGTATACATATATCCCCATATCCCCTCCCTCTTGCATCTCCCTCCCACCCTCACTATCCTACCCCTCTAGGTGGTCACAAAGCACCGAGCTGATCTCCCTGTGCTATGCGGCTGCTTCCCACTAGCAATCTATTTTACATTTGGTAGTGTATATATGTCCATGTCACTCTGTCACTTCGTCCCAGCTTACCCTTCCCCCTCCCCATGTCCTCAAGTGCATTCTCTATGTCTGCGTCTTTATTCCTGTCCTGCCCCTAGGTTCATCAGAACCTCTTTTTTTTTTATTTTAGATTCCATATATGTGTTAGTATACGGTATTTGTTTTCCTCTTTCTGACTTACTTCACTCTGTATGACAGACTCTAGGTCCATCCACCTCACTACAAGTAAGTCAATTTCGTTTCCTTTTATGGCTGAGTAATATTCCATTGTATATATGTGCTGCATCTTCTTTATCCATTCATCTGTTGATGGACACTTAGGTTGCTTCCATGTCCTGGCTATTGTAAATTGTGCTGCAGTGAACATTGTGGTACATGACTCTTTTTGAATTATGGTTTTCTCAGGGTATATGCCCAGTAGTGGGATTGCTGGGTCATATGGTAGTTCTATTTTTAGTTTTTTAAGGAACCTCCATACTGTTCTCCATAGTGACTGTATCAATTTACATTCCCACCAACAGTGCAAGAGGGTTCCCTTTTCTCCACACCCTCTCCAGCATTTACTGTTGGTAGATTTTTTGATGATGGCCATTCTGACCAGTATGAAGTGATACCTCATTGTAGTTTTGATTTACATTTCTCGAATGATTAGTGATGTTGAGCATCCTTTCATGTGTTTGTTGGCAATCTGTATATCTTCTTTGGAGAAGTGTCTGTTTAGGTCTTCTGCCCATTTTTGGATTGGGTTGTTTGTTTTTTGATACTGAGCTGCATGAGCTGCTTGTATATTTTGGAGATTAATCCTTTGTCAGTTGCTTCGTTTGCAAATATTTTCTCCCATTTGAGAGTTGTCTTTTCATCTTGTTTATGGTTTCCTTTGCTGTGCAAAAGCTTTTAAGTTTCATTAGGTCCCATTTGTTTATATTTGCTTTTATTTCCATTTCTCTAGGAGGTCGGTCAAAAGGATCTTGCTGTGATTTATGTCATAGAGTGTTCTGCCTATGTGTTCCTCTAAGAGTTTTATGGTGTCTGACCTTACATTTAGGTCTTTAATCCATTTTGAGTGTATTTTTGTGTATGGTGTTAGGAAGTGTTCTAATTTCATTCTTTCACATGTAGCTGTCCAGTTTTCCCAGCAGCACTTATTGAAGAGGCTGTCTTTTCTCCGTTGTATATTCTTGCCTCCTTTATCAAAGATAAGGTGACCTTATGTGCATAAAACTCACATGAAATTTAATGAGACTTTTACTGAAGGGGAGTGAGGAGTTAGTGGCATTTCTGATTTTAAGTGCTTTTCTTATTATTTCATTATATTCTAAAAAGTGTATGGAAGGTAATTTAGAGTCCCTATCTCATTGTAACTTGCATTTGTAATCCTAAATTCCAGAATTAATATGATGTAAATGATAGTGTGTCCTTTTGAAGGGCATATATAGTAATCATTGATTTTTATCATAGCTAGAAATAATAGAGGGAGGTAACTATGTAAAAATTATGTACATATAATATATAAATATATAAACTTTATATTACATATGTATGTATATGTATATATAATACACACACACACACACACACACACACAGGATTCCTTAACTCTATCAAATATGTCAAAAATGAAGTCGTCCAGATGAAGCCCAATAGGTAGGAGACTGAATTCTGCCATCAGGAGCAAAGGGCCTCAGGGGCTGGTTTAGTTCTAGGATATCTCAGGATTTGTACCCAGGGCTCTTGAGGAAACAGTAATGAGCTTGTTTTTACTGAATGGGTCCCTCAGACTAGAATCTAGGGTCAGAACCTCAGAGACCATTTAGTTTGGGCCCATCATCTTAAAATTGAATCTAATAGGAAACTACCTATAGAAAGCAAAGCAGAACACTACTCACCCCACTATTTACCAGGAAGGAAGGAACTTGATTCTGTTTCACAGCTGCAGTCACTCCCCCCTCTTCTTGACATCTGTGGGCCTCGGAAACACAAGCTTGTGAAGAAAACTACATTCACTCACCAATTAAGATGAAAACTTTAAAAGGCGGGTGGAAGACGGCATAGCAAAATAGACAGAAACAGGAAGAGAACTGAATTAATTTTATACCATCGTCTAATGTATATTTTTAAATTACCCTTATCTAATTTCTTTATGTTTGGGACCAATTATCTATCTGCCTATATGGCAGTATTTTTTTCAGTAAAGTTTCACAGAGCAATGTTGTGGAGTTTCAGAGTGTTATCTCTTGCACTAAGTTTGAAAAACCCAAATTAAAATGTCATAAAGCAAAACAAAGTGTGCGTTGTCATAAAGCAAGGCAACAACATTCATCAAAAACACCTTCTCCTAAGCCAGCCCAGAAGCATTCTTCGGAAGACACAGGCCAAAGCTGATAAATACTTAACCGTAAAATTAGGAGCTGGCTCACATGCCTAGGCAATGTTTATTTGCACAAAGCTAAATTCGGTCATGCAATAGCTTGAGAATCTTCTTTTTTTTCTAAGGTGAGAACTTAACATAAATAATAGATAATAGATTTTAAGTGCACGTTAGACTGTGGACTATGATATGATAAATTCATGGTGTGAAATAAACATCAGAGGTGAATGATGAATATGCATAACACAAGAATAAATAGAAGTTTCGACTTTAAAACTTGTTAACGCTCTTACCAAAATATACATTTAATATATAATATAATATACATAGACATATTGAAGAATGTAGTAGACTATTTTGGCAGCTGAGACTGTAGATATTTTAAGCCATAGGACCAAGAACATTTGACAACCATTTACTACAAGTGAAAGCATTTGCAAGAGGACAGGCAGTGACTATTGAAGTGCTTTCTAGCTCACTGAGCCTAAAATCCTCAAATGCTAGGACAAGGCAGCAGGCAGTAAAGTTTATGATTGTTACTTTTTTATTTTAACATCCGATTTAATACAAAAAGTTTGCCTTTATGAGTTCAATTATTTATGAGTTCAATTTCTTTTAAAATAATTTATTCTCTGGGAAGAATAACTGCCATCATTTTTTTTCCCCCAGTGGAGAACTGAAAACTTTACAAGTGAATTCTATTAATTCAGGTGTCTTTTCTGGAGTCAGAACTTGGGCAAATTACTTGATCTCACTGTGCCCCAGTTTATTCCTATTTAGAATGGGGATTATGATAGTAGTAACTTCCTAGAGTTGAGTGGGAACTTGAGTGAGAACATCTAAGTGCTCAATATATGGTTTTATTATTATTATTATTACTATTATTATTATTGCCATTTTGTTTATTTCTAGTCAGAGAGAGGCCTCTGAAGTTTACCTCTTGGTTGTGTTCCTTAATTTTCATAAAGGCTCTTAACTTCATCCTCTGCACAGTGGATTGTTCCTCCCTTTGATCAGTCACCAAAAAATATGACTCTTGCCAGAGATTTCAGCCTTCAAATCCTTGCTTTTATTCCTTATCAAAAGCCTGATTGTGGCAAATATTAATGGGACATTAAAACTATCCATTCATTTATTGGAGGGATTCTGAATGTGAAGAATGTAGGGTGCTGCTAGATCCTTCGTTTTACATAGAAGTTTTTTCATTACATATATTGCAACTGTAATTTTGTGTCTATATTTTTGGAGGGAGATGTTCCAATCACAACTTTCATCTAATTCTCAGGATAGGTGGCCCCAAATCCACATTTTTGTGAGATTTTCTGAATATTCTAATTTTACCCTTGGGTCAATTCAGGCCGCCATAAAATTATATATGTGGACTGTAGTGGTTTTGTCTTTCGTAGAATTTTTTACCAAATTAAATTTTGGTGTTATATCACTGTCACCTATTTTTCAATGGTACTTATTATGTAGATCATTGTTTAGGATGACCTTTATGATAACCTTCACAATAATCTTGTTATGAGGACTTGATAAGAGAAATTTTACTTATGTCTCAGTGTCAGGAAAGGTTCTGAAAAGCTGTCTGTGTTTATATCATAAGAAAAGTAAATATTTTTTTTCTTGGACTGCTAGAAAATCTCCACTGCAATTTGTATACAGGTTTTCCATGTTAAATTAATTATGGATTGATTATTTTCCTAACATGATACTGCTTCATCTGGATTTCCCATGCACTTTCTTTGAAAAAGTCAAAAATGAGAAGCCATTTCCCCAGTATATACCACCACCAATCATGTTCAATGCTTTTCAATAAAGTTATACCTCAGATTTCCACCCATATAGTTATGATTACAAATGAAACATTTCTTTTCAAATTTGTTGAATGCTCATGAGATATTTGGAGACTTTAGGTTCAAAACATGTAGCAATATTAAAGTGTACTCTTTTGTAGCTTACATTATTCTGAATTATTGCCCACTGAATATCAAAGTAGCAAAAGAATGGATTGGCCTACAGAGGGAGCCAGTGTGGTTCAATGGGAAGGGCCCCACTCATGGAGCTGGAAAACTGATTCTAATCCAGGCTCTGCAACTTCAGGCAGAAGTTTATCCTCTCCAGGAGTAGAAGACAACACCAGTACATCTATACACCTCATGAGATCGGGTTAGGATAAATAAAATAATACAGCAGAATGTGTTGTGAAAAATACGATAAGCTTAATCAAGAATTGTAACTGTGCTCAACCTTATCCTTTGAACCTGTGGTTAAAGGGCTCTCAAGCAATATAAATGTAGTCAGTCTTCTATTTAGTCTGCCTTCACCATCTATTACTTATCTGATCTTGGGCAAGTTTCTGAGCCTGCCCGTCCCTCAGTCTTCTCACAGCTTGTTGAGAGGAATAAATGAGATAATGCCTGGAAGATCCTCTGTGTAGTCTTTTCCTTCATGGTGAAGTTCGATAAATCTTAGCCATTGTTATTAACATGTAATTCCTTTGCCTTGTTCTGAGAGTTAATAGGCATTACAAAATGAAACCCCATTTCGTTAAGCTGCAGTATATACGCTCAGGGTAAATGGTTTCCTATACTAGCAACCAGTGGCTGACAAGATTTTATAAACAATAATTAATGAGATTCTAGGCACTGATTAAAATTTAATGGAAAAATGTTTTAATTTAAAAATTGCTGTTCAGAGTATCCGAGTCACCCGGTTTTAGTTTAACGGCAGTGGATGCAGCGGAGGGGCTTTAACAAGGCAGCTGCTACCATGGTTGTGCTGTCAGGTGCGTTCAGTCACCAGGTACACGGTCCAGCTGTACACACAACTCCAGCAAAACACAGTCCTGCAACAACAGAGCCATGGTCCCCTTCCTCCATAAAGAAGCAAATGGAGTGGAAGGCTTTATTGTAGCTTTAATTATGTACACAATTTTAGAGAAAGTGGACAAAGTTTCTTTGAAATCACGAATTAACATCTTCAGTATGCATGGCACAGCCTTTCTTCAGAATCTCTTTATTGCAGCTTTAATATAGTTGGCAACAATTATATAAATTGTAAAGACTAGAAAATATTAGTGTGTCTAGGTCTAATAAAAGTAATTTCATTTTGATCGGAAGAAAATTAAGATGCATAGCCATTAAAGTGCTTCTAGTGCTACTCAAAATTTCTTCATAGTATTCATTTCTTATAAATGTATTTTATGAAGATATTTATGAAGTCTAAAAGGAGGTGGAAATGTCTATTGGGATTGCAACATGATGTTTATAAACATTCTTGATACTAGTATTTTCTGGGAGACTAGTGAGGTGCCTATTGTCAATATGCATTGAGAAATATCAAATATTACAAGCAAACATTTTTTGTTAAAGCGTTCATAGGAAAGAGCCATCTCAGATACCAGCAAAAACAGACTATATAGGAACAAATATAAAATTCTTTCAAAAAGATTTTGTGCAAACCTAGCTTAGTTTAGCTAAGCAGTAAGATGAAATGAAAGAAAAGCTCCCACCTATCAAATATTCCTTCCCAGAGCAGGCATTGGAACCCAAATAAGATGCAATATGTGACAGCTGATCCAATCACATACTAATTTCATTTTTCCTAAAGAATTCTTGATTTGGAGTAGAACAGCCTCCTGATTGATTCTCCAAACAGAATTAACTTCACAATGCACAAGCAAGGAGCTAAGTAAATTTCTCTACCAGACCGAGGTCCATAGGCATTGTCCTTTTATATACTGGAGGAGAATGTCACAGAAGCCTTTCAAATATAAACTCTCTGTCACTCTCACTGTTATTAAGATCAGGTCAAATGGTTAATTATGATAGGAAAACCATGTCCCAGCCACAAATATCCTCGCCAGTAGCCAGTTAAGAAAATTCATCCAAATGATTTTGGCAGGAAGAAGCTTTCCTACCACAGGCCCTGTTACTGGTGTTCTATGGCAACAGATTTATTAAATCACAAAATGGAAGGACTCTGTAATTTATGTGTATGCATATATACATATGCATGTGTGTGTGTGTGTGTATATATGTATAAAACCAGACATAAATAAGCAAAAGATGTAACCAGACCATTACCTACACCCAAAGTACAAATGGGACACCACAGAAACCAAATGTTGGTTCTCTGGTCCCTTGCCTACTTCACTAGAGGGAAATGAAGACTTTTGCCTGCAGTCTTTTCCTTCACCTAATTATTCTATGAGGAGGGAGAAGGGAGGTTTTCTCATATATCACCAGAGCAGTCCCTCTACTTGAATGCTCCACTAGCCACTATACCCTGCTGCCTCTGGACAGCTGCCCACACTGGTACTGGCCTCCACCAAGCGGCCAGCCTTGTCACTCTTCTCTGTGACTCATGGGGATCTTCCACTTTTCATAACCAGATAACTCAAAGGGCAGAGGTTTTAGAACTCTAATACATAAGGGTATTCTCCCAGGGAACTCCAAATCTCAGTGAACATCAGGATCATCTTATAAATGCTTTTAAAAATAGGTTTGGGGATCTCACCTCCAACCAAGCTAACATGAAACTCTAGAAGTAGATCTCATGACATCTGGGTTTGGAACAAGTTCCCCATAGTAAAGGCATTTGGTAAGGGTGCAAAAAAAATAGTTGTTGAATTAATTCTTAGGCAGATAGTACAACCCAGTATACAGATTGGTTTTTGGAAATCACAGTTTACACCACAGCTCTTTTCTTCCTGTGGTGGAACAGCTACTTCAAAGCCCCAAACATACAGGGAGAGTTAAAGAAGTCCTCAAACATTCAATAACAAACTGGAGGTTGGTATGTCAGAAGTCCACAGTGTACCTCTAGGGAGAAATGTTGCCTAAGACTCCTGCATACCAAGCAGAATAATCTCACTTCAGTTCCCACTAAACTCATAATAGAAATCAGTACTTTAAAAATCCATTTTAAAGAAATTGTTCTCTCCTTGCTAATATCTCAAAGAATACATTGGGGCTTAGAGACTGCCAAGTCAAAACAATCTCAATGATATTTTTTAATCCCCTTTTTGAGAGGCCGTAGAGTAAAAACAGTTGAACTTTAAAATGATCATGTGAGTTTCTCTTAAAACCACACTGTGGGTTCCTCAAAAGGTAGAGCTTTGTACCTATAGGACCCAGCAGATAGAAGACACTCAAATAATATGATCTGGAAGAAAGGGAGGGAGGGAGGAAGGAAGGAAGGGAGGAAGGGAGGGAGAAAAGAGGAAAGGGAAGGAGGGAGAGAGAAAGGTAGAGAAACTAAGGGAAAGTGGGAGTAATCTCTGAGTGAATGAATGAATGAATGAATGACTCTTGTTAACATTGACCTTATGTTTGCCTTTTTGATAATCTATATGAAACCAGAAGGTAAAGATGCTCACCCTCTTCATTATAATGATATTAAATGAATTGGTCCAGATAGTCTTTGATAAGTGCAACCTTGTCTCTCTTTTATTAGATTCACTGTACGTCTCAACAATATTAGGCAAATTAAAATATTAATTTTCCCTGAAGAACTCTTTTATAATTATGTTAACTTTGGGACTTTTTAATGAATTAAATATTAGCCAAACTATTGCCAAATTGTTATTCATATATGAAAAGTATGATACCGGCCAGTATATGCTTAGAAAGTAATAAAGCAAAGATACACTGGTTCCAAAAATATGAAGGATCAATATGCCTATTTGTAGTAGGAAGTTACATGTTAAAAGAGAAACTAACATTTTATGTGAGTAAAAATTACAAAATGCTGTCCTGCAGATATTGTCTTGCCAGTTTTTCAGGCAAAGAAAGGCACAGAAACATCTGAATCTCCATCAAGTCCCACCAATCATATGTGTCAAAGCCATACTTTGAACTCAATGTGTCTGACTTCAAAGATTATGTTCTTTTGAGGTAAATATTATTAGGAATCTGGATCAGGATTGAAAACAGTATTTGCCTGTGGCTGATAAATAAAATCCATATAATGCTACCCAATAAATACTTATTGCATCATACTATGTTTACTATGTGTTAGTTCCTATGTAATTGCTACCTAATCACAAAACAGTTAGATCCTGTGTCTACCCTAAAGAATTCCATGGTCTCCACAGAAGGATAAAACAATGCTCATGTGATTATACTACATTTTGTTAAGCCCTGAGAGGGAAGTAAATAATCCTAGTTAACATGTGTCTAGCAATTCTATATGCCAGGCACTGTACCAAGGACTATATGTCAACCTCACAGGAAACTCAGAAAACTGAGACTTAGAGACATGAAGTAATTTATCCAAGACTAAAGTTCAAACTCAGGTAGTCTATTTCTGGCACTCTTGCTTTTAACTACTACATTTCTTCCCAGGTTAGAAAGTAAAGGAGAGACTGGAATAAGGGAGGTCAGTTAGGTTACTGCAATAGTCCATGTTGAAAGATGATGAGGACCTGAACTAGAATGGCAATAGTGGAATTGGGAAAGAATTAGACAAGAGACACTTGAGAGAGAGAAATGAGAGCACTTGATGCCTAATTGGATTTGGAGGAGACAATGAGAGACATTGATAAGAGACAGGGAGGAGTCAAAGATCAAGGGCTTTACAGTCCCACTACTGGGCATATACCCTGAGAAAACCATAATTCAGAAAGAGTCATGTACCACAGTGTTCACTGAAGCTGTATTTACAATAGCCAGGACATGGAAGCAACCGAAGTGTCCATCGACAGATGAATGGATAAAGAAGATGTGGCACATATATACAATGGAATATTAATCAGCCATAAAAAGAAACGAAACTGAGTTATTTGTAGTGAGGTGGATGGACCTAGAGTCTGTCATACAGAGTGAAGTAAGTCAGGAAGAGAAAAACAAATACCGTATGCTAACACATATATGGAATCTAAAAAAAAAAAAAAAGGTTCTGAAGAAACTAGGAGCAGGACAGGAATAAAGACACAGACGTAGAGAATGGACTTGAGGACACGGGGGGGGGGGGGGGGAGGGTAAGCTGGAAAAAAGTGAGAGAGTAGTGCTGACGTATATACACTACCAAATGTAAAACAGATAACTAGTGGGAAGCAGCCGCATAGCACAGGGAGATCAGCTCGGTGCTTTGTGACCACCTAGAGGGGTGGGATAGGGAGGGTGGGAGGGAGACGCAAGAGGGAGGGGATATGGGGATATATGTATATGTATAGCTGATTCACTTTGTTATAAAGCAGAAACTAACACACCATTGTAAAGCAATTATACTCCAATAAAGACGTTAAAAAAAAATTTCTAAAAAAAAAAAAAAGATCAAGGGCTTTAGCCCAAATGAAGAGAAGAATGGTATATCCTTAACAAAAATAGAAAATAAAGGATCAAGAGAGATTTGTAGGGAGGAGAAATTGGTTTAACTTTTTAGACTTTTTTTGAATGAAAGATTCTTTAAATTCTGTAGTGCTTTTCAATTTTCAAAAGTTTCACACACATGATTTCATATAATCCCATAATAACCTTTTTTTTTCTTAATTTTCCTCTGCTTTTTCTAGTTCCTTGAAGTAGGATTTAGATAATTGATTTCAGATCTTTACTCAATTCTAACATAAGCATTTAGTGCTGTAAATTTCCATCTTGGTGCTGTTAGCTATATCCCACAAATTTTAATATGCTGTGTTGTCTTTTTTTTTTTTTTCTGCATTGTTGTTTTTATTTCTTTCTATGTATATAAATTTCATTTTTGACCTATGGGTTATTTAGAAGTGTGCAGTTTAATTTCCAAGTATTTAGAAATTTTCCTATTATCTTTCCATTACTGATTTTTAGTTTGATTCTGTTACCGGGAGAGAATATACTATATATGATTAAAATTCTTTTAAATTTGTTAAGGTTTGTTTTATGTCCCACAATAAGGCTTATCTTGGTGAATGTTTCATGGGAGATTGAAAAGAATGTGTATTCTACTGCTGTTGGGTAAAGTGTTCTATTAATATCAATTAGATCCTGTTGTTTGATGGTATTTTCAGATAATAACCTTTTTTTTTTAATCCCCTACCCCTATATTGCCCCTCCTCCCTTCCTTCTCCCTACTGGTAACCACTACTTTGTTCTCTTTATCTGTAACTCTGCTTCTTTTTCATTTTATTCACTAGTTTGTTGTATTTTTTATATTCCACATGTAAGTGATATCAGACAGTATTTGGCTTTCTCTGGGTTTAACTCTTGACATGTTTAGTTTAAAATAAAAAAATTTCATAGGCGCAATAAGATTTCTAATCATTTAAGACTCAGGAATAAAAATGACCCCAAAGACAGATTGAGCAGGAAAGTCTGCTGTTAAAGATGCTATCTATCATCTACGGAAGGAGACACGTTGTTTAGCTTCCTTTAATGAAACTCTGTATCAACACTAAAGTGTATTACTCATTGGGGTCTTACATCCTTGGGGGGTGCGGCACTTACTGGACCTTAACTGGTTCTACAATTCTCATTACACAATGACTGACAAGGACCTGGGAACCATCTTTTGGGAAGGTGAGACAACCTAATGATTTTCATCCTGAAGATCCTGGGTGAGTATCCCCACACCTAAACATTCTTTTTATTTTAAATTTTCATGCTGAAGAAGGTTATTTGGGAGCTATAAATACTTCTAAATTTCATGAGAGTCGAGCTGGTCAGTCTAGTTTCGTGAGTTGCCATGTTCTTATTAGAAGACAGCCTGTACTAATTTGCCAGAAGCTGTGATTAGGTAGGGAAACATCAGCCTCTGTCCCTAGGGGACTCTTCTTTCAGTCAAGAGGACCATCTGGGCTTGGTGTGGGAGATTTGTTTGCAGATACTAAAAACTGCCTCCCCAAAAGCATTTGGCCTCTTGTGAACAATATGTAAATTTTCCTCCAGAGAGAGTGCTTCGACCCCAAACCGTTGGCACTTCTGGTTCTTCAGTAAAAGGCTTTATTTATTTATATTTCTGTTTTCTTCATAACTATCTAAATTAACTTGTTCCATTCCATTGGGGGATAAAAAGTTGACCTTTCCTTTATAACTTAAAGTTTAATATGATTGAATTTTGTGTAAAAACTCAGACACATTGGTGGGAATATTTATTAACTCTAACCCTAAAAGGTAGTTCCTTTTACTGTGGAATAATTATGTTAGTGCTCAATAAGTTTAATGCATTTATGTCGTAGCACCATATTCTTATTGTTAAATTATCATTTCATACAGGGAAGAAACATGGTTTATGTAGTTTTTTATATGGGATTGCTGGGTCATTTGATAGTGGTATGTTTAACAAACTGACAAACTTTTCCAAAGGGGTTCTGTATTTTGCATGCTGACAAGCCACGGATGAGAGTTTCAGTTGATTCACCCCCTTGTCAGTACCTGGTATTGTCAGGTTTCTTTCGCAGGGGTGGGAGAATGTGGGAGTTGTTTTCATCTTAATTTTATTTTCACATAAGTCAAATAGTTGTTCAGAACTTTTGCTCATTTTTTATAACTGGGTTGTGTGTTTTATAATTATTGAGAATTGAGAGTTCTCTGTATATTCTAGATAAAATACCTCTATAGTATTATTTTCCTGCAAATATTTTCTCCGAGGCTTTTGCTTGCCTTTTCATTTTCTTAAATGACTTTTAAAGACTAGGAGTTTTTAATTTTTATGAACATCAACTTATGTGAGTTTTTATCCCATTAATGATCATGCTTTTAGTGTAATATTAATGAAATCTTTCATTTACCCAAGGTGAAGACATTTTACTATTTTTTTTTCAAATTTTGTTGTTTTACCTTTTACATTTATGTCTCTGATCCATTTGACTTAATTTTTTATATAGTGTGAGGTATGGATGAAGGATAGGTATTCTGGGTGTCCAATAACAACTGGACCATTTGTTCAGAAGATTATCATTTTTCCATTAAATTGCCTTTGCACCTTCATAGAAAATAAATTGACCACATATGTGTGGGTCTATTTCTAAACTTACTATTTAGTTCCATTGATGTATTTGTCTGTCCTTTTGACAATACCACACTGTCTTGATTATTTAGCTTCATAGTAGGTCTTGAAATCAGACAATGAGTCCTCTAAAGTTGCTTTTCTTCTTCAAAATTATTTTGGCTAATCTGGATTCTTTGCATATCCACATAAATTGTGGAATACACTTATTCATTTCCACAAAAATATTCTGCAGAAATGTTTACCAGGATTATACTGAATCTGTAGAAAAGTTCTGGGGAGAATTGACATTTTAACAATATTGTCTTCCTCATTGTATTTCTCCACTTATTTAGGTCTTTGATTTGTTTCATCAATGTTTTGTGGTTATCAGCATACAAATCTTGCATTTTGCTAAATTTGCACTTATATATTGCATGTTTTTTTGGTGCTATGTTAAATTGTACTTTATTTCAATTTCCAGTTGTTAGTATATAGAAATGAAATTAATTTTTGTATGTTGACTTTGCATCTGGCACCTTGCTAAACTCACATATTAGTTCTAGTAGGTTTTATGAAGATTTGTTGACATTATCTATATATCGGGGGGGCCAAAATGTTCATTCATTTTTTTTTCCGTAAGGTGGTTCTAGTAGCACTTAGTTGTCTTTAACTTCATTTGAAACAATTTTGTTAGATTGTATGTGACATATCTATCATATCAGCATGCATTTACAAACAGACATCAAAATTGGTGAATTTTTGTGTAGCCATTTTAATATTGAAGATGGAAGAAAAAAAGCAATATTTTCAGCATATTATGCTTTATTATTTCAAGAAAGGTAAAAACGCAACTGAAACGCACAAAAAGATTTGTGCATTGTATGGAGAAGGTGCGGTGACTGATGGAACATGTCAAAAGTGGTTTGCGAAGTTTCGTGCTGGAGGTTTCTCGCTGTACGATACTCCACTGTCGGGTAGACCAGATGAAGTTGATAGCGATCAAATCGAAACAATAACTGAGAACAATCAACATTATACCATACAGGAGATAGCCGACATACTCAAAACATCCAAATCAAGTGCTGAAAATCATTTACACCAGCTTGGTTATGTGAATCGCTTTGATGTTTGGGTTCCACATAAATTAAGTGGAAAAAAACCTTCTTGACAGTATTTCCACATGCGATTCTCTACTGAAACATAATGAAAATGTTCTGTTTTTAAAACAAATTGTGACGGGTGATGAAAAGTGGATACTGTACAACAATGTGGAATGGAAGAGATCGTGGGACAAGTGAAATGAACTACCACCAACCACACCAAAGGCTGATCTTCATCCAAAGAAGGTGGGTATATGGTGGGATTGGAAAGGAGTCCTCTATTATGAGCTCCTTCCAGAAAACCAAACGATTAATTCCAACAAGTACTGCTCCCAGTTAGACCCACTGAAAGCAGCACTCAATGAAAAGCGTCCAAAATTAGTCAACAGAAAACACATAATCTTCCATCAGGATAACACAAGACCGCATGTTTCTTTGATGACCAGGCAAAAACTGCTACAGCTTGGCTGGGAAGTTCTGATTCAGCTGCCGTATTCACCAGACATTGCACCTTCAGATTTCCATTGATTTCAGTCTTTACAAAATTCTTTTAATGGAAAAAATTTCAATTCCCTGGAAGACTGTAAAAGGCACCTGGAACAGTTCTTTGCTCAAAAGGATAAAAAGTTTTGGGAAGATGGAATTATGAAGTTGCCTGAAAAATGGCAGAAGGTAGTAGAACAAAAGGGTGAATACGTTCAATAAAATTCTTGGTGAAAATGAAAAATGTGTCTTTTATTTTTACTTAAAAAACCAAAGGCACTTTTTGGCCCACCCAATAGATAATCATAACTCTGTGAATAGAAATTTTATTTCTTTGTTTCTGATCTGTGTGCATTTTTCCCTTGCTTCGTGCACTGTCCTTCTGCAAAATGATGAATTGGAGTGATAGGAGCAGACATTTTTACCCTGTTTTTGATTATAGGGGAAAAGCATATAGTCTTTCCTAATTAAGTTTGGTGTTGCATCTAGGTTTTCAGTAGATGCCCTTTTCCTAGGTTGAGAAAATTATCTTTTATTCGTACATTCTAAGAATTTTTATCATGGAGTGATGTGAATTATGTCAACTTTTTTCCCCTGAATTTATTGAGATTATCATACAGTTTTTATTTTTCTTCTTTAGTTTATTGATACTATATTTCTTTACTTAAAGAACTTTGTAAGAGTCTATATTGGATAATCACAGGATGAAAACTTCATGTCAGAGAATGGAACCTCTTTCCAGAAGTTTACACAGTGCATATTTATGGGGTTAAATCAGACTTTAAACATCCAATGCCACTCCATCCTTCTGTGTACACTGAGCAGACAGATACTGAAAAGCCTTCTTAGTCTCAGTAAATCCTAAAGAAATCATCCAAATATTAATTTTTAATAATTTAGTTCTACTCTTTCAAGTTGAAAATTTAGAATAACTAAAATTAAATATAATTCTATTGACTCAGAGTTTTATTGGACATGTAAAATATTCAAATGTGTCTCATTGGAATGAGTTCTACTGAAACCTTCTATGGAAAGAGTATAGATACTTAAGAATGCCAACATTTCCAAATGGATGTCAAACTTTATTTCAGATAATCTACTAAGTTTTCATTCAAAAGAAAACCAGCAGACTGTGAAAGTCAATTGTAAATTGTTTTTTTTAAAATAGAGGGGACTAACAATGATATGTCTAATTACCAGATGAGCATTATTGCTTATATTAAGACATCATTTACCATTACTTATTAGCGATTTGGGAAAATTGATTGTAAATTTCCTTTGTTCCTAATTCTAAATAACTTCATATGTGATTTTCAAAATTCCCAGAAATGGGAAATATCTTAATGTGGTTTATGCATTATTTCAATGAATGTCTGTTAATTGAACAACTGGATAAATCAATGAATCATGTATCATTTTTTACTGAAAAAAATTTAAATATTCCATTATGAATACTTCCCTAATCTCTATCCAATTTTAAAGCTTTTGTATTTGTATATTTTTATTGGGTCCCCTTTTATCTGGTAAATAAGATATATGTTTTTAGTACTATATAGTCAATCAATAAGTACTTAAGCAGATTATTTTTCCTATGCAAATTCTTGTGCTAGGTGCTATGAATGCAAAGATAAATGAAACATAGTGTCTACCTTCTTGGATTGAATTTATGTGCTTTTCTACTGAGTGAATCAGATGCATAAATAATAGTTAGGATATTGTAAATACCTTCAGAGTAAGGACTGCATTATATTTACTCATATTTGTGGCCATTTTGTTAAAACAATGTGTGCCACATAGCATGCACTTACATGCCTGATGCTGCAGTCGTAGAACTCTAAAAAAATATTGAGGGGACACAGAGGATCCAATGACCAATTCTTCCTAGAGAAGTCTATTTAGAGGAGATGATATTTGAACTGAATCCCATGGGTCGGAGGGAGAAAGAAAGTCGAACAGTAGAAGGGCATAAGTAAAGGTCCTTTAGTGCTAGTAAAGTGGTTTCCAAGACTCTACCATATAAGACAGTGGTTGCAGAAACTGGCTGTTTACAAGAGCTAACCTGTGGACAGGGAATGGAGATTTAGCCTTCTTGCTTGGGATCCATTTCTCTGAAGGAAATGCAGATGACAGCTAAAGAAATGTAACTATATATTAAGTTGTATATTATAGGACAGATTAAGCTAGCAACATTTGATTCAAGAGTTGTATATTATAACAGTCTTTTAGTAAAAACCATCCTGATCAATCCTTTCTGCCTCTTCTCTCAAAAAGCCCCTGTAATAGGTCACTACTAAAAGCATTAAAACTTCTCACCAGCAGTGAGCCACAGTATCCCTTGGAACACATAACCCCTCCTCACTTAGCTAATTTACAGGTCCACCTGCCCACGTGCGAGGCCAACATAGAAATCCATTCAGTGATTTTTGCAATTTGCTCACCTTGAAGAGGTAGAGAAAGAAAATTTTCCAATATAAAACTGTCCAGTGAAGAAAAGAGCATATAATTTAGGACACTCGACAGCAGACAGCATTAGTTATTGCTGTTCCCTATGCAATGAGCAAAAGCTGCAGAGCTCCATTCCGACTGACAGAATTATGGCCTCCACTTCAAGTCTTTTGTGGTACGGATGTAAATAATAAAGTCATATAAACAACAATAAGGGGAAATTTCAACATCCTCTACATTTATCAGATTTCCTCATTTTAGAGAATTCATGGGTGTTAAATGTATTATCATGGAAAAATATTGGACCTCAATGATCCTCTAAATGTGTCAAAATTCCTGGTGTTGGGATTCATCTGTCTGTTACCTCTTTTTTTCTACAAGTACACCACCAAGGTTTTGTGTACATTTTTCTTGTTTGTTTTATTCTTGGTCATCCCACTTCAGATGCATGTGCTTCCTGCAGTCATCTATCCAATATTCCTGGACCCCATGACCCAACCTCAGCATTAGGAAATTGTGAAAATGCTGAGCAGAGAGAGGGATTGATGCAGGTAACATAGATGAGGGCACCCCTCTTAAGCTACAATATGGAGCTTGAATATTTTCCAGTCTTTGGACTATTTCATTAAAATTATAGAGTATGAGTTTCTAACCTAAAACACTAGTAAATATGTAAAGAGAATCCCCTTTAGAAATTTATCCTGCCTCAAAGAACAAACATCTCAAATCTTTTGAGGAATCAATGCCCAAAATTCAGAAAGACATCCACTGAGAATGTTACAAAGCTCATCATTTTCTTCTCTAGTTGTTTCTATGGAAACATTTTAGAGGAATTCTTGAAATAAAGACTAGAAATAAAGACTCAGATAGAAATAGAAAGATAGAAATAAAGACTCAGATAGAAATAAAGACTCAGATTCAGAAACAGTTTGCAAGAGTAAATATTACTCTTAGAAATCTATTGAAATGTTCCCTGTACTCCTGAGAGAGAGATAAGAATGAACTCAACACAAATTGTGTGAGAGGTTCAATTATTAACCTACAAAGAAATAATAGAGCAAAACATTTCCTGGAAAAAAATGATGTCGTCTACACATGAGCCTGGTATAACAGAGAGAACACTACCTACATATGGAACTAGAAGACCTAACGCTTTCCCATTCATTGACAGGTGACCTATTTGAATTTACTTAAATTCTTTGAATCTCCATCTCTTCATTTACAAAATTAAAGCATAATAGACTCTGGATTACTATTTAATGGGTTCCTATTGAAGCTGAAATATAATAGCAAACATGGAAGCACCTTTTACAGCTCCTCAACCCAGAAGGAGACTATGATGGGTGTTCCTTCTAAGAAGAGCTTCTCAAATATCCCAAGTGGACTGCTCATGTGTCAAAGCCCCAGGCCAGACCATTTCCAAGAGTCAGGCTGTCTGCTTTTCTGAGGGTGAGTGTGGTCCTGAGTTCTATACCACACTCTGAGTGCACAGTTAGGGTTTGAGGCTGGTGCCCAGTCCTGTAGTTGATGTGTATTATCTGTTTTGCAGGGTTGTAATAAGCGGCACGATGCTATAGAAAGAACAAGTGGTCAGCAGTGAGATAGGCATAGGTTCAATCTTGGCTCCACACCTGTTAAGCATCCCTGGCTTTCACCTCCCGTGCTGACTTTTTGGTAGAGCCAGACATCATATCCTGGCCTTCTCCAGACCCACAACAAATCCTGGTGTTGAAAGTTTCTCTGGTCCCTGTCGTGTGAAAACATACTTGCAAAATGTTCATCATAGTGAATTTTATCTCTACTGGCAGAGATTGAGTGGAAGATTCAGCTCTATGTAATAAGAAATGCAAAATAAGTCATACCCTTTGTCGTACACTGATTCTTACGATTTAAGAAATTTTTAAAAATTTAGTGGGAAGCTGGTATAATATATGGGCTTTGTAATTAAATAAGCCTGAATTCAGGACCCAATCTTATCACTTCTTGCCTGTTTGTCCTGAATCTTATTAAACCCAGTTTCCATAGCTGTAAAAGGGAGTGATCCCTTGAGCCACACCTAATAGGATCATGTAATTAAATGCAATTTAAAATGGGCAGTGCAAGGCCTGACATTTAATGAATTCTAAAATGTGAAAGATCACTATTATTCTGTAAGTATTATGTGCTATTATTCTGATTACTGTTATTCTTATTAAGTGAAACTTGATAAGGATGCTTTACCTCTTTGTCTTTTTACCTTGGTATTTTTAAACTAAGGTGGTATCTCTTCTTTCAGAGGATCCAATTTAGATTCAAAGTTCTCTCTGGCACTTAAAGTAGAAACAGGTGCTCCTTGCATTTTCTTGTCTGGAATATGCGAAAGTTTGATTTGTTTTTATTTATATATTTATGCTTTAATCATTGTGGAAAACAGACTGAATACATTTTAGTACTGTGTCAAGTACAGAATGTAACAGGAAAAATATCTTTTTATGGTGCATCATCTTTCATCTAATAATTATTAAAAAAACATTCATAAAAGTGACCTCTTAATCATTCTAGCATACCTTGACATAGGTAGAATGTTACTACCTATTATTCATATAGGAAAATTATTTTGCAGATGATTCCTACTCTATCCATTTGAAATTTGCTCTTCTCCTGAACTGCAAGCAATTTTTGAAATGACATCAATGCAGGTTTTTGTTCTACATTTTTATTATTATAGTCATTTAATAATACTTCCTTGAGATCTTTTACAATACATATAGGTCTCATCAGTGGTTCTCAGCAGGGCAATTTTGACCCCCTTGTGACATTTGTCAATGGCTGAAACAGTTGCACAACCATTATCTAATTTCAGAACGTCTTTATTACCCCCAAAAGAAACTCTATACCATTATCTGTCACTCCTCACTCTCGCCTCCCTCAAGGTCCTGGCAACCACTACTCTATTTTGTCTCTATGGATTTGCCTATTCTGGACATTTCATATAAATGGAGTCATACCATATGTGGCCTTTAGTATCTAGCATTTTTCACCCAGCATAATGTTGTCAAGGTTTACCCATGTTGTAGCCTATATTAGTACATCATTCAGTTTTATGGCTGAATAATATTCCATTATATGAGTATACCACATTTCGTTTATCCATTCATCAATTGATAGACATTTGGCTTGTTTCCACTTTTTGGCTTTTATGATTAATTCTGGTATTAACATTCATATACAGGATTTTGTGAGGAAATATCTTTTCTGTTCTCCTGGGTATATAATTAAGAGCGGAATTGATGTGTCGTATAGTAACTCAATGTCAAACCTTTTGAGGGACTGCCAAATTGTTTTTCAAACTGACTGCAACATTTTACATTTCTACTAGCAAGTGTAAGGGTTCCAATTCCACAAATCCACATCAGCACTTATTATTTATCTTTTCTTAGAACCATCATACTAGGTGTGAAGTGATATTGATTGTCATTTTCCTTATGGTTAATGATGCTGAGCATCTTTTCTCATGCTTATTGACCATTTGTGTATCTTCTTTGGAGAAATGATTATTCAAATCCTTTGCCCATTTTTAATTGAGTTTTTTGTCTTTATTGTGTTGTGAGCATTATTTACATATT
This sequence comes from Balaenoptera musculus, assembly GCF_009873245.2. NCBI lineage: Eukaryota > Metazoa > Chordata > Mammalia > Artiodactyla > Balaenopteridae > Balaenoptera > Balaenoptera musculus. The sequence goes on along the minus strand of NC_045793.1, from coordinate 30,642,732 downwards.
ATAGATACAAGTTCCTTATTAGATATATGATTTGCAAATATTTTCTCCCATTCCATGGACTGTCTTTTCACTTCCTTGATAGGGTCCTTTGAAGCACACAATTTTTAATTTTGATGAATCCAGTTTATCTATGTTTTTCTTTTGTTGTCTGTGCTTTTGGTGTTATATCTAAGAAACCATTGCCTGATCTAAGATCATGAAGATTTACACCTGTGTTTTCTTGTGTGAGTTGTACTGTTTTAACTCTTCTGTTTAGATATTTGATCCACATTGAGTTAATTTTTGTATATAATGTGCATAAGGGTCCTATTTCTGGACTCTTAATTCTGTTCCATTGATCTACATCTATCTATCTTTATGCCAGTACCTCACTGTCTTGATTATTGTAGATTTGTAGTAAGTTTTAAAATCAGAAAGTGCGAGTCACAACTAGTTCTTCAAGATTGTTTTTACTACCTTAGGTCTCTTGAATTTCTATATGAATTTTAGGACAGCTTGTCAATTTCTGCAAAGCAGCCAGCTGGGATCCTGATAGAGATTGTGTTGAATCTGTAGATTAATTTGGGGAATTTTGCCATTTTAGCCATGCAAACACAGGATGTCTTTCCATTCACTTAGGTGTTTAATTTCTTTCTATGGTGTTTTGGAGTTTTCAGTGTACAAGTCTTATGCTTTTTTTGTTAGATCTATTCCTAAATATTTTATTCTTTGTGAAGCTATTATAAATGGAATTGTTTTCCTAATTTTGTTTTTGGATTGTTTATTGCTAGTACATAGAAATATGATTGATTTTCACATATTAATCTTATTTCCTTCAATCATCAGAACTCATTTATTGGCTCTGTGTGTGTGTGTGTGTGTGCGTGTGTGTGTGTGTGTGTGTGTGTGTGTGTGTGTATTCATTCCTTAGGGTTTTCTATATACAGGATCATGTCATCTTCAAATACAGATCGATTTACGTCTTCATTTCCAATCTAGATGTCTTTTATTTCTTTTTCTTATCTAATTGCCCAGACTAGAAACTCCAGTAAAATATCTTTTTCCTGATCTTAGGGGGAAGCATTCAGTATTTCACCATTAAGGATGATGTTAGATATAGGTTTTCCATAGATTCCATTTATTAGGTTGAGCAAGTTCCCTTCTATTCCTAGTTTGAAGGATATTTTCATCATGAAACAGTGTTGGATTTTTCCAAATATTTTTCCCCATCTGTTGAGATGACCATGTGTTCTGCTCCCTTATTTATTGGTATTATGTATTACAGTGATTAATTTTCAAATGTTAAACTAACCCTGCATTCCTATCAGGCTGCTAGCTTTCACTGTGATTACAGGGCTGTTGGTTTTAAAGAATCCTATGAAGCTGGGGAGAACAGAATGGGAATAGGTGAGTTAAAAACATGTAAACCTCACTTTTGTTATGGAGATTCAACCATTTTTTTCTTTGAATAAATGCTCTCCTCATTGTTGCAAGCCTTTGGTTAATTTCCAGACTTCTGTAAGAGTGTATTTTGATCATTTTTGTCAGTGTTGTCATTGCTTTTATGAAGGTGAGGTTTTCAGAGGTTCTACCTTGCCATTCCCACTGCCATCACTCCATTAATACAATCTTTTTCAGAAAAATGTTTTCTTCCAGTTTTACTGAGACATTAATGCAATCTTAAGGATAACATTGAATATTTCTGAGTATTCACTGAATATTACTGAATATTCAATGTAAAATATCTATAGGGTAAGAAACCTACAGATTTTCAATTTTATTTTCTAGTTCCATCCAATCTCTCATAAACCATGTTATTATTTATCTGTTTGTCTCTTTATCCCAGGTAAATATTCATTCATTAAATTCATTCTTTCATTATTTATTCAGTGAATTCTAAGCTTCAGGCACTTTTTAGTGTATACAAGATTACTCTCAATGTGATAAATAAGACATGTGTGTGACTAAAATATAAGTCAAACATGATAAATTTTTTAAAAGGGATACAGATAATGGGATTTCAAAATAAGGGTGAAGGAATATTGCTCTCCCCTCGGAGACTAAATAGGCAAGGTTCCACAGAGGCTGTACTGTTTGTTTTGGACAAAGCATGAGTAGGGGTGAAATGGGTAAGATGGAGGAAGAGGAATTCAGACAAAGGAAGCAGTAGAAACAATGGCATGGACATTAAGAAAACACTAGTCCCAGACAGGAAAAGGGAAGTAGGTCTGTTTGACTGTTGCTTAGAATATCTGAAAGAAAATAGTGACAAATAAGGTTAAAGAAATATTAAGCCTAGACTAAGGACTGCATTTAATACCAGTCTAAGCAATGTAGATTTTTTTTTTTCTTCTGTAGGAGGCATAGAGCTGTTGAAGATTGCATGATTAGATCTACACTCCAGAAAACTTATTGTTCATATGTCTGTAATATCTGAGAAACTTAATTGAAGGATACACTGTGATCAAATATAATTCAGAATCAAGAAGAAAGCAGTATGGAAAGATGGAAAATTGTAAATAAAATCTAAAATAGCATAGACTGCAGGATGAAGAGGGGATGGTGACACCAGCCTCCTGGTGATTTTATAACTTACTTGTTTTAGATTTATTTGCTTTTCAGAGGTCCTTAGAACCAGCAATCTTTCATTACATGTGTAAGCACAACTGAAAGTCCCAGGCAACAGGATACCACACAGAGATAAAATTATCCAGGCATTTCTTCCATTTGCAAGTACATAGAAAGGTTTTTAATGGTGTTGCTACATTTTCTATTTACAGGGTCCTTGGTTATAGCACTTCTAGTTTTTCCAACCTAATTTATAGTACCTCTGATCCCAGCACAAGAGATTAATTTGCCTCTCATCTTGTTTGCAGAAGTCCAAAGCTGAGCTGCAGCATAGTCTTGACGGTCCTTTTGCTTTGTTTTCTTCTGTCGTTTCACTTCTGCTGTTTGGGCTTCCCACAATTTTCTGTTCTTTACTCCCAGCTCTCCAGAGTTATGTGGTTTCCAGTACTTTATTCACTCAGCCACATCATCAGGAAGACTAGGAAAATTTAACAGTTAACGTTAAATATGGCCAGCAACTCCTCCAAACACCAAGTGGAAAAATTCCTTCCCAGTTTGAACTAGTGTCCGATACCATCAATCTGCCAGACTTCCAAAGGTCTGGTTGGCTTTCACGATTAAACTGCCTTCTTAAAAACAAAACAAAACAAGAACAACAGCAAAAGCAAAAACAAGTAACTGACCAGTTAGTTGGTGTACCCTCTAAGGAGTCACACGTACACCGCCTAGTTGTCTGTTACACAAAGGAAATCTGACTCTTTGTGGGACGCTTTCCTACTTAGGCTTAGATATGACCTTGGTTTTCAGCAGGTTAATCATCTCAGAACACCATGCTGGTCATGCAAAGCAGTTCATAATATTCTGAATGTCTTTCTTACATGGTTAAGAATGCAATAATACAACAGCTACTGAATCACTGTCTTAAGGACTTTGATAATGTCCATAGCATATTAAGTTGAGGGAAACAGATTCTATAATAAAGCTTCCATTTCCCCTGTGATGCCTTAGCGCTTATTAGATTGACTGAAATTGTTAACTAACATTTTTCACTTTCATTGATGAGAAGGAGAGGGTTGCACAGCCCTCTGTCAACCCTGACACAACTGTTCACATGATCTGGAATAGTCTTGGGAACTTACTAAATATATATCTTGGCAGTCAGACTTTGCCAGAAACGGATCCACTGATGTGGTCAAACCAACACTGGGGAAGGCTAATGCATATAGTATGTATATCTTGACGTCACCCACTATTTTTCTATAATTGCTGTGCAAAAAAAAAAAAAAACTTTTGTGTTTGAGTTCTGTGAACTTTTGAAGCTTAAAGACACTGAGGATTTTGTAGTACAAGCCATTTCTGAAGAACTCTCCCATCTGTTGTGTTTGCAACGGGAGAAGTTAAGGCCAGGATTTCTGGTTAAATTGTAAAAGATGTGCTTACCACTAGATCTCTTCCACACAGGTCCAGCTACGTAATTTTCAAAATGAAAATGCCGAGCCTCCTGTACAGAAATTATTTTTAAATTTCAAGGCAATTATAGCTGAGCTTTAAAACAAGTGTAAGGCCATTGTAAACACAGGACCCTGTATGATGGCACAGGTCACACGCCCATAAATCTGCCCTTCTTCCATGTACCCTTTGACTATAAATGAAGAGCAATACGAAAATCCTCTACCTTGGACTTGTGAAGTCCACAGCCTGCTCATAGGAATGCTGAATGTTTAAATATAAAGTGCTGTTTTGCAATAATTTAGAATGAGTACAGTAATTATCCCACAAATAACACACATCTATTTGAGTGCCTACTGTGTGCTAGGTGCTTTCAGATATATTATCATATTTACTTTATGCAAAACCCCAGATACTCAATGGCATGTGTGACTAAACCACACAAGGTGTCTGACTATCCTGCCCTTAACTTGAAGTTACAGAAAGGATAATGAAAGTATGAAGCAGGCCTCGATAGCACCTTTTAGCTGAACCAGCTGTACTTCTTAGTCTCCCTGAGGATTATGGAACAATCTCTGAAACATTTTAAGAATAAGAAGCCAGATCCCTCCTCAATAACTGAAAAGCTCACAGTGCTAGAACCAAGTGTTTCATGCAGGGCAGCTGGGTTTAACCACCTCCATCCCAAAATGCAAGAGAAATAGAGAATTTCCTGGACTAGTGTTTGTCACACTCTAATATGCACATGAATCACCTGCGGATATTGATAAAATGCAGAGTCTGATTCCATTGTGGAGTGGGACCTGAGATTCTGATTTCCTACAAGGTTTCCAGAGATGCCTGTACTGGTGGTGGTCTGGACTGTCCTCGAGAGGCAAGGCTCTGGAGGAAACAAATCAATTACCTGCCCTGCAATAAACCCAGGAGAGCTATACTACTATGAAGCCACTATTCATGAGGAAACTATTTTCAGAGCTTTGTATAGTCATTCCATGATTATGTCATTTTTTTTTTTTTTTTTTTTTATAAATTTATTTATTTTTTGGGTGTGTTGGGTCTTCGTTTCTGTGCGAGGGCTTTCTCTAGTTGCGGCGAGTGGGGGCCACTCTTCATCGCGGTGCGCGGGCCTCTCACTGTCGCGGCCTCTCTTGTTGCGGAGCACAGGCTCCAGACGCGCAGGCTCAGTAGTTGTGGCTCACGGGCCTAGTTGCTCCGCGGCATGTGGGATCTTCCCAGACCAGGGCTTGAACCCGTGTCCCCTGCATTGGCAGGCAGATTCTCAACCACTGCGCCACCAGGGAAGCCCCATGATTATGTCATTTTTAAGGAAGCTGCATTCTCTCTTTTTTATAAAACGCATGTCTTCATACTAAAGGGGAGCGTAACAGCATGGTCTTCATCTGCTCACCTTGTTTTTATTGCTTTTTTATGTAGATACATGTGTATTTTCAGGATTATGAACCAGCCTTCCCTTTTATCCTCTTCGCCCACTCAGCTGTTCTTAGAACTCCAAGCTCCCATCTACCAAAAGCCATTTCTCACATCATTTCTGCAAACGCCCATCTTGCCATCCCAAAGAAATCACACATGATCTAAGTTTTACTTCTATCATTAAGGGAGGATAATTGCTTACTAAGTACCATGTCCTGCAGCCTACAGCCGCCCTCTGGCAGTAGGGAACCGTGCCATTAAATGAAAGCCAGTGGGAGACAAGGTTGTCCTGATGACGAATATCTGGGTTCCTCTATGCTTTGTTACTTAAAAAATCCCAAACAGTTTTCAGAGAGTGTTTCATGATTATACATATAATTTGTCATTGTACCTTTTTGTGCTTTTCTAAAATGTGAATCTGCAAAGAGTTTTGTTATAAATTCAGAACTTCATGTTAAGAACAGAATCTTAAAGAAAACTGAGGTAGTCAACCATAAACTTTCAAGGCCACTTGCTGCAGTTCATAGACCTCCTCTGGCCCAGCCATGGAAGATTTGTGACTTGGTGCCCTCTATTTTCAGGGGGTGTAGGTTAACATTGAAATGAATTTTTGATGAAAGGATGTAAGTGGGTTTGGGATATTTATTTGGTTAGAGTTGGGGTGAAAGGGCAGTGGAAAGAATTGTTCTTAAAACTCTGGTCTGTGTCCAGAAAACTCCGATTGAATTGTTCAGATTAGAAAGGAACAGATGAATAAAGATGCAGAGATTAAAACCTGAGAGAGAGAATATAAAAAGATTTAATTTTCTGTTCTCCACAATAAAGTGAAAAACAGACTTTGTTCCAAGATGAGTCGCCTGATAAGATGACCTTTTAAGACTTCCTTTTAATGATCTTTAAAACATCCTCTAAAGGTTACAAAACCTTGGAATCATCACAGGGCTCTTGCCTGTGCTTGCTTGAGTAAACCACTAACGGAGGTTAGGACAGAAAAGGATGTTTCATAGGAAGATATCTTTGGCCCATGGTGTTTATACCGCACGGGTGGGGCTCTGCCGTAACAGCTGTGTTGAATTTTCTCTTACCAAAAAGACTGTTTACGCACAACCATTGGGGGGTTCTCCAAACACTGAAATCCGCTCGATCCAAAATGAATGCAGCAACTTGGTTCTTACAGCTTTCCCAATCCGCCCTATAGAAAATTTAGCCAGTAGCTCTCTCTCTCTCCAAGATGTGTCTTTTGTGAATTGCTGACTACTAATGAGCAGATACAGAGCTATTGCTCCGTTGCTAATTTGTCCCTGAATTAATATATAAAGCGTTGATAAACAACTCAGGCTGAATTTGAACAAGCAACTATATCAGAACAAAAGCACCACAATTCATCTTTCAAATCCCCTCTGCCCAAACCCTTAAACTTACAGTGCATGAAATAAAGAGCGAATGTTACACTTTGTTCCATAGCCCTGTCTCCTCATGACGCTCATTTTGTGTACAGTAGTGTTTCCCATTAAAGAAAGTAATTAAGAGTCATTCAGCAGTGAAGGAAATAACATGTACGATGTGCTGCTAAGGTACTAAATAAGGTACTAAATAAATTATGAAGGAATATGTAGAAATATAAAACAGCCATGTCTGTTTTACTGCATTTCATGTGAGACATGCATATTTGTTTTACAAACTTTTTCACGTTATTCTTCAAATAATTAAGTTTTACCCCTTTCAGAGTGTTGCATTGAATAGTCCGACTAATTACTGCATGCACACATTAAGATTCCAGGTCTTTATAATTCACTGGCTAAAGGTAAGTCCTAAGAAACCTGCGTTTCAATCATGGAGGTTAGTTCCTAAAAGAATTGAGGCCCTTCTTATCGTATATGTAATGAGTTTTGGTTACTAACCTTTATAATTTTTTGATCTATATGAAACTTGATAAACTCATGAACACTATAATCACATGTGTCTCACTCAGTTACTTCTTTAGACATTTGAAGAAGGATGTTAAAATAATTGAATTTCCACTGATAAATTGGAAAAGGGTTGCATGTTATTCCCAGACCTTGTTTCACAAATCGTTTTATAAATTCAAATTGTAAAATAAATGAAATTTCAAACAAACTGCTCTTTATAGAATAGTGTGCATACGAATCTATTGATAGGAAAAGCTCAAAGATAGCCATAGAAATTGAGAGGAAATTCAGTATGTTGTATAGTAGAAAACTGGATGTTTCCCTTAATTTTCAATTCCTTTTTAGGGCCATGCTCTGGGTTTGGGGGACATCTACCCGCTATTACACAGTGATTCAGAAAAATGACACACCACAGTATCTCAAAAGGTCAATTGGTCTACTCTCTGCCTGCAGATAGCTGGAAAATGCAAACCTCAAGAAAGAAAACTTGCAACCATTTACACAATTAAAGACAGTTATGTTTCAGCATTTGTTTCTTTTTTTCCTCCAGAATGAACAAATTCCTATTCCTTGAATTGCTCCTTGCATTATACCATGATGTAATTCATCCCTGATGTAGGAGGGGAAAATTCTGGCTGAGTCAGGTACTTCCTTTTCCTTATGACACCTTTTGTCACTTTCAGGAGTAGAATTACAGTCCTCTCTATATTTTCTTGATTGTTAACATTCCTAAAAGGCAGCTCCTATTTCCCTACAAAGATACTAAGCAAAGTTGAATTCCGCACTTCACATCCCAATACATTTAAATTATGAAATGTATACTCCTATTGTTGTTGGAGTCTAAAAATTATTTGTATATAAAATGCTTTTTAGGTAAACAAATCTCTAATAAAGCATTTTAACCTTTGTTGGAATTATTTTTTAAAAGATTATACTCAAAACTCAGTGCCTTCAACAGTTGGCACAAAATGTTCCAATGGAGACTCATTTTGAGGTTTCCTTGATTTGAACCTCAGGGCCCTTTCATCTATAATAAAGCCTATAGAAGTAAAAATCCACCTCATCTAATTTTATTTGCAGTTGTAGACTCTGCTGCTTCATTCATTTCCTTTGCCAAAAGTCTTCCAGATTTTGTCTCCCAACACCCTCTCCCCATACACACATATTCTTCCCCACCTATATGTGTATGTTCCCCAGCTAAACTCAATTAAAAAGTGATGAACATTGGATTAAAACTTCATTTACTAACCTGATGTGTGCCAGGAGATAGTCAACGTCATGGGATAATTATGGTAAAAATGTTTTTTGTATTGATTTTTATTCTAATGTCAGGTAATTATATTCAGCACTTTGTAGTAAAATGCACACGAATACCTTATGGAGAAAATACAGCGTTTGCATAATTTTTAAAATAAAACAAGAGACCTCATAGAAACTTCCAGAGGGAGATATTTACCATTTTCTGCCTAGGAGAAAATGTAGTGGAAAAGTTTAATAAATACTAAGCTTACTGTGTTATACCTTGTTCCTTTCCTCTCCACTAACAATTTAACTGCATTTATCATAGACTCATAGAATTCACAGTAAGAAAAGATAGGTAAGATCATCTAAACAATCCTTCACGGACAGATGAAGAAATGGAGGCCCTGAAAACTTGAATGCTCTTTTTTTAAATCAAATTCACACAACTAGATAGCTACAATAACCATGTGAGGATTTATAACCCTGACTCTAATTCATGTTCTCCCTACTACTCCATAATGCTTCATGGACATGTTTGTTATTCTTTGCTTTTGCTTCAGAAATCCACAAATAGAAGGATGACTTAGCCAAATCATCAGTGACAGAAAGTGGCCTTGCCATTGACAGTCCTTCACTGAAATCTGGCTCCAAGATCATTTATAAACAGAATTTGGATTGGCAGATAGTTTGTAAACCCCACTGAGTGTGGCTCCATTTCTCAAGGCCAATGGTCTAATTATAAGATATTCTTATGTAGAAATTGTTTGCTAGCCTAGCCCGGGGAAATAATAGTAGTGAAGAAGTCCAATGTATTATTGTCTTAAAGTAGAAGTACTCTCCCATATTTCAAGGCAATACGCCCATTGTCTTCCTGGGGGCTGACACTTGTAGCTTTCCTGGGTGCATCCTTATTTGATAAGGGGCAACGCCAACTCAGAGTGACAGGATGCTAAAGTGCTGCTGTTTCTTCCCAATAGCCAAGGTCTTCTCCATGTGGTTTATTGTTGTTCCTTTAGCATTTCTCCTGTAAATCCTGCCTGTGGTTACCAGAATGTAGTTCTATATAAATCACCTTTTTAACTGCCCTGCTATTGTACTAGAAAATAGGAGAGAGTAAAATGTAGCAAATAATTGCTTCTCCAGGGCTTGGCTTTCCTAGTATTACAGATTCATGGCATGATCTGAAATTGCATCAGGCTACGTGGACTCCTTTTCCAAAGGAGCCATTTCCTTCTCTCAAGACTGAATCCTTTGCCTTGAAGCCACTTGATGTTCAAGGATGACATGTTAAAATGACTGGAATTACATTGACTTGCAAAGTTCAGGGAGTTCTTACTTCTTGGAATTTGGTTCTACATCAATCACATAGGTTGAGTTTTTCAGTGAATTGAGGTAAACATATTTTCAGGGTTAATGGTGAGAAATATCTGGGATGTTACTATACTGGATAACAAGTTAGTTCAATAGATCAACATGATTGGAACACAAGATGCATTATTGTTGAAGAGGTGTGATAGAACAGAGATAATCCTGGGTAATTTTGGAGGGTCTTGAGTGTCATTCTCATCTGAGTACCTCTGACTTTATTCTAAATGTTAGGGGAAACATAAATAGTTTGAAGAACATAAAATGATAACCTGGTGAGAGGAAGAGGGTGGGGATATAGCAACAACACAGAGTAGGGGGGCATTTACCATTTGCAATAATATAGATAAGAAACAGTGATACTCATTTAACAAATGTTTTAGTATCTAAATGTGCCAGATTCTGTGTTTTGGTTCTATGATGATAAAATAGACTAATATGACTATCGTCCTTATGGAGTTTACTTTCTAGTATCCAGAAATAGACAAAAAGAAAATCTAGTTAATGCTAGGGGGAAAATAAACAAATACACAGAATATAAGGTAACCTAGGAGAATATACTTTAAATATGATGATGAAGAATGGGCTTTCCAAGAAGTTGGTATGTCAGCTAATGTGATGAGTGGGAATCTCAACACAACCAATGAGAAGAAGACATTCAGAGGAACGAGGAAAAGCTTTGCTTGTTCAAAGTACTTATAGAGGATCAGTGCAATTGGAGCTCAAATGATTCTGGAGGGAAAAACAAGGAGGGGAGGGGAGTAATCATTCAGAGCCATCTAGGACATGGCAAAGACTTGAGATTTCATTCTAAGTGAAATAAACTGCAATTGAAAGGATAATTCCAAGAGAACCTCATGCTTAGGTTTAAGATTTACCTGGAAAGAGGATCCCTTTGCTGCTGTGTCAATACTGGTTTGTGGAAAGGAGGTGGAAAAGGAGAAGGAAGTTAGGGGGTAACTGTTAACAATGATCTGAAGTAGGCTCATAAAAATAGTCATGAGGGGCTTCCCTGGTGGCGCAGTGGCTGAGAATCTGCCTGCCAATGCAGGGGACACGGGTTCGAGCCCTGGTCTGGGAGGATCCCACATGCCGCAGAGCAAATGGGCCCGCGAGCCACAACTCCTGAGCCTGCACGTCTGGAGCCTGTGCTCCGCAACAAGAGAGGCCGCGATAGTGAGAGGCCCGCGCACCGCGATGAAGAGTGGCCCCCGCTTGCCACAACTAGAGAAAGCCCTCACACGGAAACGAAGACCCAACACAGCCATAAATAAATAAATAAATAAATAAATTTATTTAAAAAAACAGTCATGAAAAGAAGTTGTGGGATTTGAGACCATCTATTGTGGATAAATTGCTGAAGATTCAGAGTTGTATGTTTAGAAAAAGGGAGTAATTCCAGATACCTGACTTCAGCAACTGGGTATATTGATTGAGAAGAAGAAGAATGGGAAGGACGAGTTGAAGATATTTTGGCCATGTTAAGCTTGAGATATCTGGAGACATTCTCAGAATGAGAGAAGCATCATCACTCATGTGATGGCCGAGGGACTGGGAGATATCGTCCCAATTTTGGAGTTTGTAGGGCCTCATCAAACTCTACACCCAAACAATTCTCTTCGTCCCTCTGTTTGTATGACAGAAACATTCACCCGGAGACCCCTGAGGAGGTTTAGACACTTTTGAAAGTCACATCAACTATGCTAAAATGAACATTACAGCAGCATTAAGAATATATCCCAACGGAGATGAAGAGTTTTTTTCTCTCCTTTGCGTATCGTTAAGTGTTTTACAATGTAATGTTGTCATAGAAGAAATTTTATCAACATTGTCAGAACCTATACATATTCAAACAAATTCTTTCCCTTCAAAGCGATCCCTTTAGGAGGCTGCATATCTTCTCTAGAAATGCTAGCTTTATTGACATTACTTCTGGAAACTTCCTTTGAAATTGCCTTCAGAGCTTTTAGAAAGAATATTTTTAAATGATGATAAGTTTTCTTCTCTAAAGATTAACTAATTTTCAGAAACAGCCAAAGTTTCAATAAGCAAAATACGGTGTATAAAACAAGGATCAAAATTAGACAAAGGGACTAATAAAATTATAGTCCCTACAAAGGGACTATAAATCAAATAGACATATTTTCCCATATGGCTCATAACTGGCTGAAAAGACAATTACAAAAGAAGTATTACAGAATAATTGAAAGTAGTTGTAGCTTCCCATATTGACTCTTGGTTTCTACAAAAGATTTTGACATTTTCTTAAGATCGTTAAGACTTTAAAATCACACCAAACATTTCAACAGATAACACTAACTAGAATCAATTACTGTGAGATGCTTCACCTTCATTCCACGTATTCCTAATAATTACAACCAGCATTAGCCACCATCTATTGCAAAGATGTTTCTATGTAAATTTATGTGTGTGAAATGGAAAAAGGAACTAAGCCCTTAGCTAACAGGTTGAGTTCTCTTAGGCTTTGTAAAAAGCAATTTAGCCTTGAATGACTCTTTGTAAAGAGTTCTCTGTTTTGCTATAATTCTGAATCTTTATTATACATATTGTCAGAGAAGTTGACAGGCACATTGTGAATTTCATGAGTTACACCCAGACCTGGAGAATTTGACCTTTGATAAAATTAATTTTATGGTAAAGAATTGCAGCTCTGTACCACCTGAGCCCTTTTCCCACAACTGAGATACTACTAGAGACTGCAAATTTCTCAATGGGTCGTAACAACCAGCATTTAATATCAATTCTGCAAACAGCATCCTAGAGTTAACATGTGAACATTCAAGGGAATGTACCTTCGTCCCAATAAAGGACGCTCCAGGGTGCATGTACCAGTCTACTACCAAGAATTCAAGATGTGCTAAGTGTGGCAGATTCCTAGGTTACTGATTTTGACATGCCAAATCTAACATTGTTTCCCACTGGATGATGAAATTTTAAAAAGGCACTGTCTAAAGAAGAAGTTGCCTTAGCTTCAAGGTCAATTTATGTCTATTTCTGCTTTTCTGACTCTTATTGTGGTTTTGAAATGTCCCTCAGCCTTGACTTCTGTTTATCTTTCATTGGGCTATACAGGGTGTCAGGGTAGTCTTTGTTACATTTATGTTCTCAATGTATGGCACAGAGCAGGTTATGAATAAATCTTTTTGTGGGAAGGAAGGAAGGGAGGGAGGGAGGGAGGAAGTTAAGTTTACTGGATTTCACAGGCTTGAAAAAATTACGGCCTGCAGTCAAAATGCCTGTATTAAAATCCTATTTGCTGTTTAACAACTAAGTAATTTAAGGAAAAAATGATTTTCTCCCATTGAGCGCTATGCAATGAAATTTTTTGGATACAATTTGTACCAATCTGTAAAGGCTGTTGTAAGGATTAAATGAGATAACGCATATAAAGTTGTTAGTATAATACATGTGTACTATGTACTATTCTAACTGTAAATAGTTCTATGTATTTTAGCTTTTATCTTAAGGGGATGTCATGAATCCATTTCAGAATCTGATGGATATTGACCATCTCCTCAAATAATTTTGTGACTTTAATAAGCTCTTCAAACCTATCCATGTAGTTTATATTAAGAACCATTCATTAAAATTAGTCACTTATTTTCAGCTCCACATAATGACTCATTAGTGAAGTCAAATCTACTTATTTTGTAAGGAGCAGTAACACTTTTTAATGAAAGAGAATAGAATAAAATATAAAATAGGATATATCTTCCATCTTATTTAAATAGGGGAAACAAAGGTAAAAGTTTCATGAAACTTTGTTCCAGGGGTGTGTGTGTGTTAGGTTATACTGTAACTTGCGTATCTCAAGGTGGGTCACACTTGAGTATCCTTCAGACCCTAATGCCTAATCACCTTTTTAGCCCTTCTTGTTCTTAGCTCCACCCAGTGTCCTTGATTCTCAGCCCTTTCTGCTTTTAGTTCCACCTTGTCTCTTTCTTCCCAAGCATCTGAGCACAACGTGCACATGCTACTGACCATAGGGTTAATCATTCAAAAATGAATTACCTAACCCCAGTGATCACATTAATCACTGTATATTAACCCCACCAGCAACATAAATGTCACGTTCGGAAGATAAGACGTATGATGTAAATTCCAGGTGTGCCATGTGGATGACTTATATTCCACAGTTTCACTGTCATACTGCCCTTAGGCTCTGACCTGGGAGCATGTTATACATGAAACGGATATAGCAAGATGCTTCTAGCAACTATATTCTTCTGGATAACATCCAAATCACCATTTGTATGCCACAGCTTGATACCTTATAGTGAAATTGTACTACAGCTTGATACCTTATAATGAAATTGTAATGAATGTGTGTTCTAGATTTTTGTAATGAATTGCTTTAAGCCAATTTATCCGCTTTCCCATCTTGGAACCAGAATCAAACTATGAGTCAAATATGAGTCAAGTGACTCTTCTGTAAAACATAGTTCCATTTCTACATTTAAAATATTTTCTATTTAAATTTTAGAATTAAATAGATAATATTGTGTTCACAAAAGCCTAAGAAGTTTGTAGTTAAATGACATCATCTAAGCTCTCTGTCTCAATGATCATTAATCTGTCTTCTTCCTAAAAAATTATCTCATAAAAAAGGATAGTTTCTCAGTGAGTCTAAACTGAATTATAGCTACATTAACTTTATGGTCCCTAATTATAAACATATATTATTTGGTATAGAAGTTTATCAATTATTAACATAATTAACATTTAGCATTTGTACGACTGCAATTGTTTCACAAGGAGATACATAAAATTATTTCAGAAAAAAATGCAAGCTTTTACTGTCTTCCTCCTAGTATATATTTTTTCTAATTATCACATTAATGATTGATTTACAGTGGACTAGGAGAGGTCTTTTCAGTTACAGTTTAATCTGGTCTAAATGAACTTCAGTCAGCAACATTTTGCTGTATTTCAGGCTGGAGCCATCAGTTAAAAAACCCATAAAGCATTTCTTTCTGATATCCTCTGTTCTCACATTAGTGATTTTAGGAAGATTTGCCAGAGGAATCCCAGAAGTTGAAAGTCATTATTTATTTACTATCTCTCATCTTAGATATTTGTCGTATGACTGAAGAATGAAATAGTTATATCAGGGGATGAAAACATGACTAAACTTTTTACCCTAACATCACCTGGCCTATGGACTAAGGACATGGATGTGTCTTGAGGGTAAACATCTTCAATAAGCTCCGAAACGTGAATGTTCAAGATGTGTGACTTCATATATACAATGTGAATAGTTGAAACAAAGCAGCTACCTGTTCGTGCATGAATTTAAGAAATCAGAAAACCAACCAGTGGTGTAATAAATATTATTTTGTGTATGCAAACTTAGAAAATAGAATTCACAGGCATGAAATAGAATTTGTAACAATGGCAACGGAAACTAAACAACCAGAATATGATCACATGACATGGTTCCTTAAAGAGCATTAACCCAACAGTCAGGAAGCCTTAATTTTATTTGTCTTATTGTCATGACGATTCTTGGCTTGTTGTAGTCTTTTGAAAACTGAACATCGAATTATGAATTTGTGAAACAGAAATACAAAAGCAAGATTCATATCTGCCCTATTCAAGATAGTGTGTGGGAAAGAGGAGGCTGAAAAGGATTTGTTTTGCAAATAAATGTACCAAGCTGTGGAGTTATTCATAAAGCTAATATTTAGGCAATATGAGTATCCTTCTTCTAATGTCTTAAAAATCAACATTTCTGTCTAATTACATGAAAAAAACAGTTTATATTACCTCAAATGACGAGATTCTTAAGAATTTTTTAAGTACAGAAATAATTCTATTAATTATGAAAAGAAAACAATAATTAAGTAACATTTAAAAATTGGTATCTTGAGTTTTTCATTTAAATACTATCACTCATTCTCTCATATGAAAAACTGGCAGAATTCTAACTGCAAAAAAACTCTCTTACTCTTGAGAGGGATTCAGTCATTTTCATTCCTTTACAATCTATAAGGTCTTATCCATGAAAGAATATAATCTGGAGCTCAGGGTAAACGTTGAGGGCAGGGACCATGTTTATCTTGCTCACTGCTATATCTCTAACACAGTTCCTAGTAGTCAGAGTTCAGTTAATATATTTTGTTTGCGGGCTTCCCTGGTGGCGCAGTGGTTGAGAATCTGCCTGCCAATGCAGGGGACACGGGTTCGAGCCCTGGTCTGGGAAGATCCCACATGCCGCGGAGCAACTAGGCCCGTGAGCCACAACTACTGAGCCTGCGCGTCTGGAGCCTGTGCTCCGCAACAAGAGAGGCCACGATAGTGAGAGGCCCGCGCACTGCGATGAACAGTGGCCCCCGCTTGCCGCAACTAGAGAAAGCCCTCGCACAGAAACGAAGACCCAACACAGCCAAAAATAAATAAATAAATAAAATTAAAAAAAAAAAAGTACTTAAAAAAAAAAATATATATATATATATATATTGTTCACTTATTTTGAATAAATGAAGGAACAAAACTAAATCTAGGAAAACTGATCATGATAAAATTGTTTGTGGTTTTAATACAGAAGAAAAAGATTCCTACAAGGTATTTTTCACCAAAACATTCTATTACAAAAGACTTTAAATTTCTTGGGAAAACTAAGTGAATTTGTATCAATATTTTTGGCCAGGAATTTGTAAAAACTCATATTTTAAGAATTAGGCTACTTCTCTCCACTGATAGGAAGAGGGAAAATTGATATGCTAAGTCATAAGGTCTTGATCCAAATAAGTTGAATGTTATTGGACAAGTAAAAACCCTCTTTGCAAAGACTTAGATCCTGGGCAAACCTTGGGTAAGATTTAAAAAGAGATCTTTAACATACCCCTGTGATATCTTGTCACCTTGAGCCTCTCTCTCATTCTGCCAAGTCACCCCCTAACCTTTCACTTTTGCTTCTGTTAAACACATTGAAGGATGAAGTGCCAATTTTTGCAGTGATTCTGGGGACAATGCACCTGCCTGTATTGCTTAACTCAGACACTCCCAAATACAGGTTAATACATTCTGAAGTCTGTGATAAATATTTTAGTTTTCATGGGAGCAAAATTAAACAATACGGACAGTGAAGTGAGCTTTTCATTAAAGTATGTTTTCAATTTAAAACCTGCTCTTTAATATAAAATGTAATTTCTTTTATAAAATAATGGTGATTTTAAGTGTTGGGTTGTTTTTTCTAAAAAAAATAATGAAGTTGGTAAAATTTGTTGTCACCAAGTACGAATAATTCAAAACATGTAGGCAGCTGGTAATTGAAAAACACATTTTGAGACAGAATAAAAAGAACAAAAGAGAAAATGTTGCATAGCTTTATGCAAGAAGAAAACAAGATTAAAGGGGTAAATTTCAGTATCTCCATTTACAACTGCCATTGACTGATGAAGGCAGAAAGTCTAGGAGTGCTATGAGTGGAGTTATTTCCTTTTTTGTTCATCTTTTCTGAAAGAGTTCTGCTACCTCTGATACTTCTGTGAAGAATGGCATTCAACTATATAAAAAAAATGAAGGAATATTTTTTTTTGGAGAATGAAGCTAGCCTTCTTTCTCAAAGGCTTATTTCTTTATTTAATTAATTCGTTATGACCTGACCAAGTTATAAAGGAAACTCTTACAATATACTCTATGGGCTGTACTAGTTTATAAGAAGAAGAAAATTGCCACTTATAACAAAATAAAAATCCTCTACTTAAGTAAAGGGCTTATTGCCATGTTATATTGGATTTTAAACAACCTAGAATTGATGTGTCTGAGTTCGTTTTACGAGAATTCAACATATGTTAAGCCTCTCTAGAAGAATGGTTTAATTATTAAGATATCAACTTTAAAGTTTAGAGATCATGAAAACGAATATATTTGCATTTACAGGATTCTGTTTTAAGAGAGGGAGCCTGATGTTACAGAAAAACCCAAACGAACTTCTTGGCCAACCCAATAGATATGACAGGTTTTCTATGGGATGACTGAATGGGAGTTTTTACCCAAAGATTATTTACCAAGGGTTATTAGGTAATTTAATTAATTAATTAATAACAAAATAATTAATGTAAATATTAAATATACAGTCTCATCGTTTCTGTTAATAAGTAAACAAATAAATACATTAATAAAACATATCCTACTTTCCCACTGTATTCAGGAGATCATAGCGGAATCATGGAATACTCAGGCTAATGTCATTATTTTATTCTCTCAGGCTTTCAAATAACTCTTCTGTTTCCACACACATACACACACACACGCACACTTTAGACCCCCTTCCTTTATATTGAGACACTTGTGACTAAACCAAACCAGTGTATGTCCTATGTTGTCAAAATTGAAAAAATTCTCCTTTGGAGAATTGTTAATTTTCAGATACCAATGTAATATTTATTTAGTACCTTCAATCAATCCTATAGCAGAATCAAAGAAGCACAAAGGTGAAGACTTGAAAAGTCTTTCAGGAATTTCCTGGCGGTCCAGTGGTTAGGACTCGGTGCTCACACTGCCGAGGGCCCGGGTTCAATTCCTGGTCGGGGAAAAAGATCCCACAAGCCAAGCACAACAGGGCCAAAAAAAAAAAAAAAAAAGAGGTCAGAAAAGTCTTTGAAATCAAGTTCGAGAAAAATAACATATCCAACGGAAAAGTAATGTATGAGTAGTGAAATAAATGACAAGTTCAGGCAGGGGAATGTCAAAAAGAAAGAACAGAGAAAACAGTCATGGATTTAAATCCTGACCTGGACAATAGCTGACTAGTATATAATCTTTTTAAACCCACTTTTTTCTCATGTGTCAAATGAGGGTACTAATAACTACATAGCATGATCATTGCGGGGATTGGAAACAAGACACCTTAAATGCCTAGCATTGGACCAAGTATATGCATTAGAATCAGCAAATAAGTGTTTATTATTATTAGTGGTACTTCATGGCGTAGTTATTATTGTATTGGTTGTGATCTTCTCTCCCTTCCGCATCCCCCAACCCTGGAAACGTTGTTTATACTTTTCTGCCGACTTTCACTCTGCCTTGATTATTTAGTGCTCCACAATTAGTTGGTGATCTGTGTGAGGGCAGGTATGATTTGCTCATGTTTGTATCCTCCATCACGGTGCTCCTCCAGCTTTAATCACAGAGGGATCCTGTTACCATGAAGACTCGACCCTGGCTCAGTAGGTCTCAGTAGGATTCTGAGATTCTGCATTTTCAACAATGCTTCTGGTTCCTCTGACCACACTTTGAGTACCAAGGTCCTACAGCACTCACACCACTGCCTTGCATATGGAAGACATTCAGTAATATTTCTTGAATTAAAAAGATACCACGAAACACATGATTTAAACTGTCAACTTAATTACAGAAACAATCATTTTTAAGGTGCTCAGAGAAAGGACCTGCAGAAAGCTTTATGAGTATTTACCCAGGTCCTGAAGAATTACAAAAATATGAATGGTCAGAGTGGAAGACAAGCAATTCTAGGCCTGTAGAAGGTGAGCCAAATTGTGGAGGGGCGAAGCACAAGGAATGTTCAGAGATTAGTATAGCCAGTGTGCCCAAAGCATAAGATTTAGTTTAGGTTGAAAATAAGCTGGAACAAGTTGGTTGATGCAAATGTTTGACTAATAAGTAATGAACAAATGTAGAGTCTTTGAACCGCCTGTAAAGTGATCATTATGTTTTTAGGAAAGTTATTCTTGGTGGTGGTGTGTAAAATGGTTCAAGAGAAAATGGAAGATGGGAGATTCAACAAGCTCTTAACTTTAGCTTCTAACTGTCAATTCAATTAAGCTTCCAGGATTTAAATTTGACATCAAATAAAAGACATCCTTACACATCATTCCCTTTGCTATATTAAATCGCATAACTAAGCCTGAACAAAATTAGATAGAAGTATCAGTATATTTCGGACTCAAGATAAATTTGTTTCATGGATCCTTCTACCAAATAGTACACATTAATTATGGTGCAGCTTTCCTGAATTTGAGCATCTCCAGACTTTTGAGATCTTCAGCAACTTTACCACCAAAAAAGAAAAACAACAAAAATAATTTATTGCATTCTATTGGGAGATTCATATTTGGCACAATTATTATTATTCTCTCATATTTAAAAATATTGTCATTAAACAGTTAATACATGGAATTACTAACAACCCATGGAGGAGGAAGCCAATCAGATATCTTTCATAGAAAATTAAAATGTAAAAAGAGAACATGGCATTGTCTGATAATATATTTAATGATAGGAGTAGTCATGTTTGGGGAAGCAGCTTTATTATATTGTAAAAGAAGCAACACAAGTTTTGATCAAATTTATAAAGTTCACAGCTGAGAAAAATCACTCACTAATGTATATCTAAAAGCATCTAATTTCAGTTTTGCCTATTATGTGATTCACTTCCCAGGGAAGAAATAGAATGAAACTTGGCCCATATCGTATGGTCTTAACATCTAACTATAGTATGTAGCAGGCATAAAATTAACTGAAAAGTAGCCCTCATAAGTGATATCTAAGATCAGGTGATACAGTGTACTGCATCACTTAGAACCAATGAAGCAGAGTAAGTAATTGGCAGGAAAAAAAAATTTTAAAGCATAGTAAAATGGCAAAGTAAGGCTGCTGTCATTAACAGAAAAATGTAATGATCTCATTAAAGACATTGCATGCAGTCTCCATTCCAGTTCTCACATCTCTGGATTTTTCTCTAAGCTTTGCAAAAATACTATCTACTATCACATAATTTTAACTTAATTTAAATGTAAAATAATATATTTTAGAACTTTATTATAGGTTTCATATTTATGTTGCAGTGTTCCATATACTATATCGATATTTCAACTGATTTCTTGCCTCCCCCCTTTTGTAATCTGAGATAGAATCATTCATTTAATTCAGATTGAAAAGTCTCATGGTAAGGGTCCATTAATCCATACTATATATGAGGGAGAAAAATTTATTTTACTTGTGGAAAACTCAATAGAAATCATGAAGAAATTCAAAGATGATTGGAATAAGGCATATTCAGAAGCATATCTAAGCTTTCCGAACTGTGAAATCTGACTGAGAAAGTCACGATAATAACTTTCTTATGAAAAAGTTGAGGGAATCATGAATGTGTTAGACAAAAGCAAGAACAAATATAAGAAACTTGAAAATTTTGGATTCATTGCTGATTTCACTTTTACATTTTATTACTGATTATGATAAATCTTCAATATTTTGTCCTAACTGCAAATTGAAAAAGAGAAGTTTTAAGCTACCTTTATAAAATTTCTTTGGGAGAATGTAATTTTGAATATGTAGGTAAGGACATTTGAAAGGACAAAGATACACTTTAAATTTTGCGATATTTTTAATCTAAAACAAGAACCTGTTTTCAATTGTTATAACAATGTTTATACTTCCTATGGGTTTTTTTATTAGTTTTTATTGGAGTATGGTTGCTTTACAATGTAGTGTTAGCCTCCACTGCACAGCAAAATGAATCAGCCATACACATACAGATATCCCCTCCCTTTTGGACTTCCCTCCCATTTAGGTTACCACAGTGCATTAGGTAGAGTTCCGTGTGCTTTACAGTATGTTCCCATCAGTTGTCTATTTTATGCATAGTATCAGTAATGTATATGTGTCAATCTCAGTCTCCCAATTCCTCCCACCTCACCCCTTTCCCCCTTGGTATCCATACATTTGTTCTCTATGTCTGTGTCTCTATGCTTTGCAAATAAGATCATCTATACCATTTTATATTCCACATATATGCGTTATTATACAATATTTGCTTTTCTCTTTCTGACTTCACTCTGTATGACACTCTGTACCTCCATCCACATCTCTACAAATGACCCAATTTTATTCCTTTTTATGGCTGAGTAATATTCCATTGTATATATGTAACACATCTTTTTTTTTTTTAACATCTTTATTGGAGTATAATTGCTTTACAGTGGTGTGTTAGTTTCTGATTTATAACAAAGTGAATCAGTTATACATATACATATGTCCCCATATTTCTTCCCTCTTGCATCTCCCTCCCTCCCACCCTCCCTATCTGACCCCTCTAGGTGGTCACAAAGCACCGAGCTGATCTCCCTGTGCTATGCGGCTGCTTCCCACTAGCTATTTTACATTTGGTAGTGTATATATGTCCATGCCACTCTCTCACTTTGTCCCAGCTTACCCTTCCCCCACCACATATCCTCAAGTCCATTCTCTAGTAGGTCTGCATCTTTATTCCCATCTTGCCCCTAGGTTCTTCATGACCATTTTTTTTCTTTTTAGATTCCATATATGTGTGTTAGCACACGGTATTTGTTTTGCTCTTTCTGACTTACTTCACTCTGTATGACAGACTCTAGGTCCATCCACCTCACTACAAATAACTCAGTTTCGTTCCACTTTATGGCTGAGTAATATTCCATTGTATATATATGTGCCACATCTTCTTTATCCATTCATCTGTTGATAGACACTTTGGTTACTTTCATGTCCTGGCTATTGTAAATAGAGCTGCAATGAACATTTTAGTACATGACTCTATTTGAATTGTGGTTTTTTCAGAGTACATGCCCAGTAGTGGGATTGCCGGGTCATATGGTAGTTCTATTTTTAGTTTTTTAAGGAACCTCCATACTGTTCTCCATAGTGGCTGTATCAATTTACATTCCCACCAACAGTGCAAGAGGGTTCCCTTTTCTCCACACCCTCTCCAGCATTTATTGTTTGTAGATTTTTTGATGATGGCCATTCTGACTGGTGTGAGATGATATCTCATCGTTGTTTTGATTTACATTTCTCTAATGATTAATGATGTTGAGCATTCTCTCATGTGTCTGTTGGCAATCTGTATATCTTCTTTGGAGAAATGTCTGTTTAGGTCTACTGCCCATTTTTGGATTGGGTTGGTTGTTTTTTTAATGTTGAGCTGCATGAGCTGCTTGTAAATTTTGGAGATTAATCCTTTGTCAGTTGCTTCATTTGCAAATATTTTTTCCCATTCTGAAGGTTGTCTTTTCGTCTTGTTTATGGTTTCCTTTGCTGTGCAAAAGCTTTGAAGTTTCATTAGGTCCCATTTGTTTATTTTTGTTTTTATTTCCATTTCTCTAGGAGGTGGGTCAAAAAGGATCTTGCTGTGATTTATGTCATAGAGTGTTCTTCCTATGTTTTCCTCTAACAGTTTGATAGTGTCTGGCCTTACATTTAGGTCTTTAATCCATTTTGAGTTTATTTTTGTGTTTGGTGTTAGGGAGTGTCCTAATTTCATTCTTTTACATGTAGCTGTCCAGTTTTCCCAG
The DNA here is from genome assembly GCF_009873245.2 of Balaenoptera musculus. Lineage (NCBI taxonomy): Eukaryota > Metazoa > Chordata > Mammalia > Artiodactyla > Balaenopteridae > Balaenoptera > Balaenoptera musculus. Next base: position 30,619,472 of record NC_045793.1, on the reverse strand, counting down.
CACCACTTATTGAAGAGGCTGTCTTTTCTCCACTGTATACTCTTGCCTCCTTTATCAAAGATAAGGTGACCATATGTGTGTGGGTTTATCTCTGGGCTTTCTATCCTGTTCCATTGATCTATATTTCTGTTTCTGTGCCAGTACCATACTGTCTTGATTACTGTAGCTTTGTAGTATAGTCTGAAGTCAGGGAGCTTGATTCCTCCAGCTCCGTTTTTCTTTCTCAAGATTGCTTTGGCTATTCGGGGTCTTTTGTGTTTCCATACAAATTGTGAAATTTTTTGTTCTAATTCTGTGAAAGATGTCATTGGTAGTTTGATAAGGATTGCATTGAATCTGTAGATTGCTTTGGGTAGTATATTCATTTTCACAATGTTGATTCTTCCAATCCAAGAACATGGTATATCTCTCCATCTATTTCTATCATCTTTAATTCCTTTCATCAGGGTCTTGTACTTTTCTGCATACAGGTCTTTTGTCTCCTTAGGTAGGTTTATTCCTAGATATTTTATTCTGTTTGTTGCAATGGTAAATGGGAGTGTTTTCTTAATTTCACTTTCACATTTTTCATCATTAGTGTATAGGAATGCAAGAGATTTCTGTGCATTAATTTTGTATCCTGCTACTTTATCAAATTCATTGGTCAGCTCTAGTAGTTTTCTGGTAGCATCTTTAGGATTCTCTATGTATAGTATCATGTCATCTGCAAACAGTGACAGCTTTACTTCTTCTTTTCCAATTTGGATTCCTTTTATTTCTTTTTCTTCTCTGATTGCTGTGGCTAAAACTTCCACAACTATGTTGAATAATAGTGGTGAGACTGGGCAACATTGTCTTGTTCCTGATCTTAGTGGAAATGGTTTCACTTTTTCACCATTGAGGACGATGTTGGCTATGGGTATGTCATATATGGCCTTTATTATGTTGAGGAAAGTTCCCTCTATGCTTACTTCCTGGAGGGTTTTTATCATAAATGTGTGTTGAATTTTGTCAAAAGCTTTCTCTGCATCTATTGAGATGATCATATGGTTTTTCTCCTTCAATTTGTTAATATGGTGTATCATGTTGATTGATTTGCGTATGTTGAAGAATCCTTGCATTCCTGGGATAAACCCCACTTGATCATAGTTTATGATCCTTTTAATGTGCTGTTGGATTCTTTTTGCTAGTATTTTTTAGAGGATTTTTACATCTATGTTCATCAGTGATATTGGCCTGTAGTTTTCTTTCTTTGTGACATCTTTGTCTGGTTTTGGTATCAGAGTGATGGTGGCCTCGTAGAATGCGTTTGGGAGTGTTCCTCCCTCTGCTATGTTTTGGAAGAGTTTGAGAAGGATAGGTGTTATCTCTTCTCTAAATGTTTGATAGAATTCGCCTGTGAAGGCATCTGGTCCTGGGCTTTTGTTTGTTGGAAGATTTTTAATCACAGTTTCAATTTCAGTGCTTGTGATTGGTCTGTTCATATTTTCTATTTCTTCCTGGTTCAGTCTCAGAAAGTTTTGCCTTTCTAAGAATTTGTGCATTACTTCCAGGTTGTCCATTTTATTGGCATACAGTTGCTTGTGGTAATCTCTCATGATCCTTTGTATTTCTGCAGTGTCAGTTGTTACTTCTCCTTTTTCATTTCTAATTCTATTGATTTGAGTCTTCTCCATTTTCTTCTTGATAAGTCTGGCTAATGGTTTATCAATTTTGTTTATCTTCTCAAAGAACCAGCTTTTAGTTTAGTTTTTTTTTTTTCAGCTTTTAGTTTTACTGATCTTTGCTATCATTTCATTTCTTTTTCATTTATTTCTGATCTGATCTTTATGATTTCTTTCCTTCTGCTAACTTCAGGGTTTTTTTGTTCTTCTTTTTCTAATTGCTTTAGGTGTAAGATTAGGTTGTTTATTTGAGATGTTTCTTGTTCCTTAAGGTAGGATTATATTGCTATAAACGTCCCTCTTAGAACTGCTTTTGCTGCATCCCATAGGTTTTGGGTCGTCGTGTTTTCATTGTCATTTGTTTCTAGGTATTTTTTGATTTCCTCTTTGATTTCTTCAGTGATCTCTTGGTAATTAAGTAATGTGTTGTTTAGCCTCCATGTGTTTGTATTTCTTCAGATTTTTTCCTGTAATTGATATCTAGTCTCATAGCATTGTGGTCAGAAAAGATACTTGATACGATTTCAATTTTCTTAAATTTACCAAGGCTTGATTTGTGACCCCAGATATGATCTATCCTGGAGAATGTTCCATGAGCACTTGAGAAGAATGTGTATTCTGTTGTTTTTGGATGGAATGTCCTATAAATATCAATGAAGTCCATCTTGTTTAATGTATCATTTAAAGCTTGTGTTTCCTTATTTATTTTCATTTTGGATGATCTGTCCATTGGTGAAAGTGGGGTGTTAAAGTCCCCTACTATGATTGTGTTGCTGTCGATTTCCCCTTTTATGGCTGTTAGTATTTGCCTTATGTATTGAGGTGCTCCTATGTTGGGTGCATAAATATTTACAATTGTTACATCTTCTTCTTGGATTGATCCCTTGATCATTATATAGTGTCCTTCTTTGTCTCTTGTAATAGTCTTTGTTTTAAAGTCTATTTTGTCTGATATGAGAATTGCTACTCCAGCTTTCTTTTGATTTCCATTTGCATGGAATATCTTTTTCCATCCCCTCACTTTCAGTCTGTATGTGTCCCTAGGTCTGAAGTGGGTCTCTTGTAGACAGCATATGTATACAGGTCTTGTTTTTGTATCCATTCAGCCAATCTATGTCTTTTGGTTGGAGCATTTAATCCATTTACATTTAAGGTAATTATCGATATGTATGTTCCTATTACCATTTTCTTAATTGTTTTGGGTTTATTATTATAGGTCTTTTCCTTCTCTTGTGTTTCCTGCCTAGAGAAGTTCCTTTAGCATTTGTTGTAAAGCTGGTTTGGTGGTGCTGAATTCTCTTAGCTTTTGCTGGTCTGTAAAGATTTTAATTTCTCCGTCAAATCTGAATGAGATCCTTACTGGGTAGAGTAATCTTGGTTGTAAGTTTTTCTCCTTCATCACTTTAAATATGTCCTGCCACTCCCTTCTGGCTTGCAGAGTTTCTGCTGAAAGATCAGCTGTTAACATTATGGGGATTCCCTTATGTGTTATTTGTTGTTTTTCCCTTGCTGCTTTTAATATTTGTTCTCTGTATTTAATTTTTGATAGTTTGATTAATATGTGTCTTGGCATGTTTCTCCTTGGATTTATCCTGTATGGGACTCTCTGTGCTTCCTGGACTTGATTAACTATTTCCTTTCCCATATTAGGGAAGTTTTCAACTATAATCTCTTCAAATATTTTCTCAGACTCTGATACCAGTCTGTATCAGAGTCTGGGACCCCTATAATTCGAATGTTGGTGCATTTAATGTTGTCCCAGAGGTCTCTGAGACTGTCCTCAGTTCTTTTCATTCTTTTTTCTTTATTCTGCTCTGCAGTAGTTATTTCCACTATTTTATCCTCCAGGTCACTTATCCGTTCTTCTGCCTCAGTTATTCTGCTATTGATCCCTTCTAGAGAATTTTAAATTTCATTTATTGTGTTGTTCATCACTGTTTGTTTGCTCTTTAGTTCTTCTAGTTCCTTGTTAAACATTTCTTGTACTTTCTCCATTCTATTTCCAAGTTTTTGAATCATGTTTACTATCATTATTCTGAATTC